>NC_083697.1:30625000-31250000 GCF_033118175.1 Dama dama
ACACAAGTATTTTAAAATATAACTTAGTAAGACTTTTCTGAAATAAAATACTATTTCAACATATATATTTAAGAAGGATACCAAGAATTCAAGGGAATTGTTCCCATCTGTTCTTGAGGAATCTATATGTGAGCAAGATTTAACCAACCAAGAAATGATTGGAAAAGCCACAGCAAAGAAGTTTGTGGTGATTACTGAATCTATTTATCTATACACACAAATACTGAGGCAAATGGTAAGATTATGAAAGTGAGTCAAAATGTAAATACTGTAATCTGCTGTAATTAGAAAATTAGCTGAAGTTATATGAGTAAATGTTCTGATCTCATCTTTAACAAATAGTGAAGATACTGAGTATATTTAACAGTACAAAGGTGTAATAGATATACCTGTGTACCACTATTGGATTCTTAGGGAACCTATGAAGTATTTTTAAAGTTGTGAAAAGAAAAAGAAAACTCTAAAATACTAAAACAGTAAAACAGACTCCAATATAAAAAATATTAATTAAAAGTATAAAATAAAGTATAATTTTTTAAAAATCCAAATAAATAAAATACTGAAATGGAATAAAATCAGTCATATCAGCAAATGTAATTAGATTTAACTCACACAATAGCACAAAAAAGACTAGATTTCAAAGCAAAATGCTAGGCTAAAACAAGAGGGAAGTTATGCCAGGCAAATATTAACAGAGGAAAGCAGGGTGCCCCACCCAATATGAGACAAGATTTCACTATGAAAGAAATAGAGACATATGTGAAAGGATTTCCTTCTTGTCTACCTCTCCTAAGAGCATTGTACCCAGATCATTTCACCAGAGAATTCTAACAAATTGTAATAAGAGAGATTAAATGAATCTATTCTAGTGCATTATAAAAGAATGGCAGACCTTAAAAACAGACACACACATTTGTTTACATTTGCAAAATACATTTCTGTAATGCTATCCAGGAAACACTAACATTGAAGGGCAGAATTGCAGAGCAGGAGGAGACAGGTGTTGGGGTTGAGAGACCTCTTCATTGTACATCCTTTACTACCCATAGGAAAAATAAAACAATTGGATAAAATCAACATGGTCCGTGGTAGTAGAGATGCTCATTTTGTCAAAGGGCTGCACCTTCACTAGATTAAAACTAAAGGAAGGTATATCCTTTTTCAAATCTCAGAAGACCTACTATAGTCCGCACTTAACTGGCAGGACCAGTCTTGACAAGGAAGTGAAGAAGAAGAGATGGTGGTCTAAATGGATCAATTCTCTGAGTGCTATCCAGGCGCCAACAGGTAGAGACGACCTCACTAATGGCTTTACACAAAGCATCCAGATTGTCAGGGCCCAATATTCCTGGCAAAGCCCCTGGTAATCAACAATACACCCAGAGTTGACATCATCCAAGTGAGAAGGAATGAATTTATCATGAAGCTAATAGAGTTTCCCTTTTAGAGACTCGCCTTTATCCAGAGTATACTTGGGGACCATTTGTATGAAGCATTTCTGGAAAATTACCTAAAGTAAATCTTAAAGAGACCTGACTCTAATGATTCTGCAACACTTTATGATGTGTTTCCTCATTCAAAAGAAATATTTACCTCTGCACCTAATTATGTATTTAAAACTTATGACTTTTGTATTAAAAAGGACTCTTACATTATGGAAGACTTAATCCCCACACAAACCTTGCCCCTGTGTATAGGCCTGCCCTTGACTGATGACAGAGACCTAGTTTAGGGATCCTCTTTCCTACTACCTTCTTAGCCAAGTGTAACAGAAGGATCACTGGGTTCATAGAGAATGTCAAGGTGCAGTGGAGGGCAGTGTGAGCCCATATGCTGTGGGCTCAGTGATTTCCTGTCCTTGGGCCAGTGCGAGGCTTATCTGTACACTGATGGCTTTGGGGGTGACCACCCTGTGGCCCCCGTGGGGACTCTCCAGGCCTCTAGGATGAATTTATGACTCATTAGCAAGCAGCTAGGACAGTCAGGACCCATAGGAATTTTTGACATATCAAACTGGGCTTCCTACTGAATTGAGCAGGTGGGAGCCTTGAGTCTGGGCACTCTGTAATATCAATTAAAGAATGAAATGGAGCCCTGGGCTGGTGGAAGTTGGCCATCCTAGTTATACTGAATTCTGAAATTCCATTAAGCATGCTAAATTGAGTCAAGGTGCCCCCATGATACCTTTCAGCTTACCAAAATATGGATGGGAAAGTGGATTTAATGGGATGCCAAACATCCCAGAAACCACTTCTTTATACCAATTTCCTGGCTTTTAAAAAATTCTCATACTGTTTTTCTTTCTTTAAATCCATTATGTTTTTCCAACCAGGACAAACAGTTGCTCTTCTGTAATGATTATTCCAGTCCTCGACTACCTTTCAGGCCTAAGAATAAAAAAATGTAAACTACCTAACCTATTCTCATTTCACAGTGTTATATAATAGCAGAAAGGGTCCTGAACATATCACTATTTCAAGAAAAAATTAATTGAATGAAGAAAGAAAACCATGCACAATTTAAGTTTGATCACTGTTTTATGACAGTGAGTTCAAGTAGCAGTGTAATCATGGCAAGCCTTTCCCTTATTGATCAGTTAATTATAAGGAGAATGTGTATCATGTCTTCCTATATTTAATCTTCAAGCAGGAAATATTTTAAATAATTAAAAGCTTTAGCAAGATAAATATTAAGTAGGTTATTCTCATTGACTCATGGCAGGATGGCAGGTAAGAGAAATAGAAAAAGCAATGCCAATTTTTTTTTTTCCTGATTTTTGAGGAATTTGTGAGAAAGCATCATTTTCTACAAGCTTCTCCACTTTCAACCCCTGGCTGTCACCTCACATCTGGAGAACTGATAATTTTACCAGGCGGTGAGTGTCAGAGGAGGTGGCCAGTGCCTTCTCTGGCCACTCAGGCAGGGTGACTCTCGGGTTGCGGTACTGTGCTGTGCTGTGCTTAGTCACTCAGTCGTGTCTGACTCTTTGCGACCCCATGGACTGTAACAGGCCAGGCTCCTCTGTCTATGGGATTCTCCAGGCAAGAGTACTTAAGTGGGTTGCCATGCCCTCCTCCAGGGAATCCTCTCAACTGAGGAATCAAACCCATGTCTCCCACATTTCAGGCAGATTCTTTATCATCTGAGCCACCAAGGAAGCCCAAGAATACTGGAGGGGGTAACCTATCCCTTCCTCAGAGGATCTTCCTGACCCAGGAATTGAACCAGGATCTCCTGCTTTGCAGGTGGATTCTTTACCAGCTGAGTTACCAGGAAAGCCCAACTCTCAGGTTACATGACATGAAGCGCAGGCCTCCCTGCCCTGTCACTCCTTTCCCCAATTACTTGGAGAGAAAATAGCACCACAGGTGGATTCACCAGGTCCCTCCCCTGCATACACATCTTGAAAAACCTAGGAAGGGGCTCCAACAATAAGTCACCTGGTTATATGTTGTTTGCCAGACTTGAATAAATTTCCAGATTTCCCAATGAATTCCCAAACAATCCTACTCATTTACATAGAATTACTAAGTTGTGACTCTGAAGGAAACTTTTCTTAACTATCAATAATTAAAAATTGATGAATGTTAAAATCATAAAAGATGCACAGCTAATTTATGTCAATTTTTTTATAGAAAATAGCATTATGAAAACTTTGTCATAGAAAGATGTATTCAAAGATTTTTTGCAGACAAGAAGTGTAGGAAAAATGTTATAGAAATGTGTTCACTTGTTAACCATTAAGAATTATGTTTATTTTCTAGAGTTTTGCAGTTTATAATTTGTTATAAATTCTTTTCTCATTTTTAATGTTTACTTCCATATCAAATTTTGTAGCTATGACAGTGTTCCTTTTCTTACAGAAAGTGAAAGTGTTAGACCCTCAGTTGTGTCCAACTCCTTGTGACCCCATGGAGTGTAGCCCACCAGGCTTCTGTGTCCACGGGATTCTCCAGGCAAGAATTCTGGAGTGGGTAGCCATTCCCTTCTCCAGGAGATCTTCCTGACCCAGGGATCAAACCCAGTTTCTTGCAGTGCAGTCAGATTCTTTACTGTGAGAGCCCCCAGGGAAGCTACTCAGCGGGTTGTATATTCTTTAGACACCACAAAACCTGGATCTACTACATCCGGAGAGTTTGTGGCTGTTTGGATGGTGATTGGGAGTTATTGCTCCTTGGTCAGTCTTGGTTCAAATCCTGCCCTCAAGGCTTTCTACCTATATGACTTGGACATTCTCTAAGTCTTGCCGGCTAAGTTAAAATAATATTAGTATCTATCTCACTGGATCAGTAAGACAGCATAACAGATGACACAGTGCATATGAGCACAGTTGATAGTTCCCAATACTTCTGTGAATGCTTGAATAGACATCAGCCTTTCTTAAACATATAAGGCCCAAATAAAGCTCTTCTTTGCTCCCTTAAACTGACCTCTCTCTTTGCCTTGCCCACCTAGTATTAACAATCATCCAATTTTCAGACCAAATACCAATGAGCTTCATACTGTACGTTTAGATCCGCTAATCAACTCTATTGGCTTTATCTTCAGAAAATGACCCTTATGGACGGTTCCTCATCTCTTCCACCCCCACTGCCCTAGTCCAAACCACTTACGTCTCTCAGTAGTCCTGCAGTAGCCTGCAAAGGGGCATCTGGCTCCCTGGTTTGACTTGTCCCTCCTATCCCAAGTCTGTTCTCTTAGCTCCCAAATGTCACTTTTAAGTCATTAACTGGTCACTCTTCTTCTGAGGCTTTAGTTGTCTATCTATACTACTCCTAATCAACTTTTTCTATCTGCTCTATCATCACTCATTCTATTTACTTTTATAAGTCTATCACCCATAGATTTCTCTGTCATTTTCACCTTCATGGGGCATATTGAACATGACTCTAGAGTCCACATCTTCAACTCAACTCTGGAAAACTCAGCCTAGAAGCTGGTTCTCTATTCCTTGGCCTCTTCCACCCATTCTCCATTCCATATGAGCCTCAAACAAAGCCATTCTACTTTGTGCTGACATTTTACTTTGGCCTCAGGCGGAATCTCATCACTTAGAAATGGAAATACTTCAATAAAATTTTCAGTGTTACAGTCTGTGACAAAATGGATCATGTTTTCAGTCTGTCACTCGTCCCACCATTTCTTCTCCCTGAGTCCGCTGAGTCATCTAACTCCTATACTCTTGTCTTCTGTCCCAGACTCTCCCTCCCCTGGGAAGTCACTTTTCTTCTTATCCGGTCTACATCCCATGACACCTTACAGCAGCTTTTGCTAGAGAGAAGATCTGTTATTTTAGAAGGTGGTGCTGTGCTTCCTTGTCCTTGCTAGTGACACATTGAAAGAAATCATATAATCATGTAGACTGTTTCTTTAGTTTGGAAGTTCTTCTGTAGGTCTCTGATTGACTGCTTTTATAGTTCCCCACAAGAATTAATACAGATCTTCAGCATTTGTTTAGATCACTTTAACTCCTAGTTTCTTTCACTCTTCAATAGTTAACCTTGTCTCTTTCACAAAGAAGGACTAAAGAATGGATATCTTTAATTCATTCAGAAAACAGTTATTAGGAATCTATTGTTCACTGGGCACTGTTTTAGCCACTCAGCTATGTCACTAAATAAATCAGGTGAAGTCCTTATTCTCGTCTTTAACTTCCCTCTGTCTATGCAAAATAAATTCAGAAAATATTGAACAAGTATTTTGAGGTATCTATTTCATGCCAGGAATTTCTCTTGGTGAAAAGAATACAACAATGAAGAGAATAGATAAAATAGTCTTTCTTCATAAAGTTTTTATTTTAGTAAGGGGATAGAGAGAAAGAGAGTAAATAATTAATTTAAAAGGTATGTACCTAAAATGTCAGATGAGCAAGGTAAGCGGTAGGAAGTAGTAAGATAGAGAATGTAAAGTTGATGAAATTATTCATTAAGTTATACAACTTTGAGAATTCACATACAGTTTGTAAAGCATGAAAATGGAATAACCAACTTCAGACTCTGTACCCATCAGGTGTGTGTGCATGGTCAGTCGCTTCAGTTGGAGTCTGACTCTTGCGACCCCTATGGACTGTAGCCCTCCAGGCTCCTCTGTCCAAGGGATTCTCCAGGCAAGAATACTGGAGTGGATTACCATGCCCTCCTCCAGGGAATCTTCTCAACCCAGGGATCAAACCTGAGTCTTCTGAGTCTCATGCATTGCACACAGATTCGTTACCCACTGAGTCACCTGGGAAGCCATACACATAAGGAGAGTTGACCTAACTTAATAAACAGATGAAAAATGGGAAGATTGACTGACCCATCTTTCTTCCTTTCTTTGTCCTTTCTATAAGGCCAAAGTTGAATAATAGCAGTGATGTTCAAAGGTCAGGGACCATCAGTTTTCAGGTTAACAAATATTCTAAAAGTTTTAGGTTTGCATAAATTTTGTGATCTCTAAAGTTATCACTGGCCTCACACACATTTCTAAAACCTCCCCCATCTGGCCATCTGTACCTCTTCTCCAGCTTTCTATGCTACCAAGCAAGAGAACACAACCATCTGTGTTCAACAAGTACACTCAGTTGTGTTACTGACAGATTTCCATGAATTTCAAACAGAAAAAAGGAAAGCAATGAACTTAATTTGTTTTTCCCAACACCTACTCCTCAGCTTCTTTACTAAATGTCCTGAACATATGTTTATTAGTTGCTATGTTTCATTGCACTATTATTCCAACTGAAAATAAATTTTTTCTTTAATTGTACATGTCTAAGTTTAAAAAGCTGTTATTTCTGAACAGAATTAAAACTTAACAAAGTTTTCTATACCTAATGGGATTATGTAGAAGAATTATATTGATCTTTGGCCTCCTGGAATCCATTCAGCCTTCCCTAATGGTGCCCAGTTTTCCTCTGGGGAACCACTCCACTTTGTCCCAACCCTTAGCATATTGGTTATAGTGAAGTTGACTCAAATTCCAGCCTCAACAGGACCTTACCCAGGTACAGGCCTGGGTAAATAGAAGTCCAGTAATGGTTTGAAGAAAGCTGTGTGATTCAGGCAGGTCCAGTAGGTCAATGAGACTTTTACTTTGACTGCTGAGAGAGAACGAACTGCTCCATCCAACCAAATGTTGATGAGCATGAATTGCAACTAAAACTCTCTTACACTGCTGAGTACAAGGTAAAATGGTACAACTTACAACACTTGAGAGAACTCCTCATTTTTAAGAGAGTCAGACAGGAACCTATTGTAAAACCTAGACATTCCTTTCCTAATAATTTAGGAATAAAAAGAAATGAAACATATATCAAAATTAAACATATCTGAATGCCCATCAATATGTAAGTAAATAACCAAAATGTGATACTTGGCATTCAGTGGAAATTTGCTTGGCAATGAAAAGAACTGACTTACTGATAAATGTAACACATTGAATGTTCAGTGGAAAAAAAAAAACAACTAGATAAAAAGCATGAATGGTATATAATTTAATATATTTAAAAGTCTAGAAAAGTGCAAGTTAATCTGCAGGGACAAAAGCCATATCAGTTATCAGTTGTTGTCTAGAGCTTGGTATGATAGGAAATATCTGTGGAACAGGGGCAAGAAGAATTTTTTGGGGGTCATGGGAATTTTTTTAAAGTTGATGATGGTGGTAATTCACAGAGTATGCAACTGTTAGCATTTATTGAATTTTCCACTTTGAATATATGCAAGTAAGTTATGTCAATCAAGTTGGATTTAAAAGTGAAAGTTAGCTCGATAATAAAATACATGAGATCAGTCCTTTTTTATCACCATGGCCAACAATTTCAATCACTTTTTGTCCATTTAAGTTTTACACAGTTTCTCCAGTGATGCCGTTATCTGTGTAAAAATTAATTCAGTAGACTCCTAGTTATACACAGTTGGTTCCCAGCTTTATGGACTTATTACAGACAATTGTTTGAAAGTAACTTCTCAAAGTTCTGAAATTGTCTGCTCACAGTTTGACCTGTGATGCACTGGTAAATGTGTTACAATTGGATTCCTGAAGAAATGACCTTATTTCTTTGGTATCTACTACACCTTCTATGACTAATCTCAAGCAGCCAATGTCATGTCAATGACCAAGACATTGGGAAGAGCTGCTCACAGTAGCCTCGGCATCAACACGAGCCTCCCCCAGCACAGCTCTAGGTTGGATTATCCAGGGTCTGTGGTACTCCAGTCACTATGTGTAAGCATTATACCTGGTAAACGTGATCCCACTGATTATTTAGTCAAGGATACAGAACTTAAGGTTGTCATTCCATTTGCAAGTTGTTATCTTAATTGTGCAGAATTTTCTCTTTGGAAATGCTTATTTTTATGTGTAACTTTTCTATCTTAAAAATGCTTAATGCAATTAAAAGGATTAACTAGTGTTTTCTTTTTATAACATTTAATTAATTTGTTTCCATTTGCATAATTACATATACCAAGTTCAATTAACTAACATTTTTACGTTTATGGTTCTCTTTATGCATTATTAGAATTTACTTCATTTTATGAATGTTACTGAAAATAATTCTGTTGCATAGTAGATGGTGTTAAAAAATCATCCATTCCTGGTGCTCAGAATAAGAAATACAATACTGAATAGATTGATTATGTAATTCTGGAAATGTCAGATGTAAGCCAAATATCATTTTAAATGAAAATTCCAAATGTGGACACAATTTTCTATAAAAATAAAAACCAGACTTTGTACTAGGTATATGATTTCTAACATGCATAATTATTGCTCCACCAAAAAATTAAACTTTAATGAAATTTGTTACTAGTTTCTAATTCATACTGCCATGAACACTTCTTCGGTTTTTATTTTTCAACTTCTTTTTCAATAAAATAAATACATTGTAATTGACAATAGTTATCATCTGTTCTAGATTTAAAATTTTGAGCTACAAATGGATGTTATCATTTCATTTTTAGCCTTGGCAAATTTTTGCAGAAAAGTTAAAATGACCTAAGGACCCAAACTAGAAAGGCAAATTCATGTTGTATATCTCAGTCTCTAAAGAAGCCTCAGACAATTTAATCCATAGAATTAACTGAATCTTCCAACATTTTTTACAAACTTAATATGAAGCTGTCTCTTGATTTTTGAAAACTGAGTTTTTTCTGGAACCCAATAACAATAGATAATATAATATAGGTCACTGTGTTAATCATTATATTAAATCACCTCACCTGTTTAATATAACCAGAATCTTTTGATGTCTCCATTTGCAGATAAGGACACTGAGGTATAGAAATTTTAAATAACTTGTTCATAGTCACAATGTTAATTTGTGAAAGCAGAAAGCGAAAATCACTGTCTGTCTAACTTTAAAGCTCAAGTTAACATGAATGCTAATAACTCTGGTATTAAATATTAAAGTGCATAGGTTATTTCTATTTCATTTTAACCTGTGTTTATGAAACCCCAAACCTTCCTGGTAAGAGATTCAAAAATTCAGAAATGGAAATTTTAACATGAAAAGAAGGTTTGGAGTCTGCTATGATTCCAGTCAAAATTTCCTACAAATATTCTTCCGAACTCAGAAGCAAGCATACTTATAATTAAGGTTACTGTCTTTTTTTTTTTTTTTTAAATCTCTGTCCAGGTAATCAGTATATGACAGAAACTTACCCTGAAAATGTCATTATTTTCTAGAGTAAAGAACAGATCTGTCATGGCCATCAATTCAGAATACCATCACAATGATGAAAAGAAACTAAACCATTCATCTACTCAGTCCATTTTTTTTTTAAGAAAGAAAAAGACCTTGAAGATAGGTTTTCTTGCTAATGCTAGCAACTGCTGTGTGCTTCCAATGTGAATAATGTTCCTAAGTCATTTTGCAGATAGATAAGGAAAAGGATGAGGAAAGCAGAGGACTGTGCTTCTGTGTAGAATTAATGTGGTTATGTAAAATTTATGTCACATTTAGGTAGTGTTTTTATGCATAAAATCCTTGAATTCAAAGTAATTTTACAGAAAAGAGGTATGTGCCTGGAATATTCATTTCAATGAATTAAGCGTGTCTGAAAACCTTTTTTTCATATGAGTGAGAAACACTAGGTATTAGATGGTGGTCTGCAGTTCTAGTTTATCATTCATTAGCTAGGAAATCTGGACTAATCTCTTAACTTCTCTTAGCTTCGGTTTTTCATCTGAAAAATGGTGATAACATAGAGTTCATAAGCTTAGTGGTCAGCAAAACACTCCTCAAAGGGCAGTAATAAGTATAGCTCTTATTCATCATTTCATTACATGTTATTCTCTGCTCCTCCGGTTCTGAGTAAGCTCAATAATTTACTGCATGGTTTTGAGGTACATGATGAAAATTCTTTATGTTCCTCCACTCTTCGACTACTACTTACATTACTTGTTGTTACTGTTTAGTCATATCTGACTCTTTAGCAACCCCATGAACTATAGCCCTCCAGGCTTCTCTGTCCATGGGCTTCCCAGGCAAGTATACTGGAGCAGGTTGCCATTTCCTTCTCCAGGGGATGTTGCTGATCTGGGGATCAAACCTGTACCTCCTGCATTGGCAGGTGGATTCTTTAACCACTGAGCAACCAGGGAAGCCCACTTATATCGGTTAATTCTTCCTTAAATGTGTGGACTTATTTAATATATCCTGATATATCTACCTTACCTTGTCTATTGTATAAATACTCTTCAATGCACCAGCTTTTGTTCATATGCTATTATTGTGGTATAGGTATCTATTTATACATTTGCATCTCCAACTTCACTGAAAACTTCCAAAAGCAAATACTGCATGCTGTTCATTTTTCCATCTTCATCATTTTAGCACAGCACCTGTTAACAAATGTTTGTTGAGTTGATGAATAAGTATTTCTTTTTTCTTTATAAAGTGGTTGCTATTGTATTCTAAGAGGTATTTAAGCAATTTTGATGATCGAAAAAAATGAAGGCTAAAAATAATGTTTGAGCAGTAGATATATAATAGCATAGTAATAGAGAATACTCTAGCTGTTAGAAAATAAGTGTCAGTTTTAAGATCAGATCTTTAAATGGCTTCATTGCCAGTGAGATATATATTTTTCAGCATCTTTCCGTAAAGTCCTCACCAATCCTCTCCAAAAATAAAAAAAATTCTATATGTAAAATATGATATTGGATTTTAAAACAGTGAGGATTTCACACTTTACTCATGCAATTTAGTCAACAAATGGTTATTGAACTTAGTGTGAACCTCTTTGAGAGGGGCTCGGGATCTTTTAGTGGGTAAGAAGGAATCTCGCCCCTACAGAGCTCACAGGCCCCTGGAGAAGAGGGGCAAAGGGAAAAGTTACTGACAATTACAACCTGCAGTGAAGACTGCGAAAGGCAAGCAAAGGGAGCTGGCATGGCATGGCAAACCCACACCAGGCCTTCTAGAAGCTCTAGCAGTCACGGCAGTTCATTGTGACACTGGACTCCTCTCAAAGTGGGATCGCATTGCTTGTAACTTTCAATCAATATTATCTATCTTAGCTCTGAATTACATTTTTATGAAATTGAATGCATCTTGTGTGTGTGTGTGTGTGCTCAGTCGCATCCAACTTGTTGTGACTTCCAGGACTATAGCACACAGGTTCCTCTGTCCATGGAATTTTCCAGGCAAGAATACTGGAATGGGTTACCATTTCCTTCTTCAGGGAATCTTCTGACCAAGGGATCAAACCAGACTCTCCTGCATTATAGGCAGATTCTTTACCCACTGAGCCACCTGAGAAGGCCTCATGGGGGTTCCTAATTTATTAATATTGCTCATTTACTGATTACTCAATTATAAACTGGAAAAGTAATATTTTTCTGAACTGAAGATGGTGGTCTAATCACTAAATCCAGTGTTCTTTAGATGAAACATTTAGATGGATATTCAGGGTTGATTTCCGTTAGGATTGACTAGTTTGATCTCCTTGCTGTCCAAGGGCCTCTCAGAAAGGTTATTATTTCATTTTTGTATACCTCTACTCATTTTAAAGATTTCATCTTATTACAGAAAAAAAATGTCTAATTTCCTCTGAAACTACTAGATAAATAATCTCACCCATCTTTTTACATGATAGACCCTCCTTTACTTGCAGGCAGCTGTTATCACTCTCTTAAAGCTTCTTTTCTTTAAATGAAACTTTTCAGTTCCTTTATCTATGCCCCATGTTACACACTGGCCATGCTTCATCAATTCATGCGTATTGACTGAGAGCCAGACCCCCAGCTAGGCAGTAGAGATTCAGGAGCAGTTAAAATATTCACCAATCTTCTCAGTCTTTGTATCTATCTCTTTTGGGTGAACTTTATTATGGCAATGTCTCACTTAAAATATATTTTGTTTGGTCGTGCCAGTGAATAGAAATGAGGCTGAGATGGCCATATAAAAGCTATTTTATACTGTTTTCTACCATTGGATTTGTGAGAATTAAAATCTTCTGGGACATAATTTTTTTCACATGATGGAATGTTAAGCCACAAATCTTTTTTTTGTTAGCAATGAATTTTTTAAACTCAGTTGTAAGCTTTTATATCTCTGTGAAATTTCATGTTGTGTATTGGGCCTATCAAACTTTGGTTGCATTTTCATTTAGAACCCAATACGTTACCTGTTCTTCATCTAGTTTTTTTCTAAATATGCTTCTAAGTCTTCACTTATGATGTAGATTGTGCTATATATTCAGTTGCTTCTGTCATGTCCAGCTTTTTGTGACCCTGTGGACTGTAGTCCATCAGGTTCCCTTTGTCCATGGGATTTTCCAGGCAAGAATACTGGAGTGGATTGCCATGCCCTTCTCCAGGGGATCTTCCCAGCCCATGGATGGAACCCACCCCTCTTGCAGCTGCTTCAGTGCAGGCAGATTCTTTACCACTGAACCACCTGGAAAGTTAAAACATATTAAAAGAAGGTCAACAACAGAGCCCTTATGCCATATCACCAAAGACTTTTTTATTTCCCACGATCTTTTGAGATAATTTTCTACCAACAACACATAAATCTACCTGCATCTTTAAACATTAAGATATTAGAAATAGTTGTGTGAAATATTTGAGATATGTGGGCAAATTGTTTTCTGAAATCATCATTTTAAAAATTAAATATGATATGTATTTTTGGAAATCACATAGCCGCCTTGTGATTACTACTCACTTTTAAGTGTTTTTACATCATTGGTGATGGACAAGGAAGCCTGGCATGCTGCCGTCCATGGGGTCGCAAAGAGTCAGACACAACTGAGTGACTGAACTGACTGACTGACTGACTGATACATCATTGGAGAAAATTCTGTTTTTAAATCTACATTGAATTTGCCTATTTATAGTTTCTGAAAAATATATATAGATATATTTCCCCTTTGAATGATCAAAGTATTTGTATTTTTGCAATATCGTAGGACTTGCTATATTTCCAATTACGTGGAATGACAACTGGTATTCTATAACAATGCTTGCAGTTACTTTTGCATTCTAGATATAACTTATATGAACTTTCACTCTCTACTTAAGAGAGAGTCATTGGAAAGAAAGGAGAAAATACACTACTTCTAATGTCAAACCAGGTTAGGTCCCCACCTCAGTGTCTCCATTAAATACATGGGACATCTCTGGACAGCTTAATGACCTTTTCTTAGCCTTGATATTTCCTCATTTAAAAGTAATGATACCTCTTAAATTTCTAGAAGTGCATGAGATGTGTGTATAAAATTTCACTTGTGATCAAAGCTGTTGAACTCATATATTCAATTTACTTATTTCTTTATACCCAGAGTCTGTAAGAGAATGTATAGTAAATTTCCAAAAAAGTAATTTTTTAATAAAGTAGTTTTCCATAAACATAGGTTTAATTTCTTCTTTCTTGCCTGCCTTGAGCCTGACTTGTTCTTAGCAAAGTTCCACCCTGTACACTTTGAAGATCATTGTCTTTCATATGGAAAGTAGAAGTAAAATAACTGTTGCCTTGTTCTCCTTTCTCCCTTTTAACACCACAGCATCATGGCCAAGACTAATCCTTTCTTTATGATCAGTTTTCATATAAAACAGAAAAACAGACCTTTTTGTTGTCCTTAGTATATTTCACAAACTCTAACTTATTCTGGGTCTTATTTAATATTTTTGTAATGAATTTTCTGGCTAGAATACTTTATAGTCTTCCTGTAAAATGTGCCTTTTCTTGCATGATGTTGGATTCTTAGATAACTCCCTGTAGAGCTACAGTTATTGCTTTAGAAGTCACCTCCTTTTCCTTATTTAGGGGATTATTTATGATTGAATTGTCAGAATTTGTTTTCTTCCAGATTCATATCCTTTTTGAATTACCCTCTTCTTTTATGTTACTGAACAGAGACTTCTGTTTTTTGTGAATATTTTACAGTTGCTTTTCTAAAGCCCAGTGCACACATCAGACCATACCCTGTACGTATCCTTCCTTTGATTTTATGCCAATGTTTATACACTAAAAATCAGATCTTCATTTTTTTTTGCAATGATTTCCAAAGTAACAGTCCCCATAGTTGCTTCCATCACTGTCTAGAAAATGAATTTGTTAGTGAGAAGAGTCACTGATGTATCAGGTTTTCTACTTTAAATGGAATGGTGATTCTAAAAGATGTCTTTATGTATAAGTACTTCAATACACTGCTGTAACCTCTTATGTGTTAGTTACACTTTTGTATCCCTGTGTTTTGATTGCACTGTCCAACTTAACTAGCTCATCTGTCAGCTTCTAAAATAGCAGCTGCTAGTGCTTTTTTCTCCTGTTCTTTATTTTTCACTCAAATGCCTTCCATTTGGAAGGTATTATTGTTATTTGGAAGGTATTATTGTGCATGTTAGCACAATAACCTCATGATTTTCCCTACAGTGGAATGCTACCATAACTTGAATGAGACTTGGTTGTGAGCTCTGTGAGATTCTTATCTGAAAATGCCAGCAAGAAGATGCTGGGTCAGGCTGAAGTGACACCATCATGATCCACCCAAATTTCAGGACTGGCCATCAGGTGGGGATGAGATGAGCAGCCGAAGTTCACTATATAGTTTTGCTTGTACAAACCAAGCTAGAGTTCAATGGTGGGGAAAATACCACAGTGCTCATTCATACTATAGGTAGAAACTGAAATTCATGATATACAGAACAGAGCCCTCTAGTCTAAGACAACAGCAATGACTGCTGAGCAAGGATGAGAAAATGAGAGGCTGTAACTCTAATACTTTGGCCACCTGATGCGAAGAGCTGACTCATTGGAAAAGACCCTGATGCTGGGAAAGACTGAGGGCAGGAGGAGAAGGGGATGACAGAAGATGAGATGGTTGGATGGGATCACTGACTCAATGGACATGGGTTTGGGTGGACTCCGGGAGTTGGTGATGGACAGGGAGGCCTGGCGTGCTGTGGTTCATGGGGTTGCAAAGAGTTGGACACGACTGAGTGACTGAACTGAACTGAACTGAACTGAACTGTATCTTCTTACCTGTGCCAGCATGCCACCCTTTCTAATCAGCTCAGTTCCATATATAAAGCTTTCTTTTCTGGGAACCTTTGAGCACTGTTGGTGGGATTTTAAATTGGTATCGCCACTATGGGAAAAAAGTTTGGAAGTTTCTCAAAAAATTAAAAATAGAACTACCATATAATCCAGCAATTCTACTTCTGGGAATATATCCAAAGGAAAGGAAAACATTAACTTGAAAACATATCTGCATCCCTATGTTTACAGCAGCATTATTTACTATAGCCAAGACATGAAAACAATCTAAGTGTCCATCAGGAGATGAATATACATATATATATATATGTTTGCTGTTCAGTCACTAAGTTATGTTATACTCTTTGTGACCCCATGGACTGCAGCACATCAGGCTTCCCTGTCCTTCATTATCTCCTGGAGTTTGCTTAAACTCATGTCCATTGAGTCCGTGATGCCATCCAACCATCTCATTCTCTGTCATCCGCTTCTCCTGCCCTCAACTTTCCCAGCATCAGGAACTTTTCCAATGAGTCAGCACTTCGAATCTGGTGGCCAGAGCATTGGAGTTTCAGCTTCAGCATCTGTCCTTCCAATGAATGTTCAGGATTGATTTCCTTTAGGATTGACTGATTTGATCTCCTTGCAGTCCAAGGGACTCTCAAGAGTCTTCTCCAGCACCACAGTTCAAAAGCATCAGTTCTTCAGTGCTCAGCCTTCTTTCTGATCTAGCCCTCACATCCATACATGACTGCTGGAAAAACCAGAGCTTTGACTTTATGGACCTTTATCAGGAAAGTGATGTCTCTGCTTTTAAATACACTGGCAAGTTTTGTCATAGCTTTTCTTCCAAGGAGCATGCGTGTGTGTGTGTGTGTGTGCTAAGTTGCTTCAGTCATGTCCAACTCTGTGACCCTATGGACTGCAGCCCACCAGGCTCCTCTGTCCACGAGATTCTCCAGGCATGAATAGTGGGGTGGGTTGTCATACCCTCCTCAGGGGATCTTCCTGACCCCGGGATCAAACCCAAGTTCCCTGCAGCTCCTGCACTGCAGGTAGATTCCTTAATGCTGAGCCACCAGGGAAGCCCCTTCCACAGAGCAAGCATCTTTTAATTTCATGGCTGCAGTCACCATCCACAGTGATTTTGGAGCCCAAGTTAGTAACGTCTGTCACTGTTTCCACTATTTCCCCATCTATTTGCCATGAAGTGATGGGACCTGATGCCATGATCTTAGTATTAATTCACTCTATTTTGTTTTATTTATTTTTTGTTTATCCAATATTTTTTCCCGTTTACTGAGATATAATGGACATAGAGGACTGTATAAGTTTAAGGTATACAGCATAATGCAATGATTATTTCATTAAGTTTAATGAACATCCATCATCTCATACAGTTAAAAAAGAAAAGAAAAGAAGACAATGTGATAAGAACTCTTTTGACTTACTGTCTTAATAGCTTTCACATATAACATGTAGCAGTGTTAATTATATTTATCACACTGCACATTACATCCCTAGTACTAAATATTATCTGATATCTGAAATTTTGTATGTTTCGACTACCTCCTTCTGCCCCAAAGCTTCACCGACAGAAATCACAAATTTTTATCTCTTTTTTCTATAAATTTGTTGTTTTTGACATATAATTAACCTACAATACCATGTTAGTTTTTGGTACACAACATAGTGATTTAATATTTGTATACACTTCAAAATCATCATCACAATAAGTCTAGTTATCATCTGTCATCATAAAAAGATATTATGTTATTGTTGATTGTATTCCCCACATTCCACGTTTCATCCCTGTGACTCATGTATTTTGTAACTGAAAATTTGTGCCTCTTAATCTCCCTCACTCGTTTCTTTCTTAGAAGTGTCTCTCATAGGAAATAACTGTTTATTTATTGAGAAATAAGGATTGGATGTAAATTCTAATTTATAATGTGTGCTTCTTTGAGCCTAATCCTAATTGAAACATTAAAACTTATTTTGCTTTTCTCTACATATTTTTGCTTGAAGAGAAAAGGATGAAAACCTTTGGGAATCATTTATAGTCAACTTTTAAAGCATTTTTAAAAGATATAACTTTGGCTAGTTAACTAATTGTTCTTTAAGCATTTATGTTACATGTTGACTTTTGAAATTTTGGTTATGCTATCAAAAATGTGTACAATAATCAGCTATGTGAATAGTAATTTTAAATATGACTCTTTACATTTAAACATCATAGCTTTAATATTATAATAATATTTATTTTAAATTGACATTCATTTGTCTAGTTTTTTGGAGTAAGTCTTTCTGTAGTCCAAAATGGTAAAATTTAAAGAAATTGAATGTGGAGTCACAGGAATTATATTTTTATAATCTTAGTTAATATTTCCTTATTCCTACTCACTATTAATAAAGAAGAAAAACAAGCCAGTGATATTTACACAGTGATATCCACCATGAATTAAAGCTGACAGTTAGAAGAGAGAATAAATATGGAGTGAATGCTGAAATACACTTGGGATATCACCTTCCTACATTGCCCAGAATGTTAAAGTTAAAGTTGACATAGGCCCAGAAGCATGAGCTCCTTCTGATTAGAGGGAAAAGGAGACAAGATTTGTGTCTGGGTAGATAGTGATTGAATTTTTCAGTCTTCTGGAAAATTAAAGCCTGACCCAAACATACACTTCTGTTTTGTGTCCTTTGAGACAGCCAAGAGTATGAGATAATAATTCCAAGCATTTCAAATACCAAGAGATGCTAAGACTGATGCATTGTTTCCTATTTTATGAGCTCAGGACAGGATGCTCAACTCATAAACACATTTAGGGAGCTCTATGGGACACAAAATCAACTACACAGCACTGTGAGACTTCATTTTTAATTTGCCTCCAAATTAATTTTTATGACTTATCAGGGAGTCTTTCCAATTCCCTATATAGGTCATGAAATCTTGATTAAACATTTAATGAGATTCCTTGCATAGATCCGTTTTATTTCCCAAGCTTCTTCATTCTACCATGTCTATTCAACTCAGTGGCCCACCCCTAAAATAAACTATTAAAGCAGACTCACCACCCCTTCATGGTTTTACAACATACAGTTTTTCAATCTTGGCCTCCATAGTTGCAAGTTGTTTAAAAATATGCCTTTATCTAACCATTGTTGGGAGCCTCCTAGGTGACAGTCACTGTACAGGAGGGTAATAAAGACAGATATGAATAAAAATGGTGATTTTCTTCTCTCAAATAATTCACAATATAGTTGGAGATGTCAAAAAAGGTATTTGCAGTGTGAAGGTGAGACGAACATAAATTGCTGTGAAATACCTGGTGCACTCGTTAGTTTCTGGCACATCATTTTTCAGTATGGCGTGGATATAAATTCACTCAGAAATTAATCTGGATTTATCTGCTCAATGTAGACAATACAATTAGTTAGTGCATGGTCTAATCATCCTCACTCTTCTACCAATAAATGTGCAACATATCACATATCATATATAAAAAGTAACTTTTGTTTTATAATATTATTATGGTGATAGGTATTAATATGGGTCTGGTATTCAATATCTTGAGCACATACTACAGATATTAATGTTAAAATAAGGTAAAATAATAATGGAAGAAGAAATAAAAGCATCACTGGTATAAGAATTAGAACAGGGAACAGTGAGGAGGAAGCAACTAAATCTGCCTGAGGCTGAGGAATTAGGCAAGACTTGACAAGGAAATCTCATGTATAGTAAGACTCAAAGAATAGACATATGGATAGACACACAGCCAGCTCCTTACCTAGGTAATTAGATAGATAGATAGATGGATAGGAGTTCATGGTCATGCAGAGACCAGAGAGAGAACACCCTAATCAGTAAGAAAAGTAAATGTGTGAAATTGTGACAGATGCCAGGGCAAACTGGGGTATGGTGAAAATTGATTTCTGCCAAAGGAAGAGAGTCTTTATCATGCAAACAATGGAGAGTTGAGAATGTGAACTTCTTTCTCTTCTTTTGTCAGAGCTGCAAAAGGATTTAAGATTTGATTGAATGTTGTTGAACAACTCTGGTTATTGCTGTGATTTTTGAAGGAGAAATGGCTGAAAGTAGAAGACCAGTTACAACACCCTTGCTAAATATTTCACAACTGACAAGGTGAGATCTAGTGTTTTGAGGAAGCAGGAATGGGTTCAAGAACTATTTTAAATACAAAGGGGGAAAAAAAAAACTTGGTAACTAATTAGATAGAAGGAATAGATAAGAAACAAAAAGTAAGACTTGGTAAGTGGAGAGTCTTGATTTATTCATTCAAAATAAAGAATAAAAAGACAGATTTGTTGTTCCTTGGCAGTCCAGAGCTTAAGATTGAATGCTTCCACTGCAGTGGGGCATGGATTTGATCCCTGGTTGGGAAACTAAGACCCTGCATGCCTTGTGGCCAAAAAAAAGACAAAGACTTTATGGACCACATGAGATTTTAAGTGTAGCTATCTATTTATAATGCCTACAGTGCATCTAAACAGGAATATCCAAAAAAGATATTATAAACATGAATTGGAGCACAAAAGATGGATAGAGGTTAAGTATAAGGGCTATTTTGCTATGATAACAGTAAGAATTATAATTGAAGCTGAAGGGAGTAGACTGATAATAGACCATGAAGCATTTTTTCACTAGCCTATCCTGTGTTTATTGTTTTAGGCCAAAATCACTTTTGGTAAATCAAATTGTTTTAGTTATCTTATTCAAATAACACAGTATTAAAAGCTAGAAGGTCATTGTTTGAAGAGTAGGACAGACCTTTAAATTTTCTCCATCTCAGTTTCCTGGTTCATAGAGTGTTTATAATAATATTTGTTTTACTGAGCTATTGAAAAGTTTAAGAAAATATAAGATGAGAAAAAGATACATAATTAAATGTGTCTAAAAGAGATCCATTTTAAATTTAAATCTGAATATAGTGAAAATAAAAAGATAGAAAAGATATACTATATAAACAGTTAGCATACAAAAACTGGAGTGGCTATATTGATAATAGACAAGATAAATGCATGAGAAAATGTATTATAAATAGAGATATTACATAATGATAAAATGATATGTTTTTCATGAAGACATTGCAATCTTATGTACCTACAAAACTGACATAAGTAAAGAGAAAAATATAAACAAACTCAAAATCATGGATATTTTAATATTCAACTCACTAATTTTTAGGATAACAAAAAATCAGAAAAAAATAGATTTGATAATATTATCATTTATTTTTGAACTAATTGGCATTTATAGAACAACACTTTACCCCAAAACTATGAAACACACATTGTCTTTAAGTGGACTTAAAATGGTCACAAAATTAACTTATACACTGGAACATGAAATAAATACTAATACATTTCAAAATAATGAGGTCATTAAGAATGTGCTCTCTCCCACACAGCAAAACCAAATTCCAGTAATAATATTAATGCAATTCAATAACATGATATTTAAACACTCCTCTAAGTATTTTGAATTTAAATACATATTTCTCAATAACTCAAGGGTCAAATTAGAAGTCACAAAAAATTTGAAAATATTGTTAAACAGATAATAATAAACTACAATATATCAAAATATGTAGGATGTGGCTTCAGAAATGAAGGAAAGTTTAAAATCAGTGTTCTAAGTGTCCATCTTAAGAAATGAGAAAAAAAAAAAGTGCATCAAACAAAATTAAGAAGAAAAAAGGAACAGAGGAAATTAATGACTCACAAATATGAAAATTAGTTCTTTAAGAATATCAAAAAAGTTAAATAAACACTAGCAGGAGTGATTGAGAAGAGGGAAAACACAAATTACCATATGAATTACTGATAAAAGAGAGATTATCCCTCTCTTTAAGTTCCATAGACATTAGACAAATAATAAAGAAATATTGTGAATAACTTAGGTCAATAAAACTGACAATCTAAATAAAATAAATTCCTTGGGAAAAATGCACAATTTTTCAAAACTGATAAAAGGAGAAATAATGTAAATAGCTTGATACATCTCTTAATACTAATGAGATTAAATTTTTTGTAAAAAATTTTAACCATAAGAAATTCAGATCCAGATGGTTTCATTGATGTTTCCTACCAAACATTTACTGAAGAAATAATATCAGTTTTATCCAAACCCTTCTGGAAAATAAAGGAAAAGGGAACATATACAAACTTGTTTAATGACGTATTACCAAAACTTGACAAATACACTAGAAAATCTAGAGCCCATTATATCTTATGAACATAATGACAAAAATCTTTAAGAGTAGCAAAAATAATTCAGCAATATATAATAAATAATTCACAATTCAGAGATGCATGTCAGAAATCAGGAAATGTAATTCACCATATGAAAGAAGATAAAGGGGAAAATACCTAAATAAGTGTAGGGAAAGCATTGAACACAGTTTAAAACATACTCATCAAAGGTGAATTCAAAAGGAATTTCCTCAACCTGATATTGAGCATCTGCAAAAACTACCTATAACACATCATATTTAATTGTAAAAGAAAATAATGTTTTCTCATGAAGATAGAGGAAAAGTGTTTGGTCTCACCATTTCCATTCAACGTTGTATTGGGGTTCTAATCAATGCAATAAGATAAAGAAATATTAGCCATAAAGTTTAAAGGAAAGAGTTAAAAATTCTCTTTAACAATTACAAAAATTGTTTACATGCAAAATCTTAAAAACTAAAAAAACAAACTTACAGAACTCAGAAATAATTTTGATAAAGTCAGTATACAAAATCAACTATGTTCTTAATACTAGAAGCAATACATTGGAAGGGAAAAGTTAAAACCCCATTTACAGTAACATAAAAATGTAAATACTTAGGATTAAATTTAGTGAAAGTTATTAAACCACTGCACATTGACAAATATAAAACAGTTATGAGAAAAAGTAGAGAAATGAACTATGGTCAGGGACTGAAAAACTGTTGAAAAATAGCAATTCTCTCCATTGACCTATAGATGCAACTTAATTCCTATCAACATCCCAATAGATTCTTTTGCAGAAATTTAACAATTGATTTTAAATTTACAGAAATACACGGGATCTTGGATAACCAAAATAATTTTTAAGAAGAACTACATTGTAATAACTTCACTATCTGGCTTCAAGACTTTCTACCAGGCCGCTTTAATCATGCTAACATGAAAACAAAGTGACCAGTGGAACGCTTTTTAGCAGAGGTGCCAAGGTAATTCAGTTGGGGTAGAAAAATCTTTTTAGCAAATTTTGCTTAAATAGCTGGCAAATGCATAGGAACAAACTTAAACACTTGTCTCATGACACGCATACATGCAAGTGCAATTCAGGTGAGTCATAGATTTAAATGTAAAAGTTTAAACTATTAAGCTTCTTTAAAAAATACTTTATGAACCTGGTGTAGGCACAGTTTCTTTCAAGATGACAGAGAAACACTACTAATAAAACAAAATAAATTGTACTACATCAAAATTAAAACCTTCTGCTTGACCAAACAAGAAAGAAAAGGAAAGTCATAGACTGGGAGAAGATATTTAGTACATGTATCTAGCAAAGTCTTGTATCCTAAATATATAAACATCTTCTGCAAACCAATTTGCAAAACAGCAAGCAATTCAATTTAAAAATATACTTTGTTCTAGTTTTCTATCACTGAGTAATGAGTCACCCCAAGCTTAATGACTTGAAACAAAAACTATCATTTGTAATATTTTGCTCACAAATCTGTAATTTGACAAGACTCAGAGGGGACAGCATATAACTGCTTTACAGGGGGACAGCACAAGTGGCATGAAGACTGAGAGGAACTCAGTGCATGGAGGTTGGAACAGATCATCTGAAGACTCGCTTATTTACATATCTGGAAGTTGTTTTTGGATGGAGATTGCTATCTCATCAGAGACTGTTGTGCATAACCTGCTGCCCATGTGCTTCCCATGTGGCTGTTTGGCTTCCTCATAGCAGAGCAGCTGGGTTCCCAGAGTAAGCATCCTAAGAGAATGTGGAAGCTTCAGGTTATTAAGGACTATTCAAAAAATTGGCACTGTTGAGCAAGTGGCATCTGTTGCCTATTATCTGGAGTAGAATCTTGAACAATTCTGCCCTCCACAGCTTTGTGTAGAAGTTGCCAAGGAAAATACAAGACAGTTAAGTCATTTGGAGAAGAGACACAGCTTGCTCCAGTAGTGGGTGTCTCTCTCCCACCGCCTGTGGGTTCCTCCTAGAACCCTGTGCAGGGCAGTTAGCCTCCACATATCCTTCTTGAGCTGAAGCAGAAGGGAATCCTATACCCTTCCTACAAGGGGCAGATACTGCAATGGGTTTGACCAGGTGCTATAAGACATGTTTAAGCAGAACAAAGGAGTACACAGGGAGTCTAAAACAGGGACAGATATTTTCACACAAGCTGAAAAGTGCAGCACAGGCTATGAGGAAGGAGGTGTTTGGTGAGGAGGTATTTTGGTCCCAAGGCCCACTTTTATGTTACTAAGTAAGGGTTGGAAGACTGAAGGCTCAAGACTCTTTCCCAAATGTCACAATGGGTTTTCCGCCATATTGGTCAAACTGTCACAGAGCCTGGATTCAATGAAAGGAGCTATCGAACTTAATGGAAGAAGTGTTGATGAATTTTGAGACAGTGTTTTAAATCTGCCACAGTCAACCCTCTAGACACAAATGACTAGTATTCCTTTCCAACTGAAATACACTCCTGCATACATGTGTGCTAAGTTGCTTCAGTCATGTCCGACTGTTTGTGATCCTCTGGACTGTAGCCTACCAGGCCCCTTTGTCCATGAGATTATCCAGGCAACCCCAGGAGAGGGTTGCCATATCCTTCTTCACAGGATCTTCCCGACCCAGAGATGGAAGCCGCGCCTCTTACATCTCCTACATTGGCGGGCAGGTTGTTTACCACTAATGCCACCTGGAAAGCCCTTGAAATACACTCACGCCCTTCAAAAAAACCCTTAAATACATATCTCATCCATTAATTCATCAGTCTCAATATGGAAGTCCAGGATTTTGGCATCTAAATGAGGTATTGGTGGAGGCAAGGTGAATTTGTCTTAACTTCTAAACAGGGTTCATTTCAATATGAAAATCTGGGAACTAAAGAAACAAGTTATCCATCCTGTACTCCCACCCCCCTGTTTAAAATATACTAGTGAAAGAGGCAAAGAGTAACTGAATAACTGCTACAGACACTTTCAAAAGGATAGAAAATTGGAGATAAGCATTAGTTACCAGTCAGTAGGAATTTGGAGATCCAGCTGAGTTTTGAGTCAAGTACTGCTCTCTGAAAATGATTGTCTGTAATTCATTGTTTCATACTTTTTTTCTACTTAAAAGATTTTATGAAGTATCACCTTAGGTCTTCTTAAGTTCCTAAGAGTGGAGCTTAAGGTATCAACCTGGGTCAGATCTTTTGCTCTGGAATTTTTTCTTACTTTGAGTATGTTCTGCCATCTGGAGAGGCTGGGAATGAGGAACAGTTTTATTTTCAAATCCAGAAAGTCCTGGCTTCTTTACAGTTAATAGGTCATTCTTTAACTCCTTTCTTTCCTCTTACATTTTATCACAAATAAGAATACATAAAAGTGGACCTTTCAATATTCCACCTAGATATTTTTTAGCTATATGAGGTATGTATGTCCTATGAGATGATGTCTATTCTTGTAAACCAAGTTTTATTGTAACACAGTCATGCACATTTGTTTATGTATTTTCTATGTTTGCTTTCAGACAACAATAGAATAGTTCAATTTTGATAGAGCTCCTTATACAGCCAGATAGCTGAATATATTTACTTGCTGGCCCTTTAAGAAAAAGTTTACTGACCCCTGATAAACTGATCATGGAGTTCATCTGGTAATTTGGCAAATTTTCTTTTTTCTGTATTGCCTTAATTTCCAGTATTGCCACATATCTCACCAATAAATTATAAGGGTCCCCTTTCTTCCTGGTTCCAATATTTTCTTAACTTTCACTGACAGGCTTCTCTTAAGCTTCTGCTTGAGGTCTTTAGGATTTTATAATATCTTTTGATTTTCTCTCACCATTTAATCACAAAGCCATTGTCACATGGTTTTTTTGTTATAAAGCAACTAAAATATATTCCAATGCTGCATAGCATTTCATTCTATAGCTTCGTGGCTCCAAACAAAAACAATCATTTGTTTTCCTCATAAATCGACAGTCTCAGTGGAGACAGCTTTTCTCTATCCCACTTGGTATCGAACCTGGGTCTCCTACATTGCAGGCAGATTCTTTACCATCTGAGCCACCAGGGAAGCTAAGGCAATTCAAATGGGGCTAAATGACCTGCTTCCAATATGGCGCATTCGCATGATGCAAGTTGGTGTTGTCTCTTCCTACACACAGGGATCTCTCCACAAGGGGGTGGTGTGGGTTTTCAAACTGCACAATAGTTGAGTTTCAAGAGAGAGCATCCCCAGAAACCCAGGTAAGGTACATAGCCTTTTATTATCTAACCTCTGAAGTTGAATGGCAACACTTGCACCTTACTCTATCAGCCAGGGCAGGTGCTAAGTTTCACCTGTTTTTAAGATGAAATGACATACACGCCTAGTGGCAGAATGTCAAGAATGCATTCTATGAGAAACACGTGTTATGGGAGATATTATTGTGGCTAATTTTATTATCATTATTTTAGAAACTGTATCTGCCACAGATTTCAACAGAGTCCTCACAAAAGAATATAGATGAGGGGTAAGCACACACAAAAAGAGATATTCAACATCATTTGTCGACAAGAAAATACATAGTAAGCCACAAGACACCACTGAACAGTTGCAACCATTTCATGTGACTAAAAAAGACTGGGGACACCATACTAAACACTGACAAACATGTGGAGCAATCCAAACTTTCATGGATTGTTGGTGAGGACATAATATGGTACAACCACTTTGGAAAACTGGCAGTTTCTTAGAAAGTTAATAGAAATTCCACACCTATGTATTTACTCAAGAGAAAGAAAATATTGTCCATAAAAGACTTGTATAAAAATTTTTATAGCTGTTTTATTTATAAAAGCTAAAATGCAGGATTCAACCCAACTGTCCATCAATAGGAGGATGGATGAGCTATTGTGGTATTGTGGAAGCCCCAAGGTGTATTCATACAGGGATGAATAAATAAAAAGTAGTAAGTAACTGATACATGCGACAATAATGTTGTCAAAAGCATTATGTTAAGGCAAAGGATCTGGATACAAAAAAAGCACATAATAATGGTCAATAATGATAGTGTAATTAAGAACAAGAAAAACTAAGGCAGTAGAGAGTAGAATAGTAGTTGCCTTTGGGGATGGAATTAATTTGGGGTGATGAATACAATCTCTGTTTTGGTCCTAGTGGTAATTGCCTGGGTGTATACATTTGTCAAAAGTTACCATGAATTTTTTTTGCATATAAATGCCTCATTAAAATAACTTTAAAACTCATTGAGTTGTACCCATGATTTGTGCATTTTTCTTTTGTGTTAAAGTAAAAAACATTTTGAAAAAACTTTGAAATAAATCTGTGTGATTTTTTAAGAAAAAGTATGTAAGGTATCCTCCTGCCTATGAACCTGATCACCTCTGCCTCGTCTTTAAGAGCTGTATGGTTGTCCCTGAGTCATTCTTGGTAGTTTTATATAACTTGAACTTTCTTGTGAGTTCCCAGTCTCTCTGTGATTCAGAACTCTGAACTCTCAGATTTCAACGTCAACTGCATCCCTTGACATTGCAATCCCAGCTCTCACTAGTGTAGCACTTTTCAAACTTTATTGTGCCCAGGAATCTTGTCAAACGACAGGTTCAGACTCAGGAGGTCTGAAGTGGGATTGGAGAGTCTATACTTGTAACAAGTTTTCAGATGATATTTCAGCTGCTTATCTGGGGGCTGCCTTGGAGTAGCAAAGCTCGCGTGCACAGTGTTGTGGCTTTCCTCTTTGGCTCACAGTGCCCTGAGCTGTCTCAGACAGGAACCTTCCTCAGTTTCTAGCACCATAAATACAAATTATGACACTACCCGCCAGACCACTTCCTATGCCAGGCCAGCCCCAGGTCCAATACAAGGGCATTTCTAACCACTATCAACATGGAGAGTGTGTACATATCTCATTTATCCAGGGATCAACTTTTCCACTTCTGTTAATTTTCCAAATAACTGAAATTTACTCTAATCTACATTCAGTATTATTTTTATGCATCTAACTCTTTGTAAGACTCATTGCACTTCCCAGAGTCATATGCAGAGAATACTAAAAATGATTGAATCTTTCATTAGTAACTCAGAGTCATTACAAGTTTGAAATGAGGTGATACAGTCTGGAGCTACTGAGATCTGTTTATCCATCTTAAAGAGGTCCTAGACTGACATTCTTTCTGGGGTTTGGTGCACTTTTTGAAAATAGTTTTTGTTTTCCTAATTCCCTGACAGACTCTCAGCTGTTAGTTCTTATTATTAGACTTCAGTTTGCCTGACTCTAGGAAGCATCTTTCTCTCTTCTAATTGCTGTTTTGATTGAATTATAAAATTTAAAATAAATTATCAAGCAATAGTACTATTCATTTGTTTAAAACAAAAGTAAAAAAGACTTGATGAGGACATAAAGCTTCCTTCTGTTAGAAGTCACTGGAGATTTAGTGTCTAACTTTCACTAATTTGGTAACTTAGAAGCTAATTTTGCCTTCTTTTTGTTACAGGCTCTGTTCTACAAAGATGTTTATTTGTATTTAGTTTGTAGACAACTTACAATAGAATCAGCTCAACTAAAATTAAGACTCTAGGGTCCAACCTTAGAGATGTTTACACATTAGATCCGGAGGTGGACCCAGGAGCCTGCATTTAGTAGACACCTTGGAGGCTTCCTGTGGCAAGCAAAATTCAAAAAACCACTCTTCCTGTATAAGTGCCACCAATCAGTTGAAGATCATGGTACCTTCTTTAAATTCTCTTTATAGTTTCTCCTTTATCTTTCATCTTCTTGATTATAGCTGAGACTAAATCTTATAGCTGAGACTAAAGGCTGCATTAGAAGACTTGTTTATCACAATTAGGAAGTTTCTTATCACTTAATGACTCAATCTTCTCCATTTCTTTGGAGTGGAAAATCAGATGGGAATGGACTCACTTGCATATCAGTCCTCTACACCTGGTCTGTGACCCTTCAAAGTTAAACACTGACTGGGAGAACATCTCAGCTGCAAATTCACAGATCTGCCAACAAATACAAGTTTTTCCCAGATAAAAAAAATCAGATGTACAGCTTAAAGTTTGAACTGAAGCTCACCATGTGGATGTGGAACCAATTTCCTTCATTCAAAATATTTATCAGATACCTAACAATGACTAACTCTTGTCCAATTTTTAAGAAGTCCTCTAAAAGTGACTCATCTTTTATTCTTGTCTGTCTAAAATTTCATAAGACATCAAAAGAAATCTAAGATGTTGTCTAAAGTTCAAAACAGGCAAGAAAAGACATCTCTGAGACAAATTCTGGTGGAAGAAAAGCCCTTTCCCTCTCTGTCAGAAATTGACAGCTGTAGAAGGAAGTGGCATGCTCATGGTCACTACCCTCAACTTGGTTCCTGTATTCATGTGTGCATGCTCAGTTGTATTCAACTCTTTGCGACCCCATGGACTGTAGCCGCCAAGGTCCCCTGTCCATGGGATTTCTCAGGAGAGAATACTGGAGTGGGTTTCCATTTCCTTCTTGAGGGGATCTTCCCAACCCAAGGATCGAACCAGAATCTCCTGGCTTCTCCACCTGGGAAGCCCCCTTAGTACATTTTAATAAGCATCTGATTTCCACTCTCTGGAAAAATTCACTTATTCCACAAATATTTATTGAACTTCTGTGAGCCAGGAACTATGTTAGCTACTAGCACAGGATACAGGATCAAATAAGCAGATTAAAAGCTCCGCCTTTTTTGCTTTTTTTTTTTTTTTTACTTTTACATTCTAGTGGGAAAAGTAGACAATAAAGTCAAGACAAAAATTAAGTGTATAATATGACAGGCAATTGTAAGTGCTAAGGAGAAAATAATAAAGTGAAGATAAGAAATTTTGGCAGGATAGGTGATATCTTAGTGTGGCCGGGAAAGGCCTTTCTGAGAGGCAAGTTTGGAGCAAATCCTGAAAGATATGAAAAAACTACCCACTTGGATGTCCAGAGAAAGAGAATCCCAGTGAGTGCAAAGTAATGAGTGCAAAGGTCCTGCACTGAGACCATGGCTGTCCTTTTGTGGAAGTCAGGAGCTGAGTGAAGGGGGGGAGGAGTAGGAGGAGATCTCACGCTGGGAGACTGGGAGGGGCAGATGTAAATGATGTGGGGGACAACAGGTCTTCATTGTTGCCCAGTTCTTCATCTGAACCAGACAAGTCATGAGTGGGTTTGAGCAGAGTGATATGATCTGAATTGAGTTTAACAGGATCACTTGGCTGCCACATTGAGAATACATTGGGGAGAGATGAAGGTAGAAGCAGTATGAATGGATTAGCTGCTGCTGCTGCTGCTAAGTCACTTCACTGTGTCCGACCCTGTGCGACCCCATAGACGGCAGCCCACCAGTCTCCCCAGTCCCTGGGATTCTCCAGGCAAGAACACTGGAGTGGGTTGCCATTTCCTTCTCCAATGCATGAGAGTGAAAACTAAAAGTGAAGTTGCTCAGTCGTGCCCGACTCATAGCGACCCCATGGATTGCAGCCCACCAGGCTCCTCCGTCCATGGGATTTTCCAGGCAAGAGTACTGGAGTGGGGTGCCATTGAATGGATTAGAGGTTCTTGCAATAACCTAGGCTAGTGATGAAATTATTTCTCATTTTCTATACTGTTATCAAATTCCTAGCACAGCCATTTCCTGCTCATTCTTAGTGATGATGCAGTCCACTGGTAGGTGTAGAGGAAACTGATGGGAACGCCCTTGACCTTCCATCATGAACACCTTCATGTCTGCAATTGCGGTGAACCTCTCTTCCTCTCTTCTAATCACAATGAAGGAAATTACCTTCTAATAAAAGAAAAGTAATAAAACATACTGAGTGATTACTGGCTCTGGAAATAGATGCGTGTAATATAGTTTTGTCTCCTCCACTTAAATTTTCTGTGACTCAGAAAAATTCCCTGTAGTTCTGTCCCTCAGTTTCTTCATCTGCAATCTGAGGACAGTGGTGAAAATTGCTTCAACAGATTGTGTGAGAACTAGAAAAAATTATGATAGTAGATTCCTATCATTGAGAACGGAGCCTGGCACATACTTACAGCTCCATGAAACTCACGTTCAGCTTCCGTGTGTGCTCTGGAGCCCCTGTTGCCTCTGTTCTTGAAAACCACACCCCAATGATGAGTCTCTCTTTCTCCTCCTTTTTCAGCATTTTCTTCCTGACAAGATCCTTTTCTTCAGTGATTAAATATGTTCATATCTCCCCTATCTTAAAAAAAAAAGGTCCACTGGGCCCTTTTATTAGCTCAGGTTTAATATTAACAAGGAAGCCTTTTGGGCTTGCCCAGTGGCTCAGTGGTTAAGAATTCACCTCCAGTGCCAGAGACCCAGGTTCGATCGCTGGATTGAGAAGACCCGCTGAAGGAGGGCATGGCAACCCATTCCAGGATTTTTGCCTAGAGAATCCCATGGACAGAGGAGTCTGGTGCACTACAGTTCATGAGGTTGCAAAGAGTCGGAGGCAACTGAAATGACTGAGCATGCACACAGGCGGGAAGCCTGTGACAAAAATTGAAGTCTGGATGCCATATTTGAAAGGAAAAGTCAGGCAGGGAAGGCATGAAGCAACGTAAAATGAGTATTCTCAAACAGCTTCACTATTAGCTGTTTCATCTGCAGAGGTTATTCATCAGACATGACTATTTGACTCGTGCGCTTTCTCTGGAAAGGCTGCAAGAAGAAAATGTGTCCCTAGTAGTCCCGAGGAGGAAGAAAAGTGAGGCTGTCTGGCTCTTGTTTCCCACTGTGCAGTGCCTGGTCTTTGAGGAATGAATTTCTCTGCCCTCCTTGTGGTCCAGTGCTCTGGGATGCCAGAATCCATACTGGAATCTGCTAGTGCAGCCATGATTGTGATTTGTGCAAGTTCTGAAATGACAGGAGAAACCAGAAAATCCTCTGGTGTAACTGTTTAGCTTGGCTGTTTAAAGTAGCTGAGAGAGAGGGCGCCTGGTGCTCTTAGAGCAAGTGACTGGTCAGGCCCAGACAAGGAACATGTGTTGGTAAGAGTTGTTCAGCTTCCACTGAAATCGAACATCTGAGAGGCAAGCTGTTTCAGAGGAATATGTCATGAAGTATTTATGGCTGATACAGCTTCATAGAAGCAACTCCTGCCTCTTCAGTTCTTTACAAACAAACATCTTAGAAAAAATTGTCTAAATACTCTGGTTACATCCTATTAACTCTGAAAGCAATCTTCACACTAGTTCTAACCCTATATTCAACTGGCTCCCATAATAACCATCAATGACTTCTGTGATCCTAAATAACATTTTTCAGTCCTTATGTTATTTGACTTTTCAGCATCTTTGTCTGCAAATTGATAATTTTCTTCTCTAATCATTCTCTGCCCTTGGCTTCCAAGGACCTCATTTAGAGTCCCTCCTATCTTTCTGCTTGCTGCTTTCCTTCTCAACCGCCGTGATTCTTTTAAGTGGTTGAGTCCTTGGGTGGCATTCCAGCTTATCTTCTTGCCTCTCTCTACGTGCTCTTCCTTGATATCACATCCATTCCATGGCTGTAATTACCACATATAAACCAGAGCTGCTTTCTACGAAACTGCATCTTTGACCCACTCCTCTCTTCTAGCCCCAAACTAACTACTGACTGTTTATTTTTATTTGGTATTTTTATAGACACCTCAAACTAAACCTTAATCCATACTCAAAATTTAATACTTAACATGATCAAACTTTAATCCACGCTCAGCTCCAAAAAGCCTCTTTTGGTTCATTGCTTTTAGTAAACAACTTGATCACCCATTTGATAATTCGGACCAGAAATCTGGAAATCATCCTGTCTCCCACTCTCCCTGTGTACAAATAATCACCAAATCTTGCAAATTTTACTTCCAAAATCTTTCTTAAATTCATCTAGTTCTGCCCATTTCTGCTCTAGGTCAAGTCATATTTGCTGTGTGAAAACAATGACCTTATTGTCCGTTTCCTCTCATGGGCCTCTCCAATCTATTTGCCACACTACTGCAGTATAAGTGAGTTTTTGAAAACTGTTTCCTAGGACCTACAGCCACCCGCCAATAATAGCTTCCATTTCCTTTCTTCTTCCCAGCTGAGCAGAAAAATCTCTCATAAGTACTTGCAATCTTCATTTCCTGTTTCCCATCTCCTTATCATAATTGAGTAATTATAATCTCTTATCCAAAAGAGTTTCCACCTCCCAGTAATTCCTTTTATCTTCTCCAACTCTTCCCAGTTAAACTAAAAAATATGCTCTTATAATTGCAGTCTACATTTTCTCAGGATAGTCCCCAATCTTCTGCTCATGCATTAAACCATTCTAAGATGACTTCCATCCACATTACCTGTTGAAATGTTGCTAAATCTATGGGGCATTGTAAAGGCCTCATTTTACTTAGCCTTGTTGCAGCATTCCAGGGTGTAGGTCCTCTCCACTTTTCTTGAGACGCTCTTCTTTTCTCTCTGTCAAGAAGTTTTAAACTTATTTTTCGGAAGTTCCTTTTCTCTTTGTAGACTCCTTATTCTTCATTCAACAATTAAATGTTAGAATTACTGTAGGCCCTTTTTTCCTTTTCAATTTTATCCATTGCCTTTACTTAAAATAACAATGTGTACATAACACACACATAAATTTACATCAGCTCTAGCTAATGTTTGTTCTCTTATCTTCAGACAGATATATGCATGTGCTACTTATATCTCTTCTTGAAAACTCAAGAGAACCTAAAACTCAGCGTCTTCAAAATCAAACTACAAACTCCCTCCGAAAACCCTGTGTATTTTTATTATTCTTTGTCACTGTGAATAGCACCACTAGTCTTTGAAATATGCAAGTCAGAGCCTTAGAGAAACGCTTTACTACCCTCAATTGTTAATTCAATCCTTCATTGGGCCATCTCAACATGACCTTCTACATATCTCTTTGAATAATGTTTTCTTTTAACACAGCATCAGCAACTCACTCCCATGCCGAGAATAATTCCCTGAAAACTTTTGACCCTTATGCTAAAGTTCAGTATCCTTATCATGGCACACTTCAGCATGCCCATCTTTCTAATCTCATATTGTATTATGTCCCTCTTGCTCATTTCTGTAGCCACAGTGACCTCTTTTCTTCTGCCTTGGATGCAATAAGATATTTTGGTTTCTGGGCCTCCACAGTTTCCCAACAAAGTCTACCTTTGCTTATCCAAGGTTGACTCATCTTCTAGGTCTTGAGTTAATGTCTAGTCCTCAGAGAATTCCAAATTACTAGAACAGAATTTCTTTATTATATATTTTCATTATGTAATTTACATTTCTTTTGGTAACTCTAATTACAATTTTAATTAAAAGATAATTGTAATAATTAAATATTTATAATTATGTTTCTGTATTTTTTTTAATTAAATCAGTTCTATGGACTAAATCACACCCCTCTCAAATTCATTTGTTGAAGCGTAAGCCCCAGTGAAATGATATTTGGAGATAGGGCCCTTGGGAAATAATTAGGTTTAGATGAGGTCATGGTTAGATAGCATCACTGATTCAATGGACATGAATTTGAGCAAACTCAGGAAGATGGTAGAGAACAGAGGAACCTGGCACGCTACAATCCATGGGGGTCACAAAGAGTTGAACATGACTTAGCAAATGAACAACAACAAGGCTATTAGATTGACACCTTGAGAACAGACAGCAGAGAGCTGGCTCTTCCTCTCCTATCATGTGAGGATGTAGTGAGAGGGAGGACCTCTGCAAGCCAGGAAGAGGGTTCCCACCAGGAACTGAATCAACAGTATCTTCATTCTAGCTCAAAAGTTTCCAACCTCCACAACTGTAAGCAATAAATTTCTATTGTTCAGACCACCAGTCTGTGGTATTTTTATGGCTGTTTAATCAAACTAATATAATAAATAAATGAATATTATTAATCAAATAATTTGCAAATAAGATATGCTTTCCCATCATAGATACCATGAGAGTGGGGACTAATCTGTCCTGTTTATTGTTTTATACCTGGCCCCTACGCCAGTAATGGGCTCATAATAGGTGTTCAATAGATACTTGCTGAACAAATGATGATTTAATCTTTTACAAACTGTTGCATTTTATTTGTTTGACTCTAGTTACTCTGAGACCTCCAAAACTGCCCACAAGTCTTGACCTCCAACTTATTTTTAAGTTATGGGTTCATTTTGTGATGTTGAACCTTAACTTTTTCATATTTTAAACCTACCATCTCTTGCTGGAGTTCTGGGTACAGAATAGGAGTGTAACCAGAAAAAAACTGGACCAAGAGCTGGGAGGCTGATTCAGGGCCTGACACTCACCTAGTCAGTTTCTGAGACTTTGTCATTCAGTTGCTCAGTCATGTATGACTCTCTGTAACCCCATGGACTGCAGCATGCCAGACTTCCTTGTCTTTCACCATCTCCTGGAGTTTGATCAAACTCATATCCATTGAGTTGGTGATGCCATCCAACCATCTCATCCTCTGTCATGACCTGCTCCTCTTGCCCTCCCAGCATCAAGGTCTTTTCCAGTGAGTCAGCTCTTTGTATCAGGTGGCCAAAGTATTGGAGCTTCAGCTTCAGCTTCAGTCCTTCCAATGAATATTCAGGGTTGATTTCCTTTAGGATTGACTGGTTTGATCCCTTCACTGTCCAAGTGACTCTCAAGAGTCTTCTCCAACACCACAGTTCAAAAAAATAAACTTGAAATCTAAGTGGCTTAATACAATAAATATTTACATAAGACTCATACAAATTCAGAACAGGTCTGTGTTGTTGGAGATGGAGGGCTTTGCTTCACACAATTACCCAGGGACACAGACTGCTCCATCAGGGATGCAGACTGCTCCATCAGGGATACACGGTCTCAAAGGTTGCCATGGAAGGAAAATAAAAACATAGAGGACTCATATGGGCTCTTCTATGCATTGTCCTGGAAGCAACATGTTACTTCTGTGTAAAGCCTCTGTCTAAAACTAGTCACATGAACCTGCGTCATATAGGGATCTAGATGTTCAGCAAAATCTTGGCTGCAAATTTCAGCTGGTTTTGGCGAGTCTGGGTGGAGGGTATAGAACTTCATAATCTGAGAAATCTCTTCCAGGTTAGTAGAGTGTTGTTCTGAGATACAGCATCCTAGGGAAGACCAAACTGAACACCAGGTAGGTAGATCCACTGGATCCTGCAAGAGAAAGACCAAAATGAGAATGAAATAGACACAGAATAAGCAGCAGTTTCTTAAATTCCTGGGGAATAGCCCCAAAGACATTAGTAAGGTAATTCTTTCACTGAGTTAGTTCTGTGTAAAGAGTGGTTTATTAAGAGGAATGAACCAGTACAGACACTGTTTCTAATTTTAAGTTTATATGTTTCAATGAATACGAGAAAACTGTGCCTGTAGCTGGCTTTCTTTATTTGGAAAAAAAAAAATAAAGGAGAGAAAGAAACAACCCAGATTGTAGAGAATTAATTTCAACTTCCATTTGTCTGGAAGTTTGGAAGGAAGAAGTAAATAAATCACCTCATCATTCTTTTAAATTGTTTCAGATCTGGTCCTGTGAAAGATTCCTTTGAGTATTACGAAATGGCCACAGAGATGAACAATGCAAAAAGGATTTGCTAAACTGAAAATAAGAACTAAAATGGGTAGGGAAAAAAAGGAGTAAAATCTGAATAGGTAGCTTAGTTAAGCTGGATGGAACATATATAAACAGTGAGCACTGAGATGCCATTCACTTTCATCACACTTTTGTATAAATATGCCTGTGAAAAATCCCTGGCATATACTGCTCACTCATTTTTATTAGGTGTCATTTGACATAAAAAAAGAATATTTCCCTAAGATACTATTTCCAGCACACCCAAAATAAGACATCAGAGCAGAAATCTTGGACATGGAGTATGTAGTAACAGCTGAAGTAAATGGAAAGTTGAGTAAATAATGAAGTACTTTATATTTGCCTGTTTATATCTGAGTTCATTTAAATATTCCAGAATTCCAAGGACGTAGCCATACCTGTGCTTCATTAGATATAATTCAGTGATTTATCTTTCATTTATTGCCCAAAAGTTCTAGTAAAAATCTCATTTCTTTGTTAATATAATCTACATGATTAATGGGAAAAGACCCTTAAGTTCAGTTTTGTATACAAATGAATCAATTTATGGCAATGATTTTCAGAGCTTCTTAAGGGAGATGAGGATGAAAAATGGTGATTGAACTTTTTAACAAGAGTGGTCCAACAGAAGAACTTTTTTACAGAATAATGAACTGCAGTCATTTCAACTGTTGGATATGCAAATTCATTCAACATTTGTCAAGGTTACTCCTGAAAAATGATGACATTACTTAAGAGTTTGTTCTAAAATAATTTTTTGCAAATTTTATCTATGAGCTACTGTGTTTTTATGATCCCTCCATATTTATGTCCTTGTATATCAAGACTTGAACCCTATCAAGTTGGTGTGAAGTGAAAGAACTCTCTATATGTTGAGGTGTAAAATTGTAATGAACCATTGAATATTCATTGGAAGGACTGATGATGAAGCTGAAGTTCCAATACTTTGTCCACCTGATATGAAGAACCCACTCATTGGAAAAGACCCTGATGCTGGGAAAGATTGAAGGCAGGAGGAGAAGGAGATGACAGAGAATGAGATGGTTGGATGGCTTCATGAGCTCAATAGAGATGAGTTTGAGCAAACTCTGGGAGATAGTGAAAGACAAGGAGGCCTGGCATGCTGCAGTCCATGAAGTTACAAAAAGTCCAACATGACTGACACCTGAAAACAACCATTGCAGAAGGTAAAAGCTATGCTCTTTGGAAGCTTCAAAAACCAGCTTGCCATGTCTGCTTTTTCATTTGAGGAGCAATAATACAACGTTAGCCTTGAGACACTAGGAGTTGATTACTAGAAATACAGGAAGTGAGGAAGATATTTTACTGGCATTGTTGCATAGTGTTGTGTTAGTCATTCAGTCGTGTCTGACTCTTTTTGAACCCACGTGCTATAGCCCTCCAGGTTCCTCTGTCCATGGAATTCTCCAGGCAAGCATACTGGAGTGAGTTGCCATTCCCTTCTCCAGGACCCACTATTGATCCTCATATTCACTTTGGCTTTGCACGAGAGGGACTTAATATCTCTAGTATGTGAGTCTGTTTATCTTCAGCTCTTTTCTCAATACCTTCAGGAGATCCTCCAATTCCCATTTTAGATAGTGTTGAAAGTGTTAGTCACTCAACTGTGTCCAACAATTTTTGGTCTCATGGACTGTAACTCAGCAGGCTCCTCTGTCCATGGAATTCTCCAGGCAAGAATACTGGAGTAGGTTGCCATTCCCTTCTCCAGGGGATCTTCCCAACCCAGGGATTGAACCCAGGTCTTCTGCATTGCAAGCAGATTCTTTACCATCTGAGCCACCAAGGATTTCAGATAGGGAAGTAACAAAAATAATTTGTTAGGTTCTATCTATACCAGAGAAAGGACCTGATATTTTAAAAAATCTGAAAAGTAGAACATGAAATAAAATCCTGAGAAAAAGAGTTGAGACTCTGTTTAACCTGCTCTTGGCAATATTTTGGAATTCTTATCATCTGAATACTTTTTTGCAAAGTGGTTAATCACTTTGGAATAATATGACTTATTTAAAAATCCTAACAACATGAAATATATCATTGATCTAAGACAATTTATTTCAGCCTAAATTACAAGTTTAAGGTTTGTTTGCTTTAATATACAATTTTAGAAGACTCTGGAATATGACTTAATGAGGCTGAGTAACTCAGTAGTGCCACCGAGGACTAAAGGAAGGAGCCAGAATTTGAACACAAGAGCTCATGCTCTTTGCCAGTTCATGATCACTTTTTGGTCTTCCTACCTCTTTAGGTGATTTTATTCAGTGACAAGCTGGCTGAGAGGAAGAATCAGGTGTGGAAAGGAAGTTTAATTTGGGGGTTCAATCATGATGACAGCTGAATAAATCTTTTCAGTACCACACAAGTTAACATACACACATCAGTGTTGGAGTCTTCATTATACAGCTTATTCAATATCAAAGAAGTCAGTGGCAGACCTTAAGAAGTGCTTGTAAAGAATTCTGAGATTGCTCTTGCATGACCCCATAACAGCTTATCTTTCTGATTCAGCAAGGAATACAGAGGACAAGTTGTGGAAAAAAAAAAAAAAAACAAAGCAAAAGCACCTTTTCATCTCTTAGGTTGAGGTGGTTTAGGTCTCTTCCCAGGTTTTCTTTTATTAAAGCACTCAAGCCATAGATTATTAAGTAATTATCTATCTTTCAAATAATTAAAACATTCAAGTAGGTTAGAATACAAAATGTTTTATAAATATTCTGTCAAAATATTAAATTAACTAAAAAGTATCAGATCATACAAAAACTTTGTTTTGTTTAAAGATAGAAATGTTTTGCTCTGAGAAACGTTTAAAGAAAAATAAACAATTATGAGATAAAAACCATCTGCAACTCACTACCAGGAGATAAGCACTGTTAATATTTTCTATTATATATATATGTATATATTCATGTGTAGGTATATATGCATATGTACATACAAATACACAGGAACATGCAACAAAATATCATGAATGTGTTCCCATATCCATAACAATTTCTTTGGTATTTTGTGGCAAAATATTCTATCTTATTTTCTAATAATTAATGTTGACAAATGTTTATAATAACATAAACTTTAATGAGCATCTTCATTTTTAGAATAAATTCATAAGCATATAATTGCAAGTTCAAAGAGTATGGTTCTTTAATATAGGTGTGTGTTGTTTTGGTGTATCAATAACTTTGATGTATGTTCTCAGGTTACAACCACCTGAAAGATCATACACCAAGAATAAGACAGTAACTTTCTTTAAATTCTTTTAAACTGGGACTTGTCAGAAAATATACCTAATTTTATTGGGATGGCAAAAAAAAAATGTTATGCCAATTCTTGAACATCCATTTCTTTGTGATTTCTACTGAGATAAATATGCTTTTCCATTTTGTTGGTCTTCTATTTCTTCCATGATGATGTTATTTTGTCTGTGTTTAAGGGGCAGAGTCATTGTTTTATTATTTATTAGCAAGAGGTCTTTACATATGAAGGATTCAAATCATAATTATGTACTATTTTTTTACAGGAATTTAAATTTGCCTTTTCATCTTATAATGTGTTGAACCAAAAATCTTTTACTTTCTATATAAAAAAACAAATCAAAACTTTTTTTTAAGAACTTTTCTTTTGGTTTTATCCATAAAATAGCCTCTCTACTCTAGTTACATACACTTATTTCTCTTTCAGAATGTTATAATTTTGATTTTTACATTTAAATTTTAACATATAAGAAATTATTTTGGTATTTGAAGTAGATAGCTAACTTTGATTTTTTAAGATGATTAGTAACTTATTCAATCAACTCAGTCACGTCAGACTCTTTGCGACTCCATGGATTGCAGCACACCAGACTTCCCTGTCCGTCACCAATTCCCGGAGCTTGCTCAAACTCATGTACATCAAATCAGTGATGCCATCCAACCATCTCATCGTCTGTCATCCTCTTTTCCTCCTGCCTTCAATCTTTACCAGAATCAGGGTCTTTTCCAAGGAGTCAGTTCTTCACATCAGGTGGCCAAAGTATTGGAGTTTCAGCCTTAGCATCAGTCCTTCCAATGAATATTCAGGACTGATTTCCTTTAAGATTGACTGGTTGGAGCTCCCTGCAGTCCAAGGGACTCTCAAGAGTCTTCTCCAACACCACAGTTCAAAAGCATCAATTCCTCGACACTCAGCTTTCTTTATGGTCCAACTCTCACATCCATACATGACTACTGGAAAAACCATAGCTTTGACTAGATGGACTTTTGTTGGCAAAGTAATGTCTCTGCTTTTTAATATGCTGTCTAGATTTGTCATAGCTTTTCTTCCAAGAAGCAAGCATCTTTTAATTTCATGGCTGCAGTCACCATCTGCAGTGATTTGGAGGCCAAAATAATAAAGTCTGTTACTGTTTCTACTGTTTCCCCATCTGTTTGCCGTGAAGTGATGGGTCCGGATGCCATGATCTTCATTTTTTGAATGTGGAGTTTCAAGCCAGCTTCTTCACTCTCCTCTTTCACTTTCATCAAGAGGCTCTTTAGTTCTTCTTCACTTTCTGCCATAAGGGTGGTGTCTTCTGCATATCTGAGGTTATTGAAACTTCTCCTGCCAAACTTGATTCCAGCTTGTGTTTCATCCAGTCCAGCATTTCACATGATGTACTCTGCCTAGAACTTAAATAAACAGGGTGACAATATATGGTCTTGACATACCCCTTTCCCAATTTGGAACCAGTCAGTTGTTCCATGTCTGGATCTAACAGTTGCTTTTTGACCTGCATACAGATTTCTCAGGAGGTAGGTAAGGTGGTCTGGTATTCCCATCTCTAAGAATTTTCCACAGTTTGTGATCCACACAGTCAAAGGCTTTGGCATAGTCAATAAACCAGAAGTGAATGTTTTTCTGGAATTCTCTTGGTTTTTCTATGATCCAATGGATGTTGGCAATTTGATCACTGGTTCCTCTGCCCTTTCTAAATCCAGTTTGAACATCTGGAAGTTCATGTACTGTTGAAGCCTGGCTCGGAGAATTTTAAGCATTACTTTGCTTGCGTGTGAGATGAATGTAATTGTGTGGTAGTTTGAACATTCTTTAGCATTGCCTTTCTTTGGGATTAGAGTGAAAACAGACCTTTTCCAGTCCTGTGGCCACTGCTGAGTTTTCCAAATTTGCTCACATATTGAGTGCAGCACTTGAACAGCATCATCATTTAGTTTGAAATAGCTCAACTGGAATTCCATCACCTCCACTAGCTTTGTTTGTAGTGATGCTTCCTAAAGCCCACTTGACTTCACATTCCAAGATGTCTGGTTCTAGGTGAGTGATCACACCATCATGGTTATCTGTGTCATGAAGATCTTTTTTGTATAGTTTTTCTGTATATTCTTGCCCCCTCTTCTTAATATCTTCTTCTTCTCTCAGGTCCATACCATTTCTGTCCTTTATTGTGCCCAACTTTACATGAAATGTTCCCTTGATATCTCTAATTTTCTTTAAGAAATCTCTAGTCTTTCCCATTCTGTTATTTTCCTCTATTTCTGATCACTTGTTACTTGTCAAAAATTGCTAATGAAATAATCCATTCTACTCATCACATTTACTGTATGTTAAATTAGCCTGTATCTGCCCTCTACACACACAAACACACACACACTCGTACAGGCAATGTATCTGTGTCTATGTATATATGTAGATAGCTATATATATATTGTGTTTGTACTTTCTGTTTTATGCCATTGATCTCTGTAACTTGTTGCAATCACCACTGCTTCAACAAATTATTTTACTTTAAAAGTACTTTCTCATCAATTTAAATGAAACTGGCCCACCACATTACTCCTAGTTTTCCAATTTTTTTTTTTTGGCCAAGCCATTTAAAAATGTATTTCTCAGATTTTGTCTTTATTTTTCTCAACTACAGGATTTATCTTTTAAATATACCTAATTTTCTATTATTAAGCTTTCTTGTCATAAGCATCTAATTTTTTTCATGGAAATGCCTTGCAGTCAGGCATCAAAATCAAAAAAATAAAAATATTGTTGCATCCCTGCAGCAATGATTTTAACCAACAGAATCAACCATCAGAATTGACCATGTGTGCTAAAAACGCCAGAGTTAAAACAGAGCAAGGAGCAGGAAGTGAGGTAATGTGAAGTCTCCACTGTGAGTTCTTGGCCACACCCAATTTATTTCTGGAAAGTGCATGTGACATCTATTCATATACATTGCTATCTTTATACTGTCCAGGATATGCTAAATTGAGTAACAACTCCAAAGGCAGTCTGTTTTAGAAAATTACTTAGAAGGGAGAGTAAAATTAGGTTTTATACACAAAATAGACACTTGGAGGCTCTTCTGGGACTTGGTGTAGCTTAGGATAAAATAAGCTAGTGTTTTATGGTGTTTTGATCAGTGACTTGTTCTAACCACTCTTGTCATGAGTCCTGCCCAGCACCGTGCATCAGTGAAATGTGTGTTCTCCTTATGAACAGGTAGAGTTGTAATCTGGGAATAGTTTTATTGGTGGAGCAGATGAATTAGTATTGATCCATTGACACTCTTTTGTCCACAGGGCTTCATGCCTGAAGATATATAAAAGGATGATTGGCTGAGATTAGATGTGCAGCCTGTGACTGGGAAGAAGTGTAGAATTACTTGGCACACACAGGGATTTTAGCCAGGACTGTGACTGCATTACATGTTTTAATCAATTGCTGCTAACATCAAAGAGATCCCTGATACACTGAAGATCTTGCCTGATTGGTATTCTGGTCCAAGGACTCCATCTCTCTCAACCTCACTGATTTGTTACAAGAGCATTCTACCCACCCCAATGCCTTTTCAATCACATTTCCTAGAGAAGAGTATCTGTGGAGTATTATAAGTAATTTTTCCTTTTCCTTCATCAGATTCCAACAATAAGACTAGGAATGACCAGTGGGCTTTCACATGATTTTACTTAATTCTATGAGAAATATCCTGAAAAACCTCCTTGGCCATTAAATAAGAAGTCTTTTCCCTTACTCAGAGCATGATCTACTTTCATAACGTTTTGCGTTTATCTCCAGAAGGTGGTCTTTACTAATTTGGCTTTCAAGTTGGGAAAAGAGAAGTCGATTCCTTGTGAATTCTGTTTTAAAATTTAACCCTCAGGCAGTTAAAGCCTCTTTATCCAAACCTAGTCACTGTTTAATGAGGCCCCTTTATAATCACTCCAAAACACACTTTCAAAACAAAAGTTAGAAAGCCTGTATGATCCATTCTCAAGAAAGATCTCTTTCTGTTCAAAACCCGTCCTGACCTTTTTGTTGAAGAAGAACAAAATAATGTAGTAACAAAAACACAAATGGCTGCCAAAGGAAGAGGAAAAAAAAAAAAAGAGTTCCTGTAAGGGACTGAAACAATAAATCTCCTCTCTGTTGAACTCCCAAAGGGAGTGTGCGCATTTCCTCCCGTTCTTTATCAGAGCCCCCGAAATAAGTAGGAATGGGCAGCGGCTGTTCACATCCAGCACACCTTTTCCATTTGCTAAGAAGGCCCTGCCAGGCTGGGAGGGTGTTGTCCCTGCCTGACTCTGGAGAGAGGAGCTGCTGTGACCATCCTCGGGCACTATGAAGCTGCTTCAAGGCCCCATCTTTTGTCTTCTTCTGGCCAGTATTTCTAGAAGTGCGCAAAACACAGGTACGGATTTCTCTTGTTTTTCTGATGGTGTGGATTAGAAATCACCTGTCAGGCACTCTGAGCCTCAGTTTACCTTCAGGGAGTTTGCCCTGAAATGCAGATGCAGCAGTGCATGTGCTGAACTGAGCGTGTGCGTGTGGCTGGAGAGTGCATGGAAAAGGCACCACAGAGAGGATGCTTGTTTTCACTGGAGGAAAACGTTTGCTGCGGCAGCGGCCTTCCAGTGTGTTCCATGGCATCCAAAAGGTGCTGGGAATGTACAGTAGCCTTTTTGGAAAGTCACAATCTGAGGATTATATGCTGGTTAAAAATGGGCTATTTCTCAAAAATGTACTCTTTTCAGATGTAAGTCTACATACAAGAAGGTTGTCATGTATGGGTGAAAGGCTATAATAATCAGAAATGTTGTGTTGCAGTTGCTGGTCAATTATTTGTCCCAACTGTTTTCTGCCTCTGATAGAGAGGTTGGATAAAGTTCCCTGGGGAGGTGAATCTTAAAATCTTGAGAGGGGAGGGTGAGAAAGGAGGAGAATCACTTTAAAGTGTAGAGATGCTTGCTTTAGAAATAAGCACATTTCTACACATATATGTACAAAATTTTGTGTAACATTTCAGGGAATTTATAGACATAAAAACCCTACTGATTGACTGCAGGTTCTGAAACTTAGATAAAGGATATATATACACCTATATAAGCCCTGACTATATTAATAACTATTTGCAAGTAATGATTACATTTGACTTTTAACCCTTCCAGAGAGATATACTGTAAGTAATTAAATTTAATCAATTTTTATTAGGCTCCCACCATGTACTCAGCGTACAAGGTATGCACAAATGAGTAAGACATTGTCCTTGCCCATAGTGGTAAATACACCACTGGGAGAAATAAACATGCAATTCTAACACAAGACAGATTTAATAAGTGCAAAAACCAAAATACAAAATACTATCATAAAAGAACACAGTTGGGACACATTAATTCTGACTCTGAGGAGCCCTGGAAGAAAAACAATTCTAATTTTATTTTTCCATGCCCTTCTCTAGGGGATCTTCCCAACCCAGGGATTGAACCCAGGTCTCCCACATTGCATGTGGATTCTTTACCATCTAAGCTACCAGCACAGCCCCTAATTTTATTTTGCATGTTCTCTTTTCAAAAGTCCACTGATTACAAAATTCCAATTTGCAGTGATTATGTAAGAAAAAATAAACACACTCCTTTTTGAACAATATTTATCATTAATTTCTCAAAATATGTGTATACATTTAGGACAAATATCCAAACACTACAAAATCAAATTGATTACAACCCATCTGGGAGCTTCCAGATTTAAGTTGCAGTGGGTATTAAAATCAAAAGTTAGCTTAGATGATTTACAAAGTTCTGATTTTTTCAGAACAAAAATTATTCATGAGGTGACACAGAAATCAATGTACTAGCTTATAAATAACTCTGCAGTTCGCATGGGGGAGATTGATCAGAATTGGTGCTATGAGAAACACTGCTCATAAACACGTGTCAAGTCAATATAAATTCTGAATGTCTGAGTTCAATTGTTTGGCATCCCAGGTCTGCAAGCATCAATAAGTATACTACTTCCCTTGCATTGTTAAACTCTGAATGGATTACATGTATTTCTGAAAGCAAATTGGAATAGAATCCATAGAATCAGGCTGCAAAACCTGACTGTAAGGAAGATGGAAAGGTGAAGAATAACCCAGAGATGACCTGGCAGATTTTTTCTGTTATGGTCATGTTAAGAAAATACCGAGGTCCGTTAGCTCACTGGCAATGATCCCAAACTCTCTGTTAGTAGTATCTTCTTTCTAAGGAACTTTTAACCCAGCTGAAATAATTTCTCATTTGAGCAGAGACAACAGTTACATAATGACTATCTGCTTCAGCCTCTGTCAATGAGCCTTTGTTAATTTAAGGCAAGTGTCTGTAAAATCCACCCCATTTATCCTAGAAAAAGGAGCATTAGCTCCAGAGAGCATAAATTGACCAGCTGAGTGAGGTCCAGAAGGAATTGGAAGAGATTTTCCCATCCACGTATATGATTTTGCTGCACCTGGTTCTGCCTGTTTTATGTTTTCCTTCCCAGATATGGTACAGGAAATGAAGCATTTCCTAAGCTGATTTATTAAGTTCTTTTCCTAATCCCCTGTACCGGAAACACATTGATTTCAAAGCTTTATCCAATGTTCCCCAAGCTTAGAATACTTAACATACTTCATCAGCAGAGTTGATTATAGGGGTACTGTGGGAGGCATTTCATCTGCCTTAAATTCACAAGTTGTCAAGAAGGTCCATGCTTTTTTTTTTTTTTTGGCATGGTAATTTATTCCTAAATAATGATCTTTTAGAGAAATTACTACTTTTTCTTTCTGATTTTTTTGTCAGTCTCAGATTTAAATAAATACAATATAGTCTTTTGTACTCTTCATGAAAATCAAGGAAATCTTTCTGCATGGCAGTGAGTGACTTTTTCTATTACTTTGTTGGTGGTATAATATTTTATAATCTGTAATTTGGAGAGTTGTTCTATTGAAATATGTATGGGAGCTTCCTGAAAAGGAACTGTCATTCTTTCTCAAGGTTTTCTAAATTGTATTTAAAACTGAACAGACCCCTACAGTGACTTTTAAGCTCCTCAGGCTTTTATGTCTAGATCGATGAGTTTTTGACTGTCAGGAATGAGAAAAATTAAATGAAGAAGGATTCCAAGAAAAAGGAGGCCCTGGAAGTAATTTATTTCTCCAGTGTCATTTGCCTCTTTGAACTTTGCATTAACTTAAGAAAGATTAAAATGTTTAAGGCTTTTGCAAGCAGGAGCAAACATCACATTATTGGTATCTGAAGATGAATTTAACTGCTTGTTGAAATTTATTTGTTAGGGGTTGAACATTCTATTTCACAGGGAAAAAATAGATTGAATACACTATAAGACAGATACTATGCTAGACACTGTAGGTTTATAGAGATCAATAAGACTCAATTCTTACCCTAGAAGAGGGGAAAAGGAGGATTAGTCAAATAATTGGCTCATCCTCCAACCTTAACTCTAACCCCAATTTATAAGTTTGATTATATTGGAAGTCTTAAGTAGTAGTAATGTTTATGGAGAATTCACAACTAGCTTAGTTTGGAGTGTAGCAATATCAACAAAGCCTTCATATAAAAATGGAAATTATGATAAACTTTGAGACTTGAAAAACTGGAGATCCTGGATGGATGAAATGTCTTGAGTAGGAACTTTAAAGCACTATGTTCTAGTCTAGAAATATAAGGAGGTGACAGGTTGGACAGAGGTTAAGTGTTGGAAATATAGTCTCAGAATATGTTGAATGCCAAGGTTAGAAACACTGACTCAGATAGTTAACTATTTTGAAGACTCTAAATGTGTTTGAGCATGGGAATTATGTATTTGGGGCTATCAATTGAGAAGATTAATCTGTCAGGAGGATAAAGATTAGACTATTATAGTCAGGAGAAATAAAAACTAAAGAAAATGGTGCAAATGTTATTACAAATCAATAAAATGAAAAGAAGGGCCAGTGAAGAGCTTTAAGGAGGCAGGCAGTTTGTGATTTGACATATTATTGACTGATTATGAGAGAGAAAATAACTGAGATGTAGAGAAAATGTTATTTGAATAACAAATAGGGAAATAGATTGGCACCAGGGCTGGGGAAAGATAGGAGGAAACGGTTTAGGTGAATTTGATTTTGGACATGGTGAGTTTGAAATCCTAATAAAATACTCAAATAGAGATGTCCAATGATAGATTAAATTTGTCTGGTGCATAGTTGCCCACCTGTGCCTGGAGGTGATGGTGAGGAATGAGTGTTCTTTACACTTGTTTCCCAAGAGTTTTTAGTCTTGTCCTGCCCAATGGAAGATTAGTAACGTAGAGAAGCAATTTATTTCTCTTCTGGATGTTGATATTTATAACTGACTTGTGGCAATTATTTTCATAGTCATTTGTGTGCATATCTCCTCTACCAGACTATAAGCACCTTGAAAGTAAAGGTCACATTTATTATAATTTGTGTAGTAACAGTTCTAAATATAATAAGGATATAATAAGCTGAATGAATACATAAATGCATGACATATTATTCCTTTTTTTTTTTTTTCATTTTTAATGTCTTCATTGGATAATCACATTGTTTACTACCTTATCTTTGAGAAAGGTAGTAAAGGCTCAGATGGTAAAGAATCTGCCTCCAATGTGGGAGACCTGGGTTTGATCCCTGGGTTGGGAAGATTCCCTTGGAGGAGGGCATGGCAACTCATTCCAGTATTCTTGCCTGGAGAATCCCCAGGGACAGAGGAGCTTGGCGGGCTACAGTCCATGGGTTCACAGAGTCGGACATGACTGAGCAACTAACCACACATCTTATCCTTGTGAAAAGATTATGGACAGGTATGAATCATAGAACATAACATGGAAACAAGTGAATTATTTTGATTCCTGGCTATGGAAGTGAGCACCAAATATAAGGAAAGGGGCTTCTCATCAAAGTAAGTCTTTTCCAAACTGTAGCAGAGTAGATGATAGGGATAGGTAGATGACCTAGTATCAGGTGATAGTAATTTACAACAAATCTGGAAGGATAAGCTATTCTGACCATAATCACTGGGAGAAAGAATATCTAAATAGAATTGATTCTGTTGGGTGGGCCAGAAACTTCATTTGGATTTTTCTGTAAGATGTTATAGAAAAACCCAAATGAATTTTGGGCCAATTGAATACTTTGTCCCTTTTTTGGATGTCAAATATTTTATGTAATATTTTCTTAAAGTTATACATATTCAAGGAGAAACCTTGCTCCTCACTTCTCAAGCCATTACAAAATGGCTTTCTTTTTTCTTAAAGCAAAGTTCACAAAAGAGAATTTGGAAGAAAATCAAATAAATATCATACATCATTAATTCATATGTTATTTTAGGTAATATATGAGTTACTTCAGAGCAGATTATCTTACTTATTACCTTCTCTTAGACACTTACCGATAGAACTTACCTGAGATGGGTGACCTACTGTAAAAAGAGTGAACCAGTGTGGAAACAAATTAAATGGGAAAAGTATTCAGTTTCCAAGCCATTTATTTTGCATTTTTTCTTTACTCCACTTTTTTTTTTCATCAGTGATCTCTGTCTAAAAATAGAAGTGGTCATTCTAGAATTTTTATTTTCAAGAGATTCATAACAGTTGTTAGCAAATTGTCTGGCAGTTTTATCTTGCTGATCGTAATTATTTATATATTGAGGGTAAAAAGATAAACATTTGAAGGTTTCAGAGAGCTTCTAATTTACTGGATAATTGCCCATCCTTTCCTTTTCATTGATGAAGTTGTATTTCAAGCTTCAGGGAAATACTTTAACTTGCGAATAATTGTCTAACCCAAGTTCTTTATATTCTTTTTGTCTTGGTCATTACTTTCCAACTTCCTCTTCACCTTTGAGAACAATTTGAGATATGCTTTTCTAAACACTGAATGTCAAAGCAGGAATTTACTCTAAGCGACATTCCATTCAATTCCAGTGTAATGAGTGTCTCCTTTCCTGTTACTGAATTCCTGTGGGTCACTATAGCTCTATCAGGTTAGGATGATAATGCCTGTTGAGTGTTTAAAGAAGTTCTTTTAGTTGACAAATAAGATCTTTTTGCACCCACATCAGCAGTAGCAAGGGGAACAGTAGTGATGTCAGTTACATTTAGAGAGGCCACTATATGATTCCCCAATTTCAGCAACCATAAAAAAGTAGTTTTCTAGACATCAATAGAGGTTTTGTGTCTTGTAGCATACATATCAGTAGGGATAATCACAACCAGTCTCTAAATAGAAGCAGCCACCTACATCCTCTCCAGATGTGTTTAGTCTAACCATTGCTATGGCAACCTGTCAGGTGTAGCTTGACAGTATCTTGTCTCACATGAATGAGTATCTCTTGCTTTCCTGTCTGATGTTGTTCTGATCCTAAGGCATGCTTCACTTACAGAACCGTGCATGGCACAGTTATGTATCTGAGCTAGACGTATAAGAGCCTTAGCACTCTGCTGCTGCTGCTAAGTCTCTTCAATCTACACTTTACCAAAAAGAAGAATGGGACCAGTGAATAAATGCTTTCCTCTTCTATGGCTGCTCCGATTTCACTGTTTTAGTCCTCTACTCCTTTTCCTGTGAGTACTTTCCTCTACAAATTGCACACAAACCCTTGTTTGGCCCTGCTTTTTGAGAAAGCCAGGATTTATAATTTTTTAATGGGAACATTTTGGTTTGGATAGTAATGTATATAAATTATACCAGAATTTCTCTGATACTCTAATTAATATTCACTATTTTCTTCCTCTTCACTTCAAGAAAAAAAAAATCTAAAAAGCTTTTGTTGAATAAGTTAAACAGTATTCCAAGCAGGTCCTTTTCTAAGGCTATCATCTGTCTGTATTTGAGTTAGTAATGAATTATATTGTAAGGTCGATAGTCAAAATGTCAATGACATTGATTTTACTCAGAATGTGCTGCTCATCTGAAATGTGGCTACCCACTCCAGTATTCTTGCCTGGAGAATTCCATGGACAGAGGAGCCTGGTGGGCTACAGTCCATGGGGTCACAAAGAGTTGGACACGACTGAGTGACTAACACTTTCACTTTCATCTGAAATGTAAAGTGATTTGTATTCTGTTTAATCAGTCATATTCTGACCCCAACCTAAATTAGTTGTGTCAAAACCCAGAGAATGGCAATCACAACTGGGTCTGGTCTAAGTTAACCCAGATAAATATTGTCACAACATCTACTGACATCTACTGTTTGTGACGGCTGGCACTTTACATGCCTTACTTCTTCTATCACAACATTTCAAGGCCTATTTTATCATTTCCACTTTACTGATTAGAACACTGAGGCTTGAAAGTTATCATAGAGTGATCGTGCTTAAAATCAGAGAACACTGTTCTTCAAAATTTCCCTTCTAGCTTGCTATCCTCCAGTGTAGTGGAACTGCAGTAAGTTGAGTTTCTCTGACTGAAAAGATTAAGGGTAGAGACTCACTACTTGAGTAATTTAGAAGCACTGCTGCCTCTCCTAGTGCCTTCAGTACCTATAAACATCAAACTAAGACTGCAATGCAGTGAATGAATTTCTACTTGGTGATAATTAGCCTCTGAATATCTTGAATTCAATTAATTATTAATGATTGAGTTGAAAGAAATTTTAGGCATTTCCCTACCTACCCACTATTGTGTTGGTTGAAAAAAAAATGTTCTTTGTTCTAGTATAAATGTCAGTGAAGCTAATACAGGACTTAAAAGAGAAGGAAAGAAGTGAAGAGGAAATAACTATTGGTAATTAATTACCTAGTGTCACATTTATAATTCTCCTGGAGCCAGACAGTCTGGATTCAAATTCCAGCTCTGCCACTTACTATCTGTGTGAACTTGGGCAAGTTACTTAACCTTCAACTTTTTCAGCCATAAAACATGGATGAATACAGTCTTACCTCATGGGGACATTAGAAAGATCATGTGAGGTAATATATATAAACACCAAGAATGCTATCCCAGCATATAGTGACTCTATGTTTTGCTGAACTTGAGAACTCAGAATCCTACAGTTTATAATATCCCATTCCTTAGATAAACTACTTCATTGCCAAGTTGATTTCAATCTAGGATCAGCAAATATTTAAATAATTACAATGTGGATTCTCACAAAGAGAAAAATCAGCACACAAAAAATGTTCACAATAGAACTCATGTTGGATTGGAATATGATTGCCAGTTCTGTTCTTAGCCACATTATATACAGGCATAATTTGACATATACAGAGTAGTGTATTATCTAGTATCCCTTTAAGGTTTGTAAGTTATTTAACTCCATGTACAAACTAATCACTCAAATTAATAAGCAAAATTGTATATGTATTTAATGAAAAGTCTAACTTTTCAGACTGAGATTGTCAACTTCCTCAAATATGATTTCCTGTTTTAAAGCATTGAGCATTGCTTACTCTGAGAGGTGGGATATGTTAGTGGAAGGAACTTTGGTCTTAATGTGAGAACCAACTTTGAATCCAGCTTCTTAGTACGCTAAAGTTGGCCAAGATCCTATATGCTTGTTATCCTCAGTTTCTATATCTAAAAATGAGAAAAACAATCATTTGCTGACAGAATACAGGTGTTAAATGCTAAGTGGAAAACAGATTTTAGATGCTCTGTAGGTCATATATCACTATTAAAATTTAGTTATTAATATGCAACCTAATATTTAACTCATGGAATCAACAGATGAAGAACACATTTAATAAATTTGAGAATTCTTTCTAACTGGCTGGGCCTTTAACTGCCAACCCATTATAACTGTTTGACTCATATATCTTTAAATATGTTTATGGCTGCTACACATTCAAATTACCATGTGTTGAAATCATACCCGAGTTATAAAAATCACACACACAAAACACAGGAAATCATTTGTATCACACATTGAACTTATTTTTAACTGAAGTGGGAAAAGAAATGATTTTGTGTGTGTATGTGTGTGTGTTTGTATATGTGTGGTTTGAACTGTGAAGTAGGCCCTCCAGGGAATTTAGAAAGTGTCAGGACATACATACTGAACTCTTGGACACTTTCCCTGGGGAACTGAGGCCACTCCTGCAGTTGTCAGCTCAAGGCTATTGTGACTATCCCTCTATCCCACAATGAGGCATCCCCTAATTATCCCTCCTTCCAAAACTCCAGTGTTTTTTTTTTTTTAATTTATTTTTTATTGAAAGATAATTGCTTTACAGAATTTTGCTGTTTTCTGTCAAACCTCAACATGAATCAGCCATAGGTATACATATATCACCTCCCTTTTGAACCTCCCTCCCATCTCCCTTTCCATTCCACGCCTCTGGTTTATACAGAGCCCCTATTTGAGTTTCTGAGATATACAGCAACTTCCTGTTGCTATCTATTTTACATATGGTAGTGTAAGTTTCCATGTTACACTTTCCAAACATCTCACCCTCTCCTTCCCTCTCCGCATGTCCATAAGTCTATTCTCTATGTCGGTTTCTCCATTGTTTCCCTGTAAATAAATTCTTCAGTACCATTGTTCTAGATTCCGTATATATGCGTTAGAATACAATATTTCTCTTTTCTCTTTCTGACTTGCTTCACTCTGTATAATAGGTTCTAGGTTCATCCACCTCATCAGAACTGACTCAAATGTGTTCCTTTTTATGGCTGAGTAACATTCCATTGTGTATATGTACCACATTTCTTTATCCATTCATCTGTTGATGGACATCTAGGTTGCTTCCATATTCTAGCTATTGTAAATAGTGCTGCAATGAACAATGGGATACATGTGTCCCTTTCAATTTTGGTTTACAGGGTATATGCCTAGGAGTGGGATTGCTGGGTCATATGGTGGTTTTATTCCTAGTTTTTTAAGGGATCTCCATACTGTCTTCCATAGTTGGCTGTATTAATTTACACTCCCACCAACAGTGCAAAAGTGTTCTCTTTTCTCCACACCCTCTCCAGTATTTATTGTTTGTAGACTTTTTGATGATGACCATTCTGACTGGTGTGAGGTGATACCTCATTGTAGTTTTTTTTTTTTTTTTTTTCATTGTAGTTTTTATTTTCATTTCTTTAATAATGAGCACTGTTGAGCATCTTTTCATGTCTTTGTTAACCATCCGTATGTCTTCTTTGGAGAAATGTCTCTTTAGGTCTTTTTCCTACTTTTTGATTGGCTTGTTTGTTTTTCTGGCATTGAGTTGGATGAGCTGCTTGTATATATTGGAAATTAATTGTTTGTCAGTTGTTTCATTTGCTGTTATTTTCTCCCATTCTGAGGGTTGTCTTTTCATCTTGCTTACAGTTTTCTTTGCTGTGCAAAAACTTTTAAGTTTAATCAGGCCCCACTTGTTTACTTTTGCTTTAATTCCTATAATTCAAAACTAGGAGGTGGGTCATAGAGGATCATGCTTTGTTTTATGTCATTGAATGTTCTGCCTATGTTTTCCTCTAAGAATTTTATAGTTTCTGGTCTTACATTTAGGTCTTTAACCCTAAATTTTGAGTTTATTTTTGTGTATGGTGTTAGGAAGTGTTCTAATTTCATTCTTTTACATATGGCTGTCCAGTTTTCCCAGCACCATTTATTGAAGAGGCTGTCTTTGCCCCATCGAATACTCTTGCCACCTTTGTCAAAAATAAGGTACCCATAGGTGCATGGGTTTATTTCTGGGTTTTCTATCTTGTTCCATTTGTTCACATTTCTGTCTTTGTGCCTGTACCATGCTGTCTTGATGACTGTAGTTTTGTAGTATAATCTAAGGTCAGGAAGGTTGGTTCCTCCAGCTCCATTCTTCTTTCTCAAGACTGCTTTGGCTATTTGTGGTCTTTTATGTTTCCATATGAATTGTGAAATTTTTTGTTCTAGTTCTGTGAAAAATGCCATTGGTAATTTGATAGGGATTGCATTGAATCTGTAGATTGCATTTGGTAGTATAGTCACTTTTGCAGAATTGATTCTTCCTACCCAGGAACATGGAATATATATCTCCCTATCTATTTATGTCATCTTTTATTTCTTTCATTGGGGTCTGATAATTTTCTGTGTACAGTTCTTTTGTTTCCTTAGGTAAGTTTATTCCTAGATATTTAATCCTTTTTGTTGCAATGGTGAATGAGATTTATTCCTTAATTTCTCATTCTGATTTTTCATTGTTAGTATATAGAAATGCAAGTGACTTCTTTGTATTAATTTTGTATCCTGCAACTTTACTAAATTCACTGATTAGCTCTAGTAATTTTCTGATAGTGTCTTTAGGGTTTTCTATGTACAGTATCATGTCATCTGCAAACAGTGAGAGCTTTACTTCTACTTTTCCAACCTGGATTCATTTTCTTTCTTTTTTCTTCTCTTATTGCTATAGCTAGGACTTCTAAAGCTATGTTGAATAATAGTGGTGAAAGTGCACACTATTGACTTATTCCTGATCTTAGGAGAATGCTTTCAGTTTTTCACCATTGAGAATAATGTTTTCTATAGGCTTATCATGTATGACCCTTAGTATGTTGAGGTAGGTTCCTTCTATGCCCATTTTTTGAAGAGTTTTAATCATAAATGGGTGCTGAATTTTGTCAAAGGCTTTTTCTGCATCTATTGAGATTATCATATGGTTTTTATCTTTCAATTTGTTAATATGGTATATCACATTTATTTATTTGCATATATTGAAGAATCCTTGCATCCCTGGAATAAACTCAACTTGATCATGGTGTGTGCACTTTTTGATGTGTTGCTGAATTGTGTTTGCTAAAAGTTTGTTGAGGATTTTTGCATCTATGTTCATCATTGATATTGGCCTGTGGTTTTCTCTTTTTTGGGGGGTGTCTTTGTCTGGTTTTGGTATCAGGGTAATGGTGGCCTCTTAGAATGAGTTTGGAAGTGTCCCTTCCTCTGCAATTTTTTGAAAGAGTTTTAGAAGGATAGGCATTAACTCTTCTCTAAATGTTTGATAGAATTCTCCTGTGAATTCCATCTGATCAAGATGGAATCTGATCCATCTGATCCAGGGCTTTTGTTTTTTGGGAGATTTTTGATCATAGCTTCAATTTCAGTGCTTGTAAATGGGTTGTTCATAATTTCTATTTCTTCCTGGTTTAGTCTTGGAAATTTGAACTTTTCTAAGAATCTGTCCATTTCTTCCAGGTTATCTGTTTTATTGCTGTATAGTTGCTCATAACAGTTTCTTATAATCCTTTGTATTTCTGTATTGTCTGTTGTAACCTCCCCTTTTTCATTTCTAATTTTGTTTATTTGATTCTTCTCTCTTTTTTTCTTGATGAGCCTGGCTAAAGGCTTGTCAATTTTGTTTATCTTCTCAAAGAACCAGCTTTTAGTTTTATTAATCTACTATTGCTTCTTTCTTTTCTTTTTCATTTATTGCTGCTCAGATCTTTATGATTTGTTTCCTTCTACTAATTTTGGGGTTTTTTTGTTCTTATTTTTCCAGTTGTTTTAGATGTAAAGTTAGGTTGTCTATTCAATGTTTTTCTTGTTTCTTGAGATAGGATTCTATTGCTATAAACTTCCCTCTTAGAACTGCTTTTGTGGCATCCCATAGGTTTTGAGTTGCCATGTTTCCATTGTTATTTGTTTCTAGACATTTTTTTAATTTCCTTTTTGATTTCTTCACTAAACTGTTGGTTGTTTAGAAACATGTCATTTAATTTCTATGTGTCTGTGTTTCTTACAGCTTTTTTTCTCATAGCATTGTGGTCAAAAGAAGGTGTTTGATATGATTTCAATTTTCTTAAATTTACTGAAGTTTGATTTGTGACCCAATATGTGGTCTATCCTGGAGAATGTTCCATGCGCACTTGAGAAGGTGTATTCTTCTGCATTTGGATGGAATGTCCTGAAGATATCAATGAGATCCATCTCATCTAAGTATCATTTAAGACTTGTGTTTAGTTATTAATTTTCTGTTTTGATGATCTGTCCATTGGTGTGAGTGGAGTATTAAAGTCCCCTACAATTATTATATTACTGTCAACTTCTCCTTTTATGTCTGTTAGTGTTTTATGTATTGGGGGTTTCCTATGTTGGATGCATAGACATTTACAATTGTTATGTCTTTCTCTTGGATTGATCCTTGATCCTTATGTAGTGTCCTTCCTTATCTCTTGTAATATTCTTTATTTTAAGGTCTATTTTGTCTGATATGAGGATTGCTACTCCAGCCTTCTTTTGCTTTCCATTTGCATGGAATATATTTTCCATTCTATCACTTTCAATCTGTAGGTGTCTTTAGGTCTGAAGTGGGTTTCTTGTAAACAGCATATATATGGGTCTTGTTTTTGTATCCATTTAACCAGTCTGTGTCTTTTGGTTGGAGCATTTAATCCATTTACATTTAAAGTAATTACTGATATATATGTTTCTATTGCCATTTTCTTAATTTAGGGGGTTTGATTTTGTAGATGTTTTTTCTTCTCTTGTATTTCTTGACTATATAAGTCCCTTTAACATTTGTTGTAAAGCTGGTTTGGTGGTACTGAATTCTCTTAACTTTTGCTTGTCTGAAAAGATTTTTATTTCTCCATCAATTTTGAAGGAGATACTTGCCGGGTATAGTGATCTTCATTGTAGATTTTTTCCTTTCAGTACTTTAAATATATCCTGGCATTCTCTTCTGGCCTGCAGAGTTCTGCTGAAAGATCAGCTGTTAAGCATATGGGGTTTCCTTGTATGTTACTTGTTGCTTCTCCCTTGCTGCTTTTAATAATCTTTCTTTGTGTTTAGTCTTTGTTAGTTTGATTAGTATGTGTCTTGGCATGTTTCTCCTTATGTTTATCCTGTATGGGACTCTTTGTGCCTCTTGGACTTGATTGACTATTTCCTTTTCCATGCTGGGGATATTTTCAACTATAATCTCTTCAAAAATTTTCTCAGACCCTTTCTTCTCTTCTTTCTGGGACCCCTATAATTTGAATGTTGCCATGTTTGATATACTCCCAGGGGTCTCTGAGACTTTCTTCAGTTCTTTTCATTCTTTTTACTTTATCCTGCTTTTCAGAAGTTATTTCCACCATTTTATCTTCCGGCTCACTGATTTGTTCTTCTGCTTGGGATGTTCTTCTATTGAGTCCTTCTAGAGTATTTTTAATTTCAGTAATTGTGTTGTTTGTCTCTCTATGTTTATTCTTTAATTCTTCTAGGTGTTTGTTAATTGATTCTTGCATTTTCTCCATTTTGCTCTCAAGGTTTTTGAGCATCTTTACCATCACTATTCTGAATTCTTTTTCATGTAGTCTGCCTATTTCCTGTTCATTTATTTGGACTTCTGTGTTTCTAGTTTGTTCCTTCATTTGTGTAGTATTTCTCAGCTTTTTCATTATTTGTTTTTTAACTTATTATGTTTGAGGTCTCCTTTTCCCAGGCTTTAAGGAAAATTGAATTCTTTCCTTGAAGAAGGTTGAATTCTTTCTTCCTTTTGGTTTTTGCCCTCCTAAGGTTAGCACAGTGGTTTGTGTAAGCTTTGTATAGGGTGAAATTTGTGTTGAGTTTTTGTTTGTTTGTTTGTTTTTCCTCTGCTGGGCAAGGCTGAGTGAGGTGGTAATCCTGTCTGCTGATGACTGGGTTTGTATTTTTGTGTTTGTTGTTTAGGTGAGGCATCCTGCACAGGGTGCTATTGGTGGTTGGGTGATGCTGGGTCTTGTATTCAAGTGGTTTCCTCTGTGAGAGTTCTCACTATTTGATACTCCCTGGCACCCCAGTCCAGTACTCTTGCCTGGAAAATCCCATGGACGGAAGAACCTGGTAGGCTACAGTCCATGGGGTCATGAAGAGTCGGACACGACTGAGCGACTGCACTTTCACTTTTCACTTTCCACTTTCATGCATTGGAGAAGAAAATGGCAACCCACTCCAGTGTTCTTGCCTGGAGAATCCCAGGGACGGGGGAGCCGGGTGGGCTGCCGTCTATGGGGTCGCACAGAGTCGGACACAACTGAAGTGACTTAGCAGCAGCAGCAGCAGCAGGGTTAGTTCTTTGGTAGTGTTGGATCTTGGAATCAGTGCTCCTCCTCCAAAGGCTCAGGCTTGATCTCTGGTCAGGAATGAAGATTCCACGAGTGGTTTGTTATGGTATTAAGTGAGATTAGAACAAATATTCAAAAACGAGAAACCAAAGATGAACCCCAGACAAATGGCAGTTACAAAATCAGGCAAATGATAATTAAAATAATGAAATATACACATATACATATACACCCATGAGCAAAGTCAAAATAGTCCAACAAAAATAAAGTACAGTAGATAGACCAGGCAAACAAAGAAATAAAAAATTATATTTACAAGTTAAGAACAAAACTAACTAAAGCACAAACTGGAAAACAAAACTAAACAAGGTTCCAAGTGGGGAATAAAACAATGAAAACAATCTAACAAATATGTTGAGAGGAAAGAAAAGAAAGAATAGATATCCAAAGTTAAGTAGAGGTAGATGAAGAAGGTTTATCTACATTAAAGATTAACTGCAAGGGGGAAAGAACAGTAGGAAAGGCAAATAAAGGAATAAATGTAGAAAAAAATAGGTTTAAAAAAATTAAAGTTATAAAGAAAAAAGAAAAAAAAGGAGAGGAAAGAGAAAAGCGGAAAAAAAGGAAAACTCCACAGAACTGCAGAGTGCAACGTAGAGGCAGAGGTTTATAACAACAATAAAAAGTGTTGACTGAATGTACACAGATACATATATACCCATAAGGAAAATCAAAACAGTCCAGCAAAATTAAAGTATAATAGATTGACCCAGTGAACAAAGGAAACTAAAAATTATATCTACAAGGGCAAAATTGACTAACGCACAAACTGGAAAACAAAACCAAAGCAAGGTACCAATTGGAGAATAAAGCAATGGAAATAAAAGTAATAAATATATTGAGAGGAAAGGAGAGAAAGAAAAGAAAGAATAGATATGCAAAGTTAAATAGATGTAGATAAAGAAGATTTATATACATTAAAGATTAACTGCAAGGGGAAAACAACAGTAGGAAAAGAAAACAAAGGAATAAATGTAGAAAAAGTAATAGTAGGCTTAAAAAATTAAAATTAGAAAAAGAAAAAAAGGGAAAACTCTGCAGAACTGCCAAAGTCCAACATAGAGGCAGAGGTTTATAAGAAGTATAGAAATTGTGACTAAGGAGAAAACAAAAAAAGCTCAAAAACGTAACTGGATTTCTCAGTGCCAATAAAATTGACAACTACAATGGGCGGGGGGTGGTGAAGGGGGAGAAAATGCAAAATAAGCTACACAATAAGTCAAAAAATAAGAATAATAAATGTTTTTCTTGAGTCACTGTTTTCAGAGTCCTTTTGCTTGCTGGGAGTCAGAGTCCACCTCACCTCCCTTGGATGCCCTCCAACACTGTGCTGATCTCTGGACCTGCTGTGGGGGCAGCTCAGATTCTAATCTGGTCCTACCCCTGTGTGTTCTTGCCTCCAACGTCTGCAGCTATCAGAACCAGGGTGTTTTCTTTTGTGGGAGCTCTCAATGCCCTTTTATATGTTCCATAGGCACAGAGTCTGCCCAGTTCATCGTGTGGATTTAATCTGCAGCTTGTACAGCTGGTGGGAAGGTTTTGGGTCTTCTTCCTTAGCCACACTGCCCCTGGGTTTCAACTGTGGATTTATTTCCACCTCTGCATGTGGGTCTTCCACTGGGGTTTGCTCCTGAGGCTGCCCTGGAGGACTTGGGTTTGCCCCTGAGGGCCAAGCATGGAGGTGGTGCAGCTGCTTGGGTCACAGGGGTTCTGGCAGCACCAGGTACTCAGGGGATTGGAGGCTGGGGCGGCAGGAAATATAGTGCTCTAGAAGGGTGTGATGACCATAATTGGCCAATACACTCCTATATTCTTGCCTGGAGAACCCCCTCTCTGACAGAGAAGCCTGGCAGTCCACAGTCTACAGGGTCGCAGAGTTGGACATGACCAAAGTAACCCTGTGCACATATACCCAAGACTTTTTTGCCTGTGCAGCTCTGCCCCAGTGGGAGTTGAGTGTGAAGGTGGCACAGCTGCTTGGCTTGCGGGGACCCTGGTGGCGCCAAGTGTGCAGGGACATGGACTGCCTCTGCTGCAGGAGTTGTGTCCCTATCAGAGTCTTTATTAGAGCCTCTTGTAGCTGGTGATCAGAAGGCCTCTTTGGCCAGTCTTTCTCAGTAGCTCTGCCCGTTCATGCACTTAGAGGGCTCCCTTGCCTGGGGTCTTTCTCTGTTGTTTGGCATGTCAGACACATAGAGGAGGCCCTCCAGACTGGGGTCCTACTCTGTAGATCAGCGCGTCAGCCATTTAAAGGGGCACCCTGGTGGGGTCTTGCTCTGTAGTTCAGTGCATCAGGCGTTTGATGGGCCAGCCTCTCTATTGTTCAGCTGCCAATGCTGGCGTGTGGGGAGAGAGAAGCTGTGGTGATGGCTCCACCCCTTACGTGTGATTCAGCAGTACTGCCTTGCTTCCATGGCTGCTTGGCTTTCCTCCACTGGTATTCCCCACCACAGTCTCCTCCCTCACATCCCCTCAATCTGTCTCTCTGTAGTCAACAGCAGCCCTCACCCTGGGATTGCTCCACAATCCCTAAACTCCAGCTCCCAGCCACTGCACCTTCCAGGGAACCAGGGTTCCTGATCCCGGTACATATGGCTGCAGCAAAGACTGTCTGATTCTCATTCCATTTAGGCTGCCACAGATCAGTTTTTTCACTCTCAGCCTTAAATGTTTCTCCTCTGACTCAGACAGTTGCCCCTTTGTGGGGATCATACCCCTACTTCAGTTTCCCCACCCACCCTGGGCAGGTCCAATCCAACTAATGCTCCTGTTTTTTCCCCCTAGTTCCTTTGTCCTACTGAATATTGGGTGGTTCTATATATTCTTTTCCACTGGTCAGGTACTCATTTCTGCTCAGCTGGTGTTCTGCATGCACTTCTGTGTCTGAAGGTGTATACATCAGATGTATCCATAGAGAGAGATGTACTCCACGTCCACCTACTCCTCCACCATCTTTGTGTATCTGCAAATCCAGTTTTAAAAGTGAGAATCATCTTTTTAAATGCATAGAATCAACTACTTTAAAGGTTTAGTAATAGTAATTGCATTATTGGGATGAAGATAATTAAATTATATAAGTCAATAAGCTTTTCCTTATTTTTAATTTTCTAACAGCCTCATTTGTTGGGTACAAGTTTTATATCAAAGTTTAAAACTCTATAGCTTTGCAAAATAGAAAAAAGAAAAATGACAGTGCTATTTCTTAAAAACCTGTTAATAGACTTTATTATTACAACCCAACAGAATATAGATCTCTTGAAAGCAAAGACAGCATCTACTGATTATGTTCTTTTCTGAATATCTGTCTTTGGGCACATGGGTGATGTTTACTAAGTGGTTCTTGCTTTAATTTGAAAACCTATATTTCTTAAAAAATCAGCAGAGTTGAAAATACTAAGGCATTCCTGGATTTGTTTTCAGTGACTGAAGGACTGCGTTTTTTATAATCCTTGGCCTGTGTTGGGGAGAAGCTGTGAGTGTCATTTTGGGATACTCTCTTGGTTGGCTGAATGTGTTTGATTTGCTTTATGAAGCTGACCTTCTGTATTTTTGTTGTATAAATAGCAGAAAGCGCCTGCCTTTAGTTTATATTGACTGTCCAAATCACAAAAGAATGGAGTGATTATCTGAATGCAAGTATTGAATCATTCCTTTGTCTTGCTCGCAAGAAAAAATTGATATCCAATTACTCTGGGCACCGTTCATCAGGTAATCCTGATTCATTTAGGTCAGACTTATCCTCAACCCCACTATAAAATTATAGAAATTCAAGACACACTAGTTACAGATTTCACCTTTCCATCTCTGAAGGCTTCGTTCAGAATGCTGAATAAATAACTGTCCTAACTAATCTGGTTCAAAAATAAAGTCATCCAATAATTCAGTTATCCCTAGGTTTTAAAATTATCACCGATCAATAAATAATCAAAACGCTCTGAGGGCACTTGACATAGGACTAACAGCTTTTTATTTTGTCAAGTAAAGACACAGAAGTCCTACAATGTATATACTATTTATGAGCGTATTTCATAAGGAAAGGCTGGTTGTTGTCCCATCCCTCAGTCATGCCTGACTCTTTGAGACCCCATGGACTGCAGCATGCAAGGTTTCCCTATGCTTCACTGTCTCCCAGAATTTGCTCAGATTCATGTTCATTGAATTGGTGATGCTACCTAGCCATCTCATCCTCTGCTGCCCTCTTCTTCTTTTGACTTCAATCTTTAGAAAAGACACTTTCTTCATTAGAAAAGACCCTGATAGTGGGAAAGATTGAAAGCAAAAGAATGCCTACTTTATATATAAGTCCATATACTTGGAATATAATACTGTTCTTATCCTTTTTTCTCATTGAACCCTGGCTGGTGTCACAGGCTAACTCTGTGCAGTCATGAGGGGTGCACTGTCCTCTGAACCAAGACTCACTGGTTTTAGTCACCAGTGACTATGAGTTCGCTGCATGACTGAGCCAAGCAATCTTTCAACCTATCAATGCTTTCATTTCTCCATCTATAGAATGTTTGCAGTTTGACTGAATGATACTGAAGTTCTCTTTCAGATCTCCAATTGCATGATCTTACTATAACATGCAATTTCTGTATATTTAGCCTCAAGTTATCTTGCTTCATTTGCATTCTGTTATTGCTAGATATGTTCATTCTGGAGCAAGCTGTCCAATTCTGTTCCTTAATGTTTACCTCCTTTGGGAATTTTCAGCTAGGGCTGTTCTAACAGATCTGCTTTGCATGGAGAAGAGTCAATTCTCTGCCATGAGCAACATTTCTCAGCATGCACAACATAAAAGACATTACCCCCACCATGTTTTTCTACATGGCATTATTTGTATTTGGTTTGGATGAGGGAGGGATAGAAAAAAAAAAAAAAAGGACTGAGAGAAACAGAGAGGGAAACTCAAATCAGAGAAAGATTCAGAGTAAAAAATAAGGTTAAAAGAAATTGAGAAAGTGATTGAGACTGAGAAAGAGAGCCTTTTTGAAAGAGCCTCTTCTCCTTGGAATGAAAATAAAGGTCAAGAATGACATGATTGAGAAGGAAGTTCAAAAGGGAGGAGTTATATGTATACGTAAAAATATCTACTTCTGCTTTATTGACTACACCAAAGCCTTTAAGTGTGTTAATCACAACAAACTGTGGAAAATTATTAAAGACATGAGAGTATCAGATCACCTTACTTGCCTCCTGAGGAACCTGTATGCATATCAAAAAGCAACAGTTAGAACTGGACATGGAAAAACGGACTGCTTCCAAATTCGGGAAGGAGTACGTCAAGGCTGTATATTGTCACCATGTTTATTTAACTTACATGCAGAGTACATCACGAAAAATGCTGAACTGAATGAAGCACAAACTGGAATCAAGATTTGTGGGAGAAATATCAGTAACCTCAGGTATGCAGATGACACCACCCTTATGGCAGAAAGTGAAGAGAAACTAAAGAGCCTATCAATGAAAGTGAAAGAGGAGAGTGAATAAGCTGGCTTAAAACTCAAATTTCAAAAAACAAAGATCATGGCAACTGGTCCTATCACTTCATGCCAAATAGATGGGGAAAAAAATGGAAACAGTAACAGACTTTATTTTCTTGGGCTCCAAAATGACTGCAGATGGTGGCTGCAGCCACAAAATTAAAAGATGCTTGTTCCTTGAAAGAAAAACTATGACCAACCTAGACAGCATATTAAAAAGCAGGGACAATACTTTGCCAACAAAGGTCCATCTAGTTAAAGTTATGATTTTCCCAGTAGTCATGTGTGGATGTGAGAGCTGAACCATAAAGAAAGCCGAGTGTTGAAGAATTGATGCTTTTGAACTGTGGTGTTGGAGAAGACTCTTGAGAGTCTCTTGGACTCCAAGGAGATCCAACCAGTCATCCTAAAGAAAATCAGTCCTAAATATTCATTGGAAGGACTGATGCTGAAGCTGAAGCTCCAATACTTTGGCCACTTGATGTGAAGAGCTGACTCATTTTAAAAGACCCTGATGCTGGGAAAGATTGAAGGCAGGAGGAGAAGGGGATGACAGAGGATGAGATGGTCGGATGGCATCACCGACTCAATGGACATGATTTTGAGTAAACTCTGGGAGATGGTGATGGACAGGGAAGCCTGGCGTGCTGCAGTCCATGGGGCCACAAAGAGTCAGACATGATGAGTGACTGTACTGAACTAATATGTATATGTATGGCTGATTCACTTTGCTGTATAGTAGAAACTAACACAACATTGTTTTTTTTTTTTCCATTTATTTTTAATAGTTGGAGGCTAATTACTTTACAATATTGTAGTGGTTTTTGTCATACATTGACATGAATCAGCCATGGATTTACATGTATTCCCCATCCCGATCCGCCCTCCCACCTCCCTCTCCACCCGATTCCTCTGGGTCTTCCCAGCGCACCAGGCCGGAGCACTTGTCTCATGCATCCAGCCTGGGCTGGCTAACACAACATTGTAAAACAACTATACTCCAATAAAAATTCGTTTAAAGAAAGAATGAAAATGGGGAGGGAGGTTGATGGAGAGATGGGGAGACATTCTCAATACTCTTAATGATTTGGGAAGAACTTCTCCCATAGGCCCTCTAGCCATTCTTAAGACCTGAGACTTTGTACAGAAATCTTTCTTGTCATTAAATCTCTTGCCAGGTATTCATTCCTCCACCCATTGCTTCTTTTGAGTGCTGAATTTTTCAAAACATTTTCATTGATGAAATATCTCATTTAATCCTTACCATTACCCAGGGGATTGGACAAAGCCAGTATTATTTGTGCTCATTATCAGAGGAGAAAAGCCTAAGGACATGTGCTTTGTGACTCAAACCTCAATGTTTATTACTCATAAGAATCACCTAAAGTATCTATTAAAATATTTTTTTCCTAATGCTCACTCCCAGTAATATCCAGGCTACCCCCTTTCAGTAACACCCAGAAAAATATGTTTCCAGTGATTAACTGCAGATCATTTTGGCACACTCATACATTGACACACACACTGGGAAATCCTGGAGTAGACTCAAGTTTGTGACTAGTCATCTGAACTCTTTTCACTGTCGCTTACCAGCAGGATAACCAAAAGTGTTTATCTTTCAGAAAAGTGCTAGAGTGTAGTGCCCTCAGGGAAAATTTTGGTATTAATTCAGTGTAATCTACTTTTTTTTTTTTTTTTGCTTATGCTACTTTAGGATAACAGGAAATTTGACTTGGCCAAGACAAATATTAGTGGAAACATTGAGATCTCCCTAGTCACACAGACTCAAATTTCAGCTTTTTTGGAGTATCTCTTTATAAGGAGATACTCTTCATTCTCAATTAATTGTAAGATCTTATTGCTTTCAATTCTACTATTCATCTCGCTTCTGTTTTCATTGACACCAAAAGACTATGAGCCTCTGCTGAATAGGCTGCTCAAGAAAATTAGCCTTTGAATAATGGTTTGATTACAGAAACAGATACAGTAATCCTATCGAAGTTTCAAGTGGGGTCAGGATGTGTTTGATAATCCATAGAGCCAGAGGAGTTTGAGAAAGTAGGGAGGATGAAATGACTAGCATTGGAGCATGAAGAGAAATGGAGAAGCTGTGAGGTTATGAATCTGGCCTAATTATACAGAAAAAATTCTAGCATTAGAAAATGACAAACTGAAATCTGTAAACTGGTCATTATCCTGCTGTTACTTTATAAATTAGGATAGGAAGAAGTCAACAGCCTCTCCTCCAGAGTTTCACAAACTAGAAACATCTAATATCTAACCAGCAGACGTGTGTTGTTTGGCCACACCATGTTTTGTGGCTGCATGCATGTCTGCTAAGTTGCTTTGGTCATGTCTGAATCTTTGCGACATTATGGACTGTAGCCTGCCAGGCTCCTCTGTTCATGGAATTCTCCAGGCAAGAATACTGGAGTGGGTTGCCATGCCCTCCTTCAGGCGATCTCCCAAACCCAGGGATCGAACCCGCTTCTCTTATGTCTGTGCATTGACAGGAGTGTTCTTTGCCACTAGCACCACTTGGGAAGCCTGTTTTATGACTACAGGATACTGTTTAAAAATCAACAAGTTTTACAAAACAACAAAGAAAGAAAGAGAAAGTCTTTTGGCAACTCTGGGTCTCACATTTCCTCACAGCAACATTTGGCTAAACCTGAGTCACAAGTGCCTTTTTTTAAGTTGGAAGATAGTCTCATTCCTACATACCTACATGTGCCTACAGCCAACCTGAGCCTCTCATTTGCTGCCCTGCCAAACCCCTGTGAGCACCAGGTTAATCCCTTCACTTGTTTCCTGAACCTGTAGGATTTCATCTAAGTGCTAGGTGTGCAAAGTTATCACTGTGTGTATGGTTGTTCAACGGATTTTAAAAGGACAGGGTTCTGGGACAATTTTCTACAACTAACTAGACTTGCCAATTCAGCCTCAGAATTTTAAAGACATTCTAGTCATCATTTTTAAAATTTTCAGTAAGGAATAATGCTTTTGTTACTATATGCTGTAAATAATTAACCTAATGCTGATTGCTATTTGTTTCATAGTGTTAAGAAAACATAAAATTTAGAAAATAATTTAAAGAATTTAGAAACCACAATTCATAGTATATGATTAAAATGCTACTTTATTTTTTTTCCTATCCCATCTTTACAATTTATTTGATGAACATAAAATTCCTGCCCTTGATAAAAATACTGAAGGTCCATGATTTTTTGCAAGTATATGGTTGACATCAAAACCTGCTAGGAATATTATAGGAAAGGAATACTGTACCAGTTTCATTATTTGAAAAAGATTTTAAAATCCAGTAAAATATTTTAAGAGTCCCTAACTGTCCCCAAGTTGGGATTATATCAGCAATATGAAATTGGTTTAACACTAGGACATCAATCAACATAATTTACCACACTGAGACAATGTGTAAAAAAATATATGATCATCTGAACACACACAGGAAAAGCACTTTTAAGAATTCAATATTCTTTCTTTATTAAAAAAAAAATTTAGGAAACAAGACTACAGGGGATTTTCTTAATCCGATACGGTAGCTTCAAAAGCTACAACAATTACCATGTGTAATGGAGAAATGTTAGCTTTCCCTTTGAGAATGAGAAGGAAACAATCTAGTCCAGCAATGCTACTTTTATGAAATGTTGTACTAAAGATGCTAGCTAGTGCAGTAAAATCAGAAAAATATCAATGTATGACAAAACCCACTGGGAAAAAAAAATAATAATAATAAAAATTAAAAAAGAAAAAAAAAAAAAAAAAAACCAATAATTAGAAAAATAAAGGCAGCTATTATGTATGTGTGTGTGTGTGTGTGAATCACTTTGCTGTACGCTTGAAACTAATTGAATTGAACTGAAAGTCACTCAGTTGTGTCTGAGTCTTTGCGACTCCTTGGAATTCTCTAGGCCAGAATACTAGAGTGGGTAGCCTTTCCCTTCTCCAGGGGATCTTCCCAACCCAGGGAAAGAGCCCAAGTCTTCTGCATTGCAGGCAGATTCTTTACCAGCTGAGCCACAAGGGAAATCCACTGAAACTAATACAACATTATAAATCAGTTATATTTTAATTTAAATAAATAAACAAAAGAATGACTATCCTTTGTAAATCATTCTTTCAAGTAAAAATGGTGATCTGTAGAAAAAGCATCAAGTTCAGTTTGTAACTCACATTGCATTAAGTGCTTTTCCTTGAGACACGATTGTACTTGGTATTCTGACGAAGAGTTTTATGAATACTTCTCATTTTGTCACAAATAACAATAAAAAGATGTGTATTTAACTAATAATTAATAACTTTTACTGTTCATTAAAGAGATTCTTAAGTGGGAAAAATAAAGAGAAAACCTTAAGAAGTACCAAGAAAAAGACTATGGAGAGAAATGTCAGCAACCTTCTAAAGCATTTTGTGAGAAGCACAACCTTGTTTTAGCAAATAAATCTCTGTTGTCATTAATCATACACTATTTGTGGGTTCTCCATTTCCCCTGAAACTCTGGAACACATCCCTTTATGAATAGGGAAGACAATGGATACTTGAAGTTCTAATTTAGCTGTTACTGATTTCCTCTCGGTCTCATTCTGTTACACTCTTAATGCAGGCTGTCATTCACCTTTACTTATTTAGGGCCAGAGGCCTTCCAAGTAAGACTTGCCTTTGCTCAGGTTTGTCCTCTTGAATTGAAGTAGCTTTTTGTAAAATGTTTCTACCTGGTATTATTGGGTTGGCCAAAAAACTCATTTGGGTTTTTCCCATGATATCTTACAGAAAACCCTGAAGGAGTTTTTGGCCAACCCACTATTTAGTAGTCAGAGGCATTCATCACATTTAATTGAATATGAGCGTTGATTTGTAAATCTGCCCCACTAGACTGAAGGCTGACTTGACCCGCATGTCAGTGCCCCTCAAGACCTCTGGTCTCCCCAGGCCTCTTTGTGAGGTTAGAACTGTGCTTCTGAAATCTAGATTGAAGCTTGCTCTTTATGCCTTTCGGTGATTCAGACGGGCTGTCATGAGATGAAACAATGTTTAATCCTCTTTAGGACTTAATTTCATTCAAATTCACCTTTCTCTTGTATTCATCTAATTCAGTGTAAAAGAAGTACTTTAAAAAATTTAACCATTTTGAAAAACTGATAAAACATTTATTAAAAGTACTTATGAGTAAAGTCATGTGCTTTGTTTTCTATAAAATTATTTCAGCATAGTACCACATCTGACTATATAATTTAACAACAATAATGCCGTATTTGCTTATTAATTAAGATTTTACAAAGTACTTTTTATATACGTAATCTCTATAAAACCCTAAAAGGCAGGCAAAATGATAAATGTTATTTTCAATTTATGAATAGAGTTTTAAATACTTAAGAGTTTTGTTATTGTTGTTGTTGTTGTTTAGTCACTAAGTCGTGTCTGATTCTTTGGGACCCCATGGACTGTAGCCCACCAGGCTCCTCTGTGCATTAGATTTCCCCTGCAAGAATACTGGAGTGGGTTGCCATTTCCTTCTCCAGGGGATCTTCCTGACCCAAGGATCAAACCTGTGTCTCCTGCATTGCAGGCAGATTCTTTACCACTGCATCACTGGGGAAGCCCCTAGTCATCTTTGTACTTGTAAGTAATCCAGCACATTTTGAGTAGTTTGGTAGCCAACCTCCATGATGGCCTCCAATAATCCTTCCCTCTTGTATTCAAGTGCTTGGATGGCCCAGTCTCACACTTACTTAAGATTGAATTGTGTGACTCTTGGAAGTCAGTGGAAATGTTGTGTAATTTCCAGGACAAGGAAGTAAAAGACATATGACTTTTGCCAGGGTCTCTCAGATTGCTCTCCCAGGGAGAAGCCAGCCATCATGTTGTGTTGTGGGAACAGCCAGGCAGAAATTCCCAGTGGAGAAAACCTGACCTTCCACTGACAGCCAGCACCAAGTCGTCAGCAAGGGGAGTGAAGCCACCATGTAAATGGATCTTCCAGATCCATCAAGCCTCGAGCTGATGGCAGAAACTGTGAGAGACAGTAAATAATTGTTGTTTTAAGAGTTGTGCTTAGGAATAATTTGTTGCACAGCAATGAATAGCTAATTCAAGTGTTATCCAATAAAATTTGTAATACATTCAAGGTTTTGACATAAATTTGATATTTATATGAACAGAATGAACACCCTGTATCAGGTGAATTTTTCCCAATTAGCAAGGTAAATTCTTTTCTCTTAAGCAACATTCACAGTAAATGTTTGATTAATATTGGCTGAATTTATTTATATGATTCATTATTTACTTGCTTCATAAAGCCAGAAACATGTTTAGGATTATATGCCTTGACTATTAAATTCATTAAGTCAGAGCTTTAATTTACCATTGAATAAATGGTACAGATAGAATGATGCTTTATTACCATTTTACAATACTATATTACTGCTAACAAAAATAATAGTAGTAAATTTTATAAGCATATAGTTTTTTCTATTTTTCCAGCATAGATAATTAAAAAATTATGCATTGTTAATTATGGAAGTTATCATGTTTTTTCATGGCAGATATATTTTACTAATTAATTTAGTTTATAGTTATCATTGTGTTTCCAGAGGTACTTACATGAAAATTAATTTGTTAATGAATTGCATTTTACTAACTGAATATTAGTAAAAGAATTACTGATTTTTTTCATCTAGTGAAACAAAAAAGTGAAATTTTAAGGTGAAATTCTTTTAACTTTCATTTGCCTATTGGGAAATTAAGTTAAAGAGACAAACAATATTAAAGAAATAAATTTGAAAAAGATTAAGTTAGTTTCAGATATTATTTCCTCAGATTAAACAGTGTATCATTCCAACTCCTTTTTCTTCTCCTCCCAGAATTCAGTTTACTTCTCTACTCACATTAGTTTCTGTTCTTTGACAATTTTGCTCCTACTTGTTTAGACTGCAGGGATGGAAATTGAATTTGTGTTGTAATGAGAATCTAACCACTCTTCAGCAAAATAACGATAGTTACTACTTAGTTGTATATAATGATCTCACCACACAGTTTTATTTGCAAGTATAATTTTAAGATAAAATATCATACTAATTATTCACTTCTTGCTTGGGATTTCCTTTGCCTTTACACCTTTTCTTGATGTATTTATTCTGTACTGTTTTACTAAATTTGTACATTTTTGCTTTTGCTGTTTTGTTATTCATTTTATATTTATTCCTACTAAACTTTGTCCTATAAATGAATAATAATTTACCTAGTTATTTTTCACTGTAAATTTCCTTACTATTATCTAAGATATTAAAATGTAGCTCAACACACTGTCCTTTAAAAACCTGATTTTGATTCTAACTGGATTGTGATGGGCTATACGGCTCCTTTTTTATATACAGTTGATCCTTAAACAACAAAGGTTTGAATTATGCAGATTCACTTATATGTGGATTTTTTTAAATAGTAAATACTATAGTCCTACAAGGCTTCCCTTGTGGCCCTAGTTGTAAAGAACCTGCCTGCCAATGCAGGAGACTTAAGAGATGCGGGTTTGATCCCTGGGTTGGGAAGTTTACTTGGAGGAGGGCATGGCAACCCACTCCAGTATTCTTGCCTGCAGAATCCCATGGAGCCTGGTGTGCTATAGTCTCACAAAGAGTTAGATACAAATGAAGCAGCTTAGCAGGAACGCTTGCATAGTCCTACACAATTGGAACGAACGCTTGCATAGTCCTACACAATTGGAGGTCAGTTGAATTGGCGGATGCAAATCCTCAAATACAGAGGTGAAGGAGGAACTGCAGATCAGGAGGGAAGACTATAAATTATGTGCAAACAGTACAAGGGATCAGGACCCCTAACCTCCTAATGGTTTAAGGATCAGCTGTACGGCATTTTTTCCGCATAGGCTTTGGGGACATTAGCGAATTGTTGATCACCGATTCAGTCCTTCATTTATACCTATATTATCAGTAATCAGCTTTGGGCTCTTTTGACCTTGATTCTTAAATAAAGATGGGAATAATATATGGTGGCATGAGGTTAAAAAAGGAAGGATAAAAATGGAGTCAAGGCTGACTTTCTGTCATATGGAAAAGCTAAAATTTTGTACATTCAAAATAATTCAAGACTTATTTAGTGGCCTTAAAAAACTTTCACCTACAGCAGTATTTCCAGGTACTTCAGATAATTTTAGGCATCATTGGAATTAAACAATGTTAACTCAAATCTCTATGATACTTATAGTTATGTAGGTGTATGTTTGGTGTTATGTCTTTACCGTCCAGTAACACTCACAAATTTCACTTTTCAATATAAGGAGAGCAGGACTCAAGCATAGAGACATCATAATCAATGATATCTTTATGGAATATGACTTTTGTTATGCTACTTATTTTTATAGTTAAGTTTTAAATGATTTGATTTTAAGGAAAAAGAGTAAAGAAATAATAGTAGATAAACAGTATGAATAAGCTCATAAAGGTGGTAGAGGAGTGAGTGAAATTTTGGACACAGTTTCCAAAAGATTAAAACTTAGGAGACTGCTACAGCCATTTCCTTTTGCCAGTTTCTTTTTCTCACTAGAAACCTGCTAAAATGGACAAGAGTTTTGAAGACACTTTGAAAGTTGGTAAGTGACTCTTTTGAATTTAGCAAACACATTTCCCTTCAACCTTTATCACCCATGAGAATAGGAAGTGTAATACTTTCAAATGTTACAGAAGTCTCACTGCAAATAATAAAAATGCCAAGAACATAGAAAATGCCCTACAAATTCTTCCCAGATTTTGAAGTGACCCTGTATCAGAAAAAAAACTCATAAATCCCAGTTTATGAACCATAAATTCAACACTTGAATTCACACAAAAAGCAAAGACATGTTTACAAATAGTAATAAAGCATAAAGGAATAATGATTTCCCAATAAATTTAAACTCAGAAATTTTATTTCAATGTGAAGTTTCAATAGTAGATCATATGTTCAATATAAATACAACCCAAGTTTTACTTTCTTTTTTAACTAATGGTAATCTATTTAAAGTGATAGATTATTTATAATATTCTGAAGATTCTGGCTATTCAGGTAAAACTTAAAGTTAGCATAAAAAAAAACAGCTAATAAGCACCTACTGTCAAGTACGAGTAGCAGGAGATACACAGATAAATGTTAATGTTATCTATTAGAATTGCTTGAGAATTGATTTTTCTGGTATATTTCACATAATGATTCTAAACTAATAAAAATGTTTAGTTATACCGAGCACCATATTTCTTAAGCATGTTGGCTAAACTAAGCTAATTATATATTTATAATAATGCAACATTACATCTATTGGTTTTCTTTTATTAATATTGCTGTTAGGAAAGTAAAATTTAATTGTTCTGGCATGAAGTCATCTTTAAAACTGGAAAAAATCAGTTTACAATAAATTCAACTGTAATATAATGGTAACTTTCATGCTTAGAAAACACTTTATACTTAAATACTGGTGGTATCTCAGATCTAGATAATTATCACTGCTGCACTGAAGTGCTTGCTCTATAGCTCCAAAGTCTATTCATTCTGATTATCCATCCTGCCATATTTGGGAAGCAAACGATTTATAGCCAACCTTGGATTGATTTGCTATAGAATAAATTTACAATTATCTTCTGCCATAAACACATAATTGTGACTCAGCAAATTTGATTCTGAGTCTCGTAAACAGCATTTAACAAAATAAGAATAATTTTTTATAAGAAGGATGGCTCCTGGATATATCCACCTTTAATATAAAAACATGCTCAGACTAAAGACTTACTTGCTGCTCTGGGAAAAAGTCCATTGCCCCACATTTCCTCAAATACTTCTTGTTGGAGAAAGAATTAAGTTTTCATGTTCATCTTTATTTCCACCTTCCTGCATCCTTTGAATCTTGTACTCTATTTGGTTCCTTGTGACATTTTCTTCATCTTCGCACTGGCAACAACCAAAATGTAATTCCTCATGCTTTCCTGCAGGCCCAGAAAGATCCACGTAACTAGAGTCTTGCTGGATATTTGCAGACTTCATGTGGAGTGCATTCCTGCGTGCTGCATGCGTAGGTGACATTATGCGTAGGGAGGGGGGCTTTACAACAGAGAGGTGCAAAGTTAAGGATGATTTTTAGATACCATCATTCTTAAAACGTTTTAGATGCTTCAGCTTCTTTCTTGGCCTATTCTCTCTTCTCTTCCTCTACATGTTCTGCTCTCTCACCCTCGAGGATTAAAAATAACAAATCACTTCTGCTTTCTTGGGAAGAGCAATTAAGTTCTTGCTTACATCTCTTTCAGTTTTGGGCATGCTTCTGAATTTCCAAAATCACTTCTTGCAAGTGTACCCATGAATATTTGTTCCTGTGCTAATGCTAAGTCGCCTCAGTCGTGTCTGACTCTTTGCGACCCTATGGACCCGTAGCCTGCCAGGCTTCTCTGTCTAAGGCCTTCTCCAGGCAAGAATACTGGAGTGGGTTGCCATTGCCTCCTTCTCACCCCAGGGATCGAACCCACCTCTCTTATGTTTCTTGCAGTGGCAGGTGGGTTCCTTAGTACTAGTGCCGCCTGGCAAGCCTAAATAAGATAAGAAAAACTTTTCCATCCCAGTCTTCATCTTGGCACTTGGGAAAGGAATTTGGAGAGGTTCATTCTTCTTGCTAAATTTTAATGATATTATACAAAGGGGTACTACTTTTAAATAATAAGGCAAATGTGAGTTGATTGAGAAAAAAATATATATACTTTACGTCTTGCTGTCCTACTCTTTAAATATGGATGTCCTGATTTCTTCCACTGTCAGCAAAGCAGATACTTCCCAACCAAGCTTTGAAAACATATTCTGTAAACGTGTCTGTTGCACACTATTAAATAACAAAAATCTGTTGCAGCATTCAGTGTAAGCTCTCTCTTTTTCCAAAGGCTGCATCTGTCCCACAACATGCAGAGTTATTTTTAAATGTGTTAGATTTAATTAACCCACCACAAGGGACTCCTTTGATGGCATCCTGAAGGAGTGTTCAAAATATTTTTAATTTGGAAAATATACCATATAAAAGCTAGAAAGCTAGTCTCCAAAACAAGAAAGTAGACACCATGACTTCTCCTCTGTTCTTATATAAATACATGATGGGCATCTACTGGGTATGTGGTTCCATATGAGCAAAACTGAGCAATTTTTCCATCTCCAGTGTGGAAAACTGGAGAAACAGATTCACAGAAGGAAAGATAGGCTTTTATTCTAGCACTTGGAACTGGTATGTATTGGAAACAAAGGGCTGTAAATCCCCTGCTCTATTAAGTCTTTGCTCATCTGTTTCTGATTAAAAGTATGTCATGAGTGTTTAAAGACTGTCCTTCACTATTTGCAGGGAATGAAAAGGCAAGGTATCAAATTCTGGCTCAGCTTGTAATGCTATATAAAGCCATTAGTCAAATGAACAAGATTATACTGTTATTGATACACCATGATCCACAAAGTAGTGGTCCTCCAATGTTTTGAAAATAAATCCTTCATTTACATGAAAATTGTGAACTACCTTCCCAACAAGATAATAAATGGCACCCACTAGTTGAGAAAACAGAATGCTACTAAATATCAGCATGCATGTGTCTGACTCTTTGCAACCCCATTTGTGCATGCTAAGTTTGCAACCACAGACATAACATTGCAGTTCTAAGACTAGCCAATGTAGAGGAACAGAACATGAAAGATGGGATTAGAACATCTGACTAAACTAGACTAGACTCTCACACCTTCTACTCTGAGTCTTGACAAGTCACAATCAGACCTCTATTTCTTCATCTATAAAATGGAAGTAATAGTAGTGTCTGTTCTACTGTTCTATGAAATTGTTAAAATCAAGTGATATGAAAGCAATTATTACATATGCTTAATTCTTGGAATGCCTATTATTTAAAGTTGTTTGTCTATTCAAATCATTCTTTTTAGGGCAAGAAAAGGTTGTCTTTGATTTTTCAGAAGATAGAAATAACTTTTGTCCTCTTATTTTACCCTTAATAACTGAAAATACCATCTCTCAACAGATACAAATTAAAAAGCATTTAAAATCAGCTAGAGAGTTTTTCTTTACATTTAGAGAAGACAAAAGTAAGAGTTAATGAAATAATAAATATGACGTCTCAAATTCAAGCAAATATCATTTTCTAGCTTCAAATGCAATACTGTAGACTTTTTATAAACTCAGCTGTCACTGATCAAAATTAGACATGAACACACATACACAGACCTATACATATACATTGTTGAGAAGGAGTTGTGTAGCTTATTGTATATGAGCTCTTTTCATTCATGTTGGTATTAGTTTTACCTATGTAAAATAGTCCATCATTTGCTCTTCTATGTTAAAAAAAAAAAGAACATTCCAATGCAAAGTAATCCAAATATCTATTTAAAATTTTGTCTTTCACATCTTCTGTATTTCCAGGTAGACTAACACCTAAAGGGAAATATATTTTGACCAGATAACATTTTCAGATTGCATATAGGGGTAGTCATTTTGTCCCTTGTAATATAGAATTTCTTTGGGGACTTAAATTTCTCCCAGGTGATGAGTTTATAACCCCATGAAGCCTTTGTATATAACTGCTGAAGTACAAACCTCCTTCTTGGTATGTAGAAATGCAACTTATATTTTATTATTTGCCGTAATGGGTATTTGCATTGTAATTTAATCTTAGAAGTAATATAATTTTGTAGCTGAAGAAACTCTATTCAATAGACACTTTTCACAGACAGGAAACCAAGGCCCAAAGCAGTGAAGTGGCTCACGCAGTTACATCGTTAGCTGATGTCACAACTGCAGTCTCTGTGTCCTTCTACTTTCCATGGTGTCATTTCTTGTAAGTCACTCTTCTAAACTAATGTCACCTGCTGGAGGAGAGTGTCTAGGGAGACCTTCCCTGTTCCCAAGGAAATGCCAGGAGAGCCTGTATCACAGACCCAGGATTTCAAGTGGTGACAGTCTAAGCTCAGAGGAAAGCTGGGGGTGCCATTAGGGAGAGAGAGAAGGTGCTCTCCACGGTGATTGCTGCCCCTGAGTGGAGCCCAGAGCGGGGACAGAGCAGCGCTGTTCCTCCCAGGACTGAGGGCGTCTGTGGTTTTTCCCCTTCCCAAGACAAGCCCAAGAGACTTGCTTGTAATGTTTGCTGGAGGTGACCAGAGCCTGCGTGTGAAGCCTAAGCATCGGGTTTCCCTGGGAGATTTCAGAATCACAGAATCACATGTCTTCTCTGGAGTCTGAGCAGAGCACGGCTGGAGGGGTCTCGGGATGGTTGTCTTAGAGCCCAGGAGGATGGCCAGGTCCCTCCTGTCCCTGAATACTCCCATTCTTATTAATGTTAAAATACAACCTTTGTCTTTTTATACCTCAAAGAGCTGACACACCTCAAACCTGGTACAGTATACAAAAATCCCCTTATAATAGAGTCCACGATTATGGAGCCTGATCTTTAAAGAATCACAGTTGTCTCATGAAGGAAAAATACCGGCACACTCCCATAATTTCAAACCTGACACCTGGATGAATGGAGAAAATTTGCCTTGGGAGCCTCCGTCCGTTTGTCAGCCAAAGCACCTTGGGTCCGCGGGTCCGTTTTGCAGATATTATTGTTTTCTGTTTAAGAAACTCACCAGTGCAGTGCTGCCTTCCTGTCCTCCCCAGAGGGCCAGGTGGCTGAGACACCTGTCCACGCCGGGACCTGCCGGGCCTGGCGCTCCCGCCCTCCTCACAGATGGCTGGCCACCTGAGGAGAGTCCCCTGTGGGGCAGAGCTCTCGCCCACTTATCCGCATGTTTTCTTCCTGTCAGAGATGAGATTCTCTTCTCAGCCCCCAAATTCATTCCACCTACGAAAGAGAAGCATTCTCAAACCCTTTGTGTTCGCTATAATATTTTGTTAGCCTTAATTGAAAAAATACTTTAAACTTCAAATCCCTTTTTTAAGAGTTCCCACTAGTTCTAATGCTTTCATTTAAAATGAAATTTCCCTGTTTTCCTCTCCCAAAAGATTCTACTTTTAAGTATGTAATACCCTCAATGCCCCATTTCAGGCCTTTTATTGTATAGTCTCTTTATTACTTGGCACTATTGACGTTCCCCTTCTTTTTGAATATCCTAACTGCTTTTTCTGCCATGAAACAATTTTTTTTTCTTTCCTTCTCGTGCAAAATTATCTGATTCCTCTTGAAATCTGTTCCACCAGGGGAAGGATTCTGTTTATCCCAGACACATAGAGACATAACCTTATTTTGATTTCACTGAACTGGCATACAACCAACTAAACACAGTATTAATTATAGCACCACTAAGAAATAAGTTTATTGATTTATTTTTGGCTGTGCTGGGCCTTCATTGCTGTGTGGGCTTTTCTCTAGCTGTGGAGAGTAGGGGCTACTCTTTTGTTGCAGAACACCGGAACTAGGGCACACAGGCTTCCGTAGTCGTGACCCCCCCCAGGCTCTAGAGCGCAGGCTCAGTAGTTGTGGCGCATGGGCTTAGCTACTCCATGACATGTGGGATCTTCCTGGGCCAGGGACTGAACCTGTGCCCCCTGCATTGGCAGGTGGATTCTTTACCACTGAGCCACCTGGGAAGCTCCAGCAACATTTGTATACAGCACCTTGACATAACCTTACAGTTGTTTCGTATATGTGTAGCTTGGGTATCAAAATAAAGTCTAAATTCTTCTAGGAAAAACATATTTTTAATTTGCTTAGCTTCTATTAAAATAGACAAATGTTTGTTGAGGTGAAAGTCTCATTGGCTAGTAGCTTACTTATGCACTTCATATAGAAAATCTTGAAATTATCAGACCAACGCAGATAGAAGAAATCATCATGAATACATCATCACGTAATAATTGTTTTCTTTAAATTGAGGGAAAAAATTTACTGTATTTCATTTGGTTGGAAGTAAGCCAAAGTGACCTTTGCTGGGCCAAAGGGCAATGTGTTGATATGACACTGATAATTAAAAGGAATCAGTCCCTTATCTTTCATGAAGGTTCTGTTTTGATGGGAATATAGAAAGTGGTATCATATTTCACTTATTTATTGTTGTTATATTAATATACAAATATATTTTACTTATCCATGTATAAATTTATAGTATACTATATTATATAATTAATATTTTAACATATTTTCATGTGTGAGGGAAAATTGAAATTTTCCACTTAAACTTTATTAATTCTTTGTTACTTCTTTTCAGACAAAGAAGATATAGGGTACAATACTGAGCAAAAGTTATTCTAGCCATTACTGACAAAGTACTACAAAAAAGGACCTTCTTACTATTTATAACATCCAGGTTTATGCATTTCCATCACATATAAATATAAGAAGTGGATCTGTATTCATTATAAGCTGCAATACATAGTGGAGAAGCAGTTGCAAGTGATAAATGAAAATTGACAACCACTTTATTTCAATATATAATTTGTAAAAGTTTCTAAAAGTCTAAGGGATGGTATTTATAGGAAGTGGCATTGCATGAAGACAATATAAAATAGTGGAAGCAATACAGTCTAAGTTTTTGAAATATAAAATCTATTTTACCTTCAGTTCCATAAAGCAATTAATCTAGTTTGTGAAGTTATTGCCTAATAATGGTACTTTGAAGGTTTATAAAGAAACCATTCTGTTTCCTTAAAGAACTTAAAACCTTCTGAAGTTGTCTTTATGGTTAAAATTGGCTAAAAAATATGTTTTCTCAGATAGTTCAAAGGAAAACTTCAGCAGTGTCTCTGCCACAAGTGCATTCCACATACACAAATAGTAGAATTAGAGAAGGAATTTAACTAATTGGTGCCGTGATCTTTGAAACTCCCTTAAACTCATACATTTTCTAAGTTGTAAAATGTATGGATTCTATTACATTAGGGTATTTTTGAAAAGTTCTTTCCAGGTTTCAAGTTCTAGAATTTTAAGTTATTGTCATTCAGTGTTTGTGCTGATTTAGAAGAAGCAAGATCAATCATCTTTAGTAGTGGATTTTTGGTGGACTTTAGATACAAACTTGGTAGGGGAGAAGGTAGATGGGGAAATAGTTTTGAAACAGAGCAGAACCCTATGGTCCTTACTCCCCCACCCCCACCCACTGGCCTGCCTTTTGTCTGTGGAAAAACTTTAACCAAACAATAAGTTCAATCAGAGAAGTGAGAACATGAAGAAACAAAGGAAAGCAGTCCAATAAAACTAAATAATAACAGTTTAGTCATTAAGCATAGTTAAGGACCTCTGGTTCCTCCTCAAGGGCCATAGATAATATTCTGAGCCATATCCTGTGAGCTGTCTTATAGATACTGAAACCCCCACCAGGTAGGAGAAGTTAATTACATTATGACCAGATTGTAGCCATGGTGTAAGGTGCCACACTCTTGAGAACTGGCCTCAAAGAAATCAGAACAAACAGACCCTGGAACTGAAGAGTACCTGTACTTAAAACAGTCAAGATGACACTGCTCAGACCACCAATGACCAATTTCAAGATGACTGTCAGAGTCAGCCATGCTGTTTCTGTGCGTAGCACATTTCTTCTGTCTATAAAAGCACTTCCCCATTGACTGTCAGTGTGCAGGGGGGTGGAGGGGGTAGTCGACCTTTGGACAGGAGTCCACCTTCCCCTCACTGAAGGTTGCCAGCATCCGAGATAAAGCAAACTTTCCACCAACCTTGCGTCTTTATTGGCTTTTGAGCGGCAAGCCACTGGACCCCCTTACTTCTGGTTACAGCTGCTCATTATGAGGATGGATGAAATTCTAACTCTCAGAGATGATTTGTGAGTTACCTATAAATGTAATTACAAAACATGTTAAGAAGATTGGAGTCAATGACTTGATCATTTGAAAACAGGAGAAAATATGATACCTGGTTTCTAGCCATAAACTGAATTCTCAAAGTTCTTATTTCATAATTAAAACAGTGATTGTCATTAAAATCCCAATAATGCTTCATTCTTTCATAATGTAGGAAGCTGGTGCTTTGCATCCCTTCTGCTCTCTCAGCGTAAGCATAATGGTATAGGAACTAAAGAGTCTCTTGATAAAGAGGAAAGAGGAGAGTGAAAAAGCTGGCTTGAAACTCAACATTCAAATGCTAAGATCATGGCATCCAGTCCCATCACTTCATGGCAAATAGATTGAAGTCCATGTAGTCAGTCAATCTTAAAGGAAATCAACCCTGAATATTCATTGGAAGAACTGATGATGAAGCTCTAGTACATTGGCTACCTGGTGTGAAGAGCTGACTCAATGGAAAACACCCTGATTCTGGGAAAGACTGAGAACAGGAAGAGAAGGGGGAAGCAGATGATGAGATGGTTAGATAGCATCACCGGCTCAATGGTCATGAATTTGAGCAAATTTCAGGGGATAGTGGAGGACAGAGGACCCTAGCATGCAGCAGTCCATGGGTTCACATAGAGTCACTTAGTGACTTAGTGACTTAACAGCTCAAATATCTCAATCTTACTATGTTAATTATGTGGTAGAAATTTGTGGCTAGAAATTTGCCTACTAGTTTGCCTCAAACTATACATGTGAACTTACTGATTTCACATGATGACTTCAAGAGGGCCAACGACATTGGAAAACATAAAAATGGGAGCTTTTAGTTCAAGCTCAACTAGTGGCTTCTCATTCTCTGCCCTTCTCATTCCCCAGTCATGCTTTCTACAGTTGAATTTCCTTTTGGTCTCTTCCCATTGCTGCAAACAGACTTATAGGTAAAGTCCCATGTCTCTGGGTTGGTATTCAAAGTTCTTTGTAATCTGGTCTCCAGAATTTTACCAGATACATCCACCATGTCTTGTCATAGCAATAGCAGTTCAGCCAAACAGAACTCTTTGCCATGCCCTCAAATCCCTCTCATTCCCCCATTTCACACCTTCACTCATCTTCTTTCTTCTTTCGGTGTGAACACTCTTCAAGTTCCAGCCCCTGTCAACTCTCTCATGAAGTATTCCTTACTCATGCCAGAAGAGTGGTCATCTTTGATAAATTCTTGCCTCAATTTTTTCTTGCCCCACAGTTTTCAAATTTTTAGCTGGAATCACTGTTAAGAAATACATTTTGCATTGACACACATTTCATTCAGACATACACACCACACACACACACACACACACACACACACACACACACACACTCCTAAGCAAAAGCTTCATGAAACAATACTTACTCTCATTATTTACAAAACTACACTACAATATTGTAAAGTAATTAGCCTCCAACTAATAAAAATAAATGAGAAAAAAAAAGAACTTTTCAAACTTAAAAAAAAAAAAAAAAAAACTACTCTAATGTTGTCTCTTTTCTCTTTCATTTGGGGAAAAAGCTCTGACTGCAACGCATTAAATAGATTTAAATTTCTCTTTAATTGTTAATAACCCAAAGTTTGAGAAACACTGTTATACACATCTCAGAGTATTCTTTGTTGTTTATTGTGTACAGACATATTCCCTACCATATAAAAAGCTCCTTAAGTGTGATACTGTTTGGTGCAACATAAAGTCTTCCACTGTATTTAACTGTGCTTTTCATATTAGCTACCAGTAAGTGTGTGGAAGCAAAAAGGAAAGAATGAAGTAAGGAAGGGAGAAAAGAAATATGAAAAATATCTCTGGAGTTGTGGCTTATACTCAGAAATTAAGGCTGTTTTCTATTTAGCAAGTCAAAGATAGAAATCATTCAAGCTATTTACAGATGAAGTTCCCATCCAAGTAGTATTCTTTGAATAACTTCTTCAATCTCAATTTAAACTTAGAAATTAGTATTAAATCATGGACTCTAGGACACAAAGAAAGATAGCAAAAACAAAATGACTAATTAATAGAGTGAAGGTAACTTCATATGTGCTGTGTTCCTTTTATCTGCTAGATATTGTAAGGCAGGAGGGGAAGGTAGTAAGACCAAGGGTGTGAATGTATCTCCAGAGGTGAAAAAACCTTTGATTTGGTTTAGGTAAAGCCTGTGAAAAGGCAATGCTGTTCCTGTGTGCGCAGAACAGGTCAGTATATGCTGAACATGTCAAGCAATTTCTGTGAGCTCTTTGTAAACAAAGACAGAGCTAAGCGCTGACTCTCCCAAGCCTCTCAAATCTACAAAATGAAGCGTGAAGACACGCTTATCTCATGACATCTCAAATATTGCTTTTCACTGACTTTCAAGATTAGTGTTTTTTCCTCAAATTCAAAGAGGAAAATTTTGGACGAAATTTAAATTTGACAAATTATACGAATGACATACATTTACTGTGATGACATACCCAATTTGACTGGAGTTTGAACATAAATTTTTGTTATTCAGAGTGCACCCTCTTATCAACATGTGTTTCTCTGACTCTATATACAACTGACCTTTGAACAAAATGTGTCTGAACTACTTGGATCCACTTATATGATTGTATGTTTGTGTGTATGTGTGCTCACTCATGTCCTACTCTTTGTGACTCCATGGACTGTAGCCCACCAGGCTCCTCTGTCCATGGGATTCTCCAGGCAAGAATACTGGAGTGGGTTGCCATTTCCCTCTCCAGGGGATCTTCCCGACCAAGGGATCAAACTCACATCTCTTGTGTCTCCTTCATTGGCAGGCAGATTATTTACCACTGTGCCACCTGGGAAACCCCATATGCTTGTATAAATGTTAAAAAATTACAATAATATTATGTGAAACAAATCTTTCCATAGATCACTGAGAAGTCCTACATGTTTCCCTTTAAAAAATAATATTGCAATGGAAGTTTTAAGAGTTACTGTAAGATAGTGACTTTCTATTGCCAAAAAATAATTATTAAAAATAAATATATAATATATATAATGTTGTATTGTCTTCACTTCTGTGCTTTTGATTATTACAACTGAGAAAAATAAATCACTTTAAAAGGCAGATTTATGGTGGCTCTATTGCCAAGAATTTAGGCTTGTAGCAATTGTTGAATTTTTTAATCTATTGTCTACTAATATATTCCAAAGAGACAATAAATTTACATATATAGTTAGACACACACACATATATCTATATCTATATATAGAGAGAGAGAAAAGGAGGGAGGAGAGAAAGAAAGAAGAATGTATGTCCCAGGTAGAAATGAATTAATACTGAGATTTTAGTATTTAGTAACAATAACTTGCTATAAAAACACTTGGTAAAATATTCACTGTCCAGAGAGTATTTGTTTAATTATTTCACCTGACAATGTTACTTTAGTTGCTTAATTAATTGTCAAACTTACACATGTATTCCTCACTAGTTTTGTAGGCTATTATTTTCTTTCAGAACCACAGACTGCTCCTGCAACCATCTTAAAAATTCATGCCATCAGTGAGAAGCTGATGGAGTTAATGAATGAATACTGAACTCAAGGTTGAGTTCTTTTACAATTAGAAAATTAATTCCAAAATCATACATACAGTTTATTTTGTTTAAATATACTATAATGTTGATTAGCAAAATAAATGTAAATTTTAATGAAGCTACTTTAATGCAATTTATTTTTTTCTGAAGGCCCAACTGCATCCACTCCACTATCAACAACTAATGAAAGAAGCACAACTGCACCAGCAATAAACTCAACAGCATCACCAAGTGTTGAGAAATCAACAGTTGGAATATCTATTAAAGGTAGGATTAATTTTTCATGAACTTTATTCTAACTTAAACAATAAAATTATCACTCATATAATTTAATCACAGGAAACTAATTTGGGAATCTTGTATCTATGGTATGAAAGTCTGGGTTATTTCCTTATTTTGAAATGTATGTGTTATTTTGGGTTGAATACAGAACTCTGAGATCATAGTGGACTTCTTTTTGTGGCTCACGTTTTGTTTGAGAATGATCTTATTGTAAGGGTTATGCATACAAAGTTTATTTTTAGAGAATAAAAAATTATCATTTCTCAGTCACAAAAATATCTTTCTAACTATTCCAGTTCCCCAGTTAAGCAGCACAGCTAACATGGTGGAACTGTATTAATAATAGACTGATTTTATTAGTTACATTGGGCTGATAGTAGATTTAATCAGTAAATTTCAGTAGCAGTGTCATCATTATGGTTACTGGACTGAGTGACACCTGTATCATGTTTTATGGCTCTTGGTATTAAAGAGAATTACCTTATCATCCATGAAAAATAAAATGAGCCATTAGTATCATTCAGCTAAAAACTCAAGAGATTATTAACCCAGCACATAATGCATTTCCCATCCTGAAAAAAAACATAAAATGAGGCATATCATTCAGGTCCAGTAATCAGTGGAGCAGGGGAAATAGAAGTGTTTGTTGATTATCTATGGGCAGAAATATGATTAGCATGCTAAGGTCACAGAAATACCTAAAAATCATGTACCCTAATGAACTGAAATCTCCACTACTGTCTTTCTTGCCCTCCTATTCCTCATTTAACTTCCATTCGAAGACATACAGAAGATTGATAAAGGCTAGTTCACTGGACTTGAATGTGATGTTGATACTCAAGAGAAAAGGAGTATTGTGAATATAGTTCATTGTTTCCAAACTGTCTAATTCTAATGTGAAACCAAACCAACCCTTAGAACTTCTTTACCAAACTGAGAGCATTACATTGTACCTTGAGGGCAGCACAGGGGATTTATTCTCAAAATGTGGTACAATCTACATTACCAACTAGGGGAAACTCCAAATGACCGTCAGCGAGCCAGGGACCATGAAACCTTCAACCAACACTCCACAGGTTGAATTATTTCATTGTTTATTTTAATTTTTACAAAGCATATCTCTTTCTCTCTCTCTCTCTCTCTCTCCCTCCCTCTCTCTCTCTCTGTATATATATATATATACACATTTATATATATATGTATATATATATACATATATATAAAAATGTGTATATTTTTATATAAAGGTATATAATATAATATCTCTATCTCTATCTCCCTTCAATCTCTGTGAGTTGCCAAATGAGTCCTTAGCATAAAATTATTTGATTTTGATAAAACATATTACTTTTGCAAACGATAGTGTGAAAATGTTAGTCACTCAGTCATATCCAACTCTTTGCAGTGCCATGAACTACACCCCGCCAGGCTCCTCTGTCCAGGCTAGAATACTGGAGTGGGTAGCCATTCCCTTCTCCAGGGGATCTTCCTGACCCAGGGATCAAACCTGCACCTCCCACATTGCAGACAGATTCTTTCCCATCTGAGTCACCAGGAAAGCCCTTGTAATCAATTATATCACCCCCAAAGAACCAGAAAACAGAGAAGGCAAGTGTGGATGTTACATGAAGCCCCAAAGAGTTAAAGTTCCACAGTTTTTCTGTTAACTACTTGGAACGTATGCTTTCTAAGTGGGACGATCCCTAGCCTGCCTACAATGGTCTATGATGAATAACACTGTCTAAATAATAACACAAGTCCTGACCACTATGGTAAATGATCATGAAAGGGTGGAGGTGGAGGTTTCACTGAAAAAAATCCAGAGTTGTAGTTTGTGATACCAAGAATTCATCTTACCTTTTTCACTTGAAAGAGAAATTTTATACCTACTCTTGTGAAACATAATGGGGGAGACCTTTACATCAACTTTACCTTTGGTGGCTCCTGTTGAGGGACACTTGATAGAACAGTTGAAATCATGTGTACACACACACACACACACACACACACATTTCTCCTAATTCCTTTTGAGGGACATTTTTACTGTTTTATATTACCTATGTAAAAAAAACTAAGCTACTCTGTCTGTGTTTTTCAAAATTTGTCCAAGTAAGTTTTAAACTATTCACATCCAATTATAAAAATGGTAATAGACCAGAATAGTTTTTCTTTTTTTTAATTTTCATTATAAAGATGTCCATATGTACCCACAAATAAAGAATACTGTAATTCATCTCAGAATCAATAATCATCAAGCTTTTACCCCATTTGCTTCATTTTTCTTTTTCTTTCTCCTTCTTTCCATCCTCCTGCCGTCCCTTCTTTCCCTCTTTCCTACTTTGTACCTCCCTATTTTCCTTCCTTCCTGCTTCTTTTCTTCCTTTATTCTCTCTCTCTCTCTCTCTGTATTTTGCTTTTGGAAATTTTTTAAATATAAATTTATTTATTTTAATTAGAGGCTAATTACTTTACAATATTGTAGTGGTTTTGCCATCAGACTTTATTCCATTTTACCTCTGCACACTAAGAGTGCATCACAAAAAATAAGAATAATTTATTACAAAGCTACAGTGTCATTATTAAATTTTCTGAATTAATAGTAACGAATTAGTATCATTTAAAATCCATTTCAAAGGGCTTTAAGGGTTAAAATCTAGTAACCATGTATAGAACAGTGGGAGAAAGAAGGAAATGAGCACATTCTGGGGTCATGATGAATGAACGATGATGGAGAATGATGAAGATTGATGGTGGAGAAAAGATGAAAAAGAAAAAACAGCTTCTGATGTCCACAAACTCCTTGGATCCAGGATGAGAAACAGAGAGTCTGGCATGGTGGAAGAGATGGGTGAAGACATCAGGCAGCCGGGGGTCCATTGCACTTGAAGGAAAACGAGGGAACAACAGTGGAGGAGAGAAAGGAACTCCTTATCTGATTTACTTGATCACCACTTATATATTAAGGGCATAAGTTAGTTGAACTTAATATATGGATATTGCCTGTGTTCCTGAAAACAATATACTTAATACACAGATGAGGAATATACATCAGAAGGACTGATGCTGAAGCTGAAGCTCCAATACTTTGGCCACCTGATGTGAAAAGCCGACTCATTGGAAAAGACTGATGCTGGGAAAGATCGAAGGCAAAAGGAGCAGGGGGCAACTGAGGATGAGATGGTTAGATAGCATCCGTGACTCAGTGGATGTGAATTTGAGCAAACTTTGGTAACTAGAGAAGGACAGAGAAGCCTGGCGTACTATAGTCCATGAAGTCTCAAAGATTGGGACACAACTTAGTGACTAAACAACAACAAAGAAGACCATGGAAAATTTGCCTCAAATTCTCATACTCTAACCAGTGTATCAGGATATATGGCTTTCTCTTTTCAGGCTTGTGAGGAGTTTTATATGTTGTCTCATTCTTCAAAGTAACCACTTTTAAATTATATAATAATACCATAAAAATATATCTATAGTGAAATCATTTTTATTCCCCATTCCTCATGGCCACCAAGGTCATTTTAGACATAAAGGATTTACCAAAAAATACAACATGGAGAAATATTTTTATTTTCATTTTAAGTTGTCCCAGTCAGATTTTCTTCTTAAAGGTCAATAGATAGTTGATTTAAGTGTTCATGTTTATCTAAAATATGTACATTTTCCTCCTTATGACAATGGCAGAAATTTTATCATCAGAAAAATGGAAAATATGCAGCCAAGATGGGAATCCTTGCAGTGATGTAGTCACGGTGGCACAGGTGCTGGTAGAACTTTGCCCAGAGCAGGCTTGTTTTTAGAAGTTTACTCAATTAGAGAGATGGGATTTGATCCATCTCTAGATGTGTATCACATGCTCTGCCCATTTTGTTCAAAGGCCAAATGGCTAGGGTTAAAATCAACATTTGGTCAACACTGAATGTCATCATTATAAACGGAACTTTTAAAAATAAACCTGCAATTTCATTATTAAAATGTAACTATTATTCAACATTTTAAAAACACTTTATAGTCAGATATGTAAGCTGAATCATAGTGCAGAAATAAAAATTCTCAGCACAGATACTTCAAATTTTTGATTCTAAATAAACATTCAGTTTGAACTGAGGTCAGTAGAAAGACCAGGGATTTTTGGCCATTTCTTCCCTATAGGAGGCCAGTTGTGGTGGTGTTTAAGATGCATTTTCACTCTAGAAACAAAGATAAAACTATAAAGAACAGACTTTTAAAAGGCATTCTTGTAAATTTTCTTGTATGATTAATGGGGAAAAAATAGGCTTGGGGACCACATTTTCCTCCATATCCTTCTCCTTTATCCATAGTCTTTGTATTCTTTGTGAAGTTTGAATTTAACTTGAACTACTTGGGATATCTCTGTTACCTTTTTTTTTCCTTTTTATAAAATTTCAAAGTGGTAAAAGTGACATTTTGCTTGTAGTTTATCTTCACAAGTTATGACATGTTCCAAAATTAGACAGTTTCTTGAAACCCTTGTGTTCTAAATGGAATTAAATACAACTCTAAAAGGTTATTTTGGAAAATATTATGGATGATGATTTACTAAACCACTTTTCACAGAGTAGAATTATATTCTTACGATTTAATCTTTTATAAACATTTGTTGACTCAAAATGATGTATCTCTAAAAGATATATATAGCTATGTGTGTTAAGTCATTTCAGTCATGTCTGACTCTGCTACCCTGTGGACTGTAGCTGACCAGGCTCCTCTGTCCATGGAATTCTCCAGGCAAGAATATTGGAGTGGGTTGCCTTGTCTTCCTCCAGAGGATCTTCCAGGGAATCTTCCTGACCCAGGGATCAAGCCCATGTCTCCTGCATCTTCTATACTGCAGGCAGATTCTTTACCCACTGAGTCATCTGGGAAGCCCCAAATATAGATATAATCTGTTAATGTTCATATTAAATTCAGTCTATTTCTTTGGTTAACTATTATATAGTATTATTAATTTTGTGCATGTAATTGACAGACATAACAATCCTCATTAGATATTGCAACACTTCAATTTTGCAATAGTAAAGATGCATCTGTACTTCAGGATTTTAACATTCTTAGCACAGGAAAAGAATTTTACCTAAAATGCTTACCCATATTTGAAAATGAATATTTATGTGTTAATAATAAATCTAAAATACACTAAGCTTTTTTATATCATGGCTATTGTTACAGTGACTGTATTTAGAGATCATCAGCTTCATTACAAGATCACTGTTCACACACAAACAAGTCCAGGAACATCAGAAATGTACAACCACTTAGCTCTCCTATTTTCTAAAGACCAAGATGAAACAGAAGCCGAATAGATTTCTGATGAATACTTGAGCCAAAGCTCAAATTTGTTCCATCTCTCCCCACTATCAAACATGATAGGTATAAAATGAAAAGATCCAGAACTTCAGAAACTCAAAGATGATACACATTTTTTCTATTTACCATTATGTGTCCTAATTATTTCCTATAATCATCTCTATGTCTTGGATTTTCAAGCAGTAAATGAAATATATGCCAATAAAACATAATGACACAATGATAATCATTGTATAAAAATTAATTACAAAAAAAATTAATTACAGGAGTTTGCAGATTCCTTTATTATTTATGGTAAGAATTTAATTAAGGTTATTATTGGTACCAAGAATAGTGATGAAGTGAAAACAAAGGTACTATGTTTGGCTGGAGGGGACACTTAATTTATATTTTTAACATCTTTACCTTAAAAAACACACTAACAAAAAATCTTTACCTTAAGATATTGAGATCATGTGAGTGGACAATGCAAAATCTCAAACCTAACTTTCAGCGATAACATTTCTGTTGTTGGTTTCTTCTTTTACAGTTATAACCACATATGAGTGTAGAAAACTTTTAGATAGTCTCAGTTGCTCTCCACATTATAATGCACAGAATCTGCGTATTACAGTCACCTTCCGTTGCTGCTGCTGCTGCTGCTGCTAAGTTGCTTCAGTCATGTCCGACTCTGTGTGACCCCATAGACGGCAGCCCACCAGACACCCCCCGTCCCTGGGATTCTCCAGGCAAGAACACTGGGGTTGCCATTACCTTCTCCAATGCATGAAAGTGAACAGTGAAAGTGAAGTCGCTCAGTCGTGTCCGACTCTTCACAACCCCATGGCCTGCAGCCCACCAGGCTCCTCCATCCATGGGATTTTCCAGGCAAGAGTACTGGAGTGGGTTGCCATTGCCTTCTCTGTTTCCATTGCTAGAATAACCTATATCCCCTAATAAGCAGTGAAGAAAGAGGAATGAGCAATAAACCAAACCTTCACCACCTTCATAGAAGTGTTTGTCCTCAGCAACCCTCCCAAGATCTTATCCTCCTCTTATGGTTCCCTTGCGTATTCCAATATACAGCTCCAGCCAGCTTAGCCCTGAAAACTTTCCCCTGACCAGGGTTGTAAAGTATCATGTAAACTGTGCAGAGCTAAATAATTCCTCACTCAAACACATCATGCATATATAAATAAGAACCAAGATTTTATATATGTCACATAGTAAAAGTAGAGCCTGTGCCCTATTTGCAAAAGGACATTCTAACATGCTTTAAGAAAAAAGGGAATGCTATTATGAATAGCAAATCAGTCAGTTGTGTTCACTACTTAAAGGGGATCTTTATCCTTTGGTTAGTCCCTCTATCCTGTATAAGTGCCATCTTCCCTGAAACAGCATTTACTACATGCCTATTCTGTGCCAGGAATTGTTCTTCATGGTAACACAGATTACAAAGATGACTAATGGCCTGCTAGAGCACGTGGTGGCTGCAGGGAGTGGGAGGAGGAGCACGGAAAAAACCAAAATGACTAAGAGTCAGATACTGCCCTCCAAAGCCTTGGAGATGGCCTTGAACAGAGTGGGAATTCAATGTTTCATAAATGAAAAAAAATTAATTACAGGAGTTTTCATATCCCTTTATTATTTATGGTTATTAGAAGTTTCAAAGTCACAACTAAGTCAATAAAATTAAATCTTATTTTGGAGAAAAAAATCACATTACTCCTAGGTCCTATTGACCAAGAAGTTTTTCTCACAAGGAAAAATAAAATTATTTTAAATCATTTAATTTTACAACTTTGTTGCATGTTTCAAAATACCCAGGTAGCAATCTGCAATAGAAATCTGCTTTGGAGGCCTGTCATACAAAAATGTGTGTGAAATGTGTGTGTGTGTGTGTCTGTGTGTCTGTGTGTGTCTGTGTATATGTGTGTATGTGTCTGTGTGTGTTTACTGGGCCACCTAAGCATTCAGTAATTGTATTCCTTATGGTGGACAAAAATGGGAAAAAGTAAAGCAACACAGAAGTTTCAGTTCTGTTCAGTCATTCAGTCGTGTCCAACTCTTTGCGACCCCATGGACTCCAGGGCATGCCAGGCCTCCCTGTCCATCACCAACTCCCGGAGTTTACTCAAACTCATGTCCATTGAGTCAGTGATACCATCCAGCCATCTCATCCTCTGTTGTCCCCTTCTTCTCCTGCCTTCAATCTTTCCCAGCATCAGGGTCTTTTCCAAGGAGTCAGTTCTTCGCATCAGGTGACCAAAGTATTGGAGTTTCAGCTTTGGCATCAGTCCTTCCAATGAACACCTAGGACTGATCTCCTTTAGGATGGGCTGGTTGGATCTCCTTGCAGTCCAAGGGACTCTCAAGAGTCTTCTCCAACACCACAGTTCAAAAGCATCAATTCTTCAGTGCTCAGCTTTCTTTATAGTCCAACTCTCACATCCATACATGACTACTGGAAAAACCATAGTTTTGACTAGATGGACCTTTGTTGGCAAAGTAATGTCTCTGATTTTTAATATGCTGTCTAGGTTGGTCATAGCTTTCCTTCCAAGGAGCAAGTGTCTTTTAATTTCATGGCTGCAATCACCATCTGCAGTGATTTTGGAGCCCCAAAATAATAAAGTCTCCTACTGTTTCCACTGCTTCCCCATCTATTTTCCATGAAGTGATGGGACCAGATACCATGATCTTAGTTTTCTGAATGTTGAGTTTTAGGCCAACTTTTTCACTCTCCTCTTTCACTTTCATCAAGAGGCTCTTTAGTTCTTCTTCACTTTCTGTCATAAGGGTGGTATCATCTGCATATCTGAGGTTATTGATATTTCTCAATATCAATATTGAGTCTTGATTCCAGCTTGTACTTCATTTTTCATGATGTACTCTGCATATAAGTTAAATAAGCAGGGTGACAATATACCACCTTGACGTACTCCTTTCCCAATTTGGAACCAGTCTGTTGTTCCATGTCCAGTTCTAACTGTTCAGAACAAGACCCAGTTTCCATCCACTTCAGTCAGTCTCTCCCTTCAGGAAGCTTCCATAAGCCTCTTATCCTTCTCCATCAAAGAGCACACATACTGAAAACCACAGTCACAGAAAACTAATGAATCTGATCACATGGACCACAGCCTTGTCTAACTCAATGAAACTATGAGCCATGCCGTGTAGGGCCACCAAAGATGGACAAGTCATGGTGGAGAGTTCTGACAAAACGTGGTCCACTGGAGAAGGGAATGGCAAACCACTTCAGTATTCTTGCTTTGAGAACCCCATGAACAGTAAGAAAAGGCAAAAAGATAGAACACTGAATGATGAACTCCCCAGGTTGGTAGGTGCCCAATATGCTACTGAAGATTGGTGGAGAAATAACTCCAGAAAGAATGAAGAGATGGAACCAAAGCAAAAATAACACACATTTGTGGATGTTACTGGTTATGGAAGCAAAGTCCAATGCTGTAAAGAGCAATATTGCATGGGAACCTGGAATGTTAGATCCATTAATCAAGGCAAATTGTTTATTTCCAAGGCAAACCATTCAATATGACAGTAATCCAAGTCTATGCCCTGACCAGTAATGTTGAAGAAGCTGAAGTTGAATGGTTCTATGAAGACCTACAAGAACTTCTAGAACTAACACCCAAAAAGGTGTCTTTCATTATAGGTGACTGGAATGCAAAAGTAGGAAGTCAAGAAATACCTGGAGTAACAGACAAATTTGGCCTTGGAGTATAGAGTTTTGCCAAGAGAGTGCACTGGTCATAGCAAACACCCTCTTCCAATAACACAGGAGAAGACTGTGTTCAACACAAGAAGACTTGTCCACACATGGACATCACCAGATGGTCAATACAGAAATCAGATTGATTGTATTCTTTGCAGCCAAAGATGGAGAAGTTCTATACAGTCAGCAAAAACAAGACAGGGAGCTTACTATGGCTCAGATCATGAACTCCTTATTGCCAAATTCAGACTTAAATTGAAGAAAGTAGGGAAAACCACTAGACCATTCAGGTATGACATAAATCAAATCCCTTATGATTATACAGTGTATGTGAGAAATAGATTCAAGGGATTAGATCTGATAGACAGAGTGCCTGATGAACTATGGATAGAGTTTCGTGACATTGTACAGGAGGCAGGGATCAAGACCATCCCCAAGAAAAAGAAGTGTAAAAAGGCAAAATGGCTGTCTGAGAAGGCCTTACAAATAGCTGTGAAAAGAAGAGAAGCAATAGGCAAAGGAGAAAAGGAAAGATATATCCATTTGAATTCAGAGCTCCAAAGAACAGCAAGGAGAGATAAGAAAGCCGTCCTTAGAGATCAATGCAAAGAAATAGAGGAAAACAATAGAATGGGAAAGACTAGAGATCTCTTCAGAAAATTAGAGGTACCAAGGGAACATTTCATGCAAAGATGGGCAGAATAAAGGGCAGAAATGGTATGGATCTAACAGAAGTAGCAGGTATCAAGAAGAGGTGGCAAGAATACACAGAAGAACTATACAAAAGTTTGCCCAGTAGCTATAGAAAAATTTTCACCTTCAAATTAGACTTACTTTTATTTACTGCTTGACCAGCAAGATGAAATTGTAACTAATAATAACATTATCTATCTTATCAAATTAGGAACCTCCGGCAAGGAAGCCACACAAATGCCTCACCTATCAACACAGTCTCCAGTAAGCCCAAAAGCTAAAGGTGATGGTGAGTAATGGCCATTTGTTTTGCCACCAATTTTCTTTTATCATTCACATACCATAATATTCAGTATTCCATTCAGTGCATTTTAGTATATTTACAAGCTTGTGTAATCACCTGGAACATTTTCATCACCCCTAAAAAAACTCTAAATCTATCACAATCACTCCCCATTCCACCCTTCCTTTAGTCCCTGGCAACCATTACCCTACTTACTAGTTTTACAGATTTACCTATTCTAGAAGTTTCATATAAATGGAATCATATAACATATGATCTTTTGTGTCTGGCTTCTTTCACTTACTATAATGTTCTTAGATTCATCCATGCTATGACATGTATCTGTAGTTCATACTTTTTTATGACTAACTAGATTTCATTGTGTAAACAGATCACATTTTCTTTATTTATTAGTTGATGGACATTTGGATTATTTCTACTTTTAACCTATTGTAAATAATGATGCTAAGAACATTTATGTATATGTTTTTGTGTGATCATGTGTTTTCATTTCTCAGGTATTGTCCAAATTTAATAAACAAAACTTGAATATTTTAAATAGAGTTGATGGGCCAGAAGAGGGCCCATCAGAGGGGGTCAATAGCAGAGCCCAACAGGAAGAAAGACCCTCTTCTTTCCTGGCAATTACTCAATGAAAAGCCATACACTTTTGTTTACTATAGCCATTCGCAATTCTTCTTCCCCTCTATAAAACTGTTGTTTCCCTGCTGTGCGGTAGCTTGCATGTGGCTCACCATGGTCGCAGACTCTGAATTGCAGTTCTTTTCTGATCCCAAATAAATGCATCTTCACTGGAGAAATATCTGGCAGTCCGTTTGTTTCAGGTCAACAATGAACAGCTTGATATGTAATTGTGGAGTCACGTGGTAACACTATGTATAACTCTGAGGAACTGATTTCCAGAGCAGCTGCATTATATTAATTCCCACCAGGAATGAATAAGGGTATCAGTTCTTCATTTTCTAGCCAATATTGTTGTCTCTCTTTTTTGTCATACCTGTTCTAGTGAGAGTGAAATGCTACCTCACTGTGGTCTTGATTCACATTTTCCTAAGGACTGATAATGTTGAGTATCTTAGATGCTCATGGACCATTTATATACCTTGTTTAGAGAAGTATCAGCTCTGTTTGATTCTTCACTATATTTTCCAGCTCTTTATTAAACTTCTCACTGTGATTCACTCCCAAGTTCATTGAGCTTGTCATTCTTCTCCCAAGTTCATTGACCATCTTCATTATCATTACCTTGAGTTCCTTATAATGTAAATTGCTTATCTCCACTTAATATCTTTAGTTGTGGAAAATCTTTTCTGCTAGTCATTCAGAGATGGTTTCTCTGTAAATAGTTGTAATTTCACTGTACCTGTAGACAGAGGTGAGCTCAGGATCTTCCTAATCCATCATCTTGTTCACACCTTAGGTTGTATTATCATTTTTAAAGATTATTTTAAAATTATTATTTAAACAGAATGAGTTTCAGAGAGGTTAAATGACTTAAAACAAAAGTGCAAATTCATAATAACAATTTGGAATTTGAAAGTCAGTCTTTTAATTTCAAATTTTTTTCTCCATTGAACTAATTCATAGTCAAATATTATCTGATGAATGAGTATTATTATTTGACCTCAACTATTACACTTGGATATTAAATAATGAGCCTTTCAGGTATTAACTGCTTATATAGCTTACTTTTCTTACAACACTAAATAGTCACATAATTTTATAACTTTTTCTTTTCTGTTTTTAGTACATGTTCTGATTCTTTCCCTGCTTATAGGATTCTTTTCCCTTTGGGTGAGATTGCTAGCCTGCTATGAATGGTTATTTTAGGTTGCTTCTTTAAGTGGATAACATGTATACACATACATAAATACACACAACAAACTTATTAGAATTGTGTTTCTAAAAGGGTAAATACGTCCAAGTAAAAGGTGATATTCCTGGGCAATGTGTAGAAATAGTAATAGCATATCAATTTCATAATAATGAAAGGTCTTATTACTTCTGCCTACTTTGATCTTGTTCATCTGACTTTCAGTGTGGACAGACAAGGTCTGATTTTAGGACCCTCATTATTAAGGCAATAGTTGTCTAAAATTGTTTGTAATTAGCAGAAACATTTCCTCATAAAATCTTTTGAGAAAGTCCAAAATGTGAATATATCAAACAAATAGAAGTTGAACTGCTGAGTTTGAAGCCGTGTAGTGGTGGTAAGTGCAGAGTGGACTGCTGGCTATTTCTTTCTCTTACCATCAAAGACAGCCTGCAGGGCTTCCCTACAGAGCCCTTCAGGCTTTAGTGGTACAGTTAAAATTTACTGAGGTAGTCATCATTTTGTTTACTTAAGTTCTATTTATAGTAAAATAAAAAATGAATGTGTTCTGCAACTGGAAAGCAAAGCAACTCTTTTTCACCCGTCACCTGACCTGGGAATGACCTCATTGGGAATCATGAATTAGAGTCTTCCAAAGGGGCAGCTCAAGTGTTGAGAAACTTTTAATGTCCTCATAAACATGATTGCTGATTTTTCATATGTAATACTTTATGAGTAAATAATATCAATAGATAAGAAAAAATAAAGAAGAAACTCCTACTAGTATTTGCTATGGCTCTAAGAAACACTGTGAAAATAGAGTTTAAGGAAATAGAAAGTCAACATCTATTTGTCAGTGAAGTCTCTAAGAAAGAACAAAGAGATGAGAAAATTACGACATTGCTCCAAGGTCACCAAATATCTCAGCCCTCTTGAGTTGGGTGGTATGCTATATGTGCTTAGCCTCTCAGTTGTGTCCAACTCTTTGCGACCCCACGGACTGTAGCCCGCCAGGCTCCTCTGTCCATGGAATTCTCCAGGCAAGAATACTGGAGAGGGTTGCCATGCCCTCCTCCAGGGGATCTTCCCAACCCAGGGATCGAACCCAGGTCTCCCACATTACAGGCAGATTCTTTGCCATCTGAGTCACCAGGGAAGCATACAATGCAGAAAGCCACTCTAAGTACAGATATAAGTTTATTCCTAACCTAGGATCAGTGTCAAGTTCCTATAAGCACTTACCTTGGTAAACTGGGTTAGAGAATAGATAGATCTGGAGACACCTAAACACCCCATTAGGCCAGTCCTAAGCAACAGGGAGCTCTCAGCCATCTGCTCAGCCTACTTTTCTAGGGTTACTCTAGGTGGTACTTGATGGTTTGGCAAGAGACGTGCTAAACACACCATTCAAAAAGACCCTTAATGCCTACCTTAGTCCAGCCTCTAAATAATATGGACAAGAAAAAGGAAATATAATAGTTACATAAAAAGAGACATTCTCCTCTTCCTGTATTCCCCTGGAAGCTGTATACATTGCTTCCTCGCCACCATCCTGTGCTTCTCTGGAATCTTTGGGGACCCATCAGAGTCTCGTTTCGTTATCTGAGTTCCTCTTCCTTTGGCGTGGGTATTAGAGGACATGCCATCTTACTTTTTCTCTGAATTGTTCAGATATCTGGACAACACTCCACATCTTTTTTCCCCTTGGACTTGGCATTTTCACTTATTTTCATTCTGAGATATTCTTTTCCACTCCAAGGGAGGTGTTCTGAAGAGACTGAGCAAAACCTCAAGAAGCTTCTTTTCCAGCCTTCGTCACTGCTTTGGCATATCTCCCTAAGACCACTGGTACAAACATTTAGGCTCCTCAGCACCCGTTTATGGGCTCCTCAATGTTACCTCAGAAATCACTTAAATGAATCACGATCAATTAGTTTATCCCAGACTACCCTCATTGTTACGGGTACAGAGTTTCTGTGGGGCAATAGTCCATAAAATGATCTGTGAAAATGGAGTGGCTTGGGTAATTATTTTAGAATATGCTACCATCTTAGGGTTTTACAGTGTGTAATAACATTTATAAAAATTCTTGGTAATCCAGTTGATGTTTTTAAAAAAATCTATGCAGCTCCTAATAGTTAGACTATAGAAGTATTTTTTAACATAAACAAAACATACCAGAGTACTAGTATTCTATAGCATATGTTTCAGTAAATGTTAACTGTCAAAAATTCATTGATCCCATATTCTATTTCTGAAGACAATGTGACCACACAAAAGATTTTGTGCATTGGATACTGTAAGACAAATTATGTAATTTCAAAGGAATAAAGCTGCTTAATCCCCTTCCCTGCACAAGTTAACTCCATAAATCCTCTCTCTCAAGTCAGTCTGCTATAAATACACCTTAAATTCCTAACAAGATTAATGTCCACATTTATTGTTTACTTCCCCAGATTTAATCTCCCAAAATATACAGAATGACTCTCACATTGATAATACCAAAACAGATTATAAAACAGCCCATATTCCTCACACTCATTCTACTTAGTTCTAGTCAATGGTCTAACATAAGACTCTGGTTGGAGTCAAAGTCTCTTCTCTACTCCTACCCTCTAGTACTGATAAGACTTTCTCAAGTATCTGTTACATTAGATTCTCTTTATCTCTAGTTAATTATTGTATAAAAATTTCTTATATTTTGTCTTCCATGCATTCCACATATTGTTGTTGTTGTTGTTCAGTTGCTAAGTCATCTCTGACTCTTTGTAACCCCATGGAAAGCAGCATGCCAAGCTCCTCTGTCCTCCACTCTCTCCCTGAGTTTGCTCAAACTCATGTCCATTGAGTCAATAATGCCATCTAACCATCTCATCTTCTGTCCTCCCCTTCACTTTCTCCCCTCAACTTTTCCCAACATCAAGATCTTTTCCAATGAGACGGCTCTTCGCATCAGGTGGCCAAAGTTTGTAGCTTAAGCTTCAGCAGCAGTTCTCCAATGAATATTCAAGGATGATTTCCTTTAGGATTAACTGGTTTGATTGTGCTGTCCAAGGGACTCTCAAGAATCTTCTCCAGCACCACAATTCAAAACATCAATTTTTTGGCTCTTGGTCTTCTTTGTGGTCCAACTTTCACATTCATACATGACTACTGGGAAAACCATAGCTTTCACTATATGGATCTTTGTCATCACAGTGATGTCTCTGCTTTTTAATACTCTGTCTAAGTTTGTTATAGTTTTCCTTCCAAGAAGCAAGCGTTTTTAAATTTTCATGGCTGCAGTCACCATCTGCAGTGATTTCAGAACCCAAGATAATGAAATCTGCTACTGCTTCCACTTTTCCGCCTTCTATTTGCCATGAAGTGGTGGGACCAGAGGCCATGTTCTTCCTTTTTGAATGCTGAGTTTTAAGCCAGTTTTTTTCATTCTCCTCCTTCACCCTCATCAAGGGGTCCTTTAGTTTCTCCTTGCTTTCTGTCATTAGAGTTATATCATATGCATATCTAAGGTTATTGATATTTCTCCCAGCAATCTTGACTCCAGCTTGTGATTCATCCAGCCTGGCATTTCTAATGATGTACTCTGCATATAAGTTAAATAAGCAGGGTGACAATATGCAACCTGATGTATTCCTTCCCAATTTGGAACCAGTTTGTTGTTCTATGTCTAGTTCTAACTATTGCTTCTTGACTTCATACAGCTTTCTCAGGAGATGTGTATGGTGGTCTGGTATTCCCATCTCTTTAAGAATTTTCCAGTTTGTTGCGACAGACAAAGTCAAAAGACTTTCTCGTAGTCAATGAGGTAGAAGTAGCTGTTTTTCTGGAATTCCCTTGCTTCCTCCATCTCCATGATCCAGCAGATGTTGGCATTTGATCTCTGGTTCCTCTCCCTTTTCTAAACCCAACTTGTACATTTGGAAGTTCTTGGTTCTCGTACTGCTGAAGCCTAGCTTGAGCATAAATTTGCTAACATGAGAAATGAGTCCAATTGTATAGTAGTTTGGACATTCTTTGGAATTTCCCTTCTTTGGGATTGGAATGAAAACTGACCTTTCCTAGTCCTATGGCCCCTGCTGAGTTTTCCAAATTTGCTGACATATTGAGTGCAGCACTTTAATAGAATCATCTTTTAGGATTTGAAATAGCTCAGCTGGAATTCCATCACCTCCACTAGCTTCTTAGTGATGCTTCCTAAGGCCCACCTGACTTTGGACTCCAGGATATCTGGCTCTAGGTGAGTGATCACACCATTGTGCTTATCTGGGTCATTAAGACCTTTTTTGTATAGTTCTTCTGTATTCTTGCCACCAACTCTTAATATCTTCTGCTTCTGTTAGATCCCTACCGTTTCTGTCCTTTATTATGCCCATCTTTGCATGAAATATTCCGTTGGTATCTCTAATTTTCTTGAAGAGATCTCTAGTCTTTCCCATTCTATCATTTTCCTCTATTTCTTTGCATTATTCACTTATGAAGGCCTTATCTCTCCTTGCTTTTCCCCGGAAATCCTCATTCAGTTGGATATATCTTTCCCTTTCTCCTTTGCCTTTCGTATCTTCTTTCCTCAGCTTTTTGTAAGGCCTCCTCAGACAACCACTTTGCCTTCTTACATTTCTTTTTCTTGGAGATGGTTATGGTCACTACCTCCTGTACAATGTTATGAACCTCTGTCCATAGTTCTTCAGGCACTCTATCTACCACATCTAATCCCTTGAATCAATTTGTCACCTTCATTGTATAATAGTAAGGGATTTGATTAGGCCAAACCTGAATGGCCTAGTGGTTTACTCTACTTTCTTCAATTTAAGTCTGAATTTTGCAATAAGAAGTTCATGATCTGAGCCACAGTTAGCTCCCAGTCTTGTTTTTGCTGACTGTATAGAGCTTCTTCATCTTTGGCTGCAAAGAATATAATCAGTCTGATTTTGGTGTTGACCTTCTGGTGATGTCCATGTGTAGAGTCGTCTCTTGTGTTGTTGGAAGAGGGTGTTTGCTGTGACCAGTGTGTTCTCTTGGCAAAACTCTGTTAGCATTTGCTCTGCTTCATTTTGTACTCCAAGGCTTAACTTGCCTGTTACTCCAGGTTATCTCTTGACTTCCTACTTTTGCATTCCAATCCCTTATGATGAAAAGGACACCTTTTGCTGATGATAGTTCTAGACAGTCTTGTAGGTCTTCATAGAACCATTCAACTTCAGCTTCTTTGGTATTAGTCGTTGGTGAATAGACTTTGATTATTGTGATGTTGAATGATTTGCCTTGGAAATGAACTGACTTCATGCTGTTGTTTTTGAGATTGCACCCAAGTACTGAATTTCAGACTCTTTTGTTGACTATGAGGGTTACTCCATTTCTTTGAAGGGATTCTTGCCCACAGTAGTAGATACAGTGGCAATTCTCTTAAGTAAAATTTTTGGCATTGTAGCCCAGTTAGTCCATTTTCTGCTCTTCTCTTTGTATTTATATACTGGTAGCTCCTCTCATCTTTCTTAGCTACATATTCTTTTTCCCCCCATCACCAAGACTATTGAATCTGCTTCATACTAGAAAATTCTTTAGGCCATCAGGATAGCTTTTTCAGGGTTTCCAGTTTTAGCTCAGGAGGAGAATTCTCTGAAGATTTATGAAGAACTCCTTTTCTGATGTTTTCCACGCATTTTTTTCTTGTAGTTCAGTGAAAAGCAAAATCTTTATCCCCATGTTCCTCCATCCTCAAGCATTGAGTTTCTATACCTTTCCACTTCCATGCTATGGCAAAGATCAATTTCTGCTTTCCTGCTATAAGAATAAGACATTCTTTACTTCCTCAAATATTTCTCTCTCAATTTAATACTTCAAGATTCCTCTGAAGTTTGTGCCCATTTTCACTCTTCTTTCTCATATGCAGCATTAATCCTTAGCCTAAGTTCAAATTTTTTCACTTTCTTTGACATATCAATTCCTAAAGGCTATTTTTGCCAGAAGACACAGTTACCCATCATCTGTGAGGTCTTTCTACAAACTATCAACTTCTCCAGCATGAATCTCTTAAGTGGAGAAAGAATTTGCAGTACACTATTCATGCCTGGAAAATCCCATGGACTGAGGAGCCTGTGGGGCTACAGTTCATGGGCTCGCAGAGTCGGACACAACTGAGCAACTTCACGTTCACTTTCACTTTCATAGATGCTTAATGCCACAGAATGAAACCTGACTGATGCTTCTGGAAGTTACCCACAATTCAGGCTTCCAGACCTCTTTGTGATAGAAATCTATTAAACTGCTTTCCCCTCATCTCCAGCCAACACCATATCTAGCTAACACCAACACTAGTCCTATGCCGGACTTTGAAAAACCTGGAGGTCATTGATCATTTTGTTTATAATATTCATGCAAATATAGATCATTTAAAATAGCCCAATGCTATTTTTGAAAACTCAGCTTATTTTTCTTTGTTTCTTTGTTGTTAAATTTCCTTCCCCCACTCCCCTAAATGAATTAAATATAAATAAAAGTTTATCCTATTCACTTCCTGTCATCTCTTTCCTCCTAGCTACCCCACCTACCTGAAAATTCTCTCCTAGACAGCGTGAGAGCCATGGTACCATTTTCAACTACTACTACTGCCTTACCTTCCCTTTTCTAGGGTAGCTGAGAACTAGTTCACATCGGGAAAAATTTGGCTTGCTCCTGTTATGTGACTGTGGGAAAATTCTATAACTTTTCTGAGTCATACATAAAATTATGATCATAGTTACTACTTAATTCATAGAATTACTATTGTGATCAAATGAAATAACCTGTATCAGACAAATAAGAGTCTAATCTCCCTCCACTTTAAAAAATGTAAGTAACTGACTCACCAAAAGGTAGACATCAAAACACTGAATTTCTATACCTTGATCAGAAGACTTTAAGTAGCTAATCTTCAAGTTGTAACTAGATGCTTATATTAATATTAATGATACAATCTAGTGATTGATTACACCCCTGATGACTACTCATTCTTTTTTCATAATTAGGAGCTAGAACTGAAAACACCACGGAGACCAAGTTGAGTACTACAAAAGCAACAGTGATAAGTCAATCACTTTCAAATGCTGTTTCCACATCACAAAGTTTCAACTCCAAGAGTAAGTACAAGAATCTGTGCTGAAATGTTAAGCTAGTCTATTGGATAGAACTAAACTGAGAAAGTTTTTCCAGCCCACACTTACCAAAGAGCCATGTCTCACTTATATTCTTCCCTTGTTGTTGTTGCTTGGTTGCTAAGTTGTGACCAGCTCTTTTGTGACCCCATGCACTGTGGCCAATCAGGCTCCTCTGTCCATGGGATTTCCCAGGCAAGAGTACTGGAGTGGTTTGCCATTTCCTTCTTCAGGGAATCTTCCTGATCCAGGGGTCAAACCCACATCTGTTGCACTGGCGGGCAGGTTCCTTACCACTGAGCCACCAGGAAAGCCTGTGTTCTCTCCTAATCGCTACAAATAAGACAACAATTTGGCAACTTTGCTTTGTATAGTGACACTCTACCCCTCCATAGCTACAAATAAGTGGATACCAAGGAGGATCAGTTCAAGCCTGGGTGATAATCTATGATATCACCTAACACTAAAAGGTAAGGTTGGCCAAAGCATCAGACAACTTTGATGAAATAGGAAAAAAAATTAGGAACAAATTGCTAAAACTGACTCAAGAAGTTAGGAAGACTGAAAAGACCTAAAACAATTAAAGATTCTGTATTAAAAATTTTAATGAAGAAAGCTCCAAGCAGAATGGCAAAAATTGTGAATTCTATAAAAATATTCTCAGAAGTAATATTAATTTTTCTCAAACTCTTTTGTGACATAGAGGAAACTTTGCACAAATAATTTTCTGAGGCCAGTATTGCCATAACACCAAAGATAGAAAAGAATGAAAAGAAAATGCAAATAAAACTATAGACCAATATCCTTCATGAACACAGACACAAATATCCTTAATACAATATTAGAAAAAATCAGTAGCATATGAAAAGAGATAAAAACATAGACAAATAGGATTTACTTAGGAATGCAAAGTTGGTTTAAGATATGAAAATCAAGTGATGTAATATACCATCTTAGTAGAATCAACAAATGCAGAAAAAGCATTTGACAAAATAAGATACCGACTCAATTAAAACTCTCAATTAACTAGAAATAAGTAAAACTTCCTCAAACTGATCAAGGATCTCTATAAAAAATATATAGTAAATGTCTTACTTAATAATGAAAGACTAAATACTTTCCTCTTAAAATCTGAAACACAACAAAGATGTCTACTCTCACCAATACTATTCAAAATTATAACCAGAGGCTCTTTATACTACAATAAGATTATAAATAGATGGGTAGAGATAGAAACATTCATCCAGATTGGAAAGGACAAAATAAAAGCGTTTTTCTCAGCAGACTACATCACTATCTATATAGAAAACCTGAAGATTTCACAATAAATCTATGAGGACTAATAAAGAATATTCTATACCATTCATACTATATTCTATACCACAGGAAATAATTCCATTCATAGTAGCATCAGAAAGAATAAAATATTTAAAAGTAAATGTAACAATAGAAATCCAAGATTTGTACACTAGACTAGAAAACACTTCTTTGAGAAATTAAATATCTAAATGGAAAAATTTCCGAGCTGGTGAACGTGTGACCATTTTTTTCACAGGAGAGGACATGGGAGCATCATGTCCTTTCCCATACCTTGCCCTGCGCATCTTTCATTTGGCTGTTCCTGAAATATATCCTTTTATAATTAGTGATCTAATGAGGTAACTGAAAGTGAATCATCAAGAAAGATTGTTTCCATCAGTAGGGCTAGTGGGTACCAGAATTAACAACTTGGCATATCTGATTACTTGCCCTGTGTTCTTGTCTTTATTCCATGCTGCTACCTCCTTAGGTAATTTTGTTGTAGATCAGATAGTCACATGAGCACAGTTGAACTAAGTAAGACTAGTCAGTGATACCTAGCACATCATCTGGAGGGGCTCTAGTGGGTTCTAGGACTCTAAAATGGACACATGATGGGATCAGTTTCCGGGCAAGAGGAGCAAAAGGACTAAGGGACCCCCAAAACCCACAGCAGAGCTGAACCCCTTCTGATCACGATCTCTGAATATTCACACTGTGGAGCCTGGCATCAGAGCACATCTGGGAGACATGGCACATATGAGCCAGCAGGCCAGACACAGCAGGACACAGAGGGGAAGGCAACTTCTGTGCTTTTGGTGTGACGCACACATGATTTAAAGAATTCATTTATTCTAGCATTATGTGAAAAGACCACTTGTTAGTTTTAGTGATTTAGACAAGCCCACTAAGCATCAAAATAGAAAGATTTTCATTAGTACTTGAGCAAAGACATCAGATTTTAAAACATTACCGCCAGTGTGAAAGTGCTAATGAGATGCAAAAGTGGCATCATTTTGATTCTGACTTTAGCCACACAAAGCCATTTCCAGGGTTCAAAAGAAAGAAGAAATTGTGGTGGGGGTGTGTAAAATGTGATTTTAGTTGCTGCTGTATGTTTAAAAAATTTTTAAAGCCTATGATATGTGTTTTGAACATTTTCTTGTTTTATACCATAATAATCTACCATCAATTTTCAAAACAAATGTATTTGTTTCTAAGTATATAACCACAAACAAAGACAGAAATAGAAAATAATTAAATGCAAACAGAAGACACTTTACCTAACCATATGTGAGTTGTTAATAAAGCACACAAAAAGATGCAAAAAAGTCCAAGTTCTTTAAACTATTTAAACAAATAGTCTTAACTGCACACCCTCCCCAGAAGAATGGATAAAGAGAGGGAGGGAAATGAAAATCACTGAAAAGAAACTTTGAACTTCACTTGATGAATTTGTTTTATTGAAATGAATATATTAGCTCTAAATACTTGATACAAGTGAAAAAAACAGATGTGTTCTCAAGGTGAAAAGGGGAGATACAAATACAGAATGGGGGAAAGAAAGTTAAACATTGCACTATCAGATTGAAACTGAAGACATCAGCATAAATTCATGATTAAAATATAAATATGTAAAATTGCAAAGAACATAAAATAAATAGACACTACATGTTCATAGATTGGAAGACTTGATGTTTTAAGATGGCAAATCTTCTCAAGTTGATCAGTAACTGATAAAATAGTCAGTGCAATTCCTATTAGAATACCAGAAAGCTTTTTTTTCTAGAAATAGATAGGCCAATCCTAAAATATATATGGGCTTCCCTAATAGCTTAGTTGATAAAAAAATCCGCCTGCAATACAGGAGACCCCAGTTTGATTCCTGGGTTGGGAAGATCCGCTGGAGAAAGGATAGGCTACCCACTTCAGTATTCTTGGGCTTCCCTTGTGGCTCAGCTGATAAAGAATCAGCCACAATGTGGGAGACCTGGGTTTGATCCCTGGGTTGGGAAGATCCCCTGGAGAAGGGAAAGGCTATCCATTCCAGTATTCTGGCCTAGAGAATTCTGTGAACTGTATAGTCCATGGGGTCGCAAAGAGTCAGACACAACTGAGCAACTTTCACCTTCACTTTCAAAATATATATGGAAATGAAAGTGACCTAGAATAGCCAAAACTTTTGAAAAAGAACAGTGTTGGAAGACTCAACCACCCCCAATTTCAAAACTTACTCTAAAGCTATAGTAATCAAAACAGGGTATGATGAGTTAATGAGTGTTAAGAGTAGCATTATTCATAATTGTCAAATGCTGAAAACAACTCAAGTGTCCATTAATTGGTGAAATAGAATATCTCATTGGATTTTCCATTTGAAATGAGTTTGGAATGTTCCAAAACATGGGATATCCATATAAGACAATACCATTCAACAATTTGAAGATACACAACACTGATGCATGCTGTAACAGCATGAATCTCAAATACATTATGCAGTGAAAGAAGTCTTTCACAAAATACAACATATACAATTCCATTTCTGTGAAATATCCAGGATATTTTTATAGGGACAAAAAGCAGATAAGTGGTTGCCTACACCTGGGGACCAGCCCAGGTTCAACGACTCTATAAATTTACAAAATATTATTGGGTTGTATACTTACAATGAGTGGATTAAGTGGTGAGTTTTCACCACTTAAATATAAATATTCATTTAAGAACAAAAAGAAAATGTTGATCTAGGCCAATCAAATTTCCTTCCTGGGTAATCTGAACTGAACTAGAAAACCCAAACAAACCAAAAAGCAGGGGGGACTGGAGCAACACAGTGTTAGTAGAGAATCTGAAATGGCCATGGTGATTTGTGCTTTTGCCTCTGGCTTCAGAAGGCTGAGTTGGCAGAGTCAGTAGAGAAGACTACTGACTATAGAGAGACTATGTGGGGAAATGGAGAGATGAGTAAGGTTAAGTTGTTCAAGAGACATGGAAAAAGTAGCAGGACCTGGAGATCTTCTGATTCCTGACAGATCTTTAGTTCCAGTCCACACATTTCTCCACAAGTACTTCCCTTAGTCTGGCCTCCGTGATTTGAAGTAATCTGTGTTTAGTCGAAATATACTGACTAGAAAGGCTACTAATCATCTATAAGAGCCTTATCAAATCCCGCTCATTATACATACTGGATACAATTTTGGTGTACCCATAGTCCTTAAATGGAGAAGGGCATGGCTACCCACTCCAGTATCCTTGCCTGGAGAATCCCCATGGACAGAGGAGCCTGGGGGTGCTACAGACCATGGAGTAGCAAAGAGTCGGCCACTACTGAGCAACTGAGCACATAGTCCTTAAAAAGACATCTCTACAGCTGACTCTCATTCTCCAAGTCTCTTCTTAGGAGGCCTCTAAGATAGAAGGAGACAGCAAGTGGGAACTGTGGACATTCAAGGCTCACTCTTGTCTAGAAGCATGTTGGGAACATCCATTTTCCCCCTTTCTATTGTAATCATCTTAGACATGACATGAAGAAGGTTATTTAGAAGTCTGATTCCACACCATAATTGTAAGCTAATAATTGTATATAATTAGTTGCCATGTTCAGAAATTTGAAGAGGAGGGTCATTTTCCCTTCATAACAAGAACATTTCTCTGTGACAGTGTTTTGGGTTCTGATAAGTAGAATTTATATTGTAGACAAATATGTGTCTGAAAAGTACCTTTGGCAAACCAAAACCTCATGCATTTTATAATATAAGTGCCCCAATACAAACCAGAATAAAAGTGACTATGCGTCTGCCAAATGTGTAACAGTTGATGATTCATCTCCCTCTTAAGCATATGAGCAGTGGGTGCTTGAATACTGACCCTCAGATAAAGGCACTGTGGGGACATTATCTCAAATGCAGGCTTGATTTTAGAGTAGAGAGGAGTTAGTGAGGTCTATTGACAGGGAAAGAGAGATTATTGATTTCTCCTTCTGGTGGATTCTGACTTAGCTAAGGAGAATATGTATAATAAGATTATAGGTAGGAGACATTGAGATGGGCATGTACCAGTACATAATTCTACTAAGGCAACTGTGTGGGTGGGATGAAAGTGAAAGTGTTAGTCACTCAGTCATGTCCAACTCTTTGTGACCCCGTGGACTGTAACCCAACAAGTTTCTCTGTGGAATTCTCCAGGCAAGAATACTAGAGTGGGTTGCCATTCTCTTCTCCAGGGGATCTTCCCAATCCCAGGATTGAACCCAGGTCTCCCACATTGCTGGCAGATTCTCTACTGTCTGAGTCATCAGGGAAGCCTCAAGTGTGGGTAAAAATACTTCTAAATAGTTTGCCATGTCAGAGTCTCTGCTACTGCAGAATATATAATATTACAGACTTGAACTCTGAAGGGAAAAATCTGACTTTTGTTAATTAGAAATAAGTAACATTTATAAGAAATTAGTAGGTTATTTAGTCAGGGTTAATAACATTTATCTGTAATAAATAATTTATCTTGTATGTTTCCCTTCTGCATAATCTATCCTGGTTTAGGATAGAGTTTGTTTTTAATACAGAAAGCATATATAATTGTATAAAGACAAGTACACCACTTCAGATATACTACTGGTTGAACATGAGAATGGCTTCGGCACAAGCCTGTGCTTTTCAAGGCACCACACCCTTCTTAAAAGAAATGGTCACTCCACTTATGCCAAGAGGAAGTTGGCTTATTGTTTACTAACAATGATTCTGAAATCACGTAAGAAAGTGAAAGTGTTAGAACACTTACTTAGTTTCGTTTGACTCTTTGTGAACTCATGGACTGTAGCCCACCAGGCTCCTTTGTCCATGGAATTCCCCAGGCAAAAATACTGGAGTGGATAGCCATTTCCTCCTCCAGGGGATCTTCCCGGCCCAGGGATTGAACCCTGATCTCCCACATTGCAGGTAGACAATTTACCAACTGAGCCACCAGAGAAGCCCTTGAAATCAATTAGCTTAGATTCAAATAATAGCACAACCATTTATTTGAACTTTGCCAAATCAAGGCAAATTGGAAGTGGTCAAACAGGAGATGGCAAGAGTAAATGCTGACGTTATAGGAATCAGCGAACTAAAATGGAGTGGAACAGGTGAATTTAACTCAGATGACCATTATAGCTACTACTGTGGGCAGGAATCCCTTAGAAGAAATGGAGTAGCCATCATGGGCAACAAAAGAGTCCGAAATGCAGTACTCGGATGCAATCTCAAAAATGACAGAATGATCTCTGTTCCTTTCCAAGGCAAACCATTCAATATCATGGTAATCCAAGCCTATGCCCCAACCAGTAATGCTGAGGAAGCTGAAGTTGAACGGTTCTATGAAGACCTACAAGACCTTTTAGAACTAACACACAAAAAAGATGTCCTTTCTTTATAGGGGACTGGAATGCAAAAGTAGGAAGTCAAGAAACACCTGGAGTAACAGGCAAATTTGGCCTTGGAGTACGGAATGAAGCAGGGCAAAGGCTAATAGAGTTTTGCCAAGAGAACACACTGGTCATAGCAAACACCCTCTTCCAACAAAACAAGAGAAGACTCTACACATGGACATCACCAGATGGTCAACACCAAAATCAGATTGATTATATTCTTTACAGCCAAAGATGGAAAAGCTCTATACAGTCAGCAAAAACCAGACCAGGAGCTGACTGTGGCTCAGATCATGAACTCCTTATTGCCAAATTCAGACTTAAACTGAAGAAAGTAGGGAAAACCACTAGACCATTTAGATATGACCTAAATCAAATCCCTTATGACTATACAGTGGAAGTGAGCAATAGATTTAAGGGACTAGAACTGACAGACAGAGAGCCTGATGAACTATGGACAGAGGTTCGTGACATTGTACAGGAGACAAGGATCAAGACCATCTCCATGGAAAAGAAATGCAAAAGGCAAAATGGTTGTCTGAGGAGGCCTTAAAAATAGCTGTGGAAAGAAGAGAAGTGAAAAGCAAAGGAGAAAAGGAAAGATATTCCCATTTGAATGCAGAGTTCCAAAGAATAGCCAGGAGAGATAGGAAAGCCTTCCTCAGTGATCAATGCAAAGAAATAGAGGAAAACAACAGAAGGGGAAAGACTAGAGATCTCTTAAAATTAGAGACACCAAGGGAACATTTCATGCAAAGATGGGTTCAATAAAGGACAGAAATGGTATGGACCTAACAGAAGAAGAAGATACTAAGAAGAGGTGGCAAGAATACACAGAAGAACTGTACAAAAAAGATCTTCACGACCCAGGTAATCATAATGGTGTGATCACTCACCTAGAGCCAGACATCCTGGAATGTGAAGTCAAGTGGGCCTTAGAAAGCATCACTATGAACAAAGCTAGTGGAGGTGATAGAATTCCAATTGAACTATTTCAAATCCTGAAAGATGATGCTGTGAAAGTGCTGCACTCAGTATGCCAGCAAATTTGGAAAACTCAGCAGTGGCCACAGGACTGGAAAAGGTCCGTTTTCATTCCAATCATTCAAGGCAATCCCAAAGAATGCTCAAACTACCACACAATCGCACTCATCTCTCACGCTAGTAAAGTAATGCTCAAAATTCTCCAAGCCAGGCTTCAGCAATACATGAACCATGAACTTCCAGATGTTCAAGCTGGCTTTAGAAAAGGCAGAGGAACCAGAGATCAAATTGCCAACATCCGCTGAATCATCGAAAACACAAGAGAGTTCCAGAAAAACATCTATTTCTGCTTTATTGACTATGCCAAAGCCCTTGACTGTGTGGATCACAATAAACTGTGGAAAATTCTGAAAGAGATGGGAATACCAGACCACCTGACCTGCCTCTTGAGAAACCTGTATGCAGGTCAGGAAGCAAGTTAGAACTGGTCATGGAACAACAGACTGGTTCCAAATAGGAAAAGAAGTACGTCAAGGCTGTATATTGTCACCCTGCTGTTTAACTTATATGCAGAGTACATCATGAGAAATGCTGGGCTGGAAGAAGCACAGGCTGGAATCAAGATTGCCAGGAGAAGTATCAATCACCTCAGATGTGCAGATGACACCACCCTTATGGCAGAAAGTGAAGAGGAACTGAAAAGCCTCTTGATGAAAGTGAAAGAGGAGAGTGAAAAAGTTGGCTTAAAGCTCAACATTCAGAAAACTAAGATCATGGCATCTTAGTTTCCCATCACCTCATGGGAAATAGATGGGGAGACAGTGGAAACAGTGTCAGACTTTATTTTTTGGGGCTCCAAAATCACTGCAGATGGTGACTGCAGCCATGAGATTAAATGACGTTTACTCCTTGGAAGGAAAGTTATGACCAACCTAGATAGCATATTAAAAAGCAGAGACATTACTTTGCCAACAAAGGTCCGTCTACTCAAGGCTATGGTTTTTCCACTGGTCATGTATGGATGTGAGAGTTGGACTGTGAAGAAAGCTGAGAGCCTAAAAATTGATGCTTTTGAACTGTGGTGTTGGAGAAGACTCTTGAGAGTCCCTTGGACTGCAAGGAGATCCAACCAGTCCATCCTAAAGGAGATCAGTCCTGGGTGTTCATTGGAAGGACTGATGCTGAAGCTGAAACTCCAGCACTTTGGCCACCTCATGGGAAGAGTTGACTCATTGGAAAACACCCTGATGCTGGGAGGGATTGGGGGCAGGAGGAGAAGGGGACGACAGCGGATGAGATGGCTGAATGGCATCACCGACTCGATGGGCATGAGTTTGAGTAAACTCCGGGAGTTTGTGATGGACAGGGAGGCCTGGCGTGCTGTGACATGGGGTCACAGAGTCGGAGACTCTGAGTGACTGAACTGAACTGAACTGAACTGAAGCTATTTAACTTCTCTGTGCCTTAGTTTCCTCATCTGTCAAATAGTTGTAATGACTACAGTTTTACAGGATTCTTGTGAGGATTAAAAAAGATAAAATAATATGAAGCTTAAAACAGTGTCTGAAAAGAAAACAATACATCTTAGCTATTAATATTATTTTGCTAATGATAATCGTTACAAAAGCCAAGCAAAGATGGTATTTATGATATCAGTTTCACAAATAAGGAAACAGGTTTGAAAGATTAAATGACTCACCCAATGTTACATTAAAAGATGTAATTCAAACCCTGTTTTTCTTGCCTCAAACTCCTTAAATATCAATATATCACACTTTATCTCATTACAACTATTTCACATAAAGTGTCTAAAGGAATTAAAAAGCGAGTAGCTTTTAATTGGATGCATCATATGCTTGACAAATAGGAGTTCAATCAGTGTAACACTGACCAATTGACTGAATATAAACCTGGGATTCTCACCAGAACCTGGGATTCTCACCAGGGTGGTTCTCATGTTGTTGCCAACCATGCCAGATTTATACCTGACTGTGTGATTTGTTCAACCTGTCTTCCTCATCTGTATGGTCATTCCTTCTTTCCCTTGTCCTTCCTCCAAGTGATTATTAAAATTCTACACAACCATACAGAGCCTCTACAAAATATCACCTCAGTATTTCCCACAACTTAATGAGGTTACCAGCTATATGTATCATCTGCACTATTATTCATTTAGTACTTTATTTAAATGGATGCACTTTTTAATTCTTAAGTTTGTTTGAAAAGGAAACCATCATAAATGAAAAACCAGTTTGAATTGGCATAAGCAGAAGCTAGAAAGTCGCTGTGATGTAAGCAAAATAAAATTCTAGCTAGAGTTTGTTGCTTACCAAAGGCTCTGAGTTTTAGCCTTGCTTAATAAATAAATCAAATACTTACCTGGCAGGGGAGATACTGGGATGATGAAGATGATTTTCACACCCCACCCGCCGCCCACAGCGTGGCTTATCTATCACACTCCAGATGTGCTGACCCCTGCAATTTCTGCAAAACTTGACTGCATAATTTGTGGTTGTGGGGGACTGCATTTGCACTTCTCCCTGTGGGGTGTAAAATAAGACAAATACATTCCAGGTATTAATGACGTATTTGCATCAAATTGAAATTTTGAAACTTCTTCATTGAAATAATTAAACTTACCCAAAAAATGGAAAATAATTACTTTCTCACTGAGTGTTTCAATCTTATTTAATGCCACTTTCCAGTATAGAGTCTCTCATATAATGCTATGCATCTCATGCTTTGGAAAAGTCTAATTTTTCTGATCAGTCAGGCTCATTATTTCTTTTGTGAATGGCACCATTTATCTATGACATTTATCAGGGAACTTAATTGCAATGTTTCTTACATGCTATTTAATTAGTTTGTATTATTTCATGTGGGCAGATAAAAGAGGAATTTTCAGGATAACAAAGTCTTAGTCACACATCACAGTTTATCCAAACCAGAACTAATCTTTTGTACGATGACTCAGTCAATGCTTTGTTGGGGGTATGGGGGATGGTATGTATGAGGAGGAATGAGAAGGAAATTTTTAATTGGCCATAGTGAATTATTTTTAAGCAAATCAGTAAAATATTATATATGGGAATAACTATATTTTTTTCCTGGGCCTTTTAATGATAAATCATATTCTGTAGGTAATTATATACAGCTATATATAGCTGGAAATACAGTGGCTTTTGTAAGATAATATTTAGCAAAGTTACGTGTATTATTGCTTAAGCTTTCTATCTTAAAAGCTGATAGTTTAAGCAAAGTTTAGTTTGGGATTAAATTGTGGATTAAAGTTTAGCATTTCAAAGTTCATTTGCATTTCATAAGACTTCAGTTGCAGTTAGAGACTCAAACTCAACCAAGAGATTTAAGTTGCCAAACACCCTGATTAAGGATTTGGTCTTTATCCAACAACTAAGTTTGAGACTAGGTTAACAGAATGCACTACACTCACTACACTCGTTTCTGTTTAACTTCCACTTACTCAGCAGATAAAGAACCTGCCTATAATGCAGGAGACATGGGAGATGCAGGTTTGATCCCTGGGTTGGGGAGATCCACTGGAAGAGGAAATGGCAACGCACTCCAGTATTCTTGCCCGGGAAATCCCATGGACAGAGGAGCCATGCAGGCTACAGTCCAAAAAGGTCGCAAAGAGTCGAACACAACTGAATGACTGAGTGCACTTGCTTCCTCTCCAGATCAGAATTTGGTCTTTTCTTAAAACACATTTGCATTATGAAACTTAAAAAAAAAAACACACACACACAGGAATAATTACAAATGTCTTCACTTTTCATTAGTTTCCACAACTTTAGCCATATTCCATAGCATTCATCTCTATTAAGATTTTATATTCACAAAACTGAGTCATAGTTTGAAAATAGAATGCTGTATGAAAATGTTTTATTATCTTCAAAATAATACATCCTTGATTTCAGGATAAAAAGGTATATATTTCCCAGTACTGACTAAGTATTTAAGATTTACAAAATTTCCTTCTCAGAATAACAATGTATTCATTCACATAGAAATATCTGGACCTCTGAAGACTGAAGAAAAGGATTTTTAATTGCTGTTCTTTTTTTTTTTTTTTTACTATTCCACTACATCTTAAGGCATAGTCATTTTTATTTTATGTAATATGTTCCTAAGAAGTCATTACGCATTTTTGAAAAATGAAAAAAATGCAAAAAAGGATAGTCAGGAGGCTTTGTCTTATATGAGTTTAAAATTTTTCATTCTCAATAAAGTCTATCAGCAGGAAAGATTATGACCTTATATTAAAAGCAGAAGGAACAAAAAGTTTTGATTTCGTTTATATTCTAATCCTCTGGCAGCTGATAAATATTTTAACTGCATCCTCCAAATACAGCATTATGCCATGTCCAAAATTATTTTAACTAGTTATGAAAAGTAGAAATTAATTACATAAGCTTTCCACTCAGAACAGTTTAGTGGGAAAAAAAGCTGTCTCTTAGTAAAAGAAGATGGACCTTAGAACCAACGGACCTGAATTATAATCATGGTCCTCCCTTTGAGAACATAATTTCACTTCTTTCAACTAATATTTGCATATCTGCAAAATGAAAATAATAACATCTTTCTCATAGACATCAATGATTAATATATGGAACTGATCAGAAGAGTTGCTTCAAAAATAGTAGCTATCATTATCCAACTAGCAATTTTTAATAACACATTCATTTTGCCTTAAAAATTGAATTCAGTAGGTAGAATTAGTTTTTATTTTTATTATTATTATCAATTATTACTTTATATTATTATTTGTTCATTCCCTATGTTTTTACCAGAGACCTAGTCTGGATAGTAGATGCTAAAATTATGACTCTGAGTAAAATAAGAAATCTCTGTCCTCCTGGACTTACATTCTAACAGAAAACAAAGCCATTTTAAAAAATTAGTGTCCCTGGAGTGATAAACTGTTGAGCAAAAGAAGCATTGTGGTGGGCTGGGGTGGAGGGAAATGAGGAGAGAGTTTTCAATAAGGTGGTTGGAGAAGACTTCTCTGAGTGGTGACACCTTAACAGAGTCATGAAGGGTAAGAAGGAGCCAGTGTAGGCCTGAGAGCATAGCCCAGAGGCTTAGGAAAGGCCAGCAGGCCGCCTGAGGCAAGAGGGTCCCTGGGACATTTATCTACCATGGAGAGGCCAAACAGGCTGAGAGAGCTGGAGTGAACTGAGGAGCAAGACAGGAGCCATGTCCTATGGAGAATTGCTAGCTCTAGTGAGGAGAGGAAAAAGGAGCCATTGGAGTAATGAAATTTAAATTAAAAATTATTTTTTCTAGGTGGCTATTGCACGTACTAAGGAGAGAGATATAGGTGCTAGATGAATAGTAGTCAATTGAATGGTGAGGCATATGTGGAATATATTTTGAAGCTAGGGCTGATGAGGTGAGAAAAAAAATGAATCAAGAAAGGCCACTACTTTTTGGCTCATGCACCTGGGAGGCAATGGTATGATGCTTTGGTTCAAGAAAGTGAAGGGGGAGGTGTGTTTGAGGACACAAGTCAAGAGTTAGGACTGGATAAAGAAGTGTGGTGTATAGATACAATGGAGTATTACATGCATGTTAAGTCACTTCAGTCGTGTCCAACTCTTTGTGACCCTGTGGACTGTAACCTGCCAAGCTTCTCTGTCCATCAGATTCTTTAGGCAAGAATATTGGGGTGGGCTGTCATGCCCTCCTCCAGGGGATCTTTCTGACCCAGGGATCAAACACATGTCTTTTATGTTTCCTGCACTGGCAGATAGATTCTTCCCACTAGTGCCAACACATTAATCAGACATAACAATGAATGAAATAATGCCACTTGCAGCAACATTGATGGACCTAGAATATATCATGCTAAGTCAGACAGAGATAGACACATATCATGATACTACTTATATGTGGAATCTAAAACAAAAAGATACAAATGAACTTATTTACAAAATAGGAATAGACCCCCAGACTTAGAAAACAAAGTTGTGGTTACCAAAAGAGAGAAGGGGGAGATAAATTAGGAGTCTGGGATTAAGATATATATACAGTATTATATATAAAATAGATAACCAATGAGGATTTGCTGAATAGCACAGAGACTTATGGGCTTCCCTGGCGGCTCAACAGTAAAGACTCCACCTGCAATGCAGGAGCTGCAGGAGACACGGGTTTGACCCCTGGCTCAGGAAGATCCCCTCGAAGAAGGCGTGGCAACCCACTGCAGGATCTTGCCCGGGAAATCCCATGAACAGAGGAGCTTGACAGGCTACAGTCCATGGGGTTGCAAAGCAACTTAACACTCAATATTTTGTAATAACCTATAAGGCGAAAATCTGAAAAAGTATATTTAGATATACTCAGATATACACAGAATCCCTGTGCTGTAGGCCTGTAGCTAACACAGCATTTTATATCAACTCTACTTCAGTTTAAAAAAAAAGAGTTCTGTTTTGGGCATGCAAAATTTAAGATGCTGTTAAGACAGTCAAGAGAAGGAACCAAGTGGATATTTGTATTCACCATCATTATTGGGCTTCTATTTATCTCAAATATTTCTATATTTTTTCATGTGGAATATCTTGATTCATGGTGCAAACACTCAAGTTTGTTGAAATGATCTTTGATTATAGTTTTCTCAAGCAATTTTACTTGTAGAAAGCTCTTCTGAGCTCTATTCCCTTTAAGGAATTTCTTAAGTTTCAAAGGTATCTGTCTGAACCATTCTGAATCGTCCTCAGATCAGGAGATGCACAATATCTTAGGAGTATGGCAGTACCACTCATGAAGCACCCACCGAAGTTTCTGTAGTCTTCTGGATTCTCCTGGCATATTCAAGAAGTGGCGTTGTACCAGATGCCCCAAAGGAGGATGCAGCAAACTTTGGCTCACAGGCCAAATCCAAGCCCCCATCTATTTTTGTAATTAAAGTTTAATGGAAATATTGCCATACCTATTCTTTAGATATTATATATGGCTGTATTCACACTATGATAGCAAAAGCTAAATAGTTGCTAGAGACTTATGGCCCACAAAGCTTAAATACTATCTGTCCCTTTAAGAAAGAGTTGACTGACCCCTGCTCTGAAGTTTCTTCTATTCAGGAAGCCTCATGATTTGGTGACTTGAGTTATGAACTAAGATCTCTATGCATTTACCACCTGAAACAATTGTGAGAGTTGATATTTGATAGTCAGTGCTTAATTTTAGCAATTTTCTTTCTTTTCTCTAAAGCTGAGACTTGGAGTTCCATCAAAGCAACAGAAATACCAGGTAAGTTCATTTTCTTTTCTCTGAGAATATTCCTGAGCAAAATCCCAAGAAGGAGACAAAGTAGATCAATCAGTTTGAGGACAGGGTGAAATAGTATAAAAGAAAATATTACAACAGTAACTAAAATATTTAGGAAACTTTGTATTAAAAAAAATGCAGACAAGGAGAATATGCAACAGTGTGCCTGAGTGCTCTTGGGCTTGGGTTAGCGGAACCGGCCCTGGGAAATGCATAAAGCTTGTGGAATTTTCCTCTCCCCAGAACCTACTGTTCCTGGTCTGTTTGTGTGGTCAGCTTGCCGTCTCCCAGAAGTATAGCGTGTGCTTTTGCTGTCGTCTCTACTTTCTAACATAGCCTGGTCCTGGCATCCAAAGAGATGATGTTATAAACCACAGTTAACAGTCTAAAATGCTATCACTTTGAGAAGCGCTCATGCTTTGCCATCCTTAGTTTTAAGCTGAAAATATTTTGGATGATGGAGCAATGGAAATTGGAGAAGATTGTTGGCAGAGGAAAATGGTCATGTTGAATCTTCATAATGTTTTGAAATTATAATTATTTGAAGATTTTTATTTTCCTAACTCCTATCTGGTACATGTACAAGTGACAAATCTCTTAGGTTATCAATATTAACCACCTTTGCTATATACAAAATGAGAAATACGTGAAATAAACCTAGGAGATCATGAAACTTTTTTTTTTTTTTTTTTTGACCAGAGAAAGATTTACTGCAGGGCTGAGCAAGGAGAACAGGTGGCATGGAAATACAGAGATAATGTAGCTTTTTTTTAAAAATGGAAAAATAAAGCCATGAAAATTATGAGTGACTCTAATAACATTTTCACAGCAAATGTCCTCAATAGTCATCGTGGTCTACCCTCAAGAATTAGAAATGGGAATTATATGCTTTTAACTTTTAATTATTTATCTTCTACATAATACATCAAATAATAAAGGAAGTTATTTTTATATTGTTAACTCTCTCTATTTCACCTCATCACCATATTTTTTATCCTTTATTTCCATCTACACAGTCTAGAAATGCACTGGAAAAAGCCCTGGGAAAAACAAAACATAAAAATAGTGCATCCAGGCAAAGAGGGCAGCTTTGCGTTGGCTGATGCTTTGCACTGTTCTGGAGAAATCCTGTCCCCTGTTTCATGGATTGGTTATCAAGGAGGAGTTACAGATGGAGGAGAATCGGGAGGCTGCCAAATTGTCAGCTCTTTTTAAGGAGAGACCAAAACATCTTTTATTTTGTTTAAAAAATAGTATTTACAAAATGCCAGCTTAAACTACAATTGATTTTTACATGTAATAAAAAGCGCATTTAGATTTTAATTTTGAGTTATAGAAACTAATTCTCCTAAAACAGATAATAGATAAACCATTGATTTGAACAGTGAATTAGAAAGAAATAAGGCTGATTCTATCAACTGCAAGAAAGGTCAGTCTTAAACTTCTGATATATGGTAGGGCTAAAGTCTAAATCCAGGTTCACTCAAAAAAAATTAACAAATATCCCTCATCTTCCTTAAAATAATTAGTATTTTTCTTTTAGGTAATGTTGAGCCAAATGTCTAGCCCAAAGAATTTTTAGCCATGCTTACTTCTGAAAAAATGAGCTAATACACATTTAGTCTCTGACTAGAACATTCATAGCTCTCACATTTGACATTTTCTTTCATATAATGCATCTGGCTTTAATTTCCGTGAAAAATTGTGTTTTTACCACTCTCTTCAAAAATTATTATTAAGGGTCTAGAAACTGGTGATTGTTTTATGTAGAATCTTTTTTTGGAATTCAGAATAAGGCAACTGTATGTAAAATGTGAATTATAAGCAATTATATGTAGATATGGACTTCCCTGTTGGCTCACAGGGTAAAGAATTTGCCTGCAGTGCAGGAGACCCAGGTTCGATGCCTGAGTTGGGAAGATTCCCTGGAGAAAGGAATGGATATCCATTCCAGTATTCTTGCATGGAGAATTCCATGGACAGAGGAGCTTGGCAGGCTATAGTCAATGGGGTTGTAAAGAGTCAGACACAACTGAGCAACTAATACTTTCTTTTTCTTTTCTATATGAGGATACGACATTCAATTTTATATAATAAACATCCAAGAAAGATAGTCACAGTTAGAGGGACCTGATTGACCAAGGTCAGAAGACATGTCCATTCATTCCATTCAATAGAGCAAAGGTTGTACGAATGGACAGCTCTGTTTAGTAATGCTAAGCATGAGAAAGAATTCACACCCAATATCTAAAACATGTGGGAAAGCCAAACTTCAACTGCCCACTGTAACGTACCTCGTAAGATTCCAAGTTTAGTATAATCCCTTGCTAAATATACAGAAGGATATATTCAATCAATCACTACTAACCAAGACATTCAATCTTTGTTCTGTTCCATCACATGTAGCACTAGCTAAGATTTTGAGTGATACATGGAGCCTGCCATGAAGGATTACTAAAGACTGTAATAACTCCAGCAGCCATGTAGGTATAAAGTGATGTGTCATCAATAAGCCTCAGATAACCTTATGTTAGGATCAGAGGAGGGAAAGAATTTTTTTCCCTTTATCTGTGGTTGTAGCATACATTGGGTGGGATAAAAGCAGTTTAAGAAAGACGAGAAAAGCGTTCATGAAAAAAGTGGTCTTCTAGCTGCCAGATTTTTGTGCCTACTTGATTTTTAGCTCTGAGTTCAGAGCTAATGAGGATAAGGAAAGACCCACTAAAAAGTGTTGAAAGACTGTTTATTCCCTGGAGATATATGCAGACATTATGTGGCCATTACAACAATTTAAAGCAATGATAGAATTCACTTTTGTTTAGCCTTATCATTTTCCCACAGACAGGCAGAGCTAATAACTTGTCCTTGAAAATTAACCTCTTGATTTCTTTGTTAAGAGACCTCATCTTAAAGAAAAATGGGCCAATATGCCTCAATATATTGGAAAAGGAATAAACCATTTGCCCATAATTTCCTGAAGATATAACTATATTTGTCCAGGTTTTCCAGAGAAGCAGAACAAAGAGAATATGCATATATAAATATGTATTTATATAAACATATGGAAATCTCTAAAGAGATGTATTATAAAGAATTGGCTCACGCATTACAGAGTCTGAGAAGTCATGAGACCTCAGTTAGCAAACTGGAGGCCCAGAAAGCGGGGAGAGTGCATGGTGCAGTTCTAGTCCCAGTCCAAAGTGCTGAGACCAGAAAAGCAGATGGTGTAAGTTCCAGGCTGAAAGCTAGAAAGCTCAAGATCCAAGAAGAGCCAATAGCTCAGTTCAAAGGCATGGAAACACTGATACCCCAGCTCAAGGCATTCAGGCAGAAAGAATTCCTTCTTACTCCAGGGAGCCTTACTCTTTGTGTGTGAGTGCATGTTTAGTCATGTCCATCTCTTTGCGACTCCGTACAGGCCTTCAACTGATTGGATGACAGCCACCCTAATGGAGGTAATATATTTCACTCATCTACTCATTTGAATATTAATCTCATCCAAAAACACATTCACAGGCACACCCAGAATAATGCTTGACCAATACCTGAGAGGCAAGTTCAATACCTGGGTTGGAAAAAATCCCCTGGAGAAGGAAATGACAACCCGCTCTAGCACTCTTGCCTGGGAAATTCCATGGACAGAGGAGCCTGTCAGGCTACAGTCCATGGGGTCACAAAGAGTCAGGCACAACTTTGTGACTAAAAAACCATATCAACTATCTGAGAACCCCATGGCCAAGTCAACACAAAAAATTAATCATCACAACATGCTCACTGTGACCAGCACAGCTTGTGAAAACTCTTGTACACATCTTCTTTAGTTTCTCAACTGTGTTTCAGGGCCTCAGTTGTTTTTTAGACATTAATTTTTTTATGGAAAATCAGAAGCTAGTACAGACAACTGCCGTCAAAGCTGACTACTAGCCTTTGGAAAGGAGGATTCTCTGTCCTGGTGCATTCATTGTACATGACATCTTATGCAATGCCTCGAGTTGGTTACTGGCCTCTCGAAATTCATATAATGTGAAACACGAACTATTTTATACAGAGGATTACTTACCTGAATATTCTAACTTTGAATGACAGAATCTTGATACTATTGTTCAGTTAGAATGTACTCAAACTAGAAATATAGCCATAGCAAATGATATCCTGAGTTGTTTTAGTAACTTGGAAATTTTATGATGTTTAAAAATTAGTTGAGAATAAAATAACTCAGTTATGGAATGAGAAATAGAAATTAGCCTTGGGCCTGGCATAAGCTTCCACTTGGGAAATTATATGAACCTGTAAATCTAGGTATGGCTAAATGGTTTCTCCTCTGGTTCAGGGATCTGATAAGTCTCTGAGAAGTGCTCGACACTGTTCTTGAGACTCTCTAGTCTATACTGAAAGGTCATAAAAATTCACAATCTTGGACTTCCCTGGTGGCGCAGTGGATAAGAACCCACCTGCCAAAGCAGGGGCACAGGTTTGTCACTTTCCACTGTCTCCCCATCTATTTGCCATGAAGTGATGGGACCGGATGCCATGATCTTAGTTTTCTGAACATTGAGCTTTAAGCCAACGTTTTCACTCTCCTCTTTCACCTTCATCAAGACGCTCTTTAGTTCTTCTTCACTTTCTGCCATAAGGGTGGTGTCTTATGCATATCTGAGGTTATTGATATTTCTCTCAGCAATCTTAATTCCAGCCTGTGCTTCATCCAGTCCAGCATTTCTCATGATGTACTCTGCATATCAGTTAAATAAGCAAGGCAACAATATACAGCCTTGAAGTACTCCATTTCCTGTTTGGAACCAGTCTGTTGTTCCATGTCCAGTTCTAACTGTTGCTTCCTGATCTGCATACAGATTTCTCAGGAGGCAGGTCAGGTGGTCTGATATTCCCATCTCTTTCAGAATTTTCCACAGTTTATTGTGATCCACACAGTCAAAGGCTTTGTTTGGCATAGTCAATAAAGCATAAGTAGATGTTTTTCTGGAACTCTCTTGCTTTTTTCAATGATCCAGCAGATGTTGGCAATTTGATCTCTGGTTCCTTTGCCTTTTCTAGAACCAGTTTGAACATCTGGAAGTTCACGGTTCATGTATTGTTGAAGCCTGGCTTGGAGAATTTTGAGCATTACTTTGCTAGCATGTGAGATGAGTGCAATTGTTCAGTAGTTTGAGCACTCTTCGGGATTGCCTTTTGTTGGGATTGGAATGAAAACAGACCTTTTCCAGTCCTGTGGCCACAACTGCATTTTCCAAATTTGCTGACATATTGAGTGTAGCACTTTCACAGCATCATCTTTTAGGATTTGAGATAGCTCAATTGGAATTCCATAACGTCCACTAGCTTTGTTTGTAGTGATGCTTCCTAAGGCCCACTTGACTTTGCATTCCAGGATGTCTGGCTCTGATTTGTCAATAAGGAGTTCATGATCTAAGCCACAGTCAGCTCCCAATCTTGTTTTTGCTACTGTATAGAGTTTCTCCATCGTTGGCTGCAAAAAATGTAATCAGTCTGATTTTGGTGTCAACGATCTGGTGATGTCCATGTGTAGAGTCGTCTCTTGTGTTGTTGGAAGAGGGTGTTTGCTATGACCAGTGCGTTCTCTTGGCAAAACTCTATTATCCTTTGCCCTGCTTCATTCTGTATTACAAGGCCTAATTTGCCTGTTACTCTAGGTGTTTCTTGACTTTCTAGTTACATATTAAAAAGCTTCTCTATGTTTTTGGGTCATATTATCCACATTGTGAATTTAAGGTAAGACGATGTATATATTTGGGGGAAAAAAAATGAGAACATTCTAAAGCTTTCAGAATGCTGCAAAAAAAAAATTCATTTGTCTCATTGATAATGATGACATTAGCAAGTAAAATATGAACTCAACTCACTTAAAATCTGTTGGTTGCATGGCTTCATGGAAAGGAAACAGAAACGGTTTTGAGTCACGTTTGCCTTATGTTTTAGCTCTTCCGCTTCTTGTCAGATGTGTTACCTCATCTCTGTAAGTCACAGTACCTCTCATTTTTACACCACAGGATAAAAATGTTTAAGAATAAGGTAAGTTAGCATGTATGGAAGTAATTTGCACAGTGCCCCATTTATTCATTATATATGGTGTATAATTTTCTGGAATTTAATAACTATATTAAATCACAAAAGAAAAATATGTCCTCCTTCTACATATATTTCTTCAGTTACTTAAAGTAAACAAATCTCTAGTCATGGTTACTACTGGGTTTTAGAGGGTACTATTACCTCTGCTTAGTTCTGCTGAGGACCCAAAGCAAAGTGAACAAAATTTGAGATAAATTTTTTTTGCATAGCTTGAAGAATACAAGTAGGTCAGAATGTTAAGGTCCGATGATAGCAAAAATTAATTTTTATCATGTGAAGGCAGGAAAGTTTCCTTTAAATATTTTGCCCATTGAGTACATGGGGTGTTCCTTTAAGGGTGAAAATGCAGACTAGCAAGGACAAAATCTGGCTTAGAAGGAACCCTGATAAAAACGACTCTAAAATCTTAAAGCTAAAAGTCACCTCAGTGGGGGTAAAGAAAAAGAGCTACTTCTGAAAATCACATACAGGCTATGCAGGTGAAGGAACAGCAGACTACAAAAGTAACATAATTTCAGGGAATCAAGAATAGATTGAAGGAAATCTGTATTTTGTGAAGACAGTTTAACTCTGCTATCAGAACTTGAGATAAGTGACATAAAACAAAACCACACACCAGTTTTACCTGCTACTCTTGGCATCAAAATCCTAACTTATTAAAATGCTAATTAATGATATATGAATAGTTGCAGAGACATTTCCCATTTCTAAAAACGCTTAGGTTTGCTCACATTTTTGTTCTTTTAAAATAAGTGAAGTTCTTCAGTATAAGCAGTGCTTGCTCCAGAAGATGTGCTGTATATACAATGGAATATTACTTAACCATAAAACAAATGAAATAATGTCATTTGCTGCAACATGGATGGACCTAGGGATTATCATATATGTGAAGTAAGTCAGATAGAAAGAAGCAAATATCATATGGTATGATGTATATGTAGAATCTAAAAAAAAAAAAATGATACAAATGAACTTATCTACAGAAGAGAAGTAGAGTCACAGATATAGGAAACAATCTTATGGTTACCAAAGGGACTAATGAAGGGTGTGGGGAGAGGTAAATTAGACATTTGGGATTAACATGTTCACACTACTATATATAAAATAGGTAAACAACAAGGACCTACTGTGTAGCATGGGGAATTATACACAATATCTTGTAATGACCTGTAATGGGAAAGAATCTGAAAAAGAATATGTATTTGTGTCTGTGCATGTGTATAACTGAGTCACTGTGCTGTATACTTGAGACTAACCCAATATTGTAAATTAAACACATGTCAACATAAATAAATAAATGAAGTTAGAGGAAAAGCATTAAAATAGTAAAAGTGACCTCAGGGATAAATCAGCATATTGCCTCTCAAAACACAGGGTGGGACCAACTATACTCATAGCATTTGTTGACTGAACTGCTGCTGTGCCGCTTACTTATATAATAGATCATATTCCGTTCTGATAACAAAAGCCTAGAGTAAACCATGCTCTCCTTCCCTGAATGTCAGGAGGCTCAGAATCAATTCTTATGGCCAACATCAGCAACCGTATTGATGTTTGGTATTAACTCTTAGAAGGAGCTTATTTGTTTCTTCCATTTGTCATTGCTTTGATTTCTTATTTCTGTTTTATTCATCTTATGCTATATATCATTACTTAACTAAAGTTAAGAGTTCGAGAAAGCCATAAGGGACTCCTCCAGCTCAAGTCCCTCCTCAGAGAAGTCCACAGTTCCCAGGGGGGAGGACTGCTTTCATATCCTTGCCAGGCTCAGTCATTGGCTGGGAGCTGCCTGCAGGAAGTATGAAACCAGTAAAAAACACAAGATGGAATTCAGAGAGCAAGTGGAGAACCTCAGTCAAAATTTACACTATTGGTACTTCGCCTTTCACGACGTGCATTCTCATAGTCACCAGAGTGCCCTGGGGCAGCAATAAGGTCTTCTGTCTTAAAAACTTTCCATAATTTATCTAATAAGTCGCTTTAGTCGTGTCCAACTCTTTGCAACCATATGGACTGTAGCGGGCCAGGCTCCTCTGGCCATGGGATTCTCCAGACAAGAAGACTGGAGTGAATTGCCATGCTCTCCTCCAGAGGATCTTCCCAACCCAGGGAGTGAACCTGCATCTCTTTCGTCTCCTGCATTGTCAGACGGGTTCTTTGCCACTAGTGCCACCTGGCAAGAGCCAAATGTGTACCACTGTCAGATGCCAGTCGGGTAAATTTGGATATGAATTATTACAATAGACTTGACTCTGCAGGTCTCTTTATTACAACAGAGTTTGTTCCAAGGGTCTCTGCCTCAAACAGTCTGCTCCAAGTTCTAGCTTGAAGTATGCAAACTAAATTTAAGTCATAACTTATCGATAATTTGATACTGAATACAGTCAACAAAAGTAAAAGTCTAAGAGAAAATTTATATCATCTAAAAGCACCATACACTTAGGTTTCTCCAGTTTCTGACCAGAGCAAAGAAGCTTCTGGAAACTTTTAAGTGTCTGCAGGGTCAAATACCTTTATACTTAGAAAGTCTGAGAAAATTAGATAAATTGACTTTGGGAAAGACACAACTCTCTAGGTGCCTAATCACAATATAACAATTGTACTTATACTATAAATATTATGTTATTATACTATTATAAAATAATATGGGCTTCCCTGGTGGCTCAGATGGTAAAGAATCTGCCTGCCAATGGAGAACCCTGCATTTGATCCCTGGGTCGGGAAGCTACCCTGGAGAAGAGAATGGTAACCCACTCCAGTGTTCTTGCCTAGAGAATTCCATGGACAGAGGAGACTGATTGGCTATAATCTATGGGGTTGCAAAGAGTCGGATACCACTGAGCGACTAACACTTTCACTTTCATAAAGTAGTATATTAATATAATATAAATTAACATGTATACTACACTTCTATATTAATTATATATATAATAAATATTAGTATCAACACTTCTAAAGAATTTTAATTTATTTTTACTCATTTAATTTTCACAACACTGTGATGAAGTAAAATTATAATCACCATGTTTTTATTTTGAAATCCAGTTTTATTATTAATTTTTCTGATCACAGAAATAGCACATGCTCATAGTAAATATTTTTTTTTCATTTATTTTTATTAGTTGGAGGCTAATTACTTCACAACATTTCAGTGGGTTTTGTCATACATTGACATGAATCAGCAATAGATTTACACGTATTCCCCATCCCAATCCCCCCTCCCACCTCCCTCTCCACCCGATTCCTCTGGGTCTTCCCAGTGCACCAGGCCCGAGCACTTGTCTCATGCATCCCACCTGGGCTGGTGATCTGTTTCACTATAGATAATATACATGCTGTTCTCTCGAAACATCCCACCCTCGCCTTCTCCCACAGAGTTCAAAAGTCTGTTCTGTACTTCTGTGTCTCTTTTTCTGTTTTGCATATAGGGTTATCATTACCATCTTTCTAAATTCCATATATATGTGTTAGTATGCTGTAATGTTCTTTATCTTTCTGGCTTACTTCACTCTGTATAATGGGCTCCAGTTTCATCCATCTCATTAGAACTGATTCAAATGAATTCTTTTTAATGGCTGAGTAATATCCCATGGTGTATATGTACCACAGCTTCCTTATCCATTCGTCTGCTGATGGGCATCTAGGTTGCTTCCATGTCCTGGCTATTATAAACAGTGCTGCGATGAACACTGGGGTGCACGTGTCTCTTTCAGATCTGATTTCCTCAATGTGTATGCCCAGAAATGGGATTGCTGGGTTATATGGCAGTTCTATTTCATAGTAAATATTTTTAAAGTGATCTAGGTTTAGAGAAGTATATAATATTGTAGACAGTTAAAATCCTCCATAAATGTTATCACTTATTCTCAGAATACTTTTTAACAATTTGATATATCTTCTTGCATATTTTTTGGAGAAGGCAATGGCACCCCACTCCAGTACTCTTGCCTGGAAAATCCCATGGACGGAGGAGCCTGGTAGGCTGCAGTCCATGGGGTCGCTAAGAGTCGGACATGACTGAAGCGACTTAGCAGCAGCAGCAGCAGCTTGCATATTTCTATATTCTTTGGTAACATTTATTACTAATATTGATATTTTATCAAATGCAAGATTAGAGTACATGTATTTTTAAACATATTTTTTCACTTACTACTGCCGTAAGTGAAACCGTAGATGTGGAAACTCAGACACAGAGTTGAAGTGCCTTGCCTACGATTCCACAGTAAGTAAGTGCTCAAGTCACATTTGAGCCCAGGGGCTCAGCCTTCAGAATCGTGCTCTCAGCCATCCACTGCACCTCTCTTGTACCTCCTCTGCTGATAATGTTTTAGGAGTAATGTGGGATAATAAGAGTGTCAGTGAGATCCACAAAAGTCATCAACTCTGCACATATCATGGCTCCCTCCATCTTAATTGCAGAAAGAATCACATTAAACTGACAATTGATGAATTTAGCCAAGACCTGTCATTTTATCAGTGTGGTCATGCTAATGGACAGGGTTTCTCAAGCTGTAAGTTAATTCCCTTTAGTGGGTCATGACTAGTATTTTTAAAAATGAAGTAAAAGAGACTAGAAAACATAAGAAGGCATTCAATGTAATAGAGGTGAAGTGTGTGTGTGTGTGTCCTGGATTCAGAAATTATTTTTTAACTAAAGGTTGTGGTTATAAGAAAAAAAATAACTATTTATTCAAGGAGCCACCATATCCTCTTTTAAAAATAATTAATTCTAGGGACTTCTGTGATGGTCTAGTGGTTAAGAATCCGCCTTCCAATGCAGGGGATTCGGATTTAATCCCCGGTTTACCAACTAAAATTCCACATGCCACAGAGTGGGGCAACTACTGGACCCCTGTGCCATGTGCCAAATAAATAAATATTTTTTAAAAAGGGTTAATCCTATTGCCCACCCGTGGATCTTTAGCAATAACAGCACTGGATAGTCAACACATTTTAAGTAGAAAAGTTTGGAGTTTCATCTGATCCAGATAGATTATACTCAGAACTGTAGCCACCACTTAGCCTGCCTATGAGAAGGTAATAAGGTAGAATGTGGAGTGTTAAAAATTACTGCTACTGCTACTGTTAAGGCACTTCAGTCATGTCCGACTCTGTGTGACCCCATCCTTGGGATTCTCCAGACAAGAACACTGGAGTGGGTTGCCACTTCCTTCTCCAATGCATAAAAGTGAAAAGTGAAAGTGAAGTCGCTCAGTCATGTCCAACTCTTCGCGACCCCATGGACTGCAGTCTACCAGGCTCCTCCGTCCATGGGATTTTCCAGGCAAGAGTACTGGAGTGGGGTGCCATTGCCTTCTCCGTTGGAAAATCCCAGGAGGATTAATGCCTTTGGTTATTTAATCAGGCATCTCATTCTCTACCAACACAACCAAAAGAGCACTCATCTTTACTAGAACACTTGACACTGGTAAAAGCAGCTAAGTACCAAGCTTTCAGCTAGTTCCTACTCTTATCTTTAAAATTCCTTTTTCTGCCTGCTTAGTGCACTAGCCTGACATTTTTCTTTGTTCTTATGGGCATATATCTAGCTTCCTCCCACAGATCTCTTGCATAGAAAGAACTGTACAGACTCTTAACATTTTTCTTCCTCCACGGATGTCAGAAATGCATAAGCATGCAGTGCGTGCTGGGCTGTGGGTGGCAAAGAGAGAAAGATCCCAGGCAGTCACAGGCAACATCTATTTCTTTTATGTACTTATCCATGACCTTCCTCTTACATCATCTAAGCAGTCACTTATACTTTATTGCACACCCACTGTAGTCAGAGCTTCATGTGAATGGTGGGAAAGATGGCCCTCACACTCCAGGAACTTGGAATGCATTGTAGAGACAAGGCAAGCAGGTGTGATTAAAAGATACTACTTCATGCTTCAAGAAAAATAGAATGATTTTTCAAAATCCTTTCCAGATGCAAATTACATTTTATTACAGATTCACGAGAATAAATGCTGTACACTTAGAAAACATTTAATTATCTATATTTCCTTGAAATTTATTAAGATTTATGAATTTTGAATAATACATTTTTAATTATTATTTTTTTGTTTGAGTCCTTCTGATGAAAGATGGCAGATATTGACCTAAGCCAACAAATAATAACAGTCAATTTAAAAATAACGTTTTCCATGGAAAAAAAGAGCAGTGGACATGCATCCAAGAAGCAGTTGCTCTGGACAAACCAAACAAATATAAATCACTGCTGAGCTTTCAAGATAAAAATGAAGGGCTCTTCCATCATTTTTTTCCCCAGTTCTTCCAGTCAAAGCCTCCATTGCAGTCTTTCTCTCTGACCATTAAAGAACAATATAAACTGCATTTCTGTCCAGTTTAAGTATTTATAGTAATAAAAAAAATCAGTATCACTCAAGATTGTAATATCTAAAATGTGATGAATGCTTTTGCTTTGATTTGCGTCCCATTCCTTGGTGGCTCAGACAGTAAACAGTCTGCCTGCAATGCAGGAGACTGAGATTTGATTCCCTGGTCAGGAAGAAGCCCTGGAGGAGGAAATGGGCAACCCACTCCAGTATCTTCTATCTTGCCTAGAGAATTCCTTGGACAAGGGAACCTGGTGGGCTATAGTCTGTAGGGTCACAAAGAACGGGACACGACTAAGAGACTTATACCTCTTACAGTAGGTATACCGGCTATAGCCTAAAATGTAAAAACTTGCTCAAGTTTTATTTTTGACCAGTTCTTGAAGATATAATACTAACACCCAGGCTTTGTCATTCCAAATTTAATCATCTATACAGGAGGAACACATGATTTAATGTGCAGTTGTATGTATCCCATATTCAGTGATAAACGGTTTTTACAGATCATCTGAAATGCAAATGTTTTGAATCTGCAAAGAAATCCAGAAAGAAAAGTAAATACTATAATCTGACTCTCACTCTAGATTTATTGTTTTCCTACAGTTAACACTTCATCACCAGAAGACTCATCTTTCAGAACCACTACATTATCCTCAATATCAGTTACAAGTCCAGAAAACATCTCCCTGTTTCAAGGTATGAATTCTGTGTGCATGAGTGGAAGCTTGCTTTGCTTAACTACTCCTCACCTAGAAAACATCACCAATTAAAATAAACAGATTACTGAGATATAACTGATATAGAAAAACAGACTGCACATTCTCAGAAAGGGAGGGGACATGAGGAGACTTTTGAAGGTGATGGCTATGTCTGTTACCTTGATTGTGGGGATGGTTTCACGGGTATGTGCTTGTGTCCAAACTCTTCAGACTGTATACATTAACTCCCAACCAATCCTGAGTCATAAACAGAACTCTTTCAGAATGAGATAAAATGTTTTCACTTGAAGCTTCATACCTATCCATCACAGAGGCTACCTAAATAGAGAATGGGGAGGTGAAGGAAGCCTTATGAGGGCTGGCACACATTAACCTAAGATGACTTTTTTTTTTTTTTTCTTAAAATAATAGGCCTTGAGAATGCAAAAAATGCAAGCGCTTCTACAACCAGCCCCTCTTATTCCAGTGAGTAACACATATATCTTCATTCAATGCAGTAAGTAGATGTGCAGAATGTGTGAATGTCACCAGTAAGGAAAGGGATTCAACTATAAACAGCCTTTTCGAAAATTTACTTAACCTGCAATCCCATTATAATCCCATATAACTGCTTTAAAAGTTTTCTTCTATTGAATCTTGCTCTAATAAATACACTATGAGCATTTTTTTCCTTACCGTCAGTTCAGTTCAGTCTCTCAGTCGTGTCCGACTCTTTGCAGCTCCGTGAATCGCAGCACTCCAGGCCTCCATGTCCATGACCAACTCCTGGAGTTTACTCAAACTCATGCCCATCAAGTTGGTGATGCCATGCAGCCATCTCATCCGCTGTCGTCCCCTTCTCCTCCTGCCCCCAGCCCCTCTCAACATCAGGGTCTTTTCCAATGAGTCAACTCTTCCCATGAGGTGGCCAAAGTACTGGAGTTTCAGCTTCAGCATCAGTCCTTCCAATGAACACCCAGAACTGGTCTCATTTAGGATGGACTGGTTGGATCTCCTTGCAGTCCAAGGGACTCTCAAGAGTCTTCTCCAACACCACAGTTCAAAAGCATCAATTTTTAGGCGCTCAGCCTTCCTCACAGTCCGACTCTCACATCCATACATGACCAGTGGAAAAACCATAGCCTTGACCAGACGGACCTTTGTTGGCACAGTAATGTCTCTGCTTTTTAATATGCTATCGAGGTTGGTCATAACTTTCCTTCCAAGGAGTAAGCGTCTTTTAATTTCATGGCTGCAGTCACCATCTGCAGTGATTTTGGAGCCCAAAAAAACAAAGTCTGACACTGTTTCCACTGTCTCCCCATCTATATCCCATGAAGTGATGGGACCAGATGCCATGATCTTAGTTTTCTGAATGTTGAATTTTATGCCAACTTTTTCACTCTCCTCTTTCACCTTCATCAGGAGACTTTTTAGTTCTTCTTCACTTTCTGCCATAAGGGTGGTGTCATCTGCATATCTAAGGTTATTGATATTTCTCCCAGCAATCTTGATTCCAGCTTGTGCTTCTTCCAGCCCAGCATTTCTCATGATGTACTCTGCATATAAGCTAAACAAGCAGGGTGACAATATACAACCTTGACTTTCTCCTTTTCCTGTTTGGAACCAGTCTGTTGTTCCATGTCCAGTAAACTGTTGCTTCCTGACCTGCATACAAGTTTCTAAAGAAGCAGGTCAAGTGGTCTGGTATTCCCTTCTCTTTCAGAATTTTCCACAGTTTATTGTGATCCATACAGTCAAAGGCTTTGGCATAGTCAACAAAGCAGAAATAGATGTTTTTATGGAACTCTCTTGCATTTTCAATGATCCAGCAGATCTTGGCAATTTGATCTCTGGTTCCTCTGCCTTTTCTAAAGCCAGCTTGAACATCTGGAAGCTCACGGTTCATGTATTGCTGAAGGCTGGCTTGGAGAATTTTGAGCATTACTTCACTAGCATGTGAGATGAGTTCAATTGTGTGGTAATTTGAGCATTCTTTGGGATTGCCTTTCTTTGGGATTGGAATGAGAACTGACCTTTTCCAGGCCTGTGGCCACTGTTGAGTTTTCCAAATTTGCTGGCATACTGAGTGCAGCACTTTCACAGCATCATCTTTCAGGATTTGAAATAGCTCAACTGGAATTCCATCACCTCCACTAGCTTTGTTCATAGTGATGCCTCCTAAGGCCCACTTGACTTAATGTTCCAGGATGTCTGGCTCTAGGTGAGTGATCACACCATTATGATTACCTGGGTCGTGAAGATCTTTTTTGTACAGTTCCTCTGTGTATTCTTGGCACCTCTTCTTAATATCTTCTGCTTCTGCTAGGTCCATACCTTTCCTGTCCTTTATCGAACCCATTTTTGCATGAAATGTTCCCTTGGTATCTCTAATTACTTGAAGAAATCTCTAGTCTTTCCCTTTCTGTTGTTTTCCTCTATTTCTTTGCATTGATCGCTGAGGAAGGCTTTCCTATCTCTCCTGGCTATTCTTTGGAACTCTGCATTCAAATGGGAATATCTTTCCTTTTCTCCTTTGCTTTTCACTTCCCTTCTTTTCACAGCTATTTGTAAGACCTCCTCAGACAACCATTTTGCCTTTTTGCATTTCTGTTCCATGGGGATGGTCTTGATCCTTGTCTCCTGTACAATGTCACGAACCTCTGTCCATAGTTCATCAGGCACTCTGTCTATCAGAATTAGTCCCTTAAATCTATTGCTTACTTCCACTGTATAGTCATAAGGGATTTGATCTAGGTCATATATGAATGGTCTAGTGGTCTTCCCTACTTTCTTCAGTTTAGGTCTGAATTTGGCAATAAGGAGTTCATGATCTGAGCCACAGTCAGCTCCCAGTCTTGTTTTTGCTGACTGTATAGAGCTTCTCCATCTTTGGCTGTAAAGAATATAATCAGTGTGATTTCGGTGTTGACCATCTGGTGATGTCCATGTGAAAGTCTTCTCTTGTTTTGTTGGATGAGGGTGTTTGCTATGACCAGTGTGTTCTCTTGGCAAAACTCTATTAGCCTTTGCCCTGCTTCATTCCGTACTCCAAGGCCAAATTTCCCTGTTACTCCAGGTGTTACTTGACTTCCCACTTTTGCATTCCAATCCCCTATAATGAAAAGGACATCTTTTTTGGGTGTTAGTTCTGAAATGTCTTGTAGGTCTTCATAGAACTGTTCAACTTCAGCTTCTTCAGGGTTACTGATTGGAGCATAGGCTTGGATTACTGTGATATTGAATGGTTTGCCTTGGAAACGAACAGAGATCATTCTGTCATTTTTGAGATTGCATCCAAGTACTGCATTTCAGACTCTTGTTGACCATGATGGCTACTCCATTTCTTCCAAGGGATTCTTGCCCACAGTAGTAGATAGAATGGTCATCTGAGTTAAATTCACCCATTCCAGTCCATTTTAGTTCACTGATTCCTAGAATGTCGACATTCACTCTTGCCATCTCCTGTTTGACCACTTCCAATTTGCCTTGATTCATGGACCTAACATTCCAGGTTCCTATGCAATATTGCTCTTTAAAGCATGGGACCTTGCATCTATCACTAGTCACATCCACAATTGGGTATTGTTTTTGCTTTGGCTCCATCCCTTCGTTCTTTCTGGAGTTATTTCTCCACTGATCTCCAGTAGCGTATGGGGCACCTACCCACCTGGGGCGTTCCTCTTTCAGTATCCTGTCAATTTGCCTTTTCATACTGTTCATGGGGTTCTCAAGGCAAGAATATTGAAGTGGTTTGCCATTCCCTTCTCTAGTGGACCACATTCTGTCAGGCCTCTCCACCATGACTCGTCCGTCTTGGGTGGCCCCACACGGCATGGTTTAGTTTCACTGAGTTAGACAAGACTGTGGGCCTGTGATCAGATTGGCTAGTTTTCTGTGATGATGGTTTCAGTGTGTCTGCCCTCTGATGCCCTCTCGTAACACCTACCGTCTTACTTGGGTTTCTCTTACCTTGGACGTGGGGTATCTCTTCACAGCTGCTCCAGCAAAGTGCAGCTGCTGCTCCTTACGTTGACCTTAGTGCCAAGCAGTTACCACCAGAGGTCAAGGTGAATTGATGGGCCTAGCCTCAAATAAGCCAAAGTACACAGGCAGAGATCTCCATAAAAATGAAAATTCACTTTTACAGAACTTTATCTTAATGTTAAAAACAGCCTTTTAAGAAATGCTCCATTTTAGCAAAAACATATATATGTCATATAACATACTGTATATACTAACACTGAATAGAGAGGGTATTCATGAATTTCCCTGGAAATTAAGAATAAGATGAATATATATATATATGCAGCTGTGATGATAAAAGATTATCTTAGGTTTAGGTAAAGTCATCCCATTCAAGAAGTCAGCACTGCATTTATGGAGCTGCTGTGTTGTGGCGCCTTCATTTCAGGAGGCACTACTGATCTCGTGCAAGATCTAATATGAACCCAGAAAGACCTACTTAAAACAATTATTTAACTGTAAGAGTGAAGTGTAACCCACCCTACAAATGAATTGGAGAGCTAATCTCAACCCCTGATAAATATAAGTATTATGTACACAAGTAGATGAGAACACCTAACTGATTAGTAACTGTAACTTCTGTATCTCTACTTAAATTCCTATGACAGCTTTTTCCTTTCATCACTCTTGTTTTAACCTGGGAAATCACTGCCAGAAGAGAAGGCAAATTCTAAAACACACGGCAAGACCCCTCTGTTAATAACAGGAAAAACTCACCCTACTTACTACTTACTACTTACTTACCCTACTTACTACTACTTACTACAGCACCATACCCACAAGTAGACATTCATAAATACACACATATTTCTTAGACTATGTTGTTGCACTGTAATATCCATTTATATTCAGTTATGTTCTAATTTAACAATATTATTACAGAAAGGTATTTGTGATTTTCTTAGGAAGTCAACTTTATGACCAGAATATTTTCAATAGAACCAGTAAGAGATATATCTTTTTTTCTTTCAGCTTTATTGAGATACAATTGACATACAACACTGTATAAGCTTAAACTGTACTTACATCATAAAACTTATCACAATAGTGAATATCTATCATCTCATATAGATATAAAATTAAAGAAATATTAAAAAATTGTGATGAGAACTCAAGATTTTGTTACTCTCTTAACTTTCATATATAACATTTGTTGTTGTTGTTCAGCTACTTAGTCGTGTCCAACTCTTTGTGGTCCCATGGACTGCAGCACACCGGGCTTCCCTGTCCTTCATCATCTCCCAGAGCTTGCTCAAACTCATGTTCCTTGAGTTAGTGATGCCATTCAACCATCTTGTCCTCTGTCATCCCCTTCTCCTCCTGCCTTCAGTCTTTCCCAGCATCAGGGTCTTTTCTAATACGTCAGTTCTTCGCATCAGATGGCCAAAATATTGGAGCTTCAGTTCCAGCATCAGTCCTTCTAATGAATATTCATACATACAACAGTGAATATATAACATACAACAGTGTTAATTATTAATATGTTTAGCAAGTTGTACATTATATCCCTAATACTTTTTATCTTCTAATTAGAAGTTTGTGCTTTTGACTCCCTTCATCCAAGCTATACATTAGTAGCTTCATTATAAAGTAATGAAGAATATAAACCATGTATATGGATCTGGCTCTACGGGACATCGTCTGTGTGGTCAGTCTCCCACTTCCTCATTCCTTTAGTCACCAGGAGAGTCTTCCTTAGATTTTGAGTTTTATTTCAGAAAGGCTACAAGACTGACATCAAGTGGGTACATCAGAAATAACAACTAAAGCATAACCCATGAATCAGATATATCTTCTTTGCTTAAAATGTAATGTTTCTAACAGAATGGTGTTTAAAGAAGAAAGGAAGCATGCATGCTTTTTCTCAGTTCATAAACTATGTGTTGTGAGATTCAATACCCACTCTAACTGACACTGTCTCCAATACTTTTTAGGTATTATTTTGCCTGTGGTTATTGCTTTGATTGTAATAACACTTTCAGTCTTTGCTCTGGTGGGATTGTATCGAATGTGCTGGAAGACAGACCCAGGTAGGTAACCATGTTTTGTTTCATTTTGTTTTCCTAAAAGGAGAATATGCTTGCTCAGCCTAAACTTGAATTTAAACTCTTGGTGAGAGAGAGGAAATTTACTCAGGAACAAAATGCTATATTGGTTGATCACAGAAATATAGGGAAAGGGCAAGAATCAACTGAGTGCTGGTGAATGTAAGAAATTAACTACTAATGGCAGGTGGGGGGTTTCCTGATGGCTCAGATGGTAAAAATTCTGCCTGCAATGCCGGAGACCTGGGTTCTATCCCTGGGTCGGGAAGATCCACTGGAGCAGGGAATGGCTACCCACTCCATTATTCTTGCCTGGAGAATTCCAGGGACAGAAGAGTCTGGCAGCCTACAGTCCATGGGGTCGCAAAGAGTTGGACATGACTGAGTGACTAACACTTCCACTAATGGCAGATATTATCGAATATGGGCACAGTCTTTTTAATGAAAAAGCCCTAGTTTTGTGAATGGTTGGGGAGTATGGTACTAAAGATGTCATAAAATGACATGCCTTAGCTATAGTGAAGACTTGTTCCATTACCATGTAACAGAATAAAGAGAAATACTGGGACCCACAATTTCCCTTTGGGGCCCATAATTTCAAGAAGAGTGCTTTGTGTCTTACTTCCCTCTTGGGAGGCACAGCTTCCTTCCTATGAAGGTGTTTTCCAGGACTGTTGTGTTCTGTTAATTTAATCAGTTCTTCCAGATTGAACACTATTGCCATTTTTAGAGGGATTCTATTTCCACAATTCTTTGTGATCCGTCTTAATGAAAGTCTTAATGAAAAGTCTTGCTTCTTCTGTTTGAAATGACACTGCCTTCTTTTATATCCTCACTGTTTGTTTTCTTCTTTTTGTTGTTTCATCATCTCCTCCCTGCCTCTTGAATATTTATGGTTCCCCTAATTGCATTTTACTTTAAAGTGTTTTTTTAAAATACACTTTTAAACTTAAGGATAGATTTAGGTTTACAGAAAAGTTGTGAAGATAGTTACAGAGAGTTCCCATATACCCTTTATGATTAATATCTTAGATTAGTATGATATAATTGCCACATTTAACCAAAATTGATATATTATTAACTGAAGTCCTCATTTTATTCAAATTACTTTCAATCTTTATTCAGTCTTTTTTTCTGTTCTAGGAACTTGAGCACTCTTCATTTGATGCTTGTCTAAATCCCCTTTCAGTTCCCAGGAACTTGCTTATGTTTCCTTAAACTTTAATCTGTCTTTTCATTTCAGAAAAGACACTGGTTTTTTAATTAATACAACACTTTCCTGGTTGTATTAATATAATGGAGCACCATGTATTCTGCTTCATCCATGTTATTCCTTCTCCTAGAATGTCCAGCCCTCTTCTTAACTTTTATAATACACCTAATCTCCATCTTATTCACTAGGATTTACCTTAAAAGTAGATTTAATCTATACTTTTTTTTCAACAGCACATCTCTTTAAGCAGAGTGGAGTGTTTTGACGCTATAGAATTTAATGATATTATTTATCACACTATAGTGTAGTTACTTCTGTATAGGCCTACTTGCTCTGCAAGTCAAACACCTTATTCTATTTAGGCTGTTGTAACAAAAATGCTGTCGACTAGGTGATTTAAAGAACAAAAATTTATTTCTCACAGTTCTGGAGGCTAAGTTCAATCAAGGCACCATCAGATTTGATGTCTGATGAACACACTCTTCCTGGGTTTATACCTGCCTGTGTCTTCACATGGAAGAAGGGACAAGAGAACTCTCTGGGTCTTTTTGAAAAGGGCACTAAGCCTTTCCTGAGGACCCTTCCCTCATGACCTAGTCGCTTTCCAAAAGCCCAGCATCCTAATACCATCACATTGAGCATGAAGATTTAACATATGAATGTTACGGGGACACAAACTTTCAGTCCATAGTGTCAGGCAACCCCTCCAAGTCACAAACTACATATGACTCAAGTTGTATTGTGGGTAACATAGAGCAGAGAGAGCCTTATTGAATCTTGTAATTTTTAGTGAAATAAAACCTTTCCTTTCCTCACTTTAATTCTAAATAGTTCACTAATAGAACTCCCCCTAAGACTCATATGCTGTTAAAAAAGTAAAAATCAATCATTTTTATAACACAGATGAGCCATGCTCTTTTTTTTTACCCTGTGGACCGTGTGCCCCAGGACACTGATGAATGCTGTTCCTGAGGCCGATCCCTGACCCTGCAGGGTGTGGACAGTTTGGCGCCTGTGCATGACAGTGTGAAGGGAAGTAATGAGATGAAGACAGCAGTGTTCACTTTAGCTCTTGCTGGAAAATAAGAAGAAAACAAATCAATGTCTTTCCCTTTGGGAGTTAAGTGAATAAACTTCTTAATAATGTCTGAAATATGTTTCCTCACTCAGTTTCCAGAGGGGAAGTAGCATTTTTATAAATCAGTTTGATTTCTCTAAGTTCCTAAACCACCAATCAGGAAATCAACCAACCAAGTGGAAAACAGAGAGTGCTGAGTATATAGAATAGGGAAAAAATTTGTGGACTAAATCCATTTGTAAAAATACTGTGTACTGAAAAACTGCTTTGCATAGGGAGATTTGTAAATAAATTATTTGAAAAGTTGGTGACGATGAAACATACTATTTAGGAAAAAAAATGTGTAAGATTCCTACCGCTATGAAATTGTTCAATAGTTTATAACCAAGTTGGGTAGTTGGACAATTAGCCAAATCTATTTGATTGTTGTCAGCTTTGTTTTCTACACAGAGTTTACAGCATTGTTATCATTAAATTAGCACCATAAAACACCTGCAGTTAATCGCTCTTCAAGTATGTGGGTGAGACTTCATTAAGTTCAGAAAATTCGTAAACCCACTCTGCTCTCTGGAAGCCAACATGAATCAGAGGTTTTTGTATGAAACTAAGCTTAACTGGATAATTCTGACAGTAGTGTGAACCTTAACCCTATTAAGAATGGCATATATGCATAAAGTAATCTGCTGGTGTGCATCTATCTGCTAGTGAACCCATATTACAGTCTTCTAAGGAAAAATATGAAAGCAAGCATACAAGAAAACATCTGTTCATCCTGCAACAAGGCTATGAGCATTACAGGTGATATCATATGTAACAGTTATAGTGGGGATTTTTTATTATTGTTAAAGTATTTAACTGACGGTAGGCAAGATGAGGTTAGATCTAGTTGGTAAATAGCTTATGTTGGAGTATCTTAGCCAAAGTGACAGAAATAGAAGTAGCCAAAATTTGAGTGGAAATCAAGGTCTTTATAAGACAATAATGGTCAAAGTCAGGAGTATAATAATCAAAGGCATATCCTGATGACCAGAGCTATCTTAGATGTGAAAGGAAATCCAAGAGATAAGAACCAGTATCCATGGAATAAATCACAGCAAAATCCGGAACAAAGCGAGGACTTTAAGCAATTCTATTAACTATTTTGACTAATAGATTAATGCAAGTTTTGACCCCACGAGGCTATGGTCTTGTGCAAAATGAATCACCCTGTGTTCACACTCTAACCAAATGCTTGTGGAACAGCCTGGCAAAGCGGGTGGAAGATTAGTTGCAGTTAGTAGCCTCAGTGACATTTTTCAGGGTACTTTTGAGAGGCTGAATCAGTGGGCTTCAGATATTAGAAGCAATATCTGCCTCCTCGTGGCTCACAATAGATATGGAGATTTGGGTCCCCAGAAAGAGCAACGTACAAAGAAAAGCCAAAAAATCAATTCTCAGTTCTAAAAGGTAATTCAAGACTCTGAGGCTGATTTGTTTTCAGTGATATTAAAATAAATGGATACAGTTCTTGGTGTCTGTGGAATTTGTGATAATGGATAATATTCCACACTGTGGTATGAAACTATAAGGTTAAAATCAGTCCAGAACTGAGTTCAGTATATTTGGCCTAGTTGAGACTATACCGTGAGTGTATTAGCCATGACTGAGGAATGAGTGGTAATCATCTCCGAGGAAATGATCAGTGGGACAGGGAATAGGGGGAGAGATTAAAAAGTTAAGAACTGGCTTTAGAAGCATCTTTGCATAGAAAGTGGCGGGAGTCTCAGAGATTTTGTAGCCAAGCTCTTAACAATTCTAATAAAAATTTCCTTGTCTCCTAGGCACACAGGAAAATGGAAATGAACAGTAAGTAACTCTGCATCATTTTTCTTATCTAGAAGCTCTATTGTTTACATAAGGAAAAGCATTGATCCTCTACTCATACTTTTGTTTTTTAAAGCGTTTGTGTAGAAGGTACAATATCTGGGATTTGGCCACCTATGTATCAGGGAACTTTCTCTATTCAAAAGAGAAATTCCAACAGCTAAAAGAGAAGATTCCTCTTAAGCTTGGATAAAGCAGTAAAATCAGAGATCAAATGTTGAAAAGGAAGATAGAGGAGTGAATACAACCATGAGGAAAAAATCATAGGCAAACATATCTAGATTTTTAAAATAGCTTTCCCATAGAAATTTTCAATATGCTTTTCACAGTTAGGTAAAATCATGCCTACACCTTGAGAGGGCTCTGAGTGGCTTTACTGTAACAGCAAATGGTTACCCTGCTTGATCTTTATTAAAACAAACAAAGCAGTCCTTAGCAATCCAGCCAAGTGCTACTATCAAGATGCGGCAAAGAGACACACTATTTTAATGTCAAAACCAAATTCTATGGTTAAGTTTTCTGTGTTTACCTGTCTTGGTAGCCTGCTTTATTGTGGGTGTTTTTGTATATTCATTGGGTCGTGAACTTTAAGAACAATGTCCTTATACGACCTGGCCTTCTGAATTTAAAGTAGAGGTTCTGGAGATGTCCAAGGAGAGGAACTGGGGTTTGAAACTATTTTGAACTGAGAAGGGGTAGGTGGGAACTCTTGTTGAAATAGACAGTTCAGACACTGCACTGCAGTATCCACGACCCCATGAAAATGAATGTCCCCAGAACTCAGACCAGTCTAAAAGGTTCGGAAACTCTTCTATGTCTTCCCCCTCACAATTCAGAAATGAAGGCGTGTGTAATATGGACTCTGAGACAAGTGTTTCATATGATGCATTTTGACATTTAATTTATCTGATGATCATCACTGTAACAGAATGACAGAGATTTATTGACTTGATTCCGGAAGTGAAAGTGCTAAAAAAGTTTGTGTCTATATCTGAAGAGACACAAGTTTTGCAATAGAAACACCTAAAAATATATATGCACGTGTATCTTTGTCTTTCTGTTTCTATAGTGTTTTCTTTCTTTCACAGATATGTAATACTAATTACTGTAGTGTTAACTTAATGTTTTCTGTTTCAAATAGACCTCAGTCCGATAAAGAGAGTGTGAAACTTCTCACTGTTAAGACAATTTCTCATGAGTCTGGTAAGCTCCCAATATGTTGATTAGATGAAAAATGATTATTTCAAAATCTGACTTGAATTTTGTTCATGTTACCACAATAAAAAAGCATAACTTCTTTAGAAATAATTATTAACCCCAAGAAATAAATTCTCCTATGAAGGAAAAGTGAGCCCTAGAGATACCATTTGGGGTAAGATATTAGACTATCTGATTTTAATAGGTTGCATGTGGATGTATTCTAAAGAATGAGTGATGACTAGAGGCATTTTCTATCCTGCAGTAGTGGCAAAAAAAAAAAAAAAAAAAATTAAGCATGTCACAGGGTTTTCTAAAAAGTATTGTTGTTGTTTTGTTATATTTTTGGTAATGGCTGTGTATAACCACTTGGAACTTGGATTCATCAATTAAAATGTAAATCATATCTTGTATCATTTCACATCATTTTAATTGAGCTTCTCAGTGAGGACAAAACACAATTTTCTATTGATATAGTTTATATTTCTTTTTCCAGTTTCTTAGGTTTTGATTTTGTTTGGTTTGAAATGTAAAGGTTTTCAACATATAGATATGATCTGTATGAGTTATATTTGTATCAAGAATAATGAAAAATGGAATGCTAGATAGCTTTTAAAAATTAAAAAAAGGCAAATTCCTTTTTTGTACTGAGCAGACCAAATATTTAAAAATCCAATATTCCAAAACAAATAAAAAGTAATTTTAGTTTTACAAAACAATCTAGGTGGCTCTAACAAATATCAAGTTATATCCAAGACACTTAAAATATTCAATCACCCCAATTTTACCTATACAAAGTAGTCCCAGAATACATATGTTATGTTAAAGTGAAAGAGATCAGATGATAAACATTGTAAATATATTGCAGAAAACAATTTTGTAAAACCAAAGACTAAATATAGTCCCAATTCACGAGCAATATATCAAAGACTGATTGGGGTTCGAATTTCAGGTAGAGGATTCAAACTAGAACAAATTACAAACAAGAACTGAGAAGCAAGGGCACCCGAGACCTGCAGAGACATGGCCAAATCCCTCACGTGAGCCATTTTCTTGAGAACTTCAGTCTTGTATCTTTCTGTTCTTTATTCCCACACTGTTTTCTTAAAGGTAACCATCTGAATGAGTGAAAGAGTAAAATTCATTCACAGGATAATTGGAAACCACTCACCAGTTTCTCCTAGCTGTTCACCAGCTTTGACTAAGTAGCCAAGCCTATTCTACTTGGTCAGGAAGGGACAGGCCAGAAGCCTGAATGGGAACTAATCTTGAGTAAGCTCATGGAGGATCTGGAGCATGACCACACCGTTTATCAGGAAAAGTTCTCAGAATCTGCCTATATCTTGTAAGCTGCATCACAGTAATTTCATGCACTCTCCTTCATTTCCTGGGGAATTTAACCAAATGCTCAGTGGCTTCTGGGGCTCTCCAAGCTCTGAGCTAGAAGCCTCTGGAATGAAGCCCGTGGCTGTTCTGGGGACGAGGGGGCTGGGATCAGGACCACCTGCTCTACCAGGGAAATGATAATTGACACCAGAATCAAAACTTTTGGGAGGGGAAATTGCCAGAGAACCTTGTGTTTCTTGCTTGCAAATTTTCTGATTCTTCTTTAAAGCCCAAGGATAATTCTGTATAAGCGGATATTGCTTATATAGTAACTGCAATAATAAGTGGGTAAACCATGATGGGATGGTTCAGAAGGCCCTTAACTCTCCAAACTTCCTTTTCTTCGGAAGTAGCTTTTCTGGTCATAGGTCTAAGGGGGAAATATTACTATGGAAATAAAAAGGTCTAGTCTCTGGTACTTTTATTTCTGCCAAACTTCTCAAAGGTCAACCTAGCTGATTATAGAAAATATTTGGTAATAGAGCTAAAGTGAAATTGGTGACTCAGAGTTGATTTTCAATAATCTAGAACTGATAGTCTAAAACATACTGCTCTCCAAATGCTCTTTGGACTACCACAGTTTTATTAAACTTGATTAAAGTCTCTCCACCATTAACAGGACTTGATGTCTTCTGAAACATCTGAAAACAAATCTCCTTCCATCTCTTCCCATCTTTTGAGACTTATTTGAATATGCTTTCTTTATAAAATTATTCTCACCACACTCAAAGGAAGTTACAGTATCATAATTATTTTTACTTAAATATGCCTTCCCTAATAGTTACATCTTTCTTAAAATATAACTAGAATAAAGTCTGAAATAATTTTAAAAATAAAGTCTAAATTTCTACTATCTCATATATAAAAATTTTTAAATAGTTAAAAAATAGAGAAAAGAATTTGATAGACCAAATATGTGACTACCCACCACTCAGAATTTATGGTTGTTACATTTCATGGTATTTGCTACATGGCCTAAGAAATGTACCAACAAGCATACGTTAATTAACGCACCAAGGTTAGTAACATGAAATTTGAGCTTCAGTGGTCTTAAGAATTAATTGGATTAGTCAATAGGTCAATTTATAAGCTCCAGTCTTGTATCTCAAAATAAATTTTGCCATTTTAGAGGTCAATTAATCATGTTTCCAAGGAAACAGAGCTCTATAGCAACCCACCTTCAGGGAAAATGCCAGTGGATGCTAAACTTCCTGGGTTTCTATAAGCCTCTATGCTTAATGGTTATTGTTCGGAATGTGTTCCCTGAAAAAAGCAGTTCCTTGCCCCCAATTTTCCTCCTCTGATTGTCTTGATGTTTATCTGTCCATATTTTCTGATTCCTCTAAGTCTGATCTTTCTCAAGCAGATGTTTTTGTTGAAAATATAGTCCATAAATGTTTAAAGTTTGATTATTTCAATTGGGAGCTTTCTTTATTGTAAAAGAAAAAGCCTGAGTATACATGAAAATGTGCTTTCAGAAAAAAAAAAAACAAGCACCAAACACAGCAGATCATAAGTCCTTTATAAGAACATACAAGATGCCTCTCAGATTTATTAAAAATCTTGCCAAATTAAACATCACCATGATTGATTGCAAAATATACATGTGACATGAGGCATTTTAAACATGATTCCTACTTACACCATGTGTCATAAAGTTAATATAGGGTATCTCATTTTTAACATGTGAGGTTATAAAAATATGAACAAAATTGCCTAAATTAAGGAATACATGATTCCACAAAAGAAAGAAAACACGGTAATGCTGAATTTAATTTCAAAGTATTACTTGATTTTGAACCTTTTGAAGGGAGAAAAAGCAGATCTGAATTTATTATAATTTTCCTTTTCTTAGGAATCTATAATAAATTTGTATTACCTTATATTAAGTTCCAACATTTTATCATGTCTACAAGGCCTTCCATGATGTGCCAGACTTCTCTTGCTCGATTTTTGAACCACTTAATATTAATAACAAAAACTCTTCAGGTGTCACTCATCTCCTATCCACTGTCCTCCTCACTGAACTAAGGAGGAGACAGCACCTTGGTCTTTTTTGTGATTCCTACCTTCCCCTCCTACCCATTGTGGTAATTACACATTATTCATATATTGTTAGTATATTAGCACTAGTTGGTATGTTATTGTAATTACTCATTAAATATACACTTTTCTGTTTATTTTTACAAATAAAAGTTCATTTATAAGTAGAAATGAACAAAATGATAAAGATGAGCAAAAGATTCATAGATATATAAAGCCATACAGAGATGCAAAATCTATCTTTTTAGCCCTTCAATTTTGACTCAGTCTCTGATGAAGGTGAAAGAGGAGAGTGAAAAAGCTGGCTTAAAACTCAACACTCAAAAAAAGAAGATAATGACATCCAGTCCTATCACTTCATGGTGAATAGATGAGGAAAGAGTGGAAACAGTGTCAGATTTAATTTTCTTGGACTCCAAAATCAATGTGGACGGTGACTGCAGCCATGAAATTAAAAAGACACTTGCTCCTTGGAAGAAAAGCTATGACAAACCTAGACAGTGTATTAAAAAGCAGAGACAGCACTTTGCCAACAAAGGTCTGTATAAGTCAAAGCCATGGTTTTTCCAGTAGTCATATTTAGCTGTGGGAATTGGACTATAAAGAAGGCTGAGTGCCGAAAAATTGATTCTTTCAAACTGTGGTGCCGGAGAAGACTAGCACCCTCTTGGACCCTCTTAAGGGTCCTTTAGAGAGCAAGGAGATCAAACCAGTCAATCCTAAAGGAAATCAACCCTGAATATTCCTTGGAAGGACTGATGCTGAAGCTGAGGCTCCAGTATTTTGACCACCTGGTGTGAAGAGCCAACTCATTGGAAAAGGCCCTGAAACTAGGAAAGACTGAGGGCAGGAGAAGAGGGCAACAGAGGATGAGATGGTTGGTTGGCATCACTGACTCTATGGACCTGAGTTTAAACAAACTCTGGGAGATAGTGAAGGACAGGGAAGCCTGGCATGCTGTAGTTCATGGGAGTGCAAAGAGTCAGACATGATTTAGGGACTGAACAACTGCCTTTGCACTGAGGCTTCCTTGCCTGTCCCAGATGTACATGGTCTTTCCACTAACTGTTGATTTGGCAAGTCAGCATGCACTACTGCCTTGGAATATTTCTTAATGGCTTAAATTGCCATTTTAATTTGACCTCAATATGTATAATGTAGAATGGAGAAAATAGAGAACAGAAAAAATTAAAAATTACTTATAAGAGACAACCTGGCATCAATACTGGCATTTCCTTCCAGTTGTGTTTTTCCAGGTATAATTGTATTTTGTTTGCTTTTACCATATATGTCATTTTTATAAGTATTACTAGAATCATATAATTATTTAATCTCTCCACACTTTCTCTTCCCAGCTAGACAGACTGTGTCTAGTTATTAAGGGAGATATTAACAACTGTAGTAATTTTCATATGAATTGTTTATGTGACTTCTGGTGGATGGTAGGGGTTCAATAAATGTTTCTTTTGTTTACTTCTTATTCCTGTACTTTATAGCCATGGTTTCCAGGAGGTGCTGTGCCTTTTGTAAAATACTCAATAGTGAGCAAAAGGGTTGTGCTGGGCCGGGAGCTATGAGGGCTATTGCTCAGAGCCACACATTTCTTGAAACACAAAGTTTAAGGAGCTCTTGAAGGATAGCCCCAGGTTTGTTCTTCTTAGCTCTCTGGTACTATTATCCCCATGACAGTGCAGGTAAGAGATGACGTCAATTGAGTCCCCAGAAGATGGTCCTAATCGGCAGATAAAAGCTGGAGCAAAGCAATGACATTTATTCTCAAAGCTGGAGACCTTGACCCATATTGCTTTTATAAAGCATGACTAATGTTGATACCTGAATCTACATGAAAGACACAGGTAATGTGAAAGGCTTTGACCACAGATCCAAGAGCGCATGAAAATGCTCATGGTCTTTCAGCTTCTCATCATCCTAAGTTAATATTTATCTTTATATTGGATGATGGAAAAACGCTGTTATTTTGAGTAATGTTCCCTGTGCTGCTTTGTATGTCATCAAAGGATTCGTGTTGGCCTATAAATTCATTTTCACAAAACTCTCACTGAATTATTTAAACAGAGGAACCTTGAATGTTTTTCCGATAAAATGGCACTTTAAATATATGACATAGTTTTGCTTAGGCAGAGCCAGCTCATGGACCAAGCAAAATTCAATAACTCATTCTCTTGCGTGCCTCTCTTGCTATCATCTCCCAGCTCACACCGTCTACCCGCAGGGAGCGAGTTAGCATCACTCCTCTAGGGTAAAAATAAACAATGGCCAAAAAAGCTCATAAATCTTTGCCAAGGATTTCCAGGCAATAAATACCAAGAGGTAAATTGTGGCTCTGATGACATTCTTGAGGGGAAATTGGACTTTCCTTGAAAAAAAAAAAAAAAAAGCTGAGAAACTTTTATTTTCATCCTTATTCACTCTCTGAGCAAAACATATCTTCTGTTTTTAGGGGAGCACTCTGCACAAGGAAAAACCAAGAACTGACAGCTTGATGAATTCTCTCCACACCTGGGCAATAAATATGTAAGTTTCCTAATTTCATTCACTGAGATACTCATTAATATCTGTTTTGTTAGCTTGATGCAGCTCAGTTATTTTTATACTTTTATAACCTGAAAAGTTAATGGCTTGTGTCAGTGAAACCATCATTTTCTATTTGTCTAAAAACAAACAAGAAGAACACTTGCCAGAGAAATAAATGTCTTGGGGGTTGTAGAAGATTTCTTCCAGTTGTCCTGCCTGCCTCAGGGACAATGCAGTTCATTCTTTCTGCCTTTTGGTAGTGTTCCCTCATAGATGCTATTTGCCTCTGCCTGGGTCAGCATATGCATACTTCCAGTGGCGGGTAGACAGGGTTCTGTTGCTGAGGAAGGATTGCAGGACCCCAGATAACTGTACTTAAAAATTTGTAATTTATTGTGAAAAAAAAAATTTGACACATCAGCTGCCTAAAGGTAAAGATACACATCACAGTCAAAGGTTGGCTCAGGGCAAGGGGTCCAGAGATGCCAGATGGGAGATTCAACTGTGCTTCCTCTGTAAGGACCACACCGAGGTGTACTTTCTCTTTGGGACCAGAAATGATGGATGTGCCCACAAAGCACCTCAAACAAGGTGATCCAAAACATGCTCTCAGCTGGGCTTCCTTATACCTGGGTATTCAGGAAGGCACATTCTTGCTAAATAGCTGAATGAGTGACAGAGCCTTCCAGGTGTCTCAACAAGACCAGTGCAAAGTCTTCGCCCTCATTACACTAATTGCTAATCAATGAATAATTGAAAGCTCTCAAACCTCTGGTTATGAGCAACGGTCATTATGTGTGACCCATGCTTTGGCCAGGAGCCCATGCAATGCAAGTATATGTCTCATTGCAGTAAAACAACTCAGTCCCATTTCAGGCCTGCTGGAGTTGACCTTTCCAGCTTAGCGTGGGATTGCCTTTCGCTTTTCTAGAATTGCATAAGAAAATTTTCTTCTGACTTTAGTTTTCACAAGAAACATTAAGTACATGCCCTCACAGTGTCTTATAATTTTTAGAATCTGCAGAAAAATTTACTTTTTGGTAACTAATAGTGAAAAAAGCAAAAGGACAAATAGGTATATGCCCTGAATTGGCCTGACCACAATGGTAGTCACTCTGGGTAGTGTCCAGGGGAGGCGGGGATATCACTGTTACGCCCACTATCTATGTCTACTTCCTAGCACAAGTACAATGCTGTTATGGATACTTAGCCAGTGTTTATTGGGTAAATGATGCTTCTTTGGCTAGGAGCAGGAGACATACACAAAGGAGTATCATCCAGACATATGCATCAGGGTCAGAATTTCATCCGTCTCTAGTCAGCCAAAGGTAGGTTAGGATGAGAGAGGACTCTCCTTCAGATGCAAGATTCGAGAAGCTGAGAAGTTAGAAATTCATGGAGACATGTGTTCAAGCCCTCACTAGTGCATGGAAAGCTTCCTCCCATACCAGCTATGGTTCCTTTGCAATCCTGTGCCTATTGAAACACAATGCCTTCCAGATTATTAACATGCCCAAATCTTGGTAACTAATCATCCACTTTGGAGGAAGATGAAGTGTTCAGCTGGAAAGAAAAAGAAATAAAAGTCTCTGTATAGGAGGCAGCCTCAACAGTCTCTGTACAGAAAATAAGGACAAGTGCTTATCCAAACAAGCTCAACAAAATGAATTATCACCCAATTCCTATTCCTTTCCACTTTTGTACTTTAACAATTATTGCTAAAAATATCCGTAGCCTCTAATCTCTTGTCTTTGGATTCGCAGAGGTAAATAATTTCTCTTGCCTTTCTGAGTAATTGTGGAATTACATAACAATGTTCTGACGAGTAAAGATGAAAGTAATGAGAAGAAACATGCTTGACATTGGTCAATTCTATTGTCTATTTGTCTTACCCTTTTTCATTTTATTTCTCTTGAATGGTTGAACTTTAAATGTGGTAACCAATAATTGCTTTCTAAGTATCAACTACAAATCAAATATCGGCTCAGAAATTCAAGATAAATAGAATACATTTGTGGCTCAGAGGTTAAGAATCTGCCTGCAGTGCAGGAGACACGGGAGGCGTGGGTTTGATCCCTGGGTTGGGAAGATCCCTTGGAGAAGGGAATAACAATCCACTCCAGTATTCTTGCCTGCAGAATCCTATGGACAGAGGAGCCTGTGTGTCACGGACATGCTTCAGTCACGTCCGAGTCTTTGAGACCCCCATGGACTGTAGCCCACTAGGCTCCCCTGTCCATGGGGTTCACCAGACAAGAACACTGGAGTTGGTTGCCCCACCCTCCTTTAGAGGATCTTCTCAACCCAGGGATCGAACACACGTCTCCTGTGGCTCTTGCATTGCTGGTGGATTCTTTACCACTGAGCCACCAGGGAAGCCTGGGCTACAGTCCACAGGGTCACAAATAGTCAGACACAACTGAACTGACTTAGCACACACATTTGAACTAGAAGTGGAAAAAAGAAGCTGAGAAGTCTTTGGATCTGCAGGTTAACAGCAAACACTTATCTGGAAACATTAACTCCTGTTAAAAATGTTCATCTCAGTATAAATTTCTAGATGTATTTAATGCCTGCTGCTTCATATAATGATCATCTATTTAGTGCAGAGTATTATATTTAATGGAATTCCAGAATACCTTTCATCTATGATCATTGCCCTCTCTGTGAAGTTTGTCTAGTGAGAACATGAAATCACACACAAGAAATAAGAAAATAATTAAGAGAAAAAGATTTAAAACTACATAGCATGACTGATACACTTCATCACTTCAGTCTAGTTCTAAAATCTGAGACCTTCATGTCAACAAGAGGAAGGTCAGTAAGAGTTTCAAAAAATATTATCCTTTCATTGCATATTTATTGCTACATTTAGGAACCATAATTTTTCAGAATAAGAAAATGATTATTTTAGTTTAAACTTTCCCTGTATAATTTACTTTGCTCACAGATATTAGCTGATACCACCCTTAAAATGGCTATTAGTGCAAAAACAACTTTTGTTAAATTTCAAATTTTAGAAATATATTAGTTGTATGTATTTCTATACATATTTGTGCTCTTTTACAGTGCAAATATGCTTTGTTATCTTCTTCTTATATTAATTTTCTCATGATTAATTAGTAATGACAAGGGTGACATAGCTAAAGGAATTGATTTGCTGTTATATAGAACTTCTACTTAGGTAGAATTTCTATGCAAAAATGCAGAGCAGAAAAGCACATCTTTTTTCTTATTGATGCTGACAAATAGTCTGAAAAAAAACTGGTTAATAATGAGTGTGAAGGATCATTAGCTAATATTACTTATGAAAGTGAAAGTTGCTCAGTCGTGTCCGACACTTTGTGACCCCATGGACTATGCAGTCCGTGGAATTCTCCAGGCCAGAATACTGGAGAGGGTAGCCTTTCCCTTCTCCAGAGAATCTTCCCAACCCAGGGATTGAACCCAGATCTCCCACATTGCAGACGGATTCTTTACCAGCTGAGCCACAATTGAAGCCCAAGAATACTGGAGTGGGTAGCCTATAGCTTCTCCAGTGGATCTTCCTGACCCAGGAATTGCACCGGGGTCTCCTGCATTGCAGGCAGATTCTTTACCAATTGAGCTATAATGGTATCTACACGTTGCTGTTAGTTGCTCAGTCGTCTGATTCTGCAACTCCATGAACTCTAGCCCACTAGGCTCTTCTGTCCATGGAATTCTCCAGGGAAGAACACTGGAGTGGGTAAGCCATTCCCTTCTCCAGGGGATCTTCCTGACCAGGGATCGAACCTGGGTCTCTGACACTGCAGGCAGATTTTTTACCATCTGAGCCACCAGGAAAGGCCATATATATATGGGGGAAATGTATAAAGAACTTAATGTAAAAGAAAGACAGTAGAAGAAAATTTAGTTAGGTTTTATTATGTGTCTGATTAAGAATTTTCAAGCCATGAAATGATATAAGAAAATTCAATTTCCAAGACAGAAATTTCTACTACATCATGACTTAATTTTCAAACATAAAAAATTATCATAAAGAAGACTATACTTTGGAAAACATTTGCCATAAATATGAGACCAATTAATTAATATTCTAAATACCCAAAGATATTTACACAAATTGGAAAATTTTTAAATGAGCCAAGGCCATGAACAGGCAATTCATAGAGGAGGAAATAGAAATGGTAATATAAAACTATAACCTTCAATTTACTTGAGCTTTCTTTTTCCAGTATTTAAAAATCATACTGGTGAAACAGATAATTTCATATGCTGCATTTGACAGCTTAAATTGGATAAATTGGATTAATCTTTCTGAAGAACAGTTTGGTAATTTTAGCTAAGAGACTTAAAATATTCACATTTATCACCTAGTAACTTCACTTTAGGAAATTTTCATAAGGAAATTATTGAAACATTATTAAAAATTAGCATACAGAGAACAGTAGCAAACATTTAGAAACAGCATGTCTAATGGTATGGAAATTTCAAAATTATTTTTCATCCTATTGATGACATTACACAGATAACAAAAGCAAACAACTCTCAAGACAATTTTTTAATTGCACATAAACATGTCTTTTGAACTGTGGTGTTGGAGAAGACTCTTGAGAGTCCCTTGGACTGCCAGGAGATCCAACCAGTCCATCCTAAAGGAGATCAGTCCTGGGTGTTCATTGGAAGGACTGATGCTGAAGCTGAAACTCTAGTACTTTGGCCTGCTGATTCAAAGAACTGACTCTTTTGAAAAGACCCTGATCATGGGAAAGATTGAAGGCAGGAGGAGAAGGGGATGACAGAGGATGAGATGGTTGGATGGCATCACCGACTCAGTGGACATGAGTATGAGTAAACTCTGGGAGTTGGTGATGGACAGGGAGGCCTGGTGTGTTACAGTCCCTGGGGTTGCAAAGAGTTGGACACAACTGAGTGACTGAAATAAACTGAACTGAAACAAACTGAAACATGTCCAAGATATAGGGCTCCCCAGATGGCTCAGTTGTAAAGAATCTGCCTGCCAATGCTAGAGACACAGGTTCAATCTCTGGGTTGGAAAGATCTCCTGGAGAAGGAAATGGCAAATCACTCTGATTTTCTTGTCTGGGAAATCCCATAGACAGAGAAGCCTGGCAGGGCTACAGTCCATGAGGTCATAAAAGAGTCGGACACTACCGAGTGACTGAACAACAGTGTCCAAGATAAATCTTAAATGAGGGGGAAAAGATTTTAAAACTGAACTGCTGCTGCTGCTAATTCGCTTCAGTCATGTCTAACTCTGTTGGGACCCCATAGATGGCAGCCCACCAGGTTCTGCCATCCCTGGGATTCTCCAGGCAAGAACACTGGAGTGGGTTGCCATTTCCTTCTCCAATGCATGAAAGTGAAAAATGAAAATGAAGTTGCTCAGTCATGTCCGACTTTTTGTGAACCCATGGACTGCAGCCTACCAGGCTCCTCCATCCATGAGATTTTCCAGGCACGAGTACTGGAGTGGGCTGCCATTGCCTTCTCCTAGAATTGAACAGAAGTCCTTTTAATTGTTCTGAGACCAGTCCTATGCTGTAGAAGGCAGGGGACTGGCTGCCACCTGGTCACTCCCTTGCTGGTAGTTCTCCTGTCCATTCTGTTGTGAGTCACCTGCCCATTTAAGATATGAGGGCAATTTCAGATCAATAAAGAACCAAGAATAAGCAAGACCAGTAACTTCTATGAAAATCTCATCCCACAGATCCTCAACAAAGTGGAATATTACCCGTTTCTACTTTTCTCCCAGATATAATTCACTGTACTTCTGTAATTTTCTAAATGACACCCTTGATAATCTAAAAGCATCTTCATGAACTTCCAGAAGAGCTTAATATGCTTTTCAATTATTTTTCTTACATTTAAAATGAATGATGAGGGCTAAAAAGAAAACATCACAAGTAAAAAGAGATTTATATTCCAATCCTAGCCTATAGCCCTGAACGAATTTCTTCATAATGCTTTACACTGTGTTCAACATCTATAAAACCAGGACAGAATGGTCTTTTCTCCTAAAACCATTGTGCTCCTTTGTTTATGGTTAAAGAATCTAACATGATACTTTATTAGTAAAGCAATCATTAATTTTTTAAAGAATCACAAATGTACAATATTTAGGGTTATGAAAGAGTCCATGATCATAAAGTTCTGTATTATCATTGAAGCTGACACATTGAATTTTAGAGGGATTATAATGTCGGAAAGAAAGTTTATGCTGATATTGTATAGACATTCAAACTGGAACATCAACTAATGAATAAAATCATTAACGAAGCAAGCAAAATCTGTTTCTTGAGAAAGAAAGACTGTCAATGTGGAATACACTCTGATGAAAACCCCAGTTTGTTCCTATTGTTGATTTCTTATCTTTAAGGAGAAAAAATTATCAGTACCGTATTCATCCTGACCGTTATCCTACTCACACAAATCAAAATGTTTACCTAGCTGATTTATGTTGCAAACACTTAGCTTCACTTGGAAGCTCATCTACAGAGGATTATGGTTCAGTTGAAGAAAAAGTGACAGAAATATTACTCTGCTAAGTACTAGACCAGATATTAAGAGGAACGTGACATGGTTGCTGTCCTGAAGGAGCTTAGACTAGTGGCGAGATATACAAATAAGATCATTTTAGCAGAATATGATAAATAAGATAGATGGTAATGAATCTGCCCTCAGTGTGAGAGAACAGGGTTCAATCCCTGGATCAGGAAGATACCCCAGAGAAGGGAATGGCAACCCACTCCAGTATTCTTGCCTGGAGAATCCCATGAATGGAGGAGTCTGGTAGGCTATAGTCCATAGGGTCACAAAGAGTCAGACATGGCTGAGTGACTTTCACTTTATGTAAAGATAGCCATAGTACTTTGAAGTTTAATGATAAATTTCTTAGAGAATTTAGTATTTAAGTTGAGACTTACAGGATAAAAAAAAAAGTAACCTAGATTTTTCTAGACACAGGGAACAGCATGTGTAAGTGCAAAGAATTGTGAAGCTGCACGGGGTATGGAAAATTTTATAGAAAACTGTTTACCCTAGAGCTGTTCTTTATGTATGTGCTGCAGAGTCAGTGAACCGTTGATTCTGTTCCACAATGAGATTAAGTAGACTCTGAGTGTAAGCATTTAAAATTGTTATAGTGATCTGATATTGCTTCAACATTTTACTCATGCGATTTTATTTTGGAAAATACCAGTTTGCAACTGATTAGAAATGTTTAAAAAAGCCAACCTGTTCCACAGATAATGTGGGAAGCACAGTTCTAGAAGACAGAGCTCAGTGCCAGCAGGGCTGATAAGTGAGGCTGAAGCAGTTGAGGGTACCAGATCATAAGAGGAGTTGGCTAAGCTGCAGTGTACAGGACTCCACATGGCGAGAATGAAATGTTTTCTTTTCCTAAGTAGAATAAAAACAGATTCTTTCCTTTTTATTAATGCCATCAAGAAGCCATTTATTCATTTCGGGAGACTCTCTGACCCTGAATGTAGAAGACACCCAGGAAATTAGTCCAAACTCTGAGAGTGGGGACTGTTCCTCAGTCATCCCAGTAATCACTATGCTTCTTCTAGAACTACACCATGCTCTTGCCTGGGCTGGCCCATCGTCAGCCACAGGTGCTCTGGGAGGACATTAGAAATGCCCTGCTTTACAGTCATTTCCCAGAGAAGGCAATGGCAACCCACTCCAGTACTCTTGCCTGGAAAATCCCATGGACGGAGGAGCCTGGTAGGCTGCAGTCCATGGGGTCGTGAAGAGTTGGACAGGACTGAGCCACTTCACTTTCACTTTTCACTTTCATGCACTGGAGCAGGAAATGGCAACTCACTCGTGTTCCTGCCTGGAGAATCCCAGGGACGGCAGAGCCTGGTGGGCTGCCGTCTATGGGATCGCACAGAGTCGGACACGACTGAAGTGACTTAGCAGCAGCAGCAGCACAGTCGTTTCCACAGACTAAGGCTTGACATGGACCCTCTGTCCACTCTCTGCTCTTCAAAGCGTCCCCCACACCATGGCAGCTAGTGGCCATCTTCCTCCCAGGCAAGGCAGCAGTGCACTGGTTCCCACTAAAGGCCCTGCCTGCATCAACCACACCACAAGAGAGTAAAATGCAGGTCTCCACCCTGGTCCGCCTGCCCACCCACACCCCCACTTTGTCATTCTCCTCCCACATTCCAGCAAACCACCAGCACTGCCGCCAGCAGCATGATGGCACCAAAGCCCTTCCATGTGGGGGCCGGGTGCCCTTTTCCCAATTAAAGCACAGAAACTTCAGGCTCCTGCTCCTTTTCAGACCAACACAGAAAGTTGTTTCTGTACTGCAAATGAGAAAACCCAAAGTAATAAATTAAAGCCCTGGCTCTCCTTCCTGTGAAGGAGAGGTGGAGAGTGCCCCTTTGTTCTTCTCCCTGATAAGTACACAGCAGCAAAGCATGAAAGTTGCCAATAAATTTCATGATGACTTACATTGTTACCCCAAGCAACAGACCTTGAATGATGTCCCATTAGTGATAGGGTACAGCGAAGTGCTTTAATCAGAAGACGAATATGGTGAGATTTGTGCTTGAAACACATCACCGAGTACTTAATGTGGAAGACTAATTCAAGAGTGATAAGGCTAGAAGCAGAGAAGTCAGAGGGCTCTTGCAGTTCTGACTATCCCAAGTCTGTAGCTGGAATGGAGATGAAGCAGCAGTATGGAATAGAGAAGTGTCTGGAAAATAAAATTCTCCAGAGGTGGTGATTGTGTGAATGTAAGCATTGTGGGTGAGGACTATTAAGGGTATAGATTATGGCCATGCTTGTAGCATGATTGTCTGCATGGATCGTGGAGGTAAGAGAAAAGATTGGAATTACTGAGCAAGAGGGAATGGGTTTGGGAGGCACTCTAGTGGGTTTCCTTTCAGAATTGTTGAGGTTGAAGTGCATATGGGACATTCCAGTGACTCTATATGTGTGTATGTTAGTTGCTCAGTCGTGTCTGACTCTGCAACCCCATGGACTATAGCCCACCAGGCTCCTCTGTCCATGGAATTCTCCAGGCAAGAATACTGGAGTAGGTTGTCATTCCCTTCTCCAGGGGGCCTTCCCAACCCCAGGGTCGAACCCAGGTCTCCCACATTGCAGGCAGATTCTTTATTGTCTGAGCCACCAGCGAAGTCCCTTCAGTGACTCTACTGGGTGGAATAATTCAGCTGTTCACTAACATTTCTTACCAAGTGATGGTCTCCCTCCAGCATCTCTACTTCTTTCCTTTCTTATAATCTGAACTTTTTTGTTTTCCCCCAACAGGCTTACTCTTCAGCTTCAATGCCCCATGGGGAGAAAGCCCTGTGGAATCAATCCTTACTGCCAATCCTGCTCGCCGGTCACCTGTCCCAATGAAGTGATGTCCAGATGACGTGCAGTAATCTAATAGAATCAGAAAGAATCATGCGGCTCCCCTATCCTCTAGGATGTGAAGAAGTGCATTACCACATTTTATAGGAATACCATATTCCTAGGAGAGTGGATTTTAGGAGGGGCATCTGTGAGCAGTTAGCCTGACAGACCAGCAGGTGGTTTCACTGATGGAATCTGTCCCTTGAGTTTAAAGTTTTCAGAACCAACAGTTTTCATCCATGGAGACTTTTCTACTTTTTCATTGTTCTTATATTACCTAACGTTTGTATTTATTGTTTTCCACTATGTTAACACAGGGAAGATTCGCAAGTGTATTATTAAATGTTGGGTCAAAATCCTGCCTTGCTACTTTGTACATAAAGACATTTTATTCATACTTTCATGTGTTGCTGTTAACAAATAATTACTGTACTCAACACACTAAAAATATCATAATGTGACTGAAAATGGCAATAGTATTGTCTTCCCATAGTCATGAATATTTGGGGATTGATGATTAGACTATGAGAACTCACTAATGAAAGGCATCTAAAAAGTGAGAAAGCGACAAAGGATTCACACACTAGACCCTGTTCACGGGAAGTCAATTTCCTATCTCTTTGGTATTTCTCTTTGTAATTCACACTGTTGCAAGGATGTAAGGGCATTTATGACACTCTGTACTGCATTCATTAAGAAGATAACAAGCCTGAGACTTCTCATACTTCATTTAATTGGATACTATCTCTGTGCATATTTTATTTCTTTTAGAAATGTAACGATTTGTTCTAGCAATCATTGTTAAATCTCCAGTTTATACCAACATTTCATAAATACATAATTATGATATTATTTTTCAGAGTATCACTTTCCTAAAAATACCATATGATTATAGCTACCACTCCATTGGGGTATATTCTTCAGTTGAAAGTTGAAAGCTGACTGATTAACCTTGACCACTCCTTGGACACAAGGGATCGAAACATCATGTTGGTTGAAGTCCTTTGGAAAGCTGTGGAATGCACAAGTTGTCAGTGGCAGTTAACTTTTATGATTACATAAGCTGATTTCCCAATGGCTCAGCAGGTGAAGAATCCACCTGCTAATGCAGGAGACGCAGGTTTGATCCCTGGGTCGGGAGGATCCCCTGCAGGAGAACATGGCAACCCACTCAGTACTCTTGCCTGGAGAATCCCATGGACAGAGGAGCCTGGCGGGCTACAGTCCACGGGGTCACAAAGAGTCCAACACGACTGAAGCAGCTGAGCGCACACAACACAAGCTTACTTCAGTGTTAAATTATCTTAGTGATATGAGGACAGTGTAGCAGAGAAAGAAGAGTATATCTAAACCTACCTTTTACAATTGATTTCGTTGCAGTGTACTTTAAAGTGGTCAGCATTAAGGATTATGTAAATAATCATTTTGGTTTTCACCTCTCAATGTCTGGGCAGCTTCTAATCAAGGACATCAGAAAGCATACTTGTATTTCTGACTGGTGTCTCTTTACGTTTCTTTGAGAAGAAAAATGAAGTAAAAAAAGTAAAAGAAAAGCAGTAGGGTGTGCATGTGTGCTAAGTCGCTTTAGTTGTGTCTGACTCCATGCAACTCTATGGACTGCAGCCCGCCAGGCTCCTCTGTCCATGGAATTCTCCAGGCAAGAATACTGGCGTGGGTTGCCATGCCCTCCTCCAAGGGATCTTCTTGACCCAGGTATCAAACCCGTGTTTCTTATGTCTCCTGCATTGGCAGGGGGGTTCGTTATCAATAGCGCCACCTGGGAAGCCCGATCGAGTATAGAAAAAGGCAAAGATCTCCAATGCATACACTTTCCTTTGAGAGGTGCTTTGCCCATGCTCAACTCTAATCTAGAAGTCTTCAAATGGGTGCAATAGTGACTACAGCATGCCAAGTGTGGAGCATTTGTCTTTAAAAGGAAAATATTCCAACACCCCTAGAATGCTTTACAGAGCTCCTCAGCAAAAAGGTACAAACTCTTCTGCAATTTAAATGACTACAAGTGATATGTTATTCTGGCTTTTATAAAAACCATTTTCTTGACCTTTAATAAAGATTGTTGGAAGAGAGTTTATAAGGATCAGGAAAAGGGAAAGCTTTTTAATCATAATGAAAGGATGAAATTTATTCTAGTTCAAGAATTATACATAAAGAACATGCTTTATACTTACAACTATAGCGTTAAATCTTTAAAAAGTCAAAGTGATAAGAGGATTGAGGAATTTGCAGAGATATTCAGGGCATTTTATAATGTCAATCTCAGAGGTAATGTCTGCATTTTTATAAGTCAACTTGAACTTCTGTTGAAGTAGGATATTTGGTTTTCAAGCCAAAATTATCTTTAGTCATATGTTTCTCAATTATATGATTTAGATCAAAGGCAAACCTTTCTGTGCATTTGTTCTGCACAACAATATGAATATAATGTAAGTCTGTCAGTAATCAAAACATAAACAAGAGCTAATTAACTAGCACGGCTACCATTTGAGAAGAAGCGGTGTTGTTGGTGGACACACTGGTTGTGATCGGCCAGTAGAGAAAGACTTCTAACTTCCCCCTGACTGAGCTGAAATATCCCCTTACAATCTGACAGATCTTGAGGATCATCTTTGGACAATGATGAACCGCATGCTAGCTTTTCCTGGTTTTTCTCTACAATGCCCTTCTTGTGATCATACGAGATTTTATGGGGTTCTAAAAAGAAAAGTGGATAAGTCCTTTAAAACTTGTGCTTTGAGGGACAGTCTAAGAACTATGAATCTGTTCATTCTTGCTTGGAATTGAAGATATCCATCACTGGGAGTAGTTAACTAGTGTGGACCCTGAACTGAGAATATATCACGCATTACCTACAAATCTTCCAGTCAGAATTTCCCCACAAAAACAAACAAGACTTCTCATGTACCTTTGAATGAGTTTACTTTGTCTTTTCTTCAAGGGGATTTATCCTATGGGCTTGAATACACATTTTTCCTGTTCTGGATACTTTTTAAAGGAAAAACAGTTTTGATAAATAATGGGAAAACATCTATCTTGTTCATCAATATTACTTTCCTGAACTTGAATTCAGAAGTCTACCCAAGTATCATTGGTTGGTGTCTGAGGCACTGTGCTAAAACCTTCACATTCATCATCTCAGTTAATATATCAACAGTAGTAAGACACAATTTCTAACATTAAATTGTTACTTGCCTTATTATTTTTATCAGCATCAGCATATTTGTGTTATATATGTAGAAACCAAGACAGAAGAGTAGCTTCCCCAAGGTTGTACAACTAGTAAACAGTAAAAATTTGGATTCCAGCCTAAACCCCAAATCCCTTCTCTTCATGACTTTACCACTCAATCTTTCTAATCTCAATTTACTTATCTATAAAAGGAGTGAAAGCATTATGCTCCTAGATATAGTTAAAACAGGGGCCACTTTATCATTCTTTTATAAACAAAGATGACGAAGTCATGCATTAATCCTAGCAGATATCCAAAACTGCTACCAAAATTAGGAAGCTAATTTGTAACAGTTGCAGAATATAAGATCAATATACAGAAGCAACTGACTTACTTAGTAGCCAAAAAAAATGAAAATTAACATATATCATTTACAACATCGCCAAAAATATTAAGACTCTGAAGGATAAAGTTTACAAAATAAGTTCACTCCCTGTACACTTAAAACTGTCAAATTTCTAGGGGAAATTAAAGAATAGTAAACCATGGATTATAAAACAATATCGTTAAGATGTTCTATTCAAATTGATCTACAGATTTATTTTTTATTACAGTTTCAGAACAAATCTAGTTTTCTTCTTTGTAGAAATTGATGACTCCAATGTTTATATGGATAAATAAAATGGACTTAGAATAGTTAAAATATTTTTTAAAAGCATAAAGTTGAAAGACTCACACTACTGGATTTAAAGACTTATTTCAAATCAAGACAGTTTAGAACTGACCTATGAGTTGAATTTAATCAATGAAACAAAATAGAGATTACAGAAAGAATTAAATGTATGCCTTCCCCCTATATACACATGAATATATGATCAACTGTTTTTGACAAGGATGCCACAATAATTCAATGGGAAAGGATAGTCTTCTCAACAAAATGTTCTAGAATTCAATGTGCAGAAAAAGCAAAGCTCAACATTTACCTCATACTGCAACTCTAAATGTGTCATAACCTTAAACATTTAATCCAGATCTATAACACTGACCAACCTAGATAGCATATTAAAAAGCAGAGACATTACTTTGCCAACAAAGCTCCGTCTGGTCAAGGCTATGGTTTTTCCAGTGGTCATGTATGAATGTGAGAGTTGGACTGTGAAGAAACTGAGCACCGAAAAATTGATGCTTTTGAACTGTGGTATTGGAGAAGACTCTTGAGAGTCCCTTGGACTGCAAGGAGATCCAACCAGTCCATCCTGAAGGAGATCAGTCCTGGGTGTTCATTGGAAGGACTGATGCTGAAGCTGAAACTCCAATACTTTGGCCACCTCATGCGAAGAGTTGACTCATTGGAAAAGACCCTGATGCTGGGAGGGATTGGGGGCAGGAAGAGAAGGGGAGGACAGAGGATGAGATGGTTGGATGGCATCACCGACTCGATGGACGTGGGTTTGAGTAAACTCCGAGAGTTGGTGATAGACAGGGAGGCCTGGCGTGCTGCAATTCATGGGGTCACAAAGAGTCAGACATGACTGAGTGACTGAACTGAACTGTACTGATAACATTTGCATTCTTTAATGTTGGTAAAGATTTCCTAGACAAGGCCCCTAAGGCCAAAATTAAAGACAATATGGTAAGTCAAACTTTATCTAAACTAAAAATTATGCTCTTCAAATGAGCATTAATAAGCTGAAAATGCAAAGCCAAAGAATAGGAGAAAACATTTACATTATATTTGTCTGACAAATGGCTTACATCTAGGACATAAAAGGAGGCTCAAAAAAAAGAAGTCAATCCACTGAAAAACAGAAAAAAATTATGAAAAGACAATTCACAAAAGAAGATTATATGATTTCCTGATAAGCACAGGAAAAGATACTCAGTATCATTTAGTCATCAGGAAAATGCAAATTTAAAACTACTTTGATAGAAACTAAAGCAGTATGGAGGGTAATCTCTAAGGAAATTAATAGATTATAACAATGTTTATAGTTTCTTTTCCAGCCTTGTTTGTTGGCTGATCTGTCGTGTCCAACTCTTTTCGACCTCATGGACTGTAGCACGTCAGTCTCCTCTGTCCCTGGGATTTTCCAGGCCACAATACTGGAGTGGATTTCCACTACATTCTCCAGGGGATCTTCCCGACCCAGAGATTGAACCCATGTCTCCTGTGTCTCCTGCACTGCAGGCAGATTCTTTACCCACTGAGCCATCAGGAAAGGTTGTTGTGGCATAATTGACAAATAAAATTTGTATGTATATATTTAGAGTGTATAATTTGATGATTATATGTGTGTGTATGTGTGTGTGTGTGTGTGTGTATGCATGTGTGTTTGTGTGTGTGTATAGTATATAGGGCTTTGGTTTCTGGTAAGAACACTTAAGATGTAATCTCTTAATAAATTTCAATTATACAATATAGTATTATTAACTATAGTTACTATGCTGTCGGAGAAGGCAATGGCACCCCACTCCAGTACTCTGGCCTGGAAAATCCAATGAACGGAGGAGCCTGGTAGGCTGCAGTCCATGGTGTTGTGAAGAGTCGGACAGGACTGAGCGACTTCACTTTCACTTTTCACTTTCATGCATTGGAGAAGAAAGTGGCAACCCACTCCAGTGTTCTTGCCTGGAGAATCCCAGGGATGACGGAGCCTGGTGGGCTACCATCTATGGGGTCGCACAGAGTTGGACACGACTGAAGCGACTTAGCAGCAGCAGCACTGTGCTGTACATTAGATCCCAAGATATATTCATCTTATGCCTTAAAGTTTGTACCCTTTAACCAACATTCCCCATTTTCCCTACTCCATAGTTTTTTGTAACCACCATTGTACTCTCTGGTTCTATGAGTTCAACATTTTTAGATTCATTATATAAGTGACATCACACAGTATTAATTTTTTCATTATTGTTTTCATTTAAAAAATAGATTTAATGGATTTATGAATAAAAAATAAAACTGTAGTAAGATACCACTATATATCCACAGAAATAGCTAAAATTACAAAGGCCCATAATGCCAAGTGTTGATGGAAATATGGAGAAACTAGAACTCTCCTACACTGCTAGTGGGAATGTAGTCATTCAACAATCTGGAAAACAATTTAGCAGACTCTTCCTGAAAGAAAGTTTAAAATTTAAATGTATACTTCTCATATGACACAGCATCTCTATTCATGTGTATTTACCATAGACAAGTGAAAACATGTGTCCTGGCTATTCAAAGATCTGTAAACAAATGTTCATATTAGATTTATTCATAATAGCCAAAAGCTTCCAAACAAACTATGGTATGATCACACAATGAAATACTACTTAGAAATAAAATGGAACAGTTTACTAATACAACAAAAGCAATATAAAAAACATTATGCATTATGCTGTAAAAAAAGAAGCCAGATATAGTGGAGTGCATACTTTATGACTCCATTTATATAAAGCATTAGAAAAAAAATCAGATCAGTGGCTGTCTTGAGCCAGAATATAAGGGAAATGCCAACAAAGAGGGAATTTTTTGAGATAAATTTCCGTAGTTTGATTTTGGTATTGATTATATGTGGGTACGTATTTTCCACAACTCAAGCTGTAGACTTAAAATGGGTGTATTTTATATGTAAAATATACCTTAATAAAATAGACTTTAAATTGTTTAATTATTTTTAATAATTAGAGATATTATGCATCTTTTCATGTGCTTTTTGGCCATCTGTATGTTTTCTTTGGATAAATGTCTATTTATCCAAATCTGCTTATTAAAAAAATTTTTTTTTAATTGAGCTGCTGACCTGTTTGTATATTTTGGAGAAAATCCCTTGTCGATCACATCATTTGAAAATATTTTCTCTCATTCTGTGGGTTGTTTCTGATTTCCTTTGCTGCGCAAAAGCTTTTAAGTTTGATTGTATCTTGAGCAGACTTCTCTAGTATCAGGTTTTTGTGGTATCTCTGTACCCCCTTGTTCAAGGTCTGTGTGTGTGTGTGTGTGTGTGTCTGTCTGTCTGTCTGTCTGTGTAATAAAGGAGAGAGTTTCTTCAGTGTGTTGGCAAGATACTATCAGAGGGCTTCTCATCCTGTTTTTATAATACAGCACATTAATGTGTTCATTTAAATTATAAATTTAAGTACAGTTCAGGATTTATAGCATTTTTCTTGGAACTAAAACTGAAATAAAGGCATTTAAAACAAAAACTGTCAGCCACTGCATTGCCATTCCCATTGCAACGCCATTTAATTATCTCAAAGAGCTTGGATGATTTGATTGATTAAAAGAGGCACAGATGAGATTTTTGTTGGCTTTGCAGTAGAACCCACTTATTTGCTGAGTGTGGTACCACTGTTTGTGATGTGTGTGTTTCGAGAGGCAGGTTTTAATTAATATGTGTATTATCTAAGAACTGTAGTTTAGGAAAGTATCAAACTTCACTTTGGCATCCTTGGCAGATGTGTCCAATCTCAGTTCCTTATTGTTGCTAGGATATAACCCACTTCCTGAGACTGGCATGTGTTTTTATTTCAAAAGAAGACTAGTTCCTAAAATCTGATAGCTGAGCTTCCCACTCTGTGGAGGTTCTGGGTGTGAAGTATAGAAATGAAGTTGAACTGCCTGGATAGAAAAATGTGGGAAGATTTCAAAGGTTGAAGTTTTAAGAAGTGTGTGTGGGAAGAGAAGAGAAATTGAAATCACCTCTTAATACCAAATGTTAATAGTTATCATTATCATCATCATCCTCAATACAGCTTTTTTTACCACCTATTAGTCCAAGGTATTTTTTTTTTGACACAGGAGTTACCATAGACACCATAAGTGATAATTCTAGGTGCATATTATACAGAAGAGGGGTTCCCAAACTCCAGGATCTAAAGCCTGATGATACGAGGTGGAGCTGATGTAATAATAATAGAAATAAAGTGCACAGTTTCTGAAGTTGAACAGTTCTATGAAGACCTACAAGAACTTCTAGAACTAACGCCAAAAAAAAAAAAAAAAAAAAGATGTACTTTTCATTATAAGGGACAGGAATACAAAAATAGGAAGTCAAGAAATACCTGGAGTAACAGACAAATTTGGCCTTGGAATACAGAATGAAGCAGGGCAAAGGATAATAGAGTTTTGCCGAGAGAATGCACTGGTCAGAGCAAACACCCTCTTCCAACAACACAAGAGATGACTCTACACATGGACATCACCAGATGGTCAATACCAAAATCAGGTTGATTGTATTCTTTGCAGCCAGAGATGGAGAAGCTCTATACAGTCAGCAAAAACAAGACCAGGAACTGACTGTGGCTCAGATCATGAACTCCTTATTGCCAAAAACAGACTTAAATTGAAGAAAGTAGGGAATAGCCCCATTATAGTGGAGCTATTTCAAATCATAAAAGACGATACTGTAAAAGTGCTGCATTCTTGAGATTTCCAAGTTTGCTGGCATATTGAGTGCAGCACTTTCACAGCATCATCTTTCAGGATTTGAAATAGTTCAACTGGAATTCCATCACCTCCACTAGCTTTGTTTGCAGTGATGTTTCCTAAGGCCCACTTGACTTTACATTCCAGGATGTCTGGCTCTAGGTGAGTGATCACACCATCGTGATTATCTGGGTCGTGAAGATCTTTTTTGTACAGTTCTGTGTATTCTTACCACCTTTCTTAATATCTTCTGCTTCTGTTAGGCCCCTACCATTTCTGTCCTTTATTGAGCCCATCTTTGTTTGAAATGTTCCCTTGTAGCTCTAATTTTCTTGAATATTCAATTTATTTCTTGCTTATTCAACTTATATGCAGAGTACGCCACAAGAAATGCTGGGCTGTATGAAGCACAAACTGGAATCAAGATTGCCAGAAGAAATATCAATAACTTCAGATATGCAGATGACACCACCCTTATGGCAGAAAGTGAAGAAGAACTAAAGAGCCTCTTGATGAAAGTGAAAGAGGAGGGTGAAAACATTGGCTTAAAACTCAACATTCAGAAAACTAAGATTAAGGCAAATGGTCCCATCATCACTTCATGGCAAGTAGATGGGGAAACAGTAGGAACAGTGACAGATTTTATATTTTTGGGCTCCAAAATCACTGCAGATGGTGACTGCAGCCATGAAATTAAAAGACATTTGCCCTTGGAAGAAAAGTTATGACCAACCTAGACAGCTTATTAAAAAGCAGAGACTTTGCCAACAAAGGTCCGTCTAGTCAAAGCTATGGTTTTTCCCATAGTCATGTATGGATGTAAGAGCTGGGCTATAAAGAAAGCTGAGTGCCAAAGAATTGATGCTTTTGAACTGTGGTATTGGAGAAGACTCTTGAGAGTCCCTTGGACTGCAAGGAGATCCAACCAGTCCATCCTAAAGGAAATCAGTCCTGAATATTCACTGGAAGGACTGATGCTAAAGCTGAAACTCCAATACTTTGGCCACCTGATTTGAAGAACAGACTCATTGGAAAAGACCCTGATTCTGGGAAAGATTAAAGGCAGGAGGAAAAGGGGATGACAGAGGATAAGATGGTTGAATGGCATCACCGACTGAATGGACATGAGTTTGAGTAAACTCCAGGAGTTCGTGATTGACAGGGAGGCCTGGTGTGCTACAGTCCATGGGGCTGCAGAGTCAGACACGACTAAACGAATGAACTGAACTGAAAGTGCACAATAAACGTAATGTACTTGAAACAACCTGAAACCTTTCCCTCCTCCCAGTCCGTTAAAAAACCATCTTCCACAACACCCATCCCTGGTGCCATAAAGGTTTGGGACTCACCACTGGATAGAAGATGATACACATAGCTTAAGAGGGGAGCTCTTTGACTTATTGCTAACGTATATGGGCAGGTGAAGTGAAGTGATTAAACTGTAAACTAAATATTATGTGGCAGTGCCTGTTCTCCAAGCTGTGTACATTGGTCACAGAGCACAGGCATGGAGTAAACGATGAGCTCTGCATGAGAGAGGAGCTGGCTTTCATCAGTCATCCTCTCAATTCAGAGATGGTGACATTAAGGTTTGGGAGACGATTAAGCAAAATAATGCATGCAAATCGTTTAGCACAATGACTAGCATATAAACAAGCATGAAAACAATAACTTCAAAACAGAATGAGATTAAATGTAGCAAAGGATGAATACAGACTAATAAGTAAGTGTATGAATCTGGAGCATAAATATAAGGCCCATCTTGGAAAAGTTTGGCCTCTCTTTCTATAGGCACGGAAGAAACTACAAATGTATTTCAGCCAAGTAGAATCTTAGGGAGGCAAGAAACAGTTAAAGGATGATACAGAATCAGATCTTCTTATTTTGCTTTTTAAATTATTTTTTAATGTGGAAAGGAAGGGAAAGAGCACAGTCAAAACATTTCCAAAAGAATATATGTGATTTTGATGCTTAGAATAGCTTCTTTGAGTAGCACAATTTAACCACACGAGATTATACTTTCTTTTATTGATTTATTTTAGGGGATAGTTTTGGCCAAAATTCAAGAAAGGCTATCTTCTCCTTGCTGAGCCTAGTTAATTAATAAGGTATTTTACTAAAGAAATAAAAGGTTCACACCATGAAGATATAAACACCATTATATATAAACATATATAAACAAATATAAATCTCTAAAGATTTAGAGAAAAGGCCCCTTTATTTGCTATTCAATTCAGTATTAGCTAATAGTCAACTACTACTCACACTTGATTCTCAAATTTCAGTCACTTGAGTCTCCCTCCTTAATTGTTTCAAAGGCCTGAGATTTACTGTAACTCACCCCACTCTACCTCCATTTTAAAGGGGGTGGATTTTTAAAAATTGATTTATCCAGGATCAAGTCACTAGATATGTGCTTTAGGGTAACTGCCAGCTTCTTTTATCCCAAGGCAATGGACAACAATAATAACCAATTACAATCTGTACTGGCCCTTTATGGGCTTTGGGAAGGAAGTTCCCACTATTCTTTAAAAAACACTGCAAAGTTTCTTATAGGCCAAAATTCTTATGAACGTGCAGGCTATAACTTAAGTGCATCTTGTACTGTAATTATCATCTTATACATAAACTTGCCACAATAACCTTGGAGATCAATTGGGTTGCTATTACCATTTTCCCCCTTTAAATATATATGGAAACACATTGTTGAATTCCAGCAAAATAATTTATTACTGGAGAATATGCAAGCTGTTTATAAGTGGCCAAGAAAGCTTTGGCCGTAATCCGGGTCTTCTGACTTCTAGTTCAAAGCCATTTCCATCACAGAAGCTGAAATTTATCTTTCCCTAGACTTGAAAGATCAGTTAGCCTCCTGCCCTTGCCTGAAATGTAACTGTGACAGCTAGGTTACCAAAATTGTCATTACATCAACAAAAAGTCATTTGGTCAAAGACTTAAAGAGCAAATTTTCTTAACAAAACTTTAGCTTCACGAGAAAGAAAAAAAAAAATTTAATAGGTACTTATTTGGAGATACGTATTATCAGAATGTTCTGGGCTAATAGAATAATTAAAGCATACCATATTCACTGACATCTAAGCAAATTATATCACTAGACTCACAAGCCTGTGACAATTTTTCTATACTCTAAAGCAATACTATTCAATAGAAATATGAGTCACATTATTTAAAACTTTCTAGTAGTCACATCAAAAACTAGAAAAAAATGAAATCAGCTATTTATACATATGTATACATTTAACTATGACAGAAATATGTTCTTTTTTTAAAATGAAGTCTTTGAAATCAGATGTGCATTTTACACTTACAGTCCATCTCAATTAAGACTTGCCACATTTCAGAGGTTCAACAACTACCACGTTCCATGGCTACCATATTGAACAGCACAAGTCAACAGAGTCTAGGGCCCCCAATCCTGAAATCTAGTAACTCTAATAACCAAAACTGAACAGGGGGATCCAGGAGATAGAGCAAAACTGTAAAATATCAAATAATTCAGAACCAGTGCTTAGTGACAGAATTAAATGTTTGTCAAGTTATACAGTTCTTCAAAATAAAGTATTGTCTATATGATCTTTATTAAAGGAAAACCATGTTAATTTTTTTATTAAAGGAAAATCACAAATCAGTTGCCTTACTGGATACGCCTATTCTTCAGTTTTCTTCTCAAAAACATTACAACTAGGTTTTTAAGTTTAATATCCTGCTTTTGGACCCAGCAGGTATTTCTGCTTGGTATCAATAGTGAGATAACTATTAAGAATATAGTTAGAGAGCGTTCCCTAGTGGCTCGGTGGTAAAGACTCCACCTGCATTGCAGGAACTGCAGGAGACACAGGTTCGATCCCTGGATGGGGAAGATCCCCTGGAGGAGGAAATGGCAACTCGCTCCAATATTTTTGCCTGGGAAGTTATACAGACAGAGGAGCCTGGTGGGCTATGGTCCATGGAGTTGCAGAGAGTGACTAAACAACAGTAACAAGGTAAGACCATTTTCAATTTTATCACCCATTCAGCATGTTGCAAATTCTTAAAGAACAACCACCCGTGACTTGACAGGGGCTTATCATTCTTTTTCTCTTACACATGATAATGCTTCCTCTTACACTCATTTGTGTATTCTGTATTCAATTATTTATATCTGCTTTGAATTTATGAATCTTTTGTCAGTGCATGCACAAATTAGGCAAACCAAAAAATCTTTCCCAGTCATTATCACTCTGGCTTATGGTCTACCACCAGTCTGAATCTAGTACTGTCCATGAATCCTAGGTGAAAGTTATCATCAGTGACCCATGCATGGGTAACTGAATTTTCAAAACCCTTCCAGTAATTTTCCATCCTCCTTTTTCAATCACAATTAACTACATGCAAATCTCTGACCATTTCAGACCACGGCTTTTACTATCTTCCCCAGAAACGCTCTTTCTTTTAGATCACCATTCTCCATAACTCTTAGTCTTTATTCTCTTAAGACCCAAAACATAACTTAAATATCACTCTTTCTGTGTCTCACTGTACATTTTATATAACTCCATCATATCTCAAATTGATTGCAATTATTTTAATATAAAATATATTTGTATATTTAATCTGTGCTCTTCACATTTACATATGTATGTACATACATTTAGTCACTCAGTAGTGTCTGACTCTTTGTGATCCCATGGACTATAAACCGCCAGGCTCCTCTCTGTCCATGGAATTTTCCAGGCAAGAATACTGAAGTGGGTTGCCATTTCCTATTCCATGGTATCTTCCTGACCCAGGGATTGAACCCACGTCTCTTGTGTCTCCTGCACTGATAGGCAGGTTCTTTACCACTGCGCCACCTGGGAAGCGCTGGTGGCTCATTCAGTAAAGAATCATATTTACATAGCCACTTCCAAATCCTCATTCCTCATGGGACTGGAAAGAATCCTACCTTGGCATAGAACCAACCTAAATTGGTACATACAATGTATTCCAATGTGTACGTGTGGAATGAATGATTGACCTTAATACAATTTCTGGCATATCAAAGTTCCCAGGTCAAGTCATTAGCCTATGTTATAATTTTAGCCATCTTACTAGGTGGGGAAGAAATAAAATTGACCCTGAGATTTCCGATTAAGATAGGAAAGCCTAGTTGAAAATTTCCCCTGGCTAATTGTCCTTGATACATTTTTTCCTAATACTCCAGTAATGTAACAATGGTGACAGGTATACACTTATTAGATTAATTACTTATTGGGAACCTAAGATATTACAGACACTGTCATAAGTAAAATTGCAAAACATAAATAGTTATTGCCCACTTAGAGGTCAGAGAAAAGAAGAAAACTCAGACATTCGCTGAAAATTAGAATTAAAATGATGAAATGAGACTGGAAAATGTCCCCCCCCCCCACACATTATGCTTCTAAAAAAGAGAGCAGACCTGTTTTTCTGAAAAGCAAGATAATGGAAGGAAAAGTATATTTTTATTCCCTCACTGCTTGTCCCACTCAGAAAGAGGATATGACCTAACTAAACACTGAGCATGAATCCTGCATCTGCGTGGATTCTATTTTTTGAAGCCAGCAAGATGGTATTCTCATCTTTTCTCTTCCCCAAGACATCTTGCCTCTCTTTCTATAATGCCTCCCTATTCTCTATATAGAGGTTGCAACACTCAGAGAACAACAGGCTTAATAGGAAGAACAGGTCTTAAGTGCATGCATAAAAAGAGTCATGGGAATTTCTGAGTGTTCTCTTTTTCATCTAGCTTTGTGGATTCAAATTCTTACAGAAGGAATTTGGAGTGGGGAGCTGGAGGAGGGGTGTCACAGGATTAAACCTCAACAGGGTTCATCAGGCAGAAGACTGCCAAACTCCAGAAATGGAAATGGGAACCGTATAACAGTTTGTTCTCTTGTCATGCACATGAGAAGATTGAACAAACACTCAGGTACATGGTGAGTGAGATGAAGTTGGCCTATATATTGGATGTGATTATAAAACCCAGGTATAGATCCATTTCCTTCAAGGAAGAGTAAACATAAGCTAGTAAAATACAGCCTGTGAAGAAAAGCTGCGGGACAGAGAACAAGATGGTGGAGAAGTAGCTGCACGTGGAGTAGATCTTCTCTCCACGGATACATCAGGAATACACCTTCTGACACAGAAGTGCATGCAGAACACCAGCTGAGGGTGGACTGGAATACCTGACCAGAGGAAAAGAATATATAGAACCACGCAAAAGTTGGTAGGATGAAGGAACTCGGGGGGAAAACAGGAGTGTTAGTAGAACTGGACCTGCCCTCGGCAGGTGGGGCAACTAAAGCAGGTGTCCAGTTCCCGAAAAGGGGCAACTGAGTCAGACGAGAAACATTTAAGGCTGAGAGTGAAACAGCTGACCTGTGGCACCTTAAAGGGAATGAAAATTAGACAGTCCTTGCCACAGCCATACATACCCCCAGACAGGGATGCAAGTCCCCGAAAAGGCACAGCAGTTGGGAGCTGAAGATTTGGGACTGTGGAGCAATCCCAGGGCAAGGGCTGCTATTGACTGTGGAGAGGTGGATCGAGGGGATGTGAGGGAGGAGACTGTGGTGGGAAATGCCTGGGGAGGAAAGCCGGGCAGCCATGGAAGCAAGGTGATACTGCTGAGTTACAAGTAGGGGGTGGAGCCATCAACATAGCCTCTCTCTCTCCACAGGCCAGTACCAGCAGCTGAACAATAGAGAGGCTGGCAGATCACACTGGGAACTACAGAATAGGACCCCACCCAGGGTGCCCCTTTAAGTGCCTGACATGTGGATCTACAGAGTAGAACTCCAGCCAGGGGGGCCCCGCTAAGTGCCTGATGTGCGGAACAACAGAGAAGGACCTCAGGCAAGGGAGCCCTCTAAGTGCCTGAATGTGCAGAGCTACAGAGAAAGACTAGCCAAAGAGGCCTTCTGATCGCCAGCTACCAGAGGTTCAAATAAAGCCTCTGATGGGGCCCTAACTCCTGCAGCTGAAGTGGTCCATGTCCATGCACAGTGCTGCCATGGTCCCCGCGTCACAAGCAGCTGTGCCATCCTGATGCTCAACCCTCCCTGGGCCAGAGCTGCCACAGGCAAAAAAGTCTTTTGTCTATGCACACAGGGTCCCTTCAGTCGTTTTCAACTTTTTTGCGACCCAGTGGACTGTGGCCTGCCAGACTTCTCTGTCAGAAGGGGGGAGTTCTCTGCCCCCACAGCAGGTCCACAGATCAGCAGTGTTGGAGGGCATCCTAGGGAGGTGAGCTGGACTGTGACTCTCAGCGAGGGAAAGGACTCTGACAGCAGTGACTCAAGAAAAACATAATTCTTATGTTTTAACTTGCTCTGTAGATTCTTTTGGATTTTTTTTTTTTTCATTTTTTCTTTTTCTTTTTTTTTTTCCTTCTTTTTTTTCCCCCTGGCTGTGGCAATTGTCAATCTTACTGGCACTATGAAACCTAATTAAACTTCTGAGTTTCTTTTTTTTTTTTTTTTTTTTTTTATTATTATTATATATATTTTTTTTTCCAGTGGGTTTTGTCATACATTGATATGAATCAGCCATGGATTTACATGTATTCCCAATCCCAATCCCCCCTCCCACCTCCCCCTCCACCCGATTCCTCTGGGTCTTCCCAGTGCACCAGGCCAGAGCACTTGTCTCGTGCATCCCACCTGGGCTGGTGATCTGTTTCACCATAGATAGTATACATGCTGTTCTTTTGAAATATCCCACCCTCACATTCTCCCACAAAGTTCAAAAGTCTGTTCTGTATTTCTGTGTCTCTTTTTCTGTTCTGCATATAGGGTTATCGTTATCACCTTTCTAAATTCCATATACATGTGTCAGTATGCTGTAATGTTCTTTATCTTTCTGGCTTACTTCACTCTGTATAAGGGGCTCCAGCTTCATCCATCTCATTAGGACTGGTTCAAATGAATTCTTTTTCATGGCTGAGTAATATTCCATGGTGTATATGTACCACAGCTTCCTTATCCATTCATCTGCTGATGGGCATCTAGGTTGCTTCCATGTCCTGGCTATTATAAACAGTGCTGCGATGAACATTGGGGTGCACGTGTCTCTTTCAGATCTGGTTTCCTCAGTGTGTATGCCCAGAAGTGGGATTGCTGGGTCATATGGCAGTTCTATTTCCAGTTTTTTAAGAAATCTCCACACTGTTTTCCATAGTGGCTGTACTAGTGTGCATTCCCACCAACAGTGTAAGAGGGTTCCCTTTTCTCCACACCCTCTCCAGCATTTATTGCTTGTAGACTTTTGGATAGCAGCCATCCTGACTGGCGTGTAATGGTACCTCATTGTGGTTTTGATTTGCATTTCTCTAATAATGAGTGATGTTGAGCATCTTTTCATGTGTTTGTTAGCCATCTGTATGTCTTCTTTGGAGAAATGTCTGTTTAGTTCTTTGGCCCATTTTTTGATTGGGTCATTTATTTTTCTGGAATTGAGCTTCAGGAGTTGCTTGTATATTTTTGAGATTAATCCTTTGTCTATTGCTTCATTGGCTATTATTTTCTCCCAATCTGAGGGCTGTCTTTTCACCTTACTTATAGTTTCCTTTGTAGTGCAAAAGCTTTTAAGTTTCATTAGGTCCCATTTGTTTAGTTTTGCTTTTATTTCCAATATTCTGGGAGATGGGTCATAGAGGATCTTGCTGTGATTTATGTCGGAGAGTGTTTTGCCTATGTTCTCCTCTAGGAGTTTTATAGTTTCTGGTCTTACATTTAGATCTTTAATCCATTTTGAGTTTATTTTTGTGTATGGTGTTAGAAAGTGTTCTAGTTTCATTCTTTTACAAGTGGTTGACCAGTTTTCCCAGCACCACTTGTTAAAGAGGTTGTCTTTTTTCCATTGTATATCCTTGCCTCCTTTGTCAAAGATAAGGTGTCCATAGGTTCGTGGATTTATCTCTGGGCTTTCTATTCTGTTCCATTGATCTATATTTCTGTCTTTGTGCCAGTACCATACTGTCTTGATGACTGTGGCTTTGTAGTAGAGTCTGAAGTCAGGCAGGTTGATTCCTCCAGTTCCATTCTTCTTTCTCAAGATTACTTTGGCTATTCGAGGTTTTTTGTATTTCCATACAAATTGTGAAATTCTTTGGTCTAGTTCTGTGAAAAATACCGTTGGTAGCTTGATAGGGATTGCATTGAATCTATAGACTGCTTTGGGTAGAATAGCCATTTTGACAATATTAATTCTTCCAATCCATGAACACGGTATGTTTCTCCATCTGTTTGTGTCCTCTTTGATTTCTTTCATCAGTGTTTTATAGTTTTCTATGTATAGGTCCTTTGTTTCTTTAGGTAGATATACTCCTAAGTATTTTATTCTTTTTGTTGCAATGGTGAATGGTATTGTTTCCTTAATTTCTCTGTCTGTTTTTTCATCGTTAGTATATAGGAATGCAAGGGATTTCTGTGTGTTAATTTTATATCCTGCAACTTTACTATATTCATTGATTAGCTCTAGTAATTTTCTGGTAGAATCTTTAGGGTTTTCTATGTAGAGGATCATGTCATCTGCAAACAGTGAGAGTTTTACTTCTTCTTTTCCTATCTGGATTCCTTTTACTTCTTTTTCTGCTCTGATTGCTGTGGCCAGAACTTCCAACACTATGTTGAATAGTAGTGGTGAGAGTGGGCACCCTTGTCTTGTTCCTGATTTCAGGGGAAATGCCTTCAATTTTTCGCCATTGAGGGTGATGCTTGCTGTGGGTTTGTCGTATATAGCTTTTATTATGTTGAGGTATGTTCCTTCTATTCCTGCTTTTTGGAGAGTTTTAATCATAAATGAGTGTTGAATTTTGTCAAAGGCTTTCTCTGCATCTACTGAGATAATCATATGGTTTTTATCTTTCGATTTGTTAATGTGGTGTATTACATTGATTGATTTGCAGATATTAAAGAATCCTTGCATTCCTGGGATAAAGCCCACTTGGTCATGGTGTATGATTTTTTTAATATGTTGTTGGATTCTGTTTGCTAGAATTTTGTTAAGGATTTTTGCATCTATGTTCATCAGTGATATTGGCCTGTAGTTTTCTTTTTTTGTGGCATCTTTGTCTGGTTTTGGAATTAGGGTGATGGTGGCCTCATAGAATGAGTTTGGAAGCTTACCTTCTTCTGCAATTTCCTGGAAGAGTTTGAGTAAGATAGGTGTTAGCTCTTCTCTAAATTTTTGGTAGAATTCAGCTGTGAAGCCATCTGGTCCTGGGCTTTTGTTTGCTGGAAGATTTTTGATGACAGTTTCGATTTCCTTGCTTGTGATGGGTCTGTTAAGATCTTCTATTTCTTCCTGGTTCAGTTTTGGAAAGTTATACTTTTCTAAGAATTTGTCCATTTCATCCAAGTTGTCCATTTTATTGGCATAGAGCTGCTGGTAGTAGTCTCTTATGATCCTTTGTATTTCAGTGTTGTCTGTTATGATCTCTCCATTTTCATTTCTAATTTTGTTAATTTGGTTTTTCTCTCTTTGTTTCTTAATGAGTCTTGCTAATGGTTTGTCAATTTTGTTTATTTTTTCAAAAAACCAGCTTTTAGCTTTGTTGATTTTTGCTATGGTCTCTTTAGTTTCTTTTGCATTTATTTCTGCCCTGATTTTTAAGATTTCTTTCCTTCTGCTAACTCTGGGGTTCTTCATTTCTTCCTTCTCTAATTGCTTTAGGTGTAGAGTTAGGTTATTTAATTGGTTTTTTTCCTGTTTCTTGATGTAAGCCTGTAATGCTATGAACCTTCCCCTTAGCACTGCTTTTACAGTGTCCCATAGGTTTTGGGTTGTTGTGTTTTCATTTTCATTCATTTCTACACATATTTTGATTTCTTTTTTGATTTCTTCTATGATTTGTTGGTTATTCAGAAGCGTGTTATTTAGCCTCCATATGTTTGAGGTTTTAACAATTTTTTCCCTGTATTTGAGATCTAATCTTACTGCACTGTGGTCAGAAAAGATGACTGGAATGATTTCAATTTTTTTGAATTTTCCAAGACCAGATTTATGGCCCAGGATGTGATCTATTCTGGAGAATGTTCCGTGTGCACTTGAGAAAAAGGTGAAGTTGATTGTTTTGGGATGAAATGTCCTATAGATATCAATTAGGTCTAGCTGGCCCATTGTGTCATTTAAGGTTTGTGTTTCCTTGTTAATTTTCTGTTTAGTTGATCTATCCATAGTTGTGAGTGGGGTATTAAAGTCTCCCACTATTATTGTGTTATTATTAATTTCCTCTTTCATACTCGTTAGCGTTTGCCGTACATATTGCGGTGCTCCTATGTTGGGTGCATATATATTTATAATTGTTATATCTTCTTTTTTGATTGATCCTTTGATCATTATGTAGTGTCCTTCTTTGTCTCTTTTCACTTCCTTTATTTGAAAGTCTATTTTATCTGATATGAGTATTGCGACTCCTGCTTTCTTTTGGTCTCCGTTTGCATGAAATATTTTTTTCCAGCCCTTCACTTTTAGTCTGTATGTGTCTCTTGTTTTGAGGTGGGTCTCTTGTAGACAGCATATATAGGGGTCTTGTTTTTGTATCCATTCAGCCAATCTTTGTCTTTTGGTTGGGGCATTCAACCCATTTACATTTAGGGTAATTATTGATAGGTGTGGTCCCGTTGCCATTTACTTTGTTGTTTTGGGTTCACGTTTATACAACCTTTCTGCATTTCCTGTCTAGAGAAGATCCTTTAGCATTTGTTGAAGAGCTGGTTTGGTGGTGCTGAATTCTCTCAGCTTTTGCTTATCTGTAAAGCTTTTGAATTCTCCTTCATATCTGAATGAGATCCTTGCTGGATACAGTAATCTAGGTTGTAGGTTATTCTCTTTCATTACTTTCAGTACGTCCTGCCATTCCCTTCTGGCCTGGAGGGTTTCTATTGATAGATCAGCTGTTATCCTTATGGGAATCCCTTTGTGTGTTATTTGTTGTTTTTCCCTTGCTGCTTTTAATATTTGTTCTTTGTGTTTGATCTTTGTTAATTTGATTAATATGTGTCTTGGGGTGTTTCGCCTTGGGTTTATCCTGTTTGGGACTCTCTGGGTTTCTTGGATTTGGGTGGCTATTTCCTTCCCCATTTTAGGGAAGTTTTCAGCTATTATCTCCTCGAGTATTTTCTCATGGCCTTTCTTTTTGTCTTCTTCTTCTGGAACTCCTATGATTCGAATGTTGGGGCGTTCCACAGTGTCCCAGAGGTCTCTGAGGTTGTCTTCATTTCTTTTGATCCTTTTTTCTTTTTTCCTCTCTGCTTCATTTATTTCCACCATTTTATCTTCTAACTCACTTATCCTATCTTCTGCCTCCGTTATTCTACTCTTGGTTCCCTCCAAAGTGTTTTTTATCTCATTCATTGCATTATTCATTTGTAATTGACTGTTTTTTATTTCTTCTAGATCTTTATTAAACAGTTCTTGAATCTTTTCAATCTTTGTTTCCAGGCTATTTATCTGTAATTCCATTTTGTTTTCAAGATTTTGGATCATTTTTATTATCATTATTCTAAATTCTTTTTCAGATAGATTCCCTATCTCCTCATCTTTTGTTTGACTTGGTGGGCAGTTTTCATGTTCCTTTACCTGTTGGGTATTTCTTTGCCTTTTCATCTTGTTTAGATTGCTGTATCTGGAGTGGGCTTTCTGTATTCTGGAGGTCTGTGGTTCCTTTTTGTTGTGGAGGATTAACCCAGTGGGTGGGGTTAGACGATTGGCTTGTCGAGATTTCCTGGTTAGGGAAGCTTGCGTCAGTGTTCTGGTGCGTGAAACTTGGTTTCTTCTCTTTGGAGAGCAATAGAGTGCCCAGTAATGAGTTTTGAGCTGGGTCTATGTGTTAGGTGTGACCTTGGGCAGCCTGTATGTTGATGTTCAGGGCTATGTTCCTGCGTTGCTGGAGAATTTGTGTGGTATGTCTTGCTCTAAAACTTATTGGCTTTTGTGTGGTGGTTGGTTTCAGTGTAGGTATGGAGGCTTTTGGACAGTCACTTATTACTTAAAGTTCCTTGTAGTCAGGAGTTTTCTGGTGTTCTCAGGTTTTGGGCTTAAGTCTCCTGCCTCTGGATTTCAGTTTTATTCTTCCTGTAGTCTCAGGACTTCTCCAACTATACAGCACTGATAAGAAAACTTCTAGGTTAATGGCGAAAAGATTCTCCTCTGTTACGGACAGCCAGAGAGGTTCACAGAGTTACATGAAGAAGAGGAGAGGGAGGAGGGAGATAGAGATGAGCAGGAGGAGAAAAAGGGGACTCAAGAGGAGAGAGACAGATCTACGCAGCTGTCTGTTCCCAGAGTGTTCTCCGTAGCCCAGTCATATACAAAGATTCACAGAATTGGATTGGGAAGAGAAGGGGAAAGGAGGAAATAGAGGTGTTCTGAGGTAGAAAACAGAGAGTCAAGATTGGGAGAGAATAATCTTCAGTTTAAAAATAGGGCTTCTCTTCTTTTTTTTTTTTTTTTTGTAAGGTTATAGTGTATTGAAAATGAAAATTAAGGAGTAGTAGAGGAGTACTAGAGGACTTTAAAAGAAATAAGAGAAAAAGAAAAATGGAAAATAGAAGAGAAAAAGGAAAGAAAAAAAGGAAAAAAAAAGAAAGAAAAAGAAAAAAAGAAAAAAAAAGAAAAAGAAAAAATATCCCCCCCCCCAATTAAAAAATCATAAAAGTCTATGGAAATGAAAGTTAAGGAGTAATGGGGGAGTAATAGGGGATTTTAAAGGAAAATAAAAGAGAAAAAATAAAAAAGAAAAAATAAAATAAAAACAAAAAAAAGAGAAAAAAGTAAAATTCTATCTAGGAGTTTCTCTGGAGCTGTTGCGGTCAGTGTGGGTTCAGCTCAGTTTCAGATAGCTCCTCGTTCCAGCTTACGCTTCTCGATATCTACAGGCTCCTCCGGTGTAGTCAATGTTTCCTAGAGGGATTTTAATCTGTTGCACCAGTACCTTCTGAAGCGGTTCCCTTTGTTTATTTGGCTTCTATTTGCCGGTCTCTTCAGAGCCTCATTTCCGCCCTGACACAGGCGGGCGGAGGTGAACTCTTATTCAGGTAGCTAGTTCCGTGGCTCCGCGGGGAGGGGCTTGTGCTGCACGGAGAGGCCGGCGCTGTAGGGACAGGCCTGCGCCGCGGGGATGGGCTGGGGCTGCCGGGAGGGGCTGACGCTGCTCTCTCCGTCCGCGCTGCTCAGGCTCCCGGCTGTTCTATATGGAGCGCGCCCCGCGCTGCGCGAGGTTCCAGCCCTCGGGTGTTCCACAAAAGCGCGGAAGGAAAAGCTGCGCCTGCTCTCTGCGCCTTCCCCGTCAGAGCGGTCCAGGCAGCCAGGGGCTTGGTGGGCGCACTCTCCCCAGGTGTGGCGCGCCCCCTCCCTTCCGCGGACCCAGTCTCAGTTTCCGCTGGCGCCAGTCGGGTGCGCGCGCGCGCGCGCCTTCTGCCCTCCGCGTCCCCAGCCCCAGTCCCCGCCCGCGCCGGTCGGGTGCCTGCGCCCTGTGTCTCGCCGCGACCTTCCCCTCCCCCCTGCCTCCTGCCTCCGGCGGAGCTGGGCCGGTCCGCAGCCTGGGAGCTCCTCTCTGGACCCTCTCGGTCTCTTTGTTCTGCGAACGGCCGGCAGTGTGTTCGGGCCGGTTAATTTACTCTCTCTCTTTTGGTCTCCCACAGTTCATGTTGGCAACTCACAGAAGCGCCCTCCGATTGTCCTCAGGGCACTCAGGCCCGGACCCTACCCCAAGCAATGCCGCCTAAGAGCTCCCGGGACGGATCTCCGTCCTTAGCTCTTTTGTCTCACTTTTTATCTTTTATATTTTGTCCTACCTCCTTTCGAAGACAATGGGCTGCTTTTCTGGGTGCCTGATGACCTCAGCTAGCGATCAGAAGTTGTTTTGCGAAGTTTGCTCTGCGTTCAGTTATTCTTTTGATGAATTTGTAGGAGAGAAAGTGGCCGCCCCGTCCTACTCCTCCGCCATCTTGGCTCCTCCTCCCCTTTTTTTTTTTTTTTTTAAGTCACACTTTTTATTGTTATAAACCTCTGCCTCTACGTTGGGCTTTTGCAGTTCTGTGGAGTTTTCCTTTATTTATTTATTTATTTATTTTATTTTCTTTCAAATTTTAATTTTTTAAAACCTATTATTATTTTTCCCATATTTATTAATATTATATAAATATTATCATATTTCCTATATTTATTCCTTTGTTTGCTTTTCCTACTGCTCTTTTCCCCTTGCAGTTAATCTTTAATGTATATAAATCTTCTTTAACTACCTCTATTTAATTTGTACATCTATTCTCTTTCGTTCCTTTCCTCCCAACATATTTGTTAATTTTCATTGCTTAATTCCCCACTTGGCACCTAGTTTAGTTTTATTTTCCAGTTTGTGCTTTAGTTAATTTTGTTCTTAACTGGTAGATATAATTTTTGGTTTCCTTTATTCACCAGTCAATCTACTGTACTTTATTTTTGTTGGACTGTTTTGATTTTGCTTATGGGTGTATATGTGTATATTCCATTATTTTAATTATCATTTGCCTGATTTTGTAACTTCCATTTATCTGGGGTTTATCTTTAGTTTCTCACTTTTGGGTATTTGTTTTAATCTCACTTAATGCCACAACAAACGACTTGTGGAATATTCATTCCTCACCAGAGGTCAAGCCTGAGCTTTTGGAGTAGGAGCACTGATTCCAAGATGCAAGACTACCAGAGAACTAACCCTAGGGAGTATCAAATAGTGAGAACTCCCACAAAGGAAACCACTTGAATACAAAACCTGGCATCACCCAACCACCAGTAGCACCCTGTGCAGGATGCCTCATCTAAACAACAACAACAGAAACAAAAATACAAACCAAATCATCAGCAGACAGGATTACCACCTCACTCAGGTTTGCCCATCAGAGAAAACAAACAAACAAACAAAACACTAAGCACAAATTTCATCCTATAAGAAGCTTACACAAGTCACTGGACCAACCTTAGGAGGGCAGAAACCAAAAGGAAGAAAGAATTCAACATTGAAGCCTGATAAAAAGAGACTATAAACACAATAAGTTAAAAAAAAAACAAAAAGGCAGAGAAACAGTGCACAAATGAAGGAACAAACTAGAAACACAGAAGTCCAAATAAATGAAGAGGAAATAGGGACACTACCTGAAAAACAAAATCAAAATAATGATAGTAAAGATGATAAAAAACCTTGAAATTGAGGATGGAGAAAATGCAAAAACTGAATGGAGAAAATGCAAAAAATCAATTAACAAAGACCTAGAAAACTTATGGAATAAACATACAGAGACAAATAACACAATTGCTGAAATTAAAAATACTCTAGCAGGAATCAATAGCAGAATATCTGAAGTAGAAGAAAGAATCAGTGAATTGGAAAATAAAATGGTGGAAATAACTTCTGAAGAGCAGAATAAAGTAAAAAGAATGAAAAGAATTGAGGATAGTCTCAGAGACCTCTGGGACAATATCAAATGTACCAACATTCAAATTATAGGGGTCCCAAAAGAAGAAGAGAAAAAGAAAGGGTACAAGAAAATTTTTGAAGAGATTATAGTTGAAAATTTCCCCAACATGGAAAAGGAAATAGTCAATCACATCCAAGAGGCACAAAGAGTCCCATACAGGATAAACCCAAGGAGAAATATGCCAAGACACATACTAACCAAACTAACAAAGATTAAACACAAAGAAAGACTATTAAGGGCAGCAAGGGAAAAGCAACAAGTATTATACAAGGGAAACCCCGTATGATTAACAGCTGATCTTTCAGCAGAAACTCTGAAAGCCAGAAGGAAATGACAGGATATATTTAAAGTACTAAAAGGGAAAAATCTACAACTAAGATCACTCTACTCAGCAAGGATCTCATTCAAAATTGATGGAGAAATAAAACGCTTTACAGACAAACAAAAGTTAAGAGAATTCAGTACCACCAAACCAGCTTTACAACAAATGTTAAAGGGACTTATATAGTCAAGAAATATAAGAAAAGAAAAAGATCTACAAAATCAAACCCCCCAAATTAAGAAAATGGCAATAGGAACATATATATCAATAATTGCTTTAAATGTAAATGGAGTAAATGCTCCAACCAAAAAAACACAGACTTGCTGGATGGACATAAAAACAAGACCCATATATATGCTGTCTACAAGAAACCCACTTCAGACCTAAAGACACATACAGACTGAAAGTGAGAGGATGGAAAATATATTCCATGCAAATGGGAAGCAAAAGAAAGCTAGAGTAGCAATCCTCATATCAGACAAAACAGACCTTAAAATAAAGAATATTACAAGAAATAATGAAGGACACTACATAATGATCAAGGGATCAATCCAAGAGGAAGACATAACAATTATAAATATCTATACATCTAACATAGGAGCACCTCAATACATAAGACAAACACTGACAGACATAAAAGGAGAAACTGACAGTGACACAATAATAGAAGGAGACTTCAACACCCCACTCACACCAATGGATAGATAATCAAAGCAGAAAATTAATAACTAAAGACAAATCTTAAATGATACATTAGATGAGATGGATCTCATTGATATCTTCAGGACATTCCATCCGAATGTAGAAGAATACACCTTCTTCTCAAGTGCACATGCAACATTCTCTAGGATAGACCACATCTTGGGTCACAAATCAAACCTCAGTAAATTTAAGAAAATTGAAATCATATCAAGCATCTTCTCCCACCACAACAGTATGAGACTAGATATCAATTACAAGAAAAAAACTGTAAAAAACACAAACACATGGATATAAAACAATACATTTCTAAACAACCAACAGGTTACTGAAGAAATCAAAAGGGAAATCAAAAAATTTCTAGAAAAAAATGACAATGGAAACACGAAAATTCAAAACCTAAGGGATGCAGCAAACACATTCTAAGAGGGAAGTTTATAGCAATACAATCTTACCTCAAGAAAGAAGAAAAACATCGAATAGACAATCTAACTTTACACCTAAAACACCTGGAAAAAGAAGAACAAAAAAACCCCCCCAAAATTAGCAGAAGGAAAGAAATCATAAAGATCAGAGCCGAAAAATTGAAAAAGAAATGAAATAAGCAATAGTAAAGATTAATAATACTAAAAGCTGGTTCTTTGAGAAGATAAACAAAATTGACAAAACTTTTGCCAGACTCATTAAGAAAAAAAGAAGAATCAAATCAATCAATTAGAAATGAAAAAGGAGAGGTTACAACAGACAGTAAAGAAATACAAAGGATTATAAAAGACTATTACGAACAACTATATGGCAACGAAATGGATAACCTGGAAGAAATGGACAGATTCTTAGAAAAGTTCAAATTTCCAAGACTGAATCAGGAAGAAATAGAAATTATAAACGATCCAATTACAAGCACTGAAATTGAAGCTATGATCAAAAATCTTCCCAAAAACAAAAGCCCAGGAACAGATGGCTTCACAGGAGAATTCTATCAAATATTTAGAGAAAAGCTAATGCCTATCCTTCTAAAACTCTTTCAAAAAATTGCAGAGGAATGAACACTTCCAAACTCATTCTAAGAGGCCACCATCACCCTGATACCAAAACCAGACAAAGACAACAACAACAGAAAAGAAAACTACATGCCAGTATCACTGATATTGTGCAAAATTCCTCAACAAAATTTTAGCAAACAGAATTCAGCAACACATCATAAAGCTCATACACCATGATCAAAGTTGAGTTTATTCCAGGGATGCAAGGATTCTTCAATATATGCATCAATAAATGTGATATACCATATTAACAAATTGAAAGATAAAAGCCATATGATAACCTCAAGAGATGCAGTAAAAGCCTTTTACAAAATTCAGCACCCATTTATGATTAAAACTCTTCAAAAAACCTACTTCAACATAGTAAAGGCCATGTATGATAAGTCTACAGCAAACATTATTCTCAATGGTGAAAAACTGAAAACATCCCCCCTAAGATCAGGAGCAAGACAAGGGTGTCCACTTTCACTACTATTATTCAGCATAGTTTTGAAAGTCCTAGCTACAGCAATAAGAGAAGAAAATGAAATAAAATGAATCCAGATTGGAAAAGAAGTAAAGCTCTCACTGTTTGCAGATGACATGATATTGTACGTAGAAATCCATAAAGATGCTATCAGAAAATTACTGGAGCTAATGAGGGAATTTAGCAAAGCTTCATGATTAAAAAAAATCAATTCACAGATAACACTTGCATTTCTATATACTAACAATGTAAAATCAGAAAGAGAAGTTAAGGAATCAATCTCATTCACCATTGCAACAAAAAGAATAAAATATCTAGGAATAAGCTTACCTAATGAGACAAAAGAACTGTACACAGAAAATTATCAGGCACTGATGAAAGAAATCAAAGATAACATAAACAGATGGAGAGATATTGCATGTTCTTGGGTAAGAAGAATCAATATTGTGAAAGTGACTATACTACCAAATGCAATCTACAGATTCAATGTGATCCCTATCAAATTACCAATGACATTTTTCACAGAACTAGAACAAAAACTTTCATAATTCATTTGGAAACACAAAAGACCCTGAATATCCAAAGTAGCCTTGAGAAAGAAGAATGGGGCTGGAGGAGTCAACCTTCCTGACTTCAGATTATACTGCAAAGCTACCGTCATCAAGACAATATGGTACTGGCACAAAAAGAGAAATACAGACCAATGAAACAAGGTAGAAAGCCCAGAAATAAACCTATGCACCTATGGGTACCTTATTTTTGATAAAGGAAGCAAGAATATACAATGGGGCAAAGACAGCCTCTTCAATAAATGGTGCTGGGAAAACTGGATAGCTACATATAAAAGAAAAATATTAGAACACTTTCTAACACCATACACAAAGATAAACTCAAAATTTAGGATTAAAGACCTAAATTTAAGACCAGAAACTATAAAACTCTTAGAGGAAAGGATTGGCAGAACACTTGATGACAAATCAAAGCAAGATCCTCTGTGACCCATCTCCTAGCATAATGGGAATAAAAAGAAAAGTAAACAAGTGGGACCTGATTAAGCTTAATACATTTTGCACAGTAAAGAAAACTATAAGCAAGGTGAAAAGACAGCCCTCATAATGGGAGAAAATAATAGCAAATGAAACAACTGACAAAGGATTAATTTCCAAAATACACAAGCAGCTCATACAACTTGATACCAGAAAAACAAACAACCCTATTAAAAAGTGGGAAAAAAGACCTAAACAGACATTTCTTCAAAGAAGACATACAGATGGCTAACAAATACATGAAAAGATGCTCAACAGCACTCATTATTAGAGTAAAGCAAATCAAAACTACAATGAAATATCACCTCACATCAGTCAGAATGGCCATCATCAAAAAGTCTACAAACAATAAATGCTGGAGAGGGTGTGGAGAAAAAGGAACACTTTTGCACTGTTGGTGGGAATGTAAATTGATACAGCCATTATGAAAGACGGTATGGAGATCTCTTAAAAAACTAGGAATAAAACTGCCATATGATCCAACAATCCAACTGTTAGATATATACCCTGAGGAAACCAAAATTGAAAGAGACACATGTATACTATTGTTCATTACAGCACTATTTACAATAACTAAGACATGAAAGCAACTCAGATGTTCATCAACAGATGAGTGGATAAAGAAATATGGTACCTATACACAATGGAATATTACTCAGTCATAAAAAGGAATGCATTTGAGTCAGTTCAAATGAGGTGGGTGAACCTAGAGCTATTATACAGAGTGAAGTAAGACAGAAAGAGAAATGTAAATATTGTATACTAATACATATATGCAGAATCTAGAAAAATGGTACTGAAGAATTTATTTGCAGGTCAGCCACGGGGAAACAGGCATAGAGAATAGACTTATGGACATGGGGAGAGGGGAGGAGAGGGTGAGATGTATTGAAAGAGTAACATGGAAACATATCACCATATGTAAAATAGAGAGCCAATGGGAATTTGCTGGAAACTCAAACAGGGGCCCTGTATCAAATTAGAGGGTAGGGTGGGGAGGGCGATGGGAGGGAAATTAAAAAAGAAGGGGATATATATTTACCTATGGCTGATTCATAGTGAGGTTTGACAGAAAACAACAAAATTCTGTAAGGCAATTATCCTTCAACTAGAAAAAAAAGAAAAGCTGCAGGACAGGAGAATAGAACATGATAAGACTCAGAGAAGAGCCAAGGTCTGAAACTGATTTACCCCAAGAATCAGGGCATAAGTTTGGAAAAGAGCAGGTCCCCATGACACGAGAAACCAGCAGTAACTGAACAGGTTACAAGGCAATGAAAGCATGTGAGCACAGTGGTTAAAGATTCCAAGGGAACCAGATTCAGTAGAGGAATTAAAATTCTCTTTTGAGGCCATAAATTGTAGGGAAGATTAAAGTGCCAACACAACATTGTAAAGCAATTATTCTTCAATTTAAAATTTTTTTAAATTAAAAAAGAAGAAAGAGTATGGAAGAAAAAGGAACAAAAAGACAACCAAAACAAGGAATGAGAAAAGGTCTATAAGAAATACAGAAAATTATTTTTTATGAGAAAAGAAAAATCTGTACAACTCTGTACTAGTACATTAAAAATTTTGATGAAATTGATTACTTTATAGGGAAATATAAACAACACAGATATACTCAAGAATAAATTAAAAAACATGAAACTGCCAAGAATGGGATTTTCTTCTCTTCTATGTACATTCCTCCTGCATAACCAACTGGAGGCTAACACCGGTGTGAAGTCAGTAAGGAAAGAAGGCCTCCTTCTGTTCCCCAGCCCAGCAAGCCAGAGTTCCCCAGTGGAATGCAGCATCAAGTCATGCTCACCGTAAAGTGTTTCCTTCTTGCCTTTGGTGCATGTGTGCCCTGATGCCTGGGGAAGAAGAGTGCTGTGATTGGATGGTGGATTTACCTCCTTCTGGGACTTCTTGAACACCACTCTCTAATAGCCCAATCTTGTTGCAAGTTATCAAAACCTTTAAGTGCACTCCTCCTCCTTCATTTGTAATTATCTTTCTGAATCCCCTCTTCTCTTCCCTCATTAAGATGTATTGGTTTGCTAGGCCTGGCGTAACAAAATACTGCACATAGGGTGGTTTAAACAAGAATTTCTTTTCTCACTATTTTGGAGGCTGGATGTGCAAGATGAAGGTGTAAACAGGGCATGTCTCCTCTGATGCTTCTCTCTTTGGCTTGTAGATGATCGCATTTCTTGCTGCATCCCTGATGTCTGTTTCTTTGTGTGCTAATCTCTGCCTTCTAAAGATATCAGCCAGACTAAACTAGGGTCCACCTAACAGCCTCATTTTAACCATAATTACCTCTTTAAAGACCTCTTCTCCAAATACAGTTACATTCTGAGGTACTAGGGCTTAGGACTTCAAAATGTGAATGTTGAGAAGAAAAAATTTAGCCCATAACAGATGTTTTCCAACAATGTAACTATTATGAGTTTAGGCTTCCCAGGCACTTAACCTATGACCTTTCACTGGAGTATCTAATCAGTTTTCTCTGATCTTTATTTTTCAAGTGACTATGAGTAAGTTGCCTATGGAGATCAGATTTCCTCTTCTATAAAATAAAAGGATTTGACTAGATATAATTTGTGGGCCTCAAGCCTCAACAGAATCAGGATCCTAAGTCACTGTGTATACATTCAGTCAGGTGCTATAACGAGAGGGTAAGAGGCTGGTAAGAAAAGTGTTAAAGCTCAAAGGAAAGGTAGAACCAAGTGTCCTCCATGGAGAAGAGCCCTCCAGCCCTCTCCTCCCTCCAGCCCTACAGAGGTAGGAAGCAAGATAAAGAAGAAGGTACACTTCTCCTGCCTTGATCTCTAAGATCTCAAGAAGGCTGGCTATATCCAATCAGATGTGACTTCCTCATTTTTCACAGATATATTGAGCATGAAATTTCATTGCTATCTACCAACCTACATATATACATGCATAGAACTTCCTATGTACATTTAGAGACTTTGCAGTATTTATTTGGCTAATGCCATGCTTCTTGTTTCACTTTTTCACTTTCAACAATCCCAGAAATAGGATGCATCTTCAAATCACTTTGGCCCAGCAGCAGTGATAATGGAGCTGTCATGGCCTGGGTATGTATATACAAACTCTTGAGGGATGGGTATAGATTCTGCAAGAAATTCTCAGAGATAATAGTAGATCATGTTTTTAAGATGTGTTATCACCAATGCTCCTGATGGCACAGAGGATATTTTAAGGGTGGGAGGTGGGGCAGAGAAGGAAAAAACTAAACTAGATGTTAAAGAATAAATCTCACAATAGTGGGAATGAATTTAATGCCACTGAAATGTACATGCTAAATTTTATGTGATGTATAGTTCATCACAATAAAAATAAAATAATCAGAAGAGATTCTGAATATGAAGAGGATTAGGAAATGTATTTACCAATTTATCCCAATTTTCCCTTAAGTACGAGAGTGATATGTGATTTAAAAAAAAGCAAACCTATGTCGACACAAGACTTCATGCTCAGTCACTAAGTCGTGTCTGACTCTTTGCAACCCCATGAACTGTAGCCCACCAGGCTCCTCTGTCCATGGGATTCTCCAGGCGAGAATACTGGAGAGGGTTGCCAGTTCCTTCTGGAGGGGATAAGCAATTTCTTCTATTAAATATAGAATAAAAATGCTAGATGTTAAAAAAGTATCATGTCATAGTTTATTTGGAAGTTTTTTTTCTTCCTATCGGTAGGTGAAATATTATTGTGTCTTACAATCAATGAATCTTAGATTTGAGATCCTATTATGTGTTGGGCACCATAGTAAGAGCAGAGAATATGGAATGAACGCAAGCCCTCCCTTCAGGAGCTTACATGATTTTAGTATACAGATATTAAAATATATGGTAAGAAAAATAGTTAAGAGAGTTGAGTCCTACAAGTTAGGACTACACATGCTCTTGGAGCATACATCAGAGAGATCTGATCTTGTCTGAGCAATCATGGAAACCGCTTTGAAGAAATGACACCTAAGCTAGGACAGAAGAACAAGAAGGAATTAGGCAGGAGTCAGGAAAGTGTATTCTCCACAGAAAGGGTAGCTATCCCTGTTAACTATGGAACTAAGTCCAGCCTGAGTGAAGGAGAGACAATGGGAAGAGGCAGAGCTAGGTCGGTAGCATCTAGATCACACCCAGGCCCAGGTCTCCCCAGGTTACCCAGGCTGTGGGTCTATGTGTTCATGGTGGCAACTTGAGGGGAGTTATACTCTGCTCCTGCCACTTTGCTTGTAGGTTTTAGGAATCTCCTCTGGGTCTCTTTTAGAAAACCATCTATGATGCTTCACAAATTCCCCTAACAGGCAAAGGTGCTTTGGCTGGCAAGAACTCTGCCTTAAATGAGCTTTTTAAAAAGCTGCTGTCCAACTGATGCCTTAAAACTCCAGCACTTCAAGAAGGTCCTATTATTTTTTGTACATTGGTCTATGTTGCATGTACTGTCTTTTCACTCAACTCATTATTCTTCAGTTCAGTTCAGTTCAGTTCAGTTCAGTCGCTCAGTCGTGTCCGTGGTGCCTAAACAAGATGTTTCTCTATGAGAAAAAATTTCCTTGAAATTGTAGTTGAAATTGTTTCATCAGCCAAGCAGATTAGTCTTTGAATGATGTGTGTGTTCACCTAAGAAATTTAAAATATTATACACATTATCTACATTAGCCATTTATACTTAGTTATAGTTCAGTGTTGATGTGGTTGATTTATTTGCATAGATTTCAGCTCCATGAAAGAAGACAATGCAATAACAACAAAAATAACCATATTGTCTTGGATAGTTAATGTTACACAGCAACTTGACCAGGCTGCTGGGTGCCCAGATACTTGGTTAAACATTGTCTATTGGGGTTGCTATAACAAAAGAGCACAGAGTGGCTTATAAACTGTAAAAATGCATTACTCACAATTCTGAAAGCTAGAACTCCGAGATCAAGACACTAGGAGATTCAGTGTCTTTTGGGGGTATGCCTCCTAGACACCGTCTTTTCCCTGTTACCTCATATGGTGAAAGGAGGAAGGGATCTTTCCTGGATCTCTTTTATAAGGGCACTAAACCCATCCATTAGGGCTCCACCCTCAGAACCTGGTCATCTTTCAAAGACTCCTCCACCTCCTAATAGAATTACCTTGACATTTAGGATTTCCACATATAAATTTTGTTGTTTTTGTTCAGTTACCCATTCATGTCTGAATCTTTGTGACCCCATGGACTGCAGCACACCAGTCCTCCCTGTCCTTCACCATCTCTCAGAGTTTGCTCAAGTTCATGTCCATTGCATCAATGATGCCTTCCAGCCATCTCACCAGGTAAGACAGGTAAGATGGTCTGTTATTCCCATCTCTTTAAGAGCTTTCCACAGTTTATTATGATCCACACAGTCAATGGCTTTAGTGTAATCAATGAAACAGAGGTAGATGTTTTTCTGGAATTTCCTTGCTTTCTCTGAGATCCAGCAAATGTTGGAAATTTGATCTCTTTGTGCCTCTGCCTTTTCCAAATCCAGCTTGGACATCTTTAAGTTCTTGGTTTATGTAACGCTGAAGTCTAGCAGAGAGGAGCTACCCCACGCAGTGGCCACAGGATTGGAAAAGGTCAGTTTTCATTCTAACCCCAAAGAAAGGCAATCCCAAAGAATGCTCAAACTACCACACAATTGCACTCATCTCACATGCTAGTAAAGTAATTCTCAAAATTCTCCAAGCCAGGCTTCAGCAATACATGAACCATGAACTTCCAGATGTTCAAGCTGGTTTTAGAAAAGGCAGAGGAACCAGAGATCAAATTGCCAACATCCGTTGGATCATCAAAAAAGCAAGAGAGTTCCAGAAAAACATATATTTCTGCTTTATTGACTATGCCAAAGCCTTTGACTGTGTGGATCACAACAAACTGTGGAAAATTCTGAAAGAGATGGGGATATCAGACCACCTGACCTGCCTCTTGAAAAATCTATATGTAGGTCAGGAAGCAACAGTTAGAAGTGGACATGGAACAACAGACTGGTTCCAAATAGGAAAAGGAGTACATCAAGGCTGTATATTGTCACCCTGCTTGTTTAAATTATATGCAGAGTACATCATGAGAAACGCTGGGCTGGAAGAAGCACAAGCTGGAATCAAGATTGCTGGGAGAAATATCAATAACCTCAGATATGCAGATGACACCACCCTTATGGCAGAAAGTGAAGAAGAACTAAAAAGTCTCTTGATGAAGGTGAAAGAGGAGAGTGAAAAAGTTGGCTTAAAATTCAACATTCAGAAAACTAAGATCATGGCATCTGGTCCCATCACTTCATGGGAAATAGATGGGGAAACAGTGGAAACAGTGTCAGACTTTATTTTGTGGGGGGCTCCAAAATCATTGCAGATGGTGATTGCAGCCATGAAATTAAAAGATGCTTACTCTTTGGAAGGAAAGTTATGACCAACCTAGATAGCATATTAAAAAGTAGAGACATTACTTTGCCAACAAAGGTCCATCTAGTCAAGGCTGTGGTTTTTCCAGTGGTCATGTATGGATGTGAGAGTTGGACTGTGAAGAAAGCTGAGTGCTGAAGAATTGATGCTTTGGAACTGTGGTGTTGGAGAAGACTCTTGAGAGTCCCTTGGACTGCAAGGAGATCCAACTAGCCCATCCTAAAGGAGATCAGTCCTGGGTGTTCATTGGAAGGACTGATGCTGAAGCTGAAACTCCAATACTTTGTCCACCTCATGTGAAGAGTTGACTCATTGGAAAACACCCTGATGCTGGGAGGGATTGGGGGCAGGAGGAGAAGGGGGGGACAGAGGATGAGATGGCTGGATGGCATCACCGACTCGATGGGCATGAATTTGAGTAAACTCCGGGAGTTGGTGATGGACAGGGAGGCCTGGCGTGCTGCGATTCATGGGGTCGCAAAGAGTCGGACACGACTGAGTGACTGAACTGACCCGAACTGAACTGAACGTGCAAGATTTTAAGCATGACCTTACTAGCAATGGGAAATGAGTGCAGTTTCCCGATGGTTAGCATATTCTTTAATACTTCCCTTCTTGGGACCTGGGATGAGGATTGACCTTTTCCAGTCCTGTGGCCACTGCTAGATCTTCCAGATTGGCTGACATATTGAGTGCAACACAGATAGCATCATCTTTTATGATTTTAATTAGCTCTACTAGAATTCCATCACATCCACTAGCTTTATTGACAGCTGTGCTTCCTAAGGTCCACTTGACTTCACTCTCCAGAATGTCTGGCTCTGGGTGACTTACCATATTAATTTTAGAGGCACATAAATAGTCTTTTACAAAGATTATTTCTAAGTGTGTCTGGGAGAGTCTTTCTGAATGTTAACACTTGAGCTAGTAATCTGAGTAAAACAACACGCTGAATAAAATAGAAAGCTGACAAAGAACGCTTTCTACTTGACTGTCTTCGATTTGGCCCATCGATCTTCTGCTTTAGACTCAGACTCAGATTGAAATTTACACCACTGGCTCCCCTGGCTACCCATCGCTCTGCCTGCAGATCATAGACTTATTTCTCAACTCTACAGTTGCATAAGGCAACTCCTTATAGGTCAAAATCTATTCTATTCTTTAATACATTTATATAATTTGTTCTGTTTCTCTAGAGAACCAGAACTTGTTCAATAAATAACAAAATTTGAGCCCTTAGTAAGTCCCTGGTAGTGAAATAAGGTCTTTACATTAAGTCCAATTAACTTTGTAAACAACTGTAAGGTAAATACTAGTATTATCTCCATTTTGCACATGAGTAGAAATTGAAGCTTAGAAAGGTCAGGTAGATTTCCTAATGTCAGCTTATTCAAATTCTCAGAACCAGTGCAGTATAATTATTTATTTTACAAACATGAATATAGTATGTATGCTGAGTGTGGCTCTAAATATTATCCAAATAATGCTCATTTAAGACACACATACCCCATTTTTCACTGCAGCACTGTTTACAATAGCTAGGACATGGAAGTCACCTAGCTGTTCATCAACAGATGAATGGATAAAGAAGTTGTAGCTCATATATACAATGGAATATTGTTGTTGTTGTTCAGTTGCTAAGTCATGTCTATTTGTGACCTCATGGACTGCAGCATGCCAGGCTTCCCTATCCTTCACTATCTCCCAGAGTTTGCTCAAACTCATGTCCATTGAATCAGTGATGCCATCCATCCATCTCATCCTCTGTTGCCCCCTTCTCCTCCTGCCCTCAATCTTTCACAGCATCAGGGTCTTTTCCAACGAGTTGGCTTTTGCCTCAGACAGTCAAAGTATTGGAGCTTCAGCTTCAGCATCAGCCCTTCATATAAATATTCAGGGTTTATTTCCTTTAGGATTGACTGGTTTGATTTCATTGCTGTCTAAGGGACTCTCAAGAGTCTTCTCCAACACCACAATCCAAAAGCGTCAGTTCCTTGATGCTCAGCCTTCTTTATGGTTCCATCTCACATCTGTACATGACTATTGGTAAAACAATAGCTTAGACTGTATAGACCTTTGTCAGCAAAGTGATGTCTCTGCTTTTTAATATACTATATAGGTTTGTCATAGCCTTCATTCCATGGCTACAGTCCCTGCCCACAGTGATTTTGGAGGCCAAGAGTATAAAATCTGTCACTGTTTCCACTTTTCCCCTATCTATTTGCCATGAAGTGATGAGACCAGTTGCCATGATCTTAGTTTTTTGAATGTTGTGTTTTAAGCCAGCTTTTTCACTCTCCTCTTTCACCCTCATCAAGAGACTCCTTAGTTCCTCTTCTCTTTATGCCATTAAATTGGTGTCATCAGCATACATCCTTCTACTGCACCATCTTGGGCAATGCCTCCAGAATGGAATATTACTTAACCATAAAAAGGAACAAAATTAGGTCATTTGTAGTGATCTGGATGAACCTAGAGTCCTTCAGACCGAGTGAAGTAAGTCAGAAAGGAAAAATATTGTATATTAATGTATGTATATGGAATCTAGAAAAATGGTACTGATAAACCTATTTGCAGGGCAGAAATAAAGACTCAAATATAGAGGATGGACTTGTGGATGCAGCAGAGAAAGGAGAGGGTGGAACGAACTGAGAGCAGCATTGAAATATGTACATGACCATGTGTAAAATAGATGGCTAATTGGGAACTGTTGTCTAATACAGAGAGCTCCGCTTGGTGCTCTGTGATGTTCTAGAACGTTGGGAAGGGTCAGAGTGGGAGGGAAGTTCAAGAGAAAGAGGAGATATGTGTACATATAGCTGATTCATCTTGTTATATAGTACAAAAACTAACACAATACTATAAGGCAATTACCTTCCAATTAAAAAATAAACACCAACCATAAACTCAAACACTAATCCTTTCAATGGTCCAGTGGGGCAGACATAGAGGTTGAGTAATTTACCATGGAAGAGTAGAACCAGGATTCAAACCCCGATCATATGGCTTCAAGTTCTGAACCTATTCACTTTTTCAGTCATTAGAGGCCAGACTAGCCAACAGTTTCAATTTTATGAATTATCAGGTTTATGTTCTTGGTGTTCTGTGTGTGTGTGTGCTCAGTCATGTCTGATTCTTTGCAACCCCATAGATTATAGCCCGCCAAGCCCCTCTGTCCACAGGATTGTCCAGGCAAGAATACTGGAATGGGTTACCATTTCCTTCTCCAGGGGATCTTCCCAACACAGGGATCAAACCTGCATCTTGCATCTCCTGCCCTGATAAGCGGATTTTTTACCACAAGCCACCTGGGAAACCTTTATGTTCTTGGTAAAATCACTTAATCAGAATTAAACTCTGAACCTAAATTTTCTAATCTATAAAATACTAACTAGGTAGTTTTTACATGAGATATTTTAAAGATCAAATGAGGTGATAATCTCATTATTATTTTAGTAGTTATTGTGATCATGCTTAATCCACCACTACATAACTATTATTAGTCACTAAATATATTAATTATATGTTACCATTAATTTGATGATTAACACTCACAACTATGGGTGCTTCATTAAAAGTATTGCACATTGTTACTATTTTTAAGAGGCTCTGTGTAAAGGAAGATTTGTCATCTATTACTGACTACTCTGGTTTGGCTCTGTCTCAGCACTCAACAAGAACAAAGAGAGCGAGAAGGACAAAGGGATCAGGGTAAGTGCCAAGAAACAAAGAAATGGCTTGGAAATCCATTCTGAGTCATGGATGGCTCTCAAGAGGGAGAGCCAAGGTTTATATTGCCACCATCCCAGATCCTTGTCCAAGAATAAAGGCCATTTTCTGCCATTTTGTTTTGAAGTTTGGAATAAAAAGTACCAAAGATGATCTAAATGGGTCCAGTACCCTTTACTAAATCCTTACTTTGAGAATAGTATAATCCAAGTATAATATACATATCCAGGCAAGAATATTAATAAAGTGACCTCAAATACATAAAATATTAATCACAAAATACTGAAGTTCACCACCAATTAAGCATAATCATGGAAGTAAAACCTTACCATCTCACTTCAGCTATAGAATACCTGGACACTTGATTGACTGACCTCATACCCGGGTTTGTTCTCAGAATCATGGACCTTTATCAGCTCTGCTTCCCTTTTTCCAACTCCTACACATCTGGGAAAACTTCAAGGTATTTTTCTAGCTAAAGTCAAAACCTCAGCTGGCTGCATGCAACATTTTTTTTTTCCTCATCAGCTCCCACTCCAAAAGGCCTTAATCCAAAAATGAGAGTTGCCATGGTGACTTGTTGTAGTTGCTAGAAGGTTTTGTAAGATGCAGTCATCCTCTTTGTACATTTCCATTTTCAAATTTCCAGCAACAAGAAAAATGAAGTTTTCCTTTGTTAGAATGGGAAATGAAGTGTTTAGCAAATTTGTAAGCAAGTGACAGAGATCTGGGGAGTGAGCACATGGGACACTGGATCCCACAAAAGAGAGCCTTGAATGCTGATGGCAGGACACATGTCTTTAAAGAAGATACCAACTCAGAGCACAGAGTCTCCTGTGCTTTTTAACTTGAAATGAACTTCTCAGTTTCCAGGGGCCTAAATAAATGGCTAATTAAGCCAAAGAAGATCTCTCATATGAACTGAAAGACCAAGGGTCCACAAACTATGGCCCACAGGCCAATCATGCCCTGCCATCTGCTTTTTAAATAAAGTTTTATTGGAACCCAACCATGTCCACTCTTTCATGTGTTGCCTATGGGTGCTTCTACAGTACAAGAGCAGAATTCTGTGGTTGCACCAGAGAAGCGTGTCAACTACGAGCAAAGAACATTTGCTATCTTGCCCTTCAAAAAATGTTGGCCAATCTCTGCTAGTGGGCTGGGAGAGGCAAAGGAGTTAAGAGAGTGAGAGGGTGACCAAGCCCACTTTGACAGTCCGTTTGAATGTTTGCCTCTTGTTCCTTGTGAGTGTGCTAAGTTGCTTCAGTTGTTTCCACCTCTTTTGTGACCCCATGGACTGTAGACCATCAGGCTCCTCTGTCCATGGGATTCTCTAGGCCGGAATACTGAAGTGGGTTGCATGTTCTCCTCCAGGGGATCTTCCTGACCCAGGGATAGAACTGGCGTCTATCTGCATTGGCAGGCAGGTTCTTTACCACCAGTGTCACCTGGGAATCCCGTTAATTTTTCCCTAATGCATTATTTACATTTAAATCTAGAGCTCTAAACCATGGAAGAAAATCTCTTTATCTTTTGTTTTAGCTTAGGTCCTCTAAGAAGCAGTTTGCCAACACATTATTAGGCCTGTAAGAGGTTCATTGGTGAAAATTCTTTGTGTAGGGCAAAGGGGAGGATGCTGGAGAAGCCAGGGAATCCTCAGGAGGACATAGCAGGTCTGAGTCCTGTGAAAGGAGAGAGAAAATGAAGGAGTTCTGCTAGGAGGGGTCTAAGACCACAACACAGCTCCAGAAGTTCTGGGGCAAACCCAAAGAGAGTCTGCAAGCTCAAGTCACCCACAAGGAGAGTCCTGCCCTCACAGGAACAGCCTTGCCAAAAGCAAGCCCTGTGCAAACACAAGGGAGGATTTGGAAGGCAACAGTGGGGCAACGCATCCATTCCACTCCCCATGTTAGATCCAAGCAGTGCATTTTCATGGACCTCACCCTGCCTCATCCTGTTATATCAAATCATATTTCCAACCTGCCCACAATTGTTGAGAGGCTGATGTGTCTACAGAGCACAACATTAAGTATGGTGATGGGGAAGAAGAACACAAATGATAAAAAATTCACTAAGTTCAAAGCAGTTGGGAAGATCGCTTTTTGGAACTGTTGGCAGATGGACAATGCAATGATCTCTGGATTTTCCAGCAATTGTTTGTTAGGTCCTCAGAGCATCTGAAAAACTCCCTTCCTGACTTTGTTAGGAGCCCTCTGACTCGCTGGACCACAGATCACAGGGTCTGTATTATGCTGGCTCTCTGATGGTTGTGCTCTAGGCTTCTCTCCTCCGCTGTTTAGATAGAACGCATGCTGATGGAGGAGAGGTATGAAACATATGAAGTGGAACAAATGTCAGACTGCTTTCACGTTCCCAATTATTATTCCTGCTTTACAATGGGAACAAGCAGAATTGAGAAAGGGATTTTTAAAAGATGAATCCCTGTAATATTATTTCACAAGGCAAATTCTTGGCAGCTTCATGTCTTTTCTTTCTTTCTGCGCCCAACTTCCTCTTGTTAAAATTTGACTGAAGAGTCGCTATGACCACCAGTTGAACACTAAAAATGATACAGCCCAGATTCACTCCAAGAATGCCAAACTCTTGTTAAATAAACATGTGAGTGGACTAGGGTTAATATTTACAGTGTATTAGAGTTGTCTCTTAGAGCAGCTTAAAAGGATGAGCTGGAGTCTCAAGAATTTGTGAATTACTGTTTTAAAAAGTAGAATTCTTCTAGAATACACTTTAGTTTCAGAATTAAATGACATCTTTCTTCCATGAAGGAAAGTCAACAGGTCAGTCTCCTTTCGTTGTTTTCTTACAGATGCCGTGGAGATCAAACCAACACACGCAAATGTTTGTTCGTCTCGAATCTTTGTCACCTTTCTCAAGCCTGTGTCTCTCACTGCCATTTGACAGAGCCCTGTTCATCCTTCTCCCTCCAATTCTAATTGTTACTAGAAAGAAAATAGAGAAAAGGACAAAGAACTTTCTGTTTCCTGAAAGCCTGGTCGCTTTCAAAGGCTCCTATCTCTGCTTTATGATTTTCTTGTCTCAGCAACAACTTTCCTAATAATAATTTGATGGTAGAAATTCTTGCTAATTCTATAGTAGATTAGTTGCTTCAGTTGTGTCTGAAAGAAAGCAAGCAAGCTCCAAGTATCCAGATTCTAATTTATCAACCATTATACAAAAAGCAGTAAGAACTACATTCATGAGCTTGTATTTGCAAATATGTTTTTAAGGTCAATCATACATACATTATGTAAGATGCAGAATTTACTGATAAGAGTAATTTGGTTAAAATGCATGCTAAAGTTGGACCTCCCACAGTCCACCACCCACAACACCCATCCCAGGAGGAGTAAGGGTGTGGAATTCAAATTTATGAAGATAAATAAAACATGAATAATTTTAAAAGATCATAATTAAAATTAATAAGTGATTATAGCTGTCAATATATAGAGAACTCTCCCCTTAATTAATAGGTTTGATGTTATTTCTCACATCCTATTTTAGAAGAAATATACATATCTGTGGGCTTCCCTGGTGGCTCAGTGGTAAAGAATCTACCTGCAATGCAGGAGACCTGGGTTCGATCCCTGGGTCAGGAAGATTCCCCTGGAGGTGGGCATGGCAACCCACTCTAGTATTCTTGCCTAGAGAATCCCCTGAGGGGTCACACAGTCCATGGGGTCGCACAGAGTCAGACACAACTGAAGCGACTAATCAGCAGAGGCATACATATCTGTGCCCAAACATTCGTACAGATGTAGCTATCAATAAATTACTGATAAAAGAGAAATCAACAGATTCTTCTCCTGTGCTGAATTCTATCTCATTTGAAGTCAGTGGTTGACAAAATTTTGAATTCCTTCATGCCCTTGGAATTATTTTTCTTCTTTGTGCCCCATGTTTTGAAACCATCTACCAATCAAAGGAATGGACTTAATTAAATAGAAATTCATTTTTTTCCATTTCTGTTCATCAAGGAATATGTAAATATCATCAGAGCTTTCATATAGCTCATTGATAGTAGCTTATCAACATGAGTTGATAAAATTGTAGCCCATAGATGAGGGACAAGGTTTATGCAGTTGCTGAAGCAGCTTTATTGTCAGTAGGCTTACGGTTTCCATAAGGTAGTTTTAAAAAATAATGAACACCGCCTGCAGGTCTTCATTACTAACTTCATAAATCCCTGAAGAGCTCAGGACACTGTTGAGAAGTGTTATTCCAAAGACAGAAGAGCTGTTTTTCAAGCTTTTCCCCACTCCAATACCCAGGAGCCACAACCCACTCATAAGTAGCTATTGATCACACTGATAGATTATAGCCACACTGTCCATGGAGAGGGATGCACCAAAATCTTGGGGAGAAAGAGGGCCTGTTGAGAGAAGAGAATGTGCAAGTTGAAAAAGTGTCATGAGTGATTCATACAGCCTTCATGTCACCCCCTGAAAACAACTGCTTTTGTTGTTGCTGTGCAGAGTTAAGTCATGTCCAACTCTTTGTGACCCCACGGACTGCAGCACGCAAGGCTCCTCTGCCCACCACCATCTCCCGGAGTGTGCTCAAATTCACGTCTGCTGAGTCGGTGGTGTTAGAAGTGATATAATCTCTCAACAGAAAGGCAGTTTATATATTCAGTTATGAAAATTAAACCCTTTTTATGAATCTGCGATGAGGCTAGACTACTATGGGATTTCTCATGACCTGAAACATTTGTTTTTCTGTATTTTAGAGTAATGAAATGACAACTTTTTGTCACTTCTGAAGATGGATCACTCTGAGAAGAATGCACGCTGCTCCAGAACAGAGACTGAGTTTGGTGGGTAGAACATCTTCCCCATTCTCAGCACTCAAATATTACTCAACACCCTTTAAAAATACAGCAAAAGGGCCTTTTGGGTACTGCAGCCAAATTTCACCACAAGTTCCTCAGCATGCTCCTTTTCTTCCAGCTCCTGGGTGGCCTTTTGCTTGGGAGGCAGCTACTTTGAATTTCAGATGCTGAGACACAACAGCGTCAGGACACACACTGAAAGCGGGAGGCAAATCTTCTCCTTCCCTGTTATTATGAAAAAGGCCTCCCAAAGTTAGCATTCCAAATGAAACTGTAAACTTGAAATCCACCAATCTATTTTGAAAATGGTAGTCTCAGATATACATGAAACTGATTTTGTTGAACTTTGATAATCTGCCAGTGTCTTCATCATATTTTCCAGGGAGCTTATTATTAGCTGTTCTCAAAGTACATGTACACCTTGAATACATTACAGTAATCCCCATAGCTTTATCTTTCAAATGGTTTTGAGCTAGATCTTTGGCTAATTTTATTTTCCAGTGGAAGTCTAACCCTGCCAAAGACGCAAAGTTGGAAGTATTCCCAAAACCAACCTTATTTATTTTCAATACATTATCTTACTCAGCAGAGTTTTGATAAACATAAGAATTGTGCAGGGTTTTAAGCTTGTAGCTTATGAAATAAGTTTCAGGTAGTCCATACTTTGCGTTCAAGAGGATAAGAAAGATATAGCATAGATGGAGCTAAAACCATGCAGAAGGTAGCATAATTAAGCTGACTTCCAAACTGAACAAGTAATTAAGTTTAAGCCTAAATAACAAAAGGGCTATTATTGAAATGTCCTATGTCCACTGAACTTTTTTACATTGGCATCTCCTGCATAGACAACATAATTATACAGAAATGCATTAGCATAATAGACTACAGGACACATATGGCACTGAAACTTCTTCATTAATCTGAAACTGCTTTCACACATGAGTAAACTGCTAAAACACTAGATAGTTAAATAATGGCAGATTGAGGACTTTGAGTTTGATTTCTTTCCATTTCTTTCCAATATCTAATTCCACATGAAGGAATTCCAAAATGCTTTTGATCTTTGATCAAAAAGTATGAGAATTGGAATTTGAAGTAGTAAATCTGGGCTGGGAAGAACATAGAAATTAATGATATAGACCGAGAACTATTTATTGTATGTGCTGTGGTTGTACTACTGTGTAACTTGTCAGCCTCCTCAGTCTGGGAAAAATTGTTGAATTAAAGCTCATTAAAACAAAATATCAATTATTTATTGTCAATAAAAGACTGAGCCCATGTGTTATGGAATTAAAACTGACATTGCCCACTCTGAATCTACCTGATGCTCTTCCTCCACTTTGGAAAGAGAATTGAAAAGAATTTTCTTTAAAATCAGACATTTTTGGTGCCATGTCAAGTTCTCGATATGATTATATTTTAGAGATTTACTAAAATCTTATAAAGTTTATTTCATTTAATAGTGTGTGACCTAAGTCAATTCCATGTCAGTACAACTGTGACAAATAATCCTCCAAAGAATGACGCTTCATTAAAATATAAAAAAGAGTAAACCTAAAATACACTTTAAGGCACCTAGTACTAGCTGCATTGTGATGATATTGGTTTTATTATTACTTTTTTTATTGTTGGAGTATCATTGTTTTACAATGTTGTGCTAGCTTCTGCTGTAGGACAGAGTGAATCAGCTATATGTTTGCACAGATCCCTTCCTCTAGAGCCTCCCTCCCACCCCCACCATCCCACTCCTCTAGGTCATCATAGATCACCAAGCTAAGCTTACTACAAGCAGCTTCCTACAAGCTAGGTATTTTACACATGGTGGTGTTGAGATTGGACTTTATTAATATCCTCTATGAGTTCCCTGAGGACCCTAATAATATCTTATTTACTATTCACATTCACAGATCATTGTAACTCAACAATCTTAGATCCACATAATATTAAGTATAAAAATTTGTGTTCAATTGAACTGCATTCTTTTGTTTCTAAATGGCTGCACTGGACTAGACATAGATCAGACGTATGCATTCCAATGCAGAAATGATCAGAAAAGTAAATCGAAAGGGGATCTGTTGCCATTTTCTGAGGACAGTGATGGCTCACAGGGAGAAGAATTAACTGCCCAGTAAACCTGCTCGAGTACAGACGTGACCTTGAAAAGTGGCTTCACAGGCACGGATCACATTTCCCAGCCTCCACTGCAGGTAGGTGGGAGAAGATGATTAACCCCCATTGGATTTCTCTGTGTGTGAGAAATAGCATCTCTTGCGCTGAGCAACTGAATTTTGGTGCTTTCAATTATTGCAGCAGCTACTCTGAATCTAATAGAAACCACAAAATATCACTGTGCCTACTGGTCTTTTTAATGAAACTTTGTACACAAACATTGTTTTCTCCTGGATACCTGAGCTGGTAAGGTTAACAGTATGTCCCTGAGGAGTTGCAACACTGCTTTTGAAGGACTGTATTATGCAACAGGATTTGCTACTTTCGGCTGAATTCACTATATCAAAGTGACTCCTCTGACTTTTCTGCTGGTGGCAGATCTTTGAAATGCTTATTCCAATCTTTAGAAAAACATCATTATTTTTCTCTTCAATCAAATACAGGTAGCTGTCTCCTCACTTTCCTCTTTCTCCTCTTTCATTCTCCTTCTGTCACCTACCCCTATTTGGATTCTCTAAACACTTATGGAAATGTCTTTTTCTAACCAAAAGCCCTAATTTAAGAAAAAGAAAATTTAATTAATTTATTTTAATTGGAGGCTAATTACTTTACAATATTGTGGTGGTTTTGGCCATACATTGACATGAATCAGTCACGGGTGCACGTGTCCCCCCCATCCTGAACCCCCCTCCCAGCTCCCTCCCCACCCCATCCCTCTGGGTTGTCCCAGAGCACCAGCAAAAGCCCTAATTTTGACCACATTTTTTGTAGGCATTGTTTTCTATATCTGATGAATTATTGACAATTGAAGAAGCAAGAATTAGCTTGGATTTTACTTATGATTATGTTGAATTCCCCACTACATTTAAAACATAGGGGAATTTTTTTTAATTAAAAAATAAAACATAGGGAATGCAGGCCTGTCAATGATATCACCTATTGGAAAATATTACTGTGGTGCTGATCCTTTAATGAGACAGTAAGTAGGCCGCCTTTGGAAACTGGAGTCATTCTTTGATGTTATAAAGATGTACAAATCAAATTTCCTTTGTACATATTCAGCACAAGTTCAGATTTATGCCTTTAATAAAGCACAGCAGTGATCTGGTTGCATATCTGAACACTGACAATGTGCAATAGAATTTTCCCTGTGGGTGCTATTTGCCTGCAAGCCATAAGAGGAAAAGGCTGCATGGTCCCCATAGAATAAAAACATTTTCCAAAATCCTGCTGGGTAAGTCAACAGTGAAATGGACTTCTAATGAGGAATTGGGTCGTTAGAAATTCTGTGATCATTTTATCTGTAAACATTTGTTGTTGGCTAAGTGCTATCACACTTCAAGAAATGATAATATCTTTACTATTTGAAGGAAATCTCGTTCCCTTTATACTCTGAAACCGTACCCAGTAATTCCCATCTAGCTCTTCTAATCAATGAGCTGTGCTTAACACACAGCTATAGTACTAGTTGTGGGATCTAAGGCCCTGAACATCTCATGGTAGATGATAAGATTCTGGGTAATTTAGGGAAATCTTGCCTTTCTAGTTCTATCCTTCATGACACAAGCTTCCCTCCACTTTAGCACACAGACACATGTGCACACTGCTCTCCAACTCTGTGAGCTGTTAGCACTTACTGAATATATTCTTATATAGAATTGCGTTAGTTCCAGGTTGACTGTCCTTTCCTCCAGGAAGCTTTCTCTCACGGGTTTTGTATTCTGAGAAGAAGAATGATACAGAGATTACTCTGCCAGGAGATTTTTAGAGTCCTCTTAGGATCGATATATGATGGAAAAAAGGGGAAAAAAACAAGATTGGGCAGAAGGGGAATTAAGTGTGTGTGTGTGTGTGTGTGTGTGTGTGTGTGTGTGTGTGTGTTCAGTAGCTCAGTCCTGTCCAACTCTTCGCAATCCCATGGACTGTAGCCCGCCAGGCTCCTCTGTCCATGGAATCCTCCAGGCAAGGATACTGGAGTGGGTTGCCATCTCCTACTTCAGGGGATCTTCCTGACCCAGGGATTGAATCCACATCTCTTGTGTCTCCTGCATTGACAGGCGGGTTCTTTACCACTGAACCACCTGGGAAACCCAAGGGGAAGTATAGCTATGATAAAATGTCAGCAGAAACCTGAGCTGACTCCAAGGGGAGTTTTGAAGCTGACCTCTAAGTACTGTCCTGAGCTAGGAAAGGAGGTCAGGAATTTGTAGCTCAGGTCCACCAGGCACTGGCCACAGAGCACCCAAGGCAGGAGGCATAACCTTAAGTGAGACAGCTTTCAGCAGTCAAGACAGTGTATGAGGGGGGCGTGATGCCTGGAGGACTCTTAGCAATTGATGGGACCCATCACTCCTTTTGGAAGGGTGATCAGGGAGCACATCATGGCATTCACCACACACTTTCTCTTGCTCCACTATATCCACTTCTTTAAATGAAAATACTTCATCCCAAACTTCATGGAATGCAACTAAATCGTCATATAGAGAAAACTGTGTAGTCTTAAATAGATAAGCTGAGACTCCAGAATAAGAAGTTGGAAGATAAATAATTTCAAACAAAGAGAAGAGAAGATATTAACAAAATGGAAAACAAATATATAATGGAGAGGTTCTACAGCATCACAAGTCTTTGAAAAAGCTGTTAAATTAGGTTGATGGAAAGAGAAAGAAATAACCAATTTCATCATGAAAAAAGCTGACATTATTACAGATTTTATAGAAAAAATGTTTTAATTTGTATGAGATAAATTCTTAAAACATTTTAAATAACTTGTAAAACATTTTAATATTGAATTACTCAGGTCAGTAATTTGAAACTTTCTACCACAAAAACTCCAGGTCCAGGTTGTTTCATTGCTGAGTTCTACTGAACACTGAGAATATATCTAATGTACATAGACTTTTCCCAAGAATTAAAAAAGTGTTGCAATTCTCAACTGATATTAAGAATTCGCATTGCCTATATAGAAAATCCAAGTAATGTCAGTAAAAGAGAAGACAATGACAATCTCACTCAAAAGCAAAGATACAAAAAATTTATAAGCAAAGATACAAAAATTTCTTAAGTTCTCAACTCAGAGCAGCAATATTCAAAGTAATACTATATCATGACAAAAGTGGGTGTTATGTTCATCATAAATTTGGTTTACCATTGGAAAATCAGTCAATAGGAACTTTTTATGATAAATAACCAGTAAAGATATAATTCATAACTTCTAAACTAGTTGAAGCAAATGAGAGAATTTTTTGAATCTTGATATATTGAAGAGGACAGAAAAGGGTGGAGGAAGGGAAAAGCATTGGAATAAAAGAACACACAAAATAAAATGGTGGAAGTCATTTAAAATATATCAGTAGTCATTCCTTATACAAAAGCACTAACTTGCCAGGTAAAACAGAAAATTTGTCAGATTAGAAAAACTGACAAATCAAGAAATAGTAGTACCAGCATATTGTTTAAGTGTGTAGAATAGCAATAAGAACTGAAAATAAAAGCCTCTAGTTGTTGCCTTTGAACAGCTGAACTAGAACTGAGAAGCAATGGAGCAAGCAATTTCCTTCTAGTTTAATTTTTTTTACTAAGTGCTTGGAAATATCTATATGTCACTACTAATATTTATGAATACTTAAGTATCATCTACTGCCAGATATTTCAACTCTTTTCTCATTGTAAAAGATGTTTAAAATTCGTTGTCTTCTTTTTAATGAGTTTGAGTTTTATTCTTTCTCTATTGCCTTATAACTATGGAAACAAATTCTCCAGGGAGATTTAGAAGAAGCAAAGTTATATTCTGGCTTTCAGCATATTTTGAAATTAAATTTCCTATAATGAATTATTGTTTTAAAAATATGTTTTCCTTATTTGCTGACCAGGATCATATGTCAAAGACACTGAAGTTTCTCTGGTAATTTCAGAGACTCAAGCCAAAACACAGGTTAAGGGTCTCATTCTAAGTAAGCCCAATGATAATCACTGAAGCCTTATATTTAAGTGAGTAGTTATAAATTAATTGGTTTATCTAAATATCCCATAAGAAACTTTCCAAGAAGTAGGATATAAAACACAGAATATGACCAGAGGGAGGATTATGTGTAAAACTTATATGTTTACCAGTAATTTTTCCTGAATTGTGGGCAATTGGTCAGAGAGACCTGATAAAGGAACTTTTATATTATCTTTATTTAGGAAAAAAAAGTGTATATTTCTATCAATAGAACATGTTATAGATGAACTATGACACATTTTAAACAATGATAAATAGCAAACACGTATAATGCTTTCTACATGCCATATCCTCTGAGCCGAGTGATTTTATACGTAATTCACTAATATTCACAAGCTATGAAAAAGTTGCTAAAATTATACCCATTTTATAAATGAGTAAACTGAGAGGAGGTGTTAATAATTTTTTTTCAAATTCACCCAGGTGGTAAGAGGTGAAGCCAGGCTTGAACCCAGGACTATGGCTGCAAAGTCTGTGCTCTTAGCCACTGTGGTATAAAGATAACACACAAACATTATGGAAAGCTAGAAAAGTAAAAGAAAAAGTCACTCATAATCTCTTATATAACTATTGTATATTTTGTAGTCTTTCTGTCTTTTCTATATTCATGATTTTGTAACATGATTATTATAGTACATATTCTGCACTTGGTTTTCAGCAGTTAACATATCTGAATTATTTCAATGTTTTGTATAATTATAATTCAGTTTGAAATTGAAAGTGTTAGTCGCTCGGTTGTGTCCGGCTCTTTGCAACCCCATGGACTGTAGCCCACCAGGCTTCTAAGTCCATGGAATTCTCCAAGCAAGAATACAGGAGTGGGTAGCCATTCCCTTCTCCAGGGGATCTTCCTGACCCAGGGATCAAACCTTTGTCTCCTGCGTTGTAGGCTAATTCTTTACCATCTGAGCAAGTTTATACATTCATATTATTCAATCCTATGGATGAAATGAGGCTTCCCTGGTGGCTCAGCTGGTAAAGAATCTGCCCGCAGTGAGGGAGGCCCGGGTTCGATCCCTGGGTTGGGAAGATCTCCTGGAGGAGGGCATGGCAACTCACTCCAGTATTCTTGCCTGGAGAATCCCCATGGACAAAGGAGCCTGGCGGGCCACAGTTCATGGGGTTGTAAAGAGTCAGACACGACTGAGTGACTAAGCACACATGGATGAAATCGTTGGACATCAGGTTGGATCCAGGACTTTCCTACTGTGTGTGTATATAAACCTACCTTCCGCATCTTTATGGATGCAGATTTTGCCATGCTTCTAATTATTTCACTAGGAAATATATGCAGATGTGGAATTATTGAGTAATTAAGTGCAAATTCTATAATCTACCTTTAAAAAATCTAAAATGTTTCGAATTTTTCTTAAGCATTCTGTGTTGCTAGGTTGTTAATTCTTAAAATCACTGATAACTAAATCCCACCATTTCCATTCTCCCTTGCAAATAGGTTACTGTCAATTTCCCAGTAGCTCTGCATGGAGCTCACAGATTAGAAATCCCAATTTATAAACTTATTAAAAATCATTGATCTGAACATTTTTGAGTCTGGTAATAATGTTATTTTTGGCACATAGACAGAAGAAAACAATTTCTGCCAGCACAACAGAGTCCTTTTGTTTTCCCAGGGAAGGTTGAAACTGATTATTTTTATCATTTTAAGAAGATTCTGTGGAGAGGTTGCCTAGCCATGGCTGGACCAAGCAAAGGTACTTTGAAACTATACCCATTTTAATTGTATTTGCTCTATTTTAAAAGCTGAAAAGCTAGGACTCCAAAAAGCTAGGTATGTTAACCAAATTTTTTTTAATGTTCTGAATTACTGAAGCAACACATACTCACACAATAAACACCTTTTTGCTCTAGATCTAGTATTTTGTGAAATTATAGGAAGACAATTTTAGAATTGGAAAAAGAACTTAGAAATATTCATTTTTTCTGCCCATCTTATAGATGAAGAAAATGAAGCTCAGTAAGTTTAAAACATTTTTGTTGTGTGTGTGGTCAGATTTACATGGGGGATTAATGGCAAAGTTAGGCTAGAACTGAATCTTCTTATTCCTGTTTCCCTTCTGTGTCTACTTTTGATATTGGAGAAATGATACAGTTAAGTTCAAAAGGATTAAATCTGGAAAAAAAAGAAAAGGCCTTTAATCACAGGACTCAGGCCCCATTTATATCAAGAATATAGGATATTAAACAAAATCTTCAGTAGAGGAGAAAAGGTAGGTTAACAAATTGTTGATGTGTCTTGGTCGTCATGTGGCCAAGATCACATGGCCATAATGTTAATTTAGGTCACAGATTATGGTAAGGATGATCTAGTATACAGTTAGTGATAATGGCCTTTCTCAAATTATGTAAGGTAGAGCTTATTGTTAAACTGTTTTTAAGTAATATTTTCTTCTCAAGGGAACGATTCATTAATGTAGGCATAGCTAATCTTAATTACTTAAAGTTAGATCATACTGTCTGAGGTGAAGACCTGTCTGAAAGTGTAAAGAGGCTATGCCATTAGCATAATAAATTGATGCTCAGTGTAACCTGTGGGTCGATAACATAGGCTTCACCTGGGAGCTTTTCAAAAACACAAACATCAGCTCCACCTAGGCCAACTGCAAGTAGGGTACAAGAATTCGTGCTTTCACAAGCTCTCTGGGTGATTCTCATACATGCTAAAATTTAAGAAGCATTGTTCTAGTAAGTGTCATTTCAACCTTTTTTGCACATTGGGATGACATCGGAACCTTTAAAAATACTTATGCCAGATTCCCATCCCAGATTCATATTTAATTGCTCTGGTGTGTAGCCTGGGTATTATCCTGGTTAGAATCAACACTCCAACAATTCATTTAGAGCATTTGTGTTGCTTCTTCCTGATAAAATTAATGAAAATAGATGTCAGCCTACCCAGCTCCACCAAGGTTTAGAACAGGTGTCTGCAAAGTGACTGGATACAAGTAACCACTGGAAGATAGGTGTAAAGTATTAGAACCTTTCTTAGTATTAGAAGATTTTATTGATAATATAATAACACTGTAAAATTAATAAATATCTTTACAAATATAGAGGATACATACTAAATAGCCTTAATTATCAAAGTTCATGATATAGAATGATGGTTTTCAAACTTCAGTATGCACAAAAATTACCTAGAGAGCTTCTGGAAATACAGATAAATTCAAATATCTTGAGTTTGAGTCCAGAAATCTAACACTATAAGCTATACCCCAGATGATTCTTATGTAAATATTCCATAGACTACTCTTTAAGAAGCACTCATTTAGAGCCAGGCTTTGTTTCAATTAGAATAAAAATGGAGAGAGTTCTCTGGAAAGACAGAACACACATTCAGGGCCTCAAGGGTCATAGGACTTCAGTGGGATCATCATATTTAAAGACATGAACCTCAGTGCTGAAGGATATCAGCAATTCAAAGGGGATAGTTTCCTGGGGCTAGCCCTGGTCACATAGATAGCTATGTAACCAGGAATATCAATGAAGAGATTGACAATGAGAAGTATAACTCTTAAGAGTGGAACCACTCTTATAGTCATTCTTACTGGTTGTAATATAGTCCTGCAGAAAACCAGTGGAATGAAAAATTGAGTATAAATTTGCTTCTTTAGCCTAGAATCAGAGTAAGGAGAAATAATTATAGTATAAAATTTTAACAGTTTCTACCTTCAAATATGATAGGTGATATACTGCCAAGAATATGGGAATAATAAAATTAAATATAAATTATATATAAACAGCAATTAAAATATAGAGATTGTCAAATTGTACAGAAACAAATCCAGCTATGTGCTTCCTACAGGAAACCACTTACAAATGAGAAAAATATGCAATAAGATGTAATGCATATTAATACTAATTAAAAAAACCTGGCATTAGACTGTTTTGGAACACTAGATTGCTATATGCAAAAAATGAGCCTATATCTTTATCATACACCATATACATATAGCTGAAAATGAATTATAGATGTAAATATAATGGATTAAATTTTTAATCTTCCAAAATACAGAAAACAAATCTTCATGATCTTGAAGGAGAAAAAGAGTTGACAGAATATAAAAAGTATGAAGTATTTTTAAATGTTAACTTATATCATTAAATTAAATATTTTTCCTCCTCAAGATACATCATTAAGAAGATGAAAAGATGAACCACAGACTTGGAGAAAATATTTTCAAAATCTATATCTGATAAAGATTTTATATTTTAAATATACAGAGAATTATTAAAAGTTAATAACTGAAAGATATACAATCCAATTTTTATTTTATTTTTTAATTTATTTATTTTAGTTAGAGGCTAATTACTTTACAATATTGTATTGGTTTTGCCATACATCGACATGAATCTGCCACAGGTGTACATGTGTTCCCCATCTTGAACCCCCTTCCCACTTCCCTCTCCATCCCATCCCTCTGGGTCATCCCAGTGCACCAGCCCCAAGCACCCTGTATCATGCATCGAACCTGGACTGGCAATCTATTTCACATATGATAAGATACATGTTTCAATGCTATTCTCTCAAATCATCCCACCCTCACCTTCTCCCACAGAGTCCAAAAGTCTGTTATTTATATCTGTGTCTCTTTTGCTGTCTCGCATACAGGGTCATCGTTGCCATCTTTCTAAATTCCATATATATGTGTTAATGTACTTTATTGGTGTTTTTCTTTCTGACTTACTTCGCTCTGTATAATAGGCTCCAATTTCATCCACCTCATTAGAACTGATTGAAATGCATTCTTTTTAATAGCTGAGTAATATTCCATCGTGTATATGTACCACAACTTTCTTATCCATTCATCTGCTGATGGACATCTAGGTTGCTTCCATGTCCTGGCTATTGTAAACAGTACTGTGATGAACGTTGGAGTACACGTGTCTCTTTCAATTCTGGTTTCCTCGAGTATATGCCCAGCAGTGGGATTGCTGGGTTGATTGGTAGTTCTATTTCCAATTTTTTAAGGAATCTCCACACTGTTCTCCATAGTGGCTGTACTAGTTTGCATTCCCACCAACAATCACTAGTCACTGTTTAGTAGCTAAGTTGTATATGACTCTTTGCAATCCCATGGATGGCAGCACACCAGGCTTCCCTGTCTCCTGGAGTTTGCCCAAACACATCTCCATGGAGTTGGTGATGCCATTCAACCATCTCATCCTCTGTTGCCCCCTTTTCCTTCTGCCCTCAATCTTTCCCAGCATCAGGGTCTTTTCAAATGAATTGACTTTTCATATCAGGTGGCCAAAATATTGGAGCTTCAGCTTTGGCATCAGCCCTTCCAATAAGTATTCAGGGTTGATTTCCTTTAGGATGGACCGGTTTGATCTCCTTGCTCTCCAAGGGACTCTCAAGAGTCTTTTGCAGAACCACAATTCAAAAACATCAATTCTTAGGGTGCTCAGCCTTCTTTATGGTCCAGCTCTCACATCTGTATATGACGACTGGAAAAACCATAGATTTGACTCTACACACCTTTGCCGGCAAGTGATATCTCTGCTTTCTAATATGCTGCCTAGGTTTGTCATAGCTTTTCTTCCAAGGAGCAAGCATCTTTAAGTTTCATGGCTGCAGTCACCATCTGCAGTGATTTTGGAGACCAATAAAATAAAGTCTGTCACTGTTTCCACTTTTTCCCCACATATTTGCTATGAAGTGACGGGACTGGATGCCATGATCTTCATTTTTTGAATGCTGAGGTTCAAGCCAGCTTCTTCACTCTCCTCTTTTACCCTCATCAAGAGGCTTGTTAGTTCCTCTTTGCTTGCAGCCGTGAGAGTGGTATTATCTGCATATCTGAAGTTGTTGATACTTCTCCCAGCAATCTTGATTCCCGCTTGTGATTCATTCAGTCTGGCATTTCACACGTGGTACTCTGCATGGTTAAATAAGCAGGGTGACAATATACAGCCTTGTTGTACTCCTTTCCCAGTTTTGAACCAGTCCTTTGTTCCATGTCTGGTTCTAACAGTTGCTTCTTGACCTACATACAGGTTTCTCAGGAGACAGGTAAGGTGGACTGGTACTCTCATCTCTTTAAGAATTTTCCAGTTTGTTGTGCTTCACTCAAAGGCTTTAGTGTAATGAAGCAAAAGTAGATGTTTTTCTGGAATTCCCTTGCTTTTTCTATGATCCAGCAGATGTTGGCAATTTGTCACTAGTCATTAGGGAAATGCAAATGAAACCACAACTAGATATATTATACACAATATAATAGCTGAAATTTAGAAAATTAACAATATCAAGTACTATGGGCAAAGATGTGCAGCAACTTATATTCTCATATATCACTGGTTAAAAGGGAAAATGGTACAACAACTTTGGAAAACAGTCCAGCAGATCCATATAAAATTAAATATATATTACATGACTCAGAAATTCTACTCTGAGTTATTTCCCTCCCCATGAAAATAACCATGCATTAAACCAAGACTTGTCATGGACATTCATATTAGCTTTACTCATAATAGCCAAACACTGGAAACAATTCAAACTTGTCAAATACTGATGGAAAAGCAAACTGTGCCATATCCATAGAATGGATTACCACCCAGATGTAGAAAGACAGGAATTATTGGGTTGGCCCAAAAGTTCATTTGTCTTTTTCCATAATATATTACTTACATAGGCAGCAGCATGAATTAATCTGAAAAGCATTTAGAATTCTAAATAAAATAAAGGAGACATAGAAAATTGTTTGATTTAATTCATATGAAATTCTAGAAAATGACAAAACAGTAGTGACAAAAATATGTCACTGATGGACAGGAGCTGGGGCTGAGGACCTGACTATAAGATGCACAGGGGAACTTGATGAGTGATGAAATGTTTTATAACTTGATTTGGCAGTGGGCAGTTTCATAATAGTATACATTTATCAAAACTCATCAAATGGTGCAATAAAATGGGTGAATTTTATCACATGTAGATTATACTTCAGTGCAATGTAAAAGAAAAAAACTAAAAAAATAGTTGGTATGAGACTGGCCATTTCTTATGTGCCTTTCTTCTGGCCATAAAGATTGTTTCATGAACTGTTCCTTTTATCTGAGACAATCTAATGAATATTGGTCCTGCCTTTATGTCACTGTGAGGGGGAGCCAGTCTGAGAAGGAAGCCATAGTTTAAGATTTCACACTTAATCCTTATAACTATCCTAAGAGACAGGTATTACTATCCCACTTTATAGATAAGAAAAATGAGGGTTAGAGAGACTCATTTTCCCAAAGTCATGTAACTAGCAAGTGGTAAAGCATGGCTTCTGCCTCAGTTCAGTTCAGTTCAGTCGCTCAGTTGTGTCCGACTCTGCAGCCCCATGAACCGCAGCACGCCAGGCCTCCCTGTCCATCACCACCTCCCGGAGCTTACTCAAACTCATATCCATCGAGTCGGTGATGCCATCCAACCATTTCATCCTCTGTCATCCCCTTCTCCTGCCCCCCAATTCCTCCCAGCATCAGGGTCTTTTCAAAAGAGTCAGCTCTTCGCATCAGGTGGCCAAACTATTGGAGTTTCAGATTCAACATCAGTCCCTCCAATGAACACCCAGGACTGATCTCCTTTAGGATGGACTGGTTGGATCTCCTTGCAGTCCAAGGCACTCTCAAGAGTCTTCTCCAACACCACAGTTCAAAAGCATCAATTCTTCTGTGCTCAGCTTTCTTTATAGTCCAACTCTCACATCCATACATGACTACTGGAAAAACCAATACCTTGACTAGATGGACCTTTTGGCAAAGCAATGTCTCTGCTTTTTAATAAGCTGTCTAGGTTGGTCATAACTTTCCTTCCAAGGAGTATGCATATTTTAATTTCATGACTGCAGTTACCTTCTGCAGTGATTTTGGAGCCCAGAAAAATAAAGTCAGCCACTGTTTCCACTGTTACCCCATCTATTTGCCATGAAGTGGTGGGACTGGATGCCATGATCTTAGTTTTCTGAATGTTGAGTTTTAAGCCAACTTTTTCACTCTCCTCTTTCACTTTCATCAAGAGGCTCTTTAGTTCTTTTTCACTCTCTGCCATAAGAGTGGTGTCATCTGCATATCTGAGGTGATTGATATTTCTCCCAGCAATCTTGATTCCAGTCTGTGCTTCATCCAGCCCAGCGTTTCTCATGATGTACTCTGCATATAAGTTAAATAAGCAGGGTGACAATATACAGCCTCGACTTTCTCCTTTTCCGATTTGGAACCAGTCTATTGTTCTGTGTCCCGTTCAAACTGTTGCTTCCTGATCTCCATACAGATTTCTCAAGAGGCAGGTCAGGTGGTCTGGTATTCTCATCTCTTTCAGAATTTTCCACAGTTTATTGTGATCCACACAGTCAAAGGCTTTGGCATAGTCAATAAAGCAGAAATATATGTTTTTTCTGGAACTCTCTTGCTTTTTCGATGATCCAGCAGATGTTGACAATTTGACCTCTGGTTCCTCTGCCTTTTCTAAAACCAGCTTGAACATCTGGAAGTTCACAGTTCCTGTATTGATGAAGCCTGGCTTGGAGAATTTTGAGCATTACTTTACTAGCATGTGAGATTAGTGCAATTGTGCAATAGTTTGAACATTCTTTAGCATTGCCTTTCTTTGGGATTGGAATGGAAACTGAGGTGCCAAATCTCATTCTTATAGCTATTATTCAAGGGAAAAAAGAGCACAACATAGATCTATAATTTTAGATTTTTCATATACTATTGAAAATATGTTATTGTGACAGCCAGGACAATATCTGTATTCTCAATGTGTATAATTAAAGAGAAAATTTTGAAATCACATGACACTTTGTTCTAAAACCATAGTATACATTGATAGAAATCTCTATTGTTACAGGTCATACATGCGTAATTACTAAGCTGTTAAAGATCATTCAAGTTGCATCAATAACAATACAGATTGAGAAAATAGTTGCAATGGAAGTAAAAACAAATCAGGAAAACGGATTTCTTTGTTTCACATAAGAATCTCATACACAGAAACAAGCTCAAACACACAGTCTTTTGAGATGCCCTGTATGGATTGTGACATGAAAAAAGTGGAAAAACAGGACCCTCCTCAGGTATGTTGAGGGAAAAAAGGATCACAGTTTGTTATATTTAACTAAGCCTCCTGACTGAGTTAGTTTATGGCTATATTCTGAGTGGCATAATGATTTGACTGTCATTGTTGTACAAAGGAAACTGCTTTAAGTTTAGCTGTGTACTGTGGTCATTATGCAAATATGATCCTTCTGTATCTAGCCTAGTCTAGTTTGCAAAATTAGATATGCCCAGCCATGTTTCTGAAGCTCACTAAATCATTCTACAATAAATACAAATCCAGAATTACTGAGAGAGAAAAGCTGGAAAAAAATCTAATGTCTGAAGCTGAGAAAGCAAAATATCCAATGTAGAAATACATTTTCTTTAAGAGAATGGCAACACTGTAAATAATCATGATCAAAAGACACATTACTTAGAATACAATACCCGGGCATATATGTGGACATATATACTCTGATCTAAAGAAATCAAACCATTGTGTTCCCAAAGCACAGAACTTTTGTTCTTTCACATTTAAAATATTAGCATTATTAGAAAATTCCTTATTTAGAAACAAGGAAATTAGAAATTCCTTATTTCAGATTGAAAAACAATTTGCACTTAACCAAAGTCATTCATCTTTATATACTCAATAAAGTATCGCCAGGCTTCAACAGTACATGAACCATGAACTTCCAGTTGTTCAAGCTGGTTTTAGAAAAGGCAGAGGAACCAGAGATCAAATTGCCAACATCCATTGGATCAAAGATATAGCAAGAAAATTCCAGAAAAGTGTCTACTTCTGCTTTATTGACTATGCTAAAGCATTTGACTGTGTGGATCACAACAAACTATGGAAAATTCTTAAAGAGATGAGAATACCAGACCACCTTACCTGCCTCCTGAAAAATCTGTATGCAGGTTAAGAAGTAACATTTAGAACTGGACATGGAACAACAGACTGGTTCCAAATCAGGAAAGGATTACGTCAAGGCTGTATGTTGTTACCACACTTATTTAACTTATAAGCAGAGTACATCATGCAAAATGCTGGGCTGGATGAAGCACAGACTGGAATCGAGATTGCTGGGAGAAATATCAATAACCTCAGATACGCAGATGACACCACTCTTATGGCAGAGGGTGAAGAAGAACTAAAGAGCCTCTTGATGAAAGTGAAAGAGGAGAGTGAAAAAGTTGGCTTAAAACTCAACATTCAGAAAATTAAGATAATGGCATCCGGTCCTATGACTTCATGGCAAATAGATGGGGTAACAGTGGAAACAGCGGCTGACTTTATTTTTCTGGGCTCCAAAATCACTACAGATGGTGGCTGCAGCAGTGAAATTAAAAGATGCTTGCTCCTTGGAAGAAAAGTTATGACCAACCCAGACAGCATATTAAAAAACAGAGACATTTCTTTGCCAACAAAGGTCCATTTAGTCAAGGCTATGGTTTTTCAAGTAGTCATCTATGGATGTGAGAGTTGGAATATAAAGAAAGCTGAGCGCTGAAGAATTGATGCTTTTGACCTGTGGTGTTGGAGAAGACTCTTGAGAGTCCCTTGGACAGCAAGGATATCCAACCAGTCAATCCTAAAGGAAATCAGTCTTGAATATTCATGGAAGGACTGATACTGAATCTGAAACTCCAATACTTTGGCCACTGATGTGAAGAACTGATTCATTGGAAAAGACCCTGATTCTAGGAAAGATTGAAGGCAGAAAGAGAAGACAATAACAGAGTATGAGATGGTTGGATGGCATCACTGTCTCGATGGACATGAGTTTGAGTAAGCTCTGGGAGATGGTGATAGACAGGGAAGCCTGGCGTGCTGCAGTCCATGGGGTCACAAACAGTTGGACACAACTGAGTGACTGAACTGAACTGAATGTATTGCATTTTATGCAGACCCAAATACAACAGTTATCATTTCTTGAGCACACAGCATGTTCTAGGCCTTATTCTAAGTGCTGTATGAATTCATGTAATCCTCATGATTTCCCTTATGAGTTAAACAGTATTATTATTCTCCTTTACAGATGAAAAAACTGAAGTCCAGAGAGGTTAAGCTGTCTGGAGTCACATAGCTGTCAGAAGTTAAAGACAGGATTTGAGCCCAGGCAGCCTGGTTACAGACTTCCTTGGTGCCTTAGATGGTAAAGAATCCACCTGCAATGAGGGAGACTTGGATTCTATCCTTGGGTAGGGAAAATACCCTGGAGAAGGGCATGGCAACCCACTCCAGTATTCTTGCCTGGAGAATTCCATAGACAGAGGAGATTGGCAAGTTATAGTCCATGGGGTCACAAGGAGTTGGACACGACTGAGTGACTAACACATTCACAGGCAGGTTATAGCGATTTCACACTTTATAACTAGTCTGAGCTAATTCTTCCCTAGGTGTGATATTGTGTGTGTGGCGGGGGGGGGGGGGGGGGGGGGCGGCATGCCTTCTTGGTATGTGGGGAGTACTTTGGCATTTCAAAACATTTTTACATAAAATTTACCACCATAACCGTTTTCAAGTACACAGCTCGGTGGCATTAACTACATGCATAGCATTGTGCGACCATCATCCCCCTCCACCTCCAGAAATCTTTTCATCTTGTGAAACTGAAACTGCATCCATTCAATAACAACTTCTCATTCTTTTCTCCTTCCCTCTGACCCCAGGCACCACCATCCTACTCTCTTTCTATGAATGTGACCACGGTAGGTACCTCATAGAAATGTAATGGTACAGTACTGTTCTTTTGTGACTGACTTATTTCACTTAGCATGATATCCCTCAAGTCTCATCCATGTGAGAGCACATGTCAAAATTCTTTTCTTTTTAAGGTTGAATAGTATTCCATTGTCTGTATATTCTACATTTTGCTTATCCAATCATCCATTGGTGAACACTTGGGTTGCTTCCCCCTTTTGGCTATTATGACTAGTGCTGCTATGAACATGAGTGCACAGATATCTTTGAGCTTCTGTTTTAAGTTCTTTTGTATATATAACCAGAAGTCCGATTGCTGGGTCATATGGCAGTTCTATTTCTAATTATTTTGAGGAACCATGGTATTGTTTTTCATAGCAACTGCACTTATTTTACATTGCCAACTACAGTGCATAAAAGTTTCAATTTCTCTACATCCTTGCCAACACTTGCTATTTCCTGGTTTTTAATAGAAGTCGTCTTAATAGGTATAAACTGGGTATGTTTTTAAGTTCTTGGAAGTTTCTAGATTCTGCATTTTGAGTTATGACATATATTGCAGAGACTCTATTTTGCTTTGAAGATTTGCCATGACCATGTCCTCTGCTAAGAAAGAGGTAATAGACATCACACACCATAATTTGTACCAGATGGACCTTCAGGCATGGTGATTTCATGCTTTATTTATGTGATCCTGCTCATCTGGCCACAGTTGATTGGACCAAAGAATGGCACTTGAGCCACAGGTGGACCAGGTGTTTTGATGCAGAAGAGGTGTTCACAAAGGGCCTTGAACCATATCTCTTCTCTCAGATTCCGTCCCACAGTCTGCCTCAGTGACTGTCTCCATTTACAGGATTAAACTCGCAAAACTTGAGGTTCACAGGCTCCGTTGGTCCCTCCTGGCAGGAGAAGTAGAAGCAATAGTAATAGAGATGAGGTATTTGAGACACCATAGTAATGGAGCATTTATAGGCACAAGCTCTTCAAATCTGACCAACGACCAGGTCAGCCGAGCTTTTTAGTAATTTTTAGTGATTTTTCATAGACTTCAACATCCTTTTCCCACAAACACTGTGATCTCTGATACCCTAAGCATGCCTCTCCTCTTTGCAACCTGAAAATGGCCAGTATGGAAGCTTCAAACAAAGAAATAAACATATTCATTAAAACAAAAAATGCTTTGAGTTTTATAAAGTCATTCTTTTATTAGATTTATACCTTTTATTATATTTATTATTATGTATAAGGTCATTCTTGATTTTTAAGTAACTTAAAAAAAACCAATGTAACTTTATGTTTCTGTTTGGTGTTGTTTTGACACACATCTCAAGATTTCTCTTTTTCATACCTAGGAAAATCAGAAAGAAGTTGCAAGCACAAAGTAACGGAGAAAAAAATGAAAGCAGGATTTGTAACTCTGAATTAGAATTAGCAAAAAAGCAAACAGAGAATTTCCAAAATGAATACATCCACAAACACCAGCCACCATACACTTAAATGACCAAGAAAAACATTTCTTATATTCAATTCTAAGCTCCAACTTTCAAAATATAATTTCAATAAGTCAAATTTTAAACGGAAATACTATCCAGAGATATCCAATAGCCAAAGGTGAACATGATTTGCTGTAACCACTTTTTAAATAGTGTGCCTAAAAGTTAAAATAGAGACACTTCCCCATAACTCAGACATTTCTTCCTGCTGTCATACTTGTGTAATCAGTTGCTATAGCCCCATCCTCCTAGCTAACTCTCTCCCTTAAAATAAGGGAACAAATATGCCATTTAGTCGTGTAACAACACTAGTGACTGTTACATCCGCTAGTGTAACCGCAGCAACAATAAAACAACAACAGCTAGTTCTACAACAGCAGTTTTAACTGGTGGCAAGATGAGGGGAGGTCAGAGGTCAAGTTGCACAGATATTTAACTATGCAATGAACATATTGAGCTATTGGGATAAATAGGAACAAACCCATGCTGCCAACCAGAAGTTGCAGTCCACAGCTTGATTTATTAGCAGAGGTAGTGTATGTTCCCTCGGGCGCAGTCTGTGAGCCACACTCACAGACAAAACATAGGTAGCCCTTTAATCCCAGTGGGGGATTAAACAAGACCACAAAAAAGTCACAAACCCGTTTCCCAACTAGGCTACAAAAGTAAAACTGTCAACCTTACCAGGCTCAATGTGATCAAATTTAAGGTTGTGGGAGAGACATGGGAGCAAATATTGATACACAAGTCAACTAACGATGATGACATCCTGGTTTTAGCTGGTCCTTTCTCACTAAGGAACCAGTAATAGTATCAACAACCTTTTGCCGAGTAATTATTGTGCCAGCTGCTTTGTGCATGCATGCGAAGTCACTTCAACTGTGTCCAACTCTGCAACCCTATGGACTGTAGCCCGCCAGGCTCCTCTGTCCATGGGGATTCTCAAGGCAAGAATCCTGGAGCAGGTTGCTGTACCCCCCTCCAGGATATCTTCCCAACCCAGGGCTCGAATCCCTGTCTCATTCCTCTCCTGCATTGGCAGGTGGCTTCTTTACTACTGGCACCACTGGGGAAGATGCTCTCTAATTTAATACCCACAGCAATCCTATGAGGTAGGAATTACGTTCTGCATTTAACACATGAAGTTCAGCTATTTGGCCAATAATACAAAGCTAGTAATTGACAGAATAGGTATTTATGACCCATCTAACCAAACACCAAAACTCACATTTTTCTTTTGTATCCCTATACTACCTGTCCTAGTAGGTACTAGATACATAGTAATGAATAAAGAATTTAATGAACATCTGTTGAGTAAAATATGCCAAAATCTCTGGTTACAAAATATTACAGATTCAGTGAAAGATGCAATGTGTATATCTTCAGGACTTGGATTCCTGGCTTGATGTGTGCAAACAGGAATTTAAGAGGCAAATGAATTCTGTCTACCGTTGCTTAGTACATATTACTCTGTTTCCAGCATAGAGCAATTTCTTTACCTCTTTGTCTTACTTTCTCTCTAATAAACTGTTAATTCCCTTGTCTAGACCCTCAGCACTCTTTTCCTAGACAGCAGTAACCTCTTTCCCGTTCCTGCCAGTCTACTAACACCACAGCCAGAATTATTTTCCATGCCTGCCACTCTCACATCCCCCTTTAATAAGAAACCCCCAAGGTTTTCAATGGCTCTGCTAATTACATTAATGGGGGCTGTTCCCTTCAAGAACTCACTCCACCCTACCTGTCTGTTCCCTCTGCTGCTATAATCCAGGTGTATTATGCATTCTGTATTACGGAGGGTGGAATATAGGCTCCATCCCAGACAATCCCTCCAGTCCTCTTTATCCTGACAGGTCACACAAACTGCTCCAAGCCATATTTGCAGCATCGGTTGCCAAAGAAGAAAAGCAATGTTGCCAAAAGGCCTTCTTGCCTTTTACAAGAACAGATCTTAGAACAGATCTACTTTACCGTTTACCCGAGAGAATCCCTCTTTATAACATTATTGAACTTGGCAATCAGACAGAGGCTGAGAGGCCCTTCCAAAAGGATTTGCTAAATCAGCTTTTCTTCTGAGGCAGACAAGTGATGCTGCATTCTAGCAAGAAGAGCATTCCATTTAAAACAGAAGCTGGCCTTCCGTTTGCCCTACTCACTCTATTTTAGCATCCTTCCTTGTTTTCAAGTTTATACTACTTCAAAGAGAAGGAGCTCCAATTAAGGATGAGGAGATGGTGCTCCTTTGAGCCAGGCAATGTTTTTTTTTTTTTTCTTTTTCTATTCACAGCCACCCCTTGGTCAAACCCCACTGCTTTTGTCATTTATTCTATGTGACTGCCTGTGTGACAGCCAGGGAAGTAAGCTCAGATTCACCCAGCAGTTCCCCACTGAAATAACATCATGACAGGGGTTAGGACACTTGCAGTATCTCTCCGGCTCTTTTTTCTGGGATTGCAGTCTGTGAAGCCTCTATAAGCCAGAACTGCCAGGGTCCATATTTGTCACCTTGTGGAAAGGATTTGCCTAAAAAGGAACATAAAGAAGAGCCAAGAGGAGACAGCCCTGCCAGTATCCTGCGAGCTCTTGAATTCAACCATGCCTGAAAGCAGGATTATTATCCCTTGGACTTTCTAGTGATGCAAGCTAATAAATTCCTATGCTTTTTAGCTTCAACAAGGTTAGCTGGAATATTTTTGTCACTTGCAAATGCATGAGCTCTAAATAATAAACAGTGTGTAGCTGAGAGGAAAGATGACTGCATGAGGTATATTTCCCAATAGGAAACAGATGGTACTCTCAAATTGGAAAATTTTAGAGGATTTTTTAAAATTAAGGTTCTATTTACAAAACTGTAGGTGGGGTGGATCGGAACCACATGGGTTCGTTAACTCAGAGTTGGGTAGAGGAGTGCCGTTATCACCCGCAGGCCTACGAGGACAAGGGAAAGACTAGTTACCAGATTATGAAAGAAGAGACTCATGTAGAAACAGTAACCTTGAAATAAACAGTGATGTGGAGTCAAGAGACACAGCTAGTTCAAAGTGAACTCGCAAGAAAAGAGCCAAGGGAATCAACACATTGACCTCCATCTAGTTCTGCTCTATCTACAATCCCTATTGGCCTTATTAAACTGAACATCAGAGAGGCGTGTGATGTAGCCACACAAATCAATCTCCCTGGGCAGAGATGGAAATTCAGAAGGTGGAAATTTGATCTCCAGTTTCACATGAGAGTTACTCAGTACAGCCTATATGTTTTGCCTGTTACTCATTCTTGTCCTTCATCCAGTTAAAAAATACATATTCTCATCTCAGGAGACACATGAAGTCCCATTGGCAGATGTATTTGCATGGAGTGATAATAGCTCCATTATACTGTCTTTCAAGGTTCCCACTGAGTGTGATTGTTGTGCAAAGTCTGTCCTTCAGCTGATGCCAGCAAAGCATACGGATCTATCCACAAATCAGACCCATGCTTTTGCTTTCACAACTCACTAGTCATTTTGAACTCTCCATGAAGTCATAGATGTGAATGAGTAAAAGATAGCAAAGCAGTAGAGGCAGGTACAATATTGAGTCTGAGCCACCAACTTCTGCAGTTGATTGAATATGCTTGGGACTAGACTTGTATATACTACTCCCATTTTATAGTATAATATTATTGTTTATGTCCAATGTTAATTTATGTGGATCAAATAATACTTCAGATATAATGGAAATTTCAGATTTCATAGTCATTTTACTTTGTATGGTAAAGTATTTAGTGTCTGGTAGCAAGTCAGGAGCTGCTTTTCAAATGGAAAATAGTTGTCAGTAAAGAAGGACGTGGCCTTATTCCAGAGCCCTGGGTATATAGGCTGTTGATCTTCCTATTCAATTTGCCAGAGGCTCAAAGAGCATCTCCATCTGCCATAAATTCTTCCTTTATTTATAGTGTCCCATATTATGAGGCCAGACAGCAGAGCAGCCTGCATTGCCATCTAGACTCACTACAGAGCCCATTCTTCCTATAGGTTTTCCCTCTCAAAACTTGTAAGCCTAAATATTACCCATGCATGGTAATAGGATTATACCAAAACAAATGTGTTGCCTGCAAATTCCTAACTGGTCCTAGGTGTAATATCTTTTTTTAAGTGATGAGTTCCATGTAAGGTGTAGCAACTTGTTCCTTACTTCAGTAAAAAGGTCACATTAGGCCTACTGGGCCACTCATATTTCCGACTCTGAAATTTCTTAGTTTTTATTCCTGCCTTTTAGAATGCAGCCTTTTTACAATATCTAGACTGCTTGCTGCTTCTACTTACTAGACCCAGTTAACAATGTCTTCTTTATGTAGTAGATGAGTGAGATGTTTAGTGAAATAGCAAGATGATCAAGGTCCATCTAGATTATATTATAACATAGAGTATGGTCCACATAACACCTGGGCCAGGTAGTAACTCTGTACTATAGTCCCTGTCATGTAGATGCAAACTGCTTCTGATTTTCCTCACTGATTGAAATGGAATGATAATACAGCTGCAGAGAAAATCCCCACATGATTATGTTTGCTATTGCGTTTGCTGTTTAGTTGCTAAGTCATGTCCAACTCTTTGTGACCCCCTGAATGCAGCACACAGGCGTCCCTGTCCTCCACTGTCTCCCTGAGTTTGCTCAAACTCATTCCTGTAGTTAATTATTAGTCTCCATGATATATACAGCCAAATAGGCATGTTAAATAATACATGGTGAGTATAACTGCAGTTTCATTTCTCAAGATTGTGATAGTGACACTAATCTCTATAATACCCCCAGGAATGAGATACTGGTTTTGGTTAATCATCTTATTAATGGAGGCAGGGAGCCCATTTCAGGCATTTCTACTTGATCTTTTCTATCATAATATTGCCCACTTCATAGGTAAGGGTACCAATATAGGGATTTTTTTCTCTTCTTAAATAAATTAATTACCTGAAACTTTCTAGATAAGGAATTAAAAATAGTATTTATCCCCAGTCTTCCAAGAACTACTATTAGATGTGAGCCAAGATTGCATCTATTAACTGGCTTCTATGAGCCCCTGCTCACTGGGACACAAAGCTATTTAGTCTTAGGGAATTTGCTTTAGTTTATAGACAATGTCTAATAACCCCCAGAAAGTGTGGGCATTTATCATCTGCTCAGTGCACAGTCACCATAGTAAATGGTTTCAGAGTTCCCAAGGAAGTCTTGCGAAGAGACTTACAGGATTGATAAGTCCATATGACAATGTCTTTCCTCAAAGAGACCTGGAGGACTTCCTTGGTGGTTAAGTGGTTAAGACTACCTTTAACTGCAGGGGGTGTGGGTTTGACCCTTGGTGGGTGAATTTCCACATGCAGCATGGTTTAGCACCTCCCCCCAAAAAGGAGGAGAACCTGGACTATTCCTCAGCTAACAGACTTCAGGTGTATGAATCCGTTTAGATTTAGAACCTGGGTAGGAAGGCATGAAGTTCACCTCAAAGATTCAAGTTAGGTTTCTGTACTTTGGACCAATAATTTTTCCACTCATATATGTCAAATAACTGATTAATAGAATGATCTTATCTTATTACCAGGAACTCCCTTAACAAATAAGTATTGTCACACACCCCTTCACTCCAAATTCTGTGCTTATCATTCAAATCCTATAGTTTCTTATAACACTCACCTTGCCTGTGACAGTTAATTGCTATTAAACATCCTCTACAAATCTAAGATTTCCACTATTCACACTGAGATCAGTGAACTCCTTACATTGCATCATCCTCTCCATCATCTCTTTCTTAAAAGGAGCCATCATAGAACTTCTCAAGCATCTGCTGTCCCCACATCAATGCATTTCTTACTCCTTTGGTGAATGTTGGGTCCTTTGGGTCTTCCCAAAGTGTTTGACTAAACAGACATCTGCTGATAGAAATTTGTTGACTCTTATTTTCTTTTCTTTTCTATATGCTCTTTTCTCATGGAGTCGGGTCTTGAATTTCTCAAATTGTGCTGTGTTGGAAAATAACTCTCATTGTACAGGTCTAGAAGGAATGAGAGTTGGTGAGGTTGGATCCTAAGGGAAATCAGTATCAGGTTATGATGCAACTGCCTTAGGTTAAATCACTGAAAAATTTTTATGCAAAGACTATTCAGAGAGAGGAGATGGAGCAGAGACTACCTCCTCAGGCAAGAGAATTTCAAGAGAATTTAGAGGATCAGAGTCCTCGACTCATGCAAAAAGACCCCCATGCTGGGGAAGATTGAGGGCAGAAGGAGAAGGGGGCGACAGAGAATGGGATGGTTGAATGGCATCACCAACTAAACGGACATGAGTTTGAACAAATTACAAGAGATAGTTAAGGACAGGGAAGCCTGGCATGCTGCAGTCCATGGGGTCACAAAGAGTCAGAAACGAATGAATGACTTAACAACAACAAAGTCCTCAGCCCAACGTCTGCTCAAATGTCCCAATCCCCTGCCTCAGATTTTCTACCAGCTTCTGTTCAAATAAGAAACCTGGGGACATACTTGAGAATTTGATGGATGCTGCAATCTCCCACCTTTTACAATCACATCCTGGGCTTGTGCTTTAGCCAAATAGCGACAGTGGGAGATGAAGAACTCCTTCAAAGCTTCCATTGAGGCCTTCTTGTTTTCCACACATGTTATATAAATTTGTATCTCTTAATTTCTTTTTTCCCTAAGTAAGCCCCTGAGGAAAAGAAGTCAACTTATTCCACATGCTTTATAATTTCTGTTGTTGCCATAGTGATCTCCTATTGCAATGCTCTCCATCTGTAAATCATTCTCTGCCACCATCATGACACTCTGAGTAATAGAAATACTTCGGTACCCACTTTCCCCAAGTAGGATGATTATCCTGTGATCCATGAATTTGGGAGAAACTTAATGTCAGAATCCCACTTGGAAGGTCTATTTCCAGTGGCCACTTCCACTACCAATAAATGCAGAATGTAAAACTAATTATTGCATTACTCAGGGTCACAACAGGAAAGAGACAGCACAGTCAAATTATAATAATTCAAATGAGGCTTATTACAAAAGGACAATTTACTAAAATGAGATTTAGGAAGAACCACAAGTGATAATGTATTTTTCCAGACTCTTGTTACCACCCATAGTCTAAAGGTGGCAATGAGGGGAGAAAGCAGTTAGCAGAATCTAAAAGTTGAAAGACAAATATAGGTCACTTTGAGATGATCTAGTGAAGGAGCATTTCAGGAAAAGGCAACAAAAAATACAGAGATGGCATTATGAAGAAAGAACATGTAGCCCTATACCTAGAACAGAGGGTGAGAAATGAGAAATGAGGGCAGAGAGGTGAGGAAAGTTGCACATGTTATAGGATATTGTAGGTTATTTAAGGGTTTTGTTTTAATGTCCGTATATTGGGAAGATTCCAGAAAGTTTGATTCTGATTTACATTTTTAACGGATCACACAGACCACACAGATCACACAGAATAATCTAGATGGGAATTTCCTGGTAGTCCAGTGGCTGAGACTCTGTCCTCCCAATGCAGGGGGCCCAGGTTCTATCCCCGGTCAGAGAACTAGATCCCACATGCCTACAATAAGAGCCCATACACCGCAGTGAAGGTCCTGTAAGCCGCAACTAAGACCCAGCCCAGTCAAAACAATTAGAAAACAATAATATAGTTGAAGGGCAATGTTGGCTTGGACCAGCTCCAAGTAGTGGTATTAGCACAAAGTGATCAGATTTTAGAAACCTTTTTTTTTTTTTTTGAAGTAAATTTGATAGGAATTGCTGAGAAGTTGAATAGGGGTTGTGAAAGAAGGGAAAAAGAAGAACCCCATGTTTTTGGCTTGAGTAACTTAAGAATGACAGTGTCATCCATGGAGTTGGAAATGACTTTGAAATGAACAGGTTTAGAAGGGAAAAACAGAAATTCTATTTGGACTTGTTATGTTTGAGATGCTTTGGAAGCATAAAGTAGGTGACTGGAAATACAGTCTGGAGTTTAGAAGAAAGGTCCAGGCCAGAGATATAAACAGGGGCGTGTGAACACACAGACGATACTTAAAATCTCAATACTAGATGAGATCACCTAGACAGTGAATATCAATAAAGAACGGGACCATAAATTTGAAATCTGAATCAGTCACTGAGCAAACTTTATTCTAAAGTGATTGTTCTGAGGAGCTTTAATATCATGGAGGGTTGAGAGACTATCCTATCTCTCAGTGGAATTTTGTAATATTCTTATTTAAGGGTGTAAACATCATGGCTAACTTGATAAAGAAGAATATGGTTATGAGAGACATACAGCCTCTTTAGACTTCCATTTCTTTATTCCCTCAGGTTGCACACATTTAAAATATGCCAGAAATGCCTTAGGAAAGGCCTCCCAGGATTTCCAGAAGATGAACAAGGCACAGCCAGTGCTTGGCTATGGACCTTTTGTAGGAAAACCTTATGCCTGAATTGATACCAATTTCTCAAGCTTTTCCTCAGCAATCCTTTGGAGGTCGCAGAGGGAAAATTAATACGGATCCACCTGCGGAAGTAGCTACACCCATAGCAGGTCCCCTAGGAAAATCCCCCAAGGCTCCAAAGCAGCCAGTGAGTGAGACTCTGTACAACATCCACCTCAGTACCTTAGACTGTATCCATCTGTGAGAACCTGAACCCTTAAATCCATCCAACCTCCTCATGTGTCTATGTGAAAATCACTCATGCACAGATTACTTCAACTTATGTAGTGACATTGCTTTGCCAACAAAGGTCTGTCTAGTCAAGGCTATGGTTTTTCCAGTGGTCATGTATGGATGTGAGAGTTGGACTGTGAAGAAAGCTGAGCATTGAAAAATTGATGCTTTTGAACTGTGGTGTTGGAGAAGACTCTTGAGAGTCCCTTGGACTGCAAGGAGATCCAACCAGTCCATCCTAAAGGAGATCAGTCCTGGGTGTTCACTGGAAGGACTGATGCTGAAGCTGAAACTTCAGTACTTTGGCCACCTCATGTGACGAGCTGACTCACTGGAAAAGACCCTGATGCTGGGAGGGATTGGGGGCAGGAGGAGAAGGGGACGACAGAAGATGAGATGGCTGGATGACATCACCGACTTGATGGACATGAATTTGAGTAAACTCAGGGAGTTGGTGATGGACAGGGAGGCCTGGCTTGCTGCAGTTCGTGGGGTCACAAAGAGTCGGACACAACTGAGCAACTGAACTGAACTGAACTGAACTGAACTGATGTAGTGACTGCTAGAAATCACAGAGCCCCATGCCACTGCTGTGCTGATGTTCACCCCCGATTTGATTCCTGATTTGGAAAACAATGAAGCATGGATATTAAAAGGTTTGTCAAGAGACGCAGAGCAAGTTAGGAATTGGTTGTCTTCATTCCACACCTTGATTTACCACCTTCATACCACTTCTTGATTTATTCACCTCACAAGATAACACAAGATAACTTTAAAACCACAAAATCACCACCAAATGTCAGTTTTACACAGCCTAATATAATTGAGAGCAGTTCTGAAGCCAGTTTTGTTTTGAACCCTTCTTCTTAGTGACCCTGTAGCCTTAACACTTTCATATTGCTCTCCCAATTTTAAAAGATAATGGAGAAAGAGCACAGAAATAAACCCTGGCTGAAAATAAATTTTTAAATTATATCAAGCAACACACAGCTGTGAAATCATTTGTGAGACAGCTGTCAGGAGATATACCATGTATTATTTTGTGACTGTTCAGAAATAATCATTTCTCTCTGGCTGGTCTCACTGGCTGTGGCTCCTAAGAGTATAGGCAACATTGAGCTAGATGACTGGAGGGCTTCTGGGACTGCTTTCCTTCCTGTGTAATAACCTCCAGTTTCCTCGTTAGTACAGCCAGGTTGTAACGCTGACTCTGTCTACCGTACAGGTGTTTGTCAAGACCAGGTAAGGTACTGTACTACAGTGTGAAAGCACTAAACAGATAAAAATAAAAGTGATAACAAACAATATTAAATAGCACTCTGCGTCAGCCACTGCTCTCAGTGCTGGCCTCGCATCTTCACAGCTGCCTTGCAATACAGGCGAGTTTTATTGGTATTGATCTATTTTGTATCTAATAATGAGAGTGCTAGGAATGGATGACTCATTGCTGTTCTTCTGAATGTTGAAACTGCATCAAGATTGTCATACTGAGTGAAGTCAGTCAGAGAAAGACAAGTATTATATGATACTGCTTATATGTGGAATCTCAAATAAGGGTAAAATGAATCTATGTGCAAAACAGAAATAGAGACACAGACATAAAAAACAAATGTATGGTTGCCAAGGGCAGGAGGAGTAAAAGGATAAATTGGAAGGTTGGGATTGACATATACATACTACAATGTATAAAATAGACAGGGATCTAACTGTATAGCATAAGGAATTCTATTCAATACTCTCTAATGACCCATAAGGCAAAATAATCTGAAAAAGAGTAAATATATGTATAACTGATTAATGTTGCAGTATAGCAAAAACTAACACAATATTGTAAATCAGCTATATTCCAATAAAAATGAATTTTAAAAATTTTTAGAAAGAAAGCAATGGATAGCCACTGAAAAAATTTAACCAGAAACTTAGCATTAAATACAATAAAAATTTGTGTTCTATTTTTTTTTAAAAAAACTGCAAGATCACCTTCTAAATTTTGACCCAAGCATGCATGCTAAGTCGCTTTAGTATCTGACTCTTGGTGTTCCTCTGTCCATGGGATTCCCCAGATAAGAATACTGGAGTGAGTTGCCATGCCCTTTTCCAGGGGATCTTCCAAACTCAGGGATTGAACCCACGTTTCTTACCATCTCCTGCATTGGCAAGCAGGTACTTTACCACTGGTTCCACCTGGAAAGCCAAGAGGCCAAGAAACGCATTTGCAGACTCACATCTACAAGTTGATCGTGACTAGGACTCTGGCCAACCCAGAACTGTGCATGGGGATCTAGCAATATGGTTAAGGTAGAAGCAGGCGGTACAGTGGGTTGTTAGGAAATTAGTTTAGAAGCCTTGTTTACATAACAATCACGTTGCATTTGTGTCTAATGAAGAATACATACATAATATAATGTATGCAATACATATAGTGAATAATGTGTGTAGCATGCTAATTAAATGTAGCCAAATTTTCTTAAAATACTTTTATTCACACTCCACAAGAGGTGAGAAAAATCCCAATTGTCTGTGTCAAAGTAGGGTGAAGTCTATCAGTGATTTTAGGGACATATTATGCTATTTGATCCACTCCCTTCGGGTGACTCCTGGGCTGGACTTAGTTCAGGCAGGTGGTGTACCAGGATGAGCCTTCTGGTGTCCACTTACCCTCTCTGCTTTCTCCCTTCTGGTCTCTTTTCTCTTCCCTCTTCTCTCTCTCATCTCCATTTCTCTCCTCCTCTAGCTTCTCTCCTCTTCAGTTCTTTCTCCCTGCTAGCCTTGCTACCTCTTAATTTCCCTTTTTTGTCTCCCTTCCTGCTTTTCTCTCATTCTCTCTCCCTCCCACCACCCTTTGCTCACCTCCATCATGTGGTTTGGGCTTCTGCCTCAACCTGTTAGCCCATCCCCATTTCCTACTGACCTGACAGCTTTCCTTCCCATTCTATCTAGATTTTGCCAGAGCCTTCCCTGCTCCAACAGCCTGCCTGGCTTCCTCACAGGACTGCATTGTTTAAGTGAAGCCACAGTACAGTCCTCCTGTCTGGATTCTCCCTACATTGCCCCGCTCCACACGGCAGGTTGGGATCGAGGAGTCCAGTCTGTGTCTGATCTACCAGTGTCTCTGTGGCATGGAGCACTGGCCAGCTTCAATGGCACTGTGAGCCCAGATCAGCTTCCTCCAAGTCCATCACTTGCCTCCTGGAGGTCCGTTTTACTGACATCTGATCTGGGGGTATGAACTGTGGTGAGAACTCATGACCAGTGAGTGAGAGGCATGGTTCTCAAAGAGATTTTCCAGATTGACAAAGATCCTAGTTAGTAATCAAAGAGCACTGTCATCCAAGGGACATTTATTGAGAATCTAATGATATCTTAGCATGTTAGGTATGCCAAGATGAATACTTTGGTCCTTATCCTTAGGAAACTGAAAGGCTAGTAGGGTGGGAATGGGATGGGATAGAAGTAGGATCTTATTATAAATATATATACAAATAGGAAATTCGAATTCTACTTCCTATAAAAGAATAAAGGAAGAAAATCTACCTACCCTATGGACTGGGGAAGCATTTCTAGAGGGATCAATCTGTGACTTGAGTCTTTTAAGATGTGGACATTTTATTGGCTAAGCATCCTAGGGAGGAGCGCACTATGAGCACAGTTTTAGAAACAAGAAGAGTGTATAAAAAGGAAGCTGTTTGTTGCTAGAGGATGAGTAATCAGAGCAATTCACAAGCAGTTTTGCTAGCTAAGAAGGAGCAAGAACCAAAGGCCAGGAGAAGAGACTGACTGGAAAGGGTCAGGTTCTGAGTGGGCTCAAGCCCAACAGGAAACCACAGGGCAAATTCCCAGGGGGCAACGAAGAGGCTTGTGATCACAGGGGCACCCAAGGACCCACCCCAGGCACTTAAGGCTCAGAGGAGCAGAATAATTCCATTATACACCTGCCAAATTTTGTGCTTATTGGTGACAAGTGAGTCCACACCTTTCAGAACTACCTGCCAATCTGCTGAGCTGGGGTCTGAAGAACTGACAATAAATACACTTCAATTGGCTAAAGAAAAATAGCCAATAGTAGAAAAATAAGATTGGAAGTATAAGTGATTTCCATATTCTGAAAAGTCTTGTTGACCAACCTTAGAAGCTTTTTTTTTTTTTTTCTACAGACAAAATGAAGTTCATTTGCCACTGTGTGCATGCTTGCATTCTAAGTTGTTTCAGTTGTGTCTGACACTTCGCGACCCTGTGGACTGTAGCCCACCAGGCTTCTCTATCCAGGGGATTCTCCAGGCAAGAACAGTGGAGTGGGTTGCCATGCCCTTCTCCAGGGGATCTTCCTGGCACAGGGATTGAACCTGCTCCTCCTGCAGCTCCTGCACTGCAGGCAGATTCTTTACCACTGAGCCACCGGGGAAGCTTCATTTGTCACTGACATTTCAACAAAATCCAGAGCAGAGCCCTGGATTGAAACTTCTACTAACAATTCTAGTCTAAGAAATGTAGTTTAGGCACATCATACTTCCTTAGGCCAAGCATGCATGAAGCTGAATTTTCAATTAAAAAATAAAAGGAGAAATAGTATATTTCATGAGCACTTTCACTATAAGATTTCTTTACTTTGCCAATCACTGTCACCTGCTTGATTTGCAAGCACCTGCTTAGGTGCCATTTTGCAGAAACAGAACTGTAGCATGAAGGAAGGGACCCTGTGCTCAGCCTTCTCCACCTTGTAAACAAGAAAACTACCATTTCCACATTAAATCTCAGGGCTATCTTTAAATTAAAGGGAATGAAAAATCCAGAGCACCTTGAATTCCTCAATAGAAATGTGCTACAGGAATATGAAGTCCATAAATTTTATGTGTCTCCTTTTCTGCAGCCTAACAGCTGGTCTAGAAGGGAAAAGGTTGGTTTAGACCCAAATTGCAGTTACCAAGGACAGCAGTGTGATCACCTGACTGGAGGTTACAGAATTTTTGCTAAAGGGGTCAGAGGGCAGCACTGCCCCCATTCATGTAGGTATCAGGACAGCAGCAGCAAATGGCAGCCATGCCTCTCCTGTTGGACTCCTGCTGGAATGCTCACGGAGAATAAGATGATGCTGTAAAAGCTTTATGACTCTGTGGTGAAGGAGACCATCCTAAGTGTTGGGCTGTTACTCACAGGATTGCCATAACATATGTAAATAAAACACAAGTACTTTATATACCTTATATAATTATATATTTACATACTTAATCTTTACATTTCTACAAGAAGTAATCTACATGAAAGCCAGACTCAAGTCCATATCATCAGCATTATATCCTAGTTTTCAGTATAATACCTGGTACATAATAGGTTATCACTGAATATCGGCTGAATGATATCCTAGTGCCCTGCCATGTTATCACCTCCTCCTTCAAGAATGAATAAATGAATGAGATCATTGACTTTTATACACTAAAATATTCAATCTTATTAAGCACCAGATCTCATTCTGTGCCCAAGTAACACCTGAAACATAACAGACACCAGGACTAATTAAATGGTTTGACTTCTCCACTTGACTATAAACTCCATGAGATCAGGGATCACTTTTTGCTTGCAGCGCTTAGCATGGCTCCCAGAATATGTAACTGCTTTCAACCTCCTGGGTCAACTCAGTCAAACATGGCAGACCTCCAAAAGTTTCAGAAGCAGTGCAGTTTGTAAGAAATAATACCAAAATAAGAATCTCAAGTCCTGGTTTAAATTTCAACTCTGGCACCATAAATATAGGCATGTATTGAGACTATCTGCCCTTCCTTTTTCCTTAACAGTCCAGAATATAATCTCTAAATTTCCCTTCTCTCCATGGCCTCCTGAAATGCCCCTACTAATCAGAATTTGTTTAGGTATCTAGTCAGACAGACAGAAAGAAAAAGAGATTACATAACTGTTTATGTCCATACTTTGCATCACACTGCAGGCTCTACATTCCAGAAAAATGATTGCCTTCGGTAGAACTTTGTATCATATTAAATATTCTCAAGATTGCTCAGCCTAAATGCCACCGTCTCTGAGCTTCTCATTTAAAGGAGGCCTCCTAGTTTGTTCAGGGCTTCACCACAGGGCCTAGGACAGTGTCTGGCCAGTAAAGACATTCAATAAATACATGTTGAATGAGAGGAAAAATGAAGTACATAGAGGTGAGAGGGGGAGAAAAAGAGAGAAATGCTTTTGATTCAGGTTCTGAAAACCAGAAAAGAAGCAAATGGAACATATAAAGGGAATGCAGACTATAAACTGGTAGTATTGTTTGGGATTAAAAAAAAAAATCCACTACATCACTGACTTGCTTTGCTGACAGTTAATTTTTAAGAAGGCTAAGGCTGATAAAAGGAATGAAGAAAACCACTGGTAGATATCATTTAAAGCCAAATTTATTAAGTGATAGTTAAATCACACTATTGTAGCCAGTGAATTTTTACTTCAAGTACAAAAGAAAAAATAATACCCTGAGGCTAGCAGAACTAAAATCTCTCTCATCACTTAATAGAAAAGCATTCATCCCAATGCCATTTCTTTAATGCCTCCTGTAGGTTAGATGTCATTTAGCTCTAATCTTGAGAAGTAATTATTACTGCCCTCAATTTATAGGTGAAAAATTGAGGCGCAAAAAGACCAAATGACTGGTCTAAGATCATTCAGCTAAGGGCAGCATGAGATTAAAATCCAAAGCTACTGAATTTAAAGTCTAGATATCTTCCTTTATGAAATATAAAAGTATCCTGCCTCCAGGGAATAGAATTTTCTCTCAAACTATAAACCATCCTGTGAGATAGAAAAAGCCAAAAAACCTTATCAAAGTCTTACACATAGTATTATTGAAAAGTTGCTTTCAGAATTAGATGCTTTCATTTTAATCCTATTTTCCAAGAGAATTCCACTATAACATTTGAAAGCATATTTCCACAGGAAAAAAAGAGGCCTAGGCATAATAGAAACATTCTTACTCAGACAGAACTCTTACAAAATCATGTTCCAGATAAAGTTAATGTATAATGATAAAACATGCATGTAAACCAAGCCACCCAATTCAAACAAAACACAGAAATTTTGTGTCTGACAATGGTTCAGTGGTCTAAATTAGAAAACAAAGGACAGAGGCTCACTGCCTTAAAAGTTACTCTTCTATGAAATCCCCTTGCTGAAATTTCACATGCTGATCTTGGTAGCTGATAGACCTTTGTTTCAAAGCTAATCTAGATATATGGAATTTAAAAAGATGGTAACGATAACCCTATATGCAAAACAGAAAAAGAGACACAGATGTACAGAACAGACTTTTGGACTCTGGGAGAAGGCGAGGGTGGGATGTTCTGAGAGAATAGCATTGAAACAAGTATACTATCAAGGGTGAAACAGATCACCAGCCCAGGTTGGATGCATGAGACAAGTGCTCAGGGCTGGTGCGCTGGGAAGACCCAGAGGGATGGGATGGGGAGGGAGGCAGGAGGGGGGATCGGGGTGGGGAACACATGTAAATCCACGGCTGATTCATGTCAATGTATGGCAGAAACCACTACAATATTGCAAAGTAATTAGCCTCCAACTAATAAAAATAAACAAACAAACAAAAAAAAAAAAAACAAAAAAACAAAGCTAATCTAGAAGCTGCTGGCTTCCAAAAATAAACAAGTGGAGCTGGGCTGCAGTGGAAAGGAGACAGAAGAAATCCAGAGACTTGATTTTCAAAATAAGTTGAAAGAGGACAAAAGAGAAATTGATTTCTAGAAATACACAGCCAAGAGCATATGAAATGTAACTGCTAGGAGTCCTCAGGCAATAGCCCAAGTTTGCTTTTTGTTTTATAAATTTATAAAATTGCTGCATTTTAATGCCCAGAGGCAAGTGAAAGTCTTCACTCTTTATTTTTGATGCAGAATAGATGTCCAGAAATGTCCAGCAATTCGTCCAGCGGAACACAGCAAGTCAAAGAGTATTTTGAGCCATTCCATGAAGGCAACTAACATAATATTGTAAAGCAACTATAATCCAATAGAAATAAATAAATAAAGTATCTCGTGATAAGATTTGCTTTTTAAAATTACAAACTATTTCAATTTGCCTAAGCACATTGGGCAAATTAGCACATTAACAAATTAGCAAACTATAAACATTTTTTAATAATTATCTTTCAAATTGTTAACAGAAAATGCTATTTAATAAAAACAGCTTTTTGCCAACCTTTGAACTCTTTGGACTCACGATATTTGGTGATAAATTGAACAGAAAATGAAGCAGTCGAGCTTGTATTGGCAAGGTTAAACGATGGGATTTAGAACAATCACCGTTATGCACAGATAGGACAGAAGAGGCTGTGGAGAATTTGAAACAGCTAGGATATTATTAGCAAAATATTTCTTTAATAGAAGTGTGCCAACTGACACAGTATACACAGGGACCAATTTGGAGTGGAAATAAGAGAGGATCAAAGTGCCTTGGGAAATAGGAGACAAGGAGGAGGGACTCAGAGGTGTCTGCCCAGCTGGGCATGTTCCCCGACCTGGCAGGCCTGCACGACCAGCAGAACACAGTTCTGCCAACAGACTTGTCCAGCAAGGGTTACTTCTACAGCTCTGCCAAGCTCCGTTTAAAAAAACAAAAACAAAAACAAAACACTTGAAACCACTATGACAATACTCTTGGGAATGTGAGGCTCCAAGAGTCAAGAAAGCACAGACCTGAGGTTTCTGCTTCTTCCCTTTCACTGTGTTTCCTGTACAGACCAGGCCCAGAGACACCGTTGGAAGACCACAGAGTAACCCAATATGCTTTGCACGATGTTCCCTACATTTGAAAGGGTTTTTTTATAAACACCATTGGCAGCATTTTCCACTATTATTTTAATCATTTGCAGTTTCACGTTGGATTTTACCATAAGGCCGTTTTCCATGTTTGTTGCCAGTGACAGGACTTGGTCAGCTGCCGCTCGGAACTAGTTCCACACTATCTCTCCCCACTATCTGTAATGTGACCCAGTTTTGGTGAGAGAAAAAAGAGTTCCTGATCCTTAATTGCTGCAGCCTGCCAGGAGCTCTTTGCTGGACATGGGAAGTTTCTGACCCTCACCAGAGCCTCACAATGTGTAGGTCAACTGTCTGGTCCTTAAGAGTGTTGGTCATAGGGAAAAGTCTCTTGGGAGATCAAATTAAAAGAAGGAGAGCACTGCATTTGCTGATTAGTGCTTCAGACTGGGACTGCACACAGCCCAGACACAGCTTCCTGTGCCACTGGGGGGTAATTAGGAAGATGGTGGGAGACGGAGCCTACACAATGGGACTGCCCTGGGGCCCAGTAGCACAACTCACTTGCCTTGTGAATGGGAGGGAGTTAATCTCACTGAGCCTGAATTATAGCATCTAAATGTGGGAATAAACATTAATAAGCTAATTAGTAAACATTAACCAAGTTTGTTAGGAAAGTATGAAAAAATCCTTTGTGATCTATACTATGACTCACGGAAATGAGTTATCAATGTTACTACGAAAAATCATTTCCTTTTATGAGTGTATACACACACACACACAAGATACAGAGGGAATAATTTCAGCTAATTAGTTCCTGCAATATATTTTGATTTCCTTAACTTACATGACCTGACTCAGTGTTGGTCAAGTGTTGGGCTGGCAGGGTAACGTCTGCAGAATAGAATCTAATTTAAATCAAGATGGGTTGTCTAGACCATCTTACGTTTTCAGTGCTGATCCACTTACAAGGCCTTCAGAAATAAATTTTGATGGCATTAAGTCTGACCTGTCTTGTGATGACAGAGTTGGAAACTGAAGATAAGTACAGGACCAGTTTGGAGAGTCCAGCTCATCTCCTTAATGCTGTTAAATCCATTTAAAAGGGAAAACTTACATAAAAAAATAATATATCATATGATTCCACTTATATGAAGTACCCAAAATAGTCAAATTCATAGAGATGGAAAGTAAAATAGTGGTTACCAAGGGCTGGGCAGATGAGGAGTTGTTTAACAGGTACACTGTTTGGTGAAGAGAAACGAAAGAACCTCTTGATGAGGGTGAAAAAGGAGAATGAAACAGCTGTATTGAAACTCAATATTCATAAAATTAAGATCATGGCATCTGGTCCCATTACTTCATGGCAGAGAGATGGGGGAAAGGGGGAAACAATGACAGATTTTATTTTCTTAGGCTCCAAAATCACTGTGGATGGTGACTGCAGCCATGAAATTAAAAGACGCTTAGTCCTTTGAAGGAAAGCTATGAAAAGCCTAGACAGCATATTGAAAAGTAGAGACATCACTTTGCCGGCAAAGGTCTGCATAGTCAAAGCTATGGTTTATCCAGTAGTCATGTACGGATGTGAGAGTTTGACCATAAAGAAGGCTTCACACCAAAGAATTGATCCTTTGGAATTGTGGTATTGGAGAAGACTCTTGAGAGTCCCTTGGACTGCAAGGAGATCAAACTTGTCAATCCTAAAGGAAACCAACCCTAAATATTCATTGGAAGAACTGATTCTGAAGTTGAAGCTCCAATACTTTGGCCACCTGATGCGAAGAGCTGACTCATTGCAAAAGACCCTGAGGCTGGGAAAGATTGAAGGAAGGAGGAGAAGGGGGTGACAGAGGATGAGATTGTTGGATGGCATCACCGATTTAATGGACATGAGTTTGAGCAAGCTCTAAGAGATAGTGAAGGACAGGGAAGCCTAGTGTGCTGCAGTGCATGGGGTCACAAAGAGTCTGACATAACTTAGTGACTGAACAACAAGGGCTGGTAGATGCGGAGTTGTTTAACAGGTACATAGTTTCAGTTTGGGGAAACTGCAAGGTTCTGGAGATAAATGGTGGTAATGATTACAGAACAATGTGAATGTACTAATTAATACTATACACTTAAAATGGTTAAAATGGTGAAGTTTGTTACAAGTATTTGATCACAAAAGAACAGGGAAGTTTTATTTTAAATATTTGCATCACTTCATTTGAATAGTTGATTTAATGGAGGTTTTTAAGGAATTATTAAATGCGCAGAACCAAAAGATGTATATCACATTCTATCACAAATCAGTACATGAAGGAAAACAGTTATTAGGAGATCTTCCAGTTTCACTTCTGGATTGGCATAAATCCAATGCAAATTTTTAAAAAGAAAGAGGAAGAGAGTCACACTGATTGAATTGCCCATATTTTATTAACACATGGCTTTGCTACATCTAAGTATATTCTGTACCCTGAAAAAGAATGAGGACAATTTTATCAGCTATAATTGAGAGATAATTCATGGAGAGAAAAGTCATGAATAGAATGAATAAAGCAATATGGGGCCCAGAGCAAAAAGAATACTTATATTATACCACTATATGCACAAGAAACACCAGACGGAATTCACTGTGAAAAAGTTTGATATTCACAGTAGAAAGGAAAGCAAAGGAAATTTTTAGGTAGATATAAGGACAGTAAATATGAAGGAAATTTCAAAACCATATGTAAGTGATTAACTTTGTTTCATCTTTACTAGAAATTAGAAGACAGATAAAAACATAGAAGACATCCTTTTTACCGTTCGAAAAGCTATGACAACTGAACTAAGTTAATACAGTCTGTGTCAAAACAGGATATTCGTGTAATCACAAGTGTGATTTTCTAACTAGAAGGGGAAAAAAACAGAAAATTCATTCTAATTAAGTCAATTCCTTGAGAAAGAAGTCCCTCACTATGTCCTTGAAAGCAAGGCCATTCCCAACTTGATTGTTGTCACAGTAGATTTTGAGAATGACTGGAAATCTCCAATGCCGTCACTAATAAATGGAAGTGTCAGATCATTTCCTCTTGCAAAACAGAAACTCTGGCATAATTGTGATATAAAAAGTTTGTTTATCTCAATGTCAATCACTGCCTTGGAGTATTTTCTTTTTAACAAAAAATGTCTTATATACTATTGGCTTTTTTATCTGCAAACTGGACAAGAAATTATAAATGATTTCATCTGAGCTAGCAAGCTCCTAAGGCCTCATGCCAAATTCTAAGACGTATGGCAAAACAGAAGAAAGAAATTGTATCTTTAAGCCCTTGGGTGCTTTAAAGAGCCTTCAGAGGACCAAGAGTAACTAAGATGCTCCACGTCCACAGGGCATGTGTGCTTCGCGGCAGCCTCCCGGGGAGCAGGTGGATTTGCTCCAGTTCTTCACAACGTACATGACTCTGCCATCTAATTTCTGTTTCACTAGTTTCTTTTTATTGCCGCTTTACAAACACGGCATCTTGGTCTCAGAGGAGTACAATTTCATTTCTTTTCTAATCTTTTCCCCGCGTTTACAGCTTTTTCTGCTTTGTTTTAAAAATAGTTAAGCCATTTCTAGTGCTTTGGTTGTTCTCTTGTTCGTTACCTTATACTAGGAATTGGACTTATTGATCCAGTGACTACCCAAAAGCCAGACAACAAGACCCTGAAAGTTTTATCACTTTTTCATTTTCCTCTGATATTACTAGAGATTGTTTTATACTTCATTAAGAATTTAAAATTCAAAAATTCTTCTATCTTATTTTCTTACTAGTATAACATTGTCTGAAACAATTTCTGTAAATTTAATCATTTTAGTTTTCCTGACTGCTGATTTTGTCACTTGGTCAAAACTCGATGTACATTGCCATATCCTAAGATACACACACCCTCATCCACACAAACACATATACATGTCCCTATTCACACACACTACACGCCCTTCTTGGCTTGAGTCCTCATCACACTCTCAGGAAATTCTAGCAGGACTTTCTGTTAATACAACTCTAATAATTTATGCCTAACAAAAGACAACGTGTTAATATAAATACACATCTACAAAGTGTTATGAACTCACTTAAGGGGCATTCTTCTTCATAAACAACCATATTCTGTTTTAGCATTTGTTGCTGAAATGTATAATAGTAGCAGACACAACACACAAAGCCTAAAGGAATGAGAACATTTGGCCCAAGTAAAGAGTAAACAGGTTTTTGAAATACACTATTTTTCAAAGGAATAGCCTGGAATGTGAGAAATGAATGGAAAGAAGCATGGTTATTAATGCATTTTCTTTTTCAAAATCCTGAAAACCAGTCATATGTTCTACATTATGAATATGCAGATGGTCTCAATGCAGTTATTTTTCTCTAATTAAAGCCATCAGGGTAAAATAATGCAGTCATTTAGGAAGCTGATTCAGCTGGGTCTTTCTTCCCTTCTCTAGAAGAGCACCAAAACCTTTACATGTTTATATAATTTGGGGATCCTTGCTGGTAAATGAAAGAGAAGCTAGCAACCCAGCAGGAAGTGTGGCTTTATGCCTCTGTGCTTTGTGGGAAATTGTATACTTTATGAAGAAAATGCATTTCACAGACGGATTTCTTCTAGATATTTTTGTTCAGACCCTACCTTTGGCATTTTGTAAGCAATAACTTCTCTGAATTCAGCACCCTTGCAGTGTCTGCCTTTGATCCAACAATGATGTTGAAATCAAGCACATCAAGCTAACGTGTCAGCCTTCCTGCTTGTCCCCTTAATGACAGCTCTAAGCTGAGCGTGTCATCTGGGCCTGGCCAAATTGCTCAAGGCAGCGGTCTGACTTCCATTATAAGGTGCCTCTCCAATGAAGATGGTGGTTGATGATAGATGACACATATATGAATGAATATTATCCTTGTTCTTCGTTTGCAAACAACTCTGGCAAAACAATTCTATCCCAGACGCTCTCTCTCCCTCAAACATCAGTTGTGCCTCTGGCCCTTTAGCAACAGACCTTTCCAGTTTTCAAAGGTGCCATTAGGAAGGTAACCTTACGGAGAAACGAGCCTTATGAAGGTAAGTTTAAGCTAAAATACTTAGTTACCTTGCTTGACATCATCATTATGATGAAACTCTTTTGCCTCAAAACATATATACGTTGTTTTTTAAAAAGTGTGTAGGGAAAGGGATGCATGGTGAAGACACCACTCTTATAGAGAGCTATGTGCATGCTAAGTCACTTCAGTCATGTCCATCTCTTTGAGACCCTGTGGACTGTAGCTCTCCAGGCTCCTCTGTCCATAGGATTCTCCAGGCATGAATACTAGGGTGGGTTGCCCTGCTCTCCTCCAGGGGATCTTCCAGATTCGGGATCGAACCCATGTCTCCTGTGTCTCCTGCATTGGCAGATGAGTTCTTTACCACTAGTGTCCCCTGGGACGCCCATGAAGAGCTATCACAGAACCTAATTTCCTTTCGGCCACCAAACCTATAGAGCTGAACTCCTATTGCTACAGCCTGGGCCACCAGAGTAATTTGGGAGCCATGGAATAGCTCAGTGAGATGTGGCAAGAAAAAATACACACCCACTCCTTGGAGGGTGACCTTCTCATGGGAATTTTGAATCCTTTCACACAGAATTTTTTTCATTTAAAATGAAGTGATAGGAATTTCCCTGATGGTCCAGTGGCTAAAACGTCACTTTCCAATGCAGAGGGTATGATTTTAATCCCAGGTTGGGGAGCTAAGATCTCACATGCCTCAAGGCCAAAATACCAAAACATAAAACAGAAGCACTGTTGCAACAAATTCAATAAAGACTTTAAAAATTGGTCCATGTAAAAATCTTTAAAAAACAAATAAATAAATGACATGAAATAATAATCCTTACCTTAACTGAGCAAATTTTAAAACTATGCTAAACGTAAACTTCATCAAATTTTACCCAATCACTGACACAAACACAACTCCAAACTAGAGAGAAGACACAGAGAGAGAAGTCTGATGTCTGGTGTTTACTTAAAAGTTTCCTTCCAGGAAGCACTCATAGGGAAAGTTTATATCCGGCACAGTGAGGTATTTCCTCCCCTTTTTTAACATGCTTCCATCAGAACATTTCACACATCTGAACCAGAACTATGTATCATATAAATATCATAAAGTTCATGGGGTAAAATGAAGCTACAAATATTCTAAGTCTACTTGAAAAGGTCATGTTAGCTGAGTCTTCTGAGGGTTCATATGACCATCAGAAGATCTGCCTAAACAGATCCTGGTGGGGATACTGCCAACGCCTCTGGGAGGACAGAGAGACTTTGAGACATGTTGTACATCTCTCCTGGTCTCTCACTGCTCTGCTTGTGAAAGACACTAAGCTCTCCCTCCATGTGCACCTTTTTGTACATCATTCATGACTCTAGAATGAGGATGTTATAGACCACCGTGGTACTTTGCCAGCTAGATGCCTGCTAAAATCTGCCTCTGGGGAAGATGCCAAGGGGAAGATGGGAAGACTGGGGAAAGGAGAGGGGCTTGCCTCTTTTTGTCTGCTTCCTGAATCTCTTGAATCCTTCTCCTCTTGGACTTTGGCTTTATTGGCATCACTGAGCAATACTTCTGCAAACTGTCAGTCGCAATCCCTTCTAGCAGTAGAAGTCTGAAATTCTAACATTGACACAACCAGCCTCATGATGCCACCTCAGAGATTCTGACCCCACCTTGGCATTCCTTCCAAGACTCTGGTGCAAGGCAGCCAGCACCCATTCTCAGAGGTTATGCTCCAGACTCTCAGGGTTTATTCTCTGAACTCAGACACCAGTGCTAAGTGGCATCTACACCTCAAAAATTTTTTGTTTCATAATCTCAGCCTCTTCCCTTTGTTTCCCCATGCCTAAAGGTGGTTGCATCTTCCTGCAGGTGAGATGAATTACATAATTTGTCAAGTCCAGTGAAAAATGAAAATGTTATATGCTTTTTCAAAAATTATTAAGAATTCCAAGATAGCAACAGGAGAGCATTAAACCAAGTATGCGTGCTCTATTGCTAAGTCACATCCAACTCTTTGCAACCCCCTGGACGCTAGCAAACCAAGCATGATGCCCTTCTAAATGAAAGACCTCATGGAAATGTAGTGGTCACACACACATGAAACCAGCCTTATGGACAGGGACTGCATTAGTGTTCATCTGGGGCATTCTTAGTTCATTAATACCAAATTAGCAATTTTTACTTAAATATTTTTGTCTGTGTGGGTCTTAGTTGTGAGAGGGCTTTTCTCTAGCTGTGGAGAGCAGAGACTACTCTCTAGTTACAGGATGGGGCCTTCTCATTGCAGGGGCTTCTCTTGTTGCAGCTCCCAGGCTCTGGAACACAGGCTCAATAATTGCGGCCCAAGGGATAAATTTCTCGGAGGCATGTGGGATCTTCCCAAACCAGGGATTGAACCTGTATCCCTGGCATTGGCAGGCAGATTCTTTACCACTGAGCTACCAGGGAAGCCCAGCCAATTCTTCATGTTAAGTTTTCTCTGTTAAAATAAGGAGTTTAGTTTTTGTCTTGAAATTGGATCATAGCTAAGATCCTATTCTTCTGCTTTTCGCAGTGAAAGGGTGATGGGAGTAGGTCTCCACAGTGACAGTAAGGCCTCTTTTACTGTACTCCCTCCTAATAGGAAAGACAATTCAGAATCCACGTTCTAAACTTCATTTTGGGATTCTCCAGAATAATGTTCAGAAGTCCACAGTTCAAACCCTTCCAGCACATTTCATTCATGTCAGTTTCCTAGAAATATATCCACCACTGGTGTGAACATTCCGAGTCCCTGAAATATGGCAGTACATACAGGTACAAGTGACCTACCTACATATGTCATCCATTCCCCCAATCATTAATTTAAAAAGGAAAAATATATAATACATGAAACTACTTAGAAGTTTAAATTCCTCAAAGTCCTTGGCAAGTTGAAAAATTAAATCATACAGCAGTAAGCATTACCTTTAATAATAATTTCCCAATGTAAAACATTGCATCTGCCTCTCTTACCTCTTCTAGGAGCAGAGAGGGAAATTCCTTTGGGCAGCAGAGAATAATAGAATGGCTATCAACTATTAACTTGAGCTCCCTCAAGGAGAGAGCCCTTTAGTGGAGCATTCTCAACAGAAGACTGCAGATTGGAGCACCCTCAAATCCCAGTTATTAAAAATAAAACATACTTGACTCAGTAGTGGGCAAGAATAGCATCAAATGCTCATGCCACATGAGCATTTTGTATGATTGTATGATTGAGTGCAGTTATACTACACTAGTCCACAGCTTTGTCATAGCCCAGGTTTGTGACACTACCCTGCAGCTACCATTATTGAACACTTATTATGTGTCAGATCCAGACACATAATAATGGTCAAAATCATCTCATTTTAACACAGATTCTTGTTTAACCTCATAGCAACTCCAAAATTGGTATGGTTACACCTACATGACTTAGGAAGGAACCCAGGCTCAGACTGGCTAAGAAACACTCACAGTCAGCTTTCATAGAAAGCCCGGGTAACAAAATAAAGACTATCCTTGACTTCTTCTAGAAACGAAAACAAATTTCTGCCAGATATTTTTATATTATTTCCAGAGGCATTGTTAGCAAATTATTTTCTGGGAGCAATTGTTTATCTTTTGAGATGAAATTAACTTAGTAGACCCACTCTTTAAAGTGGTAGCATCAAGGTGAGTAGGTAAGTAGAGACCACCTAATGCTAAATGCTTTTAGGTCATCCGCTGACCTTCCGATAGCTTCTTGGGTCTCACACACAGGAGACAACACTAGAGACTTTCAAGAACTAAGTTAATTATTTACAGTCCAGTTTACCCCTAAATGACATCACATGTCAGATAAAATCTAGAATACCCAGTCCATTATGCAGATATTTTCAACTCTCTGGTTATCTGATATTATGGAGACAGGATGTCTGAATATTTATGTGAGGTCTTTGTTTTTTATTTAGGTGTTTGGCATTTGCCTATTTTCCCCCTGTGCCTACTTGCCAGGCTCCTTAGTCATGCTATGATTTTATGATGCAAAAAAAAAAAGAAAATTATATGTATATATACATATATATAATACATATATATAAATTCCATTTCCTCTTACTCTTCTCTTGCCTTGACTGACCCTATGCATGAAGGATCCATAATTCTGTTTCTGTAAATATTAATATTAAAAATAAAAGTAAACATATAATTTGGATTTATATCTATGAGTAAGCACAGAAAACATAACTGGAAAGTTTTGGTGGATGCTAAATTATCTAGTTAAGTGCAGTAGGTAGTCTGCAGACTCCTAAATCTGCAAATCTATTTAAAACCCAAAGAGGAAAAGCCACATGTCCAATCAAGTACAGCAAGCACAATTTGGAACATTTCTCCACTAAACACACACACTTTAGAAATATAAAAAGGGCAAGGGAAAAAACCTGCAGAGTTTCAAAACGTAAGGAAAAGGTTCATGAAGGTGAGTCCTATTATGCAGACTGATGGCAAGCAATGGGATCATTAAAACTCTCTCAGTACATGCTTGTTGTTTTCCAGAGAGCTGTATATATGATCAATCAGATGCAACTCAGTGTAAGGCTGATTCAGCAAACAATTCTCCCCATCATTCACCCATTAATTGTATATATTTGCACTTCTTTAGCATCAGCAAACCTTGCAATCTAGAATGGCTGTTTGAGATATGCAGTTCTGCTTATACCTTAACAAAACATCAAAGTTGCCTACAGTAAAGCCCATACTGTATTATCAGAACATTTCCTTAATGCAGTGACTGCATTTCTAATCACTCCTTCATATACTCTACTCCCAGTTATGAGCAGGGTCATCAACACTTCTACAATACTCTTGATATAAGAACTTTCTCATCAGCATTAACACCTATTCTAGAGAAGTATATATGTAGTGTTCTTTGAGGTGCATATGTCTATATTTACTCATGCTCATCTCAACCACGTAACTGATACTCAAGAACATACCAAAGAGCTTATCATAGAGAGAGAGGTAGGAAGAGAGAGTCAAAAAGAAGGTTCTAGAATAACAACAATTAGCACTTATATGGTATAACTAGTTCCAGGTACTGTTCTAAACAGTTAAAATATTACCTCATTTAGTCTTTACAGCAACACTAGGAGGTAAATACTATTGTTATCCCCATTGTACAATCAAGGAAACAGAGTTAAAACAACTAGCCCTTGTTCACACAATTGAGAAGCAGTGGAATTGTGATTCAAACTCAGGCAGTCTAACACCAAAGTTCATGCCCTTAATTATAATGTCATATGCTTTTTTTGTTACAAATTAACATATACTGTTTTGAAAATTTATTTCAGAAGGACAAACAAGGTGAGTGACTATCCTTCTACTAAATTCTATAATCAAGCAAGAACCAAAATGACAGTTTTTAAACCTGCTCCTGACTATTTCTCATATAAACAGAAAGATAGATGATAGATTGACAGGTAGACAGACAGACAGACAGACAGATGATGCTGTGTTAAGTCACTCAGTCGTGTCTGACTCTTTGAGACCCCATAGACTATAACCCTACAGGCTTTTCTGTCCATGGGATTCGTCAAACAAGAATACTGAAGTGGGTTGCCATTTCCTTCTCCAAGACAGATGATAGATAGATAGATAAAATATATAATGTGTATATTTGGATACATAAAATAAACTGTTGATACCTTCATAATTCCTAGGGAAAAAAAGTCAGAAACAGTAATACAGTAAATTTTGATAGAAGTTTTAAAATTTAAAAAAATTCTCTAATCAAGAAATTATATATCAATTGGAGATGCAATGCTCAAAAATAATTTCTAAAAACTGAGAATTCAATAAAGAACCACAGAAACAGGCTGAACAACTCAAGCTCTACGTACTCGAAATTCAGGCAACATTTTTTATAGGTTCAATTCCTTGAATATCCCCATTATTTACCTGTAAATATAAAATTTCAAAATCTCATTTTTATAACATTACCATAATTGGGATTGTCTCTACTATCCATCTTATAACCCCATCGTCACTTGTAATCAAAAAAAGACAAAAAGGCTATTTCTATATATTTTGCACAATTATATTTGACTAACCAGTCAGTCCTAGAGGAAATCAACCCTGAATATTCACTGGAAGGACTGATGCTGAAGCTCAAGCTCCAACACTTTGACCATCTGATGTGAAGAGCTGACTCACTGGAAAAGACTCTGACGCTGGGAAAGACTGAAGCCAGGAGGAGAAGGGCAACAACAGAGGATGGGACAGTTGGATGCCATCACCAACTCACTGAACATGAGTTTGAGCAAACTCCAGGAGATGGTGAAGGACAGGGAAGCCTGGCATGCTACAGTCCATCGGGTCACAAAGAGTCAGACACAACATATCATTTGGGAGCTAAACAACCATTTGGGAGCCAGTGGTATGGGCAAGCATTTTGCCTGATGTTATGAATATGACACGTTTCCAGAGCTTTCTTAGCCCTTCACAACTGAGAAGGCAGAAGACAGACATACACTAAAGAACTCTAATAAGAGGCAGGCAATCTCTAAGTACTAGTCTGGAGGAATAGCAAAAGGGACGTGAGAGCTGAGAAGGGCATCGGAAAAGCTTTGAGGAAGAGTTGAGATTTGAAATATTAAGACATCAGGGACAAAAGACATAGGAGGAGGGCATCTGGAATAGACAAGCCAGCCCCAGCCAAGACACGTGAGGTTTAGGGAGAGAGAGGGGGCCAGCACAGGATGCTGAGATGTTGGTGAGTCAGGTGGGTGAACTGTGGAGTTGTAAATAGGGCTGAAGAAATTTTAACACAGTTTCTTGTTTAACCTCATAATTCAGAATCCATTTTCTAACCCTCATCTTGGGATTCTTTGGAAACAATGTTCAGAAGTCTATAGTTCAAACTCTCCTGACACATTTCATTCATGTCAGTTTCCTATCAATATATCCACCACTGTTCTGAGCATTCCAAGCCCCTGAAACATGGCAATACATACAGGCTTAAGGGACTTACCTAGGACAAGACTGACTGGAAGAACCTGAGTTCCTAGCTAAGTAAGCTAATTCAGTTCAGTTCAGTCGCTCAGTCTTGTCCAGCTCTTTGCAACCCCATGAACCACAGCACCCCAGGCCTCCCTGTCCATAAACAACTCCTGGAGTCCACCCAAACCCATGTCCATCGAGTCAGTGATGCCATCCAACCATCTCATCCTCTGTCATCCCCCTCTCCTCCTGCCCTCAATCTTTCCCAGCATCAGGGTCTTTTCAAATGAGTCAGCTCTTCACATCAGGTGGCCAAAGTATTGGAGTTTCAGCTTCAACATCAGTCTTTCCAATGAACACTCAGGACTGATCTCTTTTAGGATGGACTTGTTGGATCTCCTTGCAGTCCAAGGGACTCTCAAGAGTCTTCTCAAACACAACAGTTTAAAAGCATCAATTCTTCGGCCCTCAGTTTTCTTTATAGTCCAACTCTCACATGCATACATGACTACTGGAAAAACCATAGCCTTGACTAGATGGACCTTTGTTGGCAAAGTAATGTCTCTGCTGTTTAATAAGCTATCTAGGTTGGTCATAACTTTCCTTCCAAGGAGTATGTGTCTTTTAATTTCATGGCTGCAATCACCATCTGCAGTGACTTTGGAGCCCCCAAAAATAAAGTCAGCCACTGTTTCCACTGTTTCCCCATCTATTTGCCATGAAGTGGTGGGACTGGATGCCATGATCTTAGTTTTCTGAATGTTGAGCTTTAAGCCAACTTTTTCACTCTCTTCTTTCACTTTCATCAAGAGGCTCTTTAGTTCTTCTTCACTTTCTGCCATAAGTGTGGTGTCATCAGCATATCTGAGGTTATTGATATTTCTCCCAGCAATCTTGATTCCAGCTTGTGCTTCCTCCAGTCCAGCATTTCTCATGATGTACTCTGCATATAAGTTAAATAAGCAGGGTGACAATATACACCCTTGACGTACTCCTTTACCTATTTGTAAGTAAGCTAGACTTCTGCCCAAAACCTGAAGAAAAGGCCCAGTTGCAAAAGCATGTGGTTGCTTCTAGTGATTCAACTCCTTCTTGAAACAGAAAGATCTACACAAAAGCAACAGCAATAAGCATGCAATCCTTTCTTCACCGATTCCACATAATTCAACATGGGAAAAACTGTTTCCTAGAATGTGATTTAATGGGCCTGGAGTCGGTAGAACCAAGTTCTAACTGTAATTACTTAAACTATGTACAATGTGACCCTGGATTACTCACCCCAGGGCTCCTCTGAGACTTGGCTTCCTAATGTCAGGCAGATGTATTTGCAAGTGATCCTGCTAACTGTCTTCAATTCTATGAAGTGACTCAGGGGAGGTTAAGAAGGCAAGGCCTTCCCCCTACCCTCATACAGGAAAGCTTTCCTCTGTATACTGGGCTTCTGCATCAACTTTCAATGGAAAAAAAATCCTACTGTTTAAAAACATTTGAGAAACATCTGACAGTATCACCTAAAAGGTTCCTTTGGCTTTTATGTTCTGACACTCTTTGGCAGCTCTTTGTCTGTATCATTTAAGAGTTCTCAATAATACCCAAACTTGTCCCATAAATACGTCCACATGCTTTCATGAATGCATTTGGTAGGTTCTGACATGGGTTCCAATTTTGTTCCTTTGTAGAATAGGCTTTATGATATATTTTCTTATATGTGTTGATAGGCATATATAGTAGGCAGATAAATGCAGAGCACAATGAGTGATATAAAATAATGCAAACCAAGTAGAACTCTATGGAAAATGGGCTTGTCGTTGTCCCAGCAGTTCTCCATATCCTGGGAAATGCAGAAGAATATCCAACCTGCTAGGTGCCAAATTTGCCAAATCTTCTGTTTTGCTCCATTAATCCTCAAAGTCCTAAGGAGCACGGTTCATAGAAAGTTGCCTTGTTAGTAAAAGGGCCAGCATACAGTGAGTGAACCATAAACATTAATTGATAAGGATAAATAATTCTGCTTGACTTCCTGAGCATTTTAGCCACTTGGGTAAGGTCTAAAGGGGGAATCATTGGATTCTCTAATTAGAAGATTTGATGTCAAGTAGCAGAAGTGGAGATTGCCTCTCCAGACAGCTGAGATAGTCCTCCTGGGCTCATTTTTCTTTAGAAGTACTATATACATTTATACATCCCCTCTTCTCAGGGCAAAATCCAGCCAACCCAGGTTCATTTGCTTAGGACTGTTCTCTCCTAGCTTTCAGGCAGGAAATGTGACCAATTTATCTGTGTCTAGCTTTAAGGTATTAGTTGAATCTTGTAGCATATCCAGGAAGGAATTAACCTGGCTAAGACAGCATCACGTGAAATGTTCCACCAACTAGTTCTGCCCACCCTGGAGACCTCAGAATCTTAACAGACAGCATGGCATTAATAAGATCTGGAAATTTTATGTTGGACTTAGTGAGTAAGAAAATCAAAATGGATCAGTCCAAAGAGATTGAACCGAAACTAGAATTAGATATATAGTTATCTTATTATACAGTTAATTTAGACACAAATGAATTAAAAAATTACAAAGGATTCACAGTAGGGATTTTGATGTAAATTTCTAGTTCCTCCTCACCACAATATGATGACAGTTATTTGGTAGATAGAGCTGAGAGAATGGGTTCTGTTCTAATTTGGTCTAAATTTACCTTCACCTTGTATTGTCACATTCTGTTAATCCTCTGGCCAAGGCAACCTGTTCCTGTTCTACACCACTCTGCCGTGGAAAGGGCTGCATTCAGATATCAGTGCTTCCCAGGTGGCGCTAGTGGTAAAGAACCTGCTTGCCAATGCAGGTAACAAGAGCCCTTGGTTCGATCCTGGGTTAGGAAGATCCCCTGGAGAAGGAAATGACAATCCACTCTAGTATTTTTGCTTGGAGAATCCCATGGACAGAGGAGCCTGGCAGGCTACAGCACATAGGGTTGTAAAGAGTCAGACATGTATGAAGCCACTTAGGACCACCAGCACCATTACTAGACATAGTCTCTGCTGCTGCTGCTAAGTCGCTTCAGTCGTGTCTGACTCTGTGTGACCCCACAGACAGCTGCCCACCAGGCTCCTCCATCCCTAGGATTCTCCAGGCAAGAATACTGGAGTGTGTTGCCATTTCCTTCTCCAATGCATACATGCATGCTAAGTCGCTTCAGTCATGTCCGACTCTTTGAGACCCTATGGACAGCAGCCCACCAGGCTTCTCTGTCTATGGGATTCTCTAGGCAAGAATTCTGGAGTGGGTTGCCATTTCCTTCTCCCAACATAGTCGGGAGACTATGTTTGCTCAAAGTTCCAATTTTAATAGCAAAGTTCCAATTTTATAGCAATCTCCTTGTTAAGAGGTTCTGTTGACTTCCAGTATACAATCCTCGCTGTTACTTACCTTTCCCAAGAATGGTGTGGTTTGATTACAGTGCATGCACACAATCTGCACATTTCATTTCCCAACCGCCTGCAGCTTGCTTCCTCTGTGATCTTCCTGGTTAATGTTACTGCCACCCTGAGGTGGTGGTGGGAATTAGAATTGACTTGTTTTGATAAAACACAAACTTTCGATGTCAAGGCATGCTTTTGAAAACCTGGATTCTCCTCTGGAGCAGAAATGATGAAACCACAAAAATTTTATTATGATGATGTGAAAACTCACTGTCTAGAAGCTTCTGTTTAACATGGGCGACCCCTGAGCTCCTGACTCCATGTACAATTGCCTCCTTAAAGACTCCAGATAGATATTTAAAGAAACTCAGACTCACAGTTCAAACAAAAGTTCTTGAATTTCATCTCATTTATCAAGACTGGTTCCTCCCTCAGTCCTTCCCCATCTTTGTAAAATGACACAAACGTTCAAAGAATGACTAAAGTAAAAAATCTAGGAGTATCTCAGTTCCCTTTCTTTCCCATTTGCCACTGGATTCATCAGTGAGTTGTAGGCTCAAACTCCAAAATATTTCCCACCCTACTCCTTTCTCTCCATACAGAGCCACCATCCTGGTTCCAGCAGCTGTCACTCCTGACCAGAACTGTGCTATGACCTCCTGACTGTTTTCCCTACTCCTACACCTACAACAACTACAAATCACCCTTATTAAAATAGAGTGATGTTTATAAACCATAAGCCCTTTGACGACCCTGTGACAAACTTTCCCTACTGCACGTAGAATAAATTCAAACTCTTACTGTTACATGTAAAGCATGGCCTTTCTGCTTTTTCAGTTGTTCAACTCTTCCCCAAACTCCAGTCACAAAGAGTGAGCTCCTCCCCATTCCCTGCCCAAGTCACTTTCTTCTTTTCTAACTCGCTGTGCTGTGAGCTATGCTCAATCGCTCAGTCAAGTCCAACTCTTTGAAACCCCATGGGCTGTAGCCCACCAGGCTTCTCTGTCCATGGAATTTTCCAGGCAAGAATACTGGAGTAGGTTGCCGTTTCCTACTCCAGGGAATATTCCTGACCCAGGGATTGAACCCGTGTCTCTTGCATCTCCTGCATTGGCAGATGGATTCTTTATGACTGTGCCACCTGGGAAGCCCCCTCCACCTTTTTTTTTTAACCAGTTTATTTATAATATTATCTAACTGAGGAATAGCCAGATGAAAGAGACACATAGGGCAAGGTGTAGGGCGAGGTGTAGAGAAAGGGGGCAGAGCTTCCATAGAACTCCTGTAGGCAGTGCTTTCTCATTCTTTAAATCTCACTTCAGCTGTCACTGACTTCTCAGCCATATTATCTAGAAGTAGTCACAGGCCTCCCTTGACCTAGTCAGACTTCATTATATTATACTAGTTGTTAGCTTTCTTGCTCTTATTATTGTCTGATTTATGATATTTATTTACTGGTGTACAGCCTGTCAATCACTTCTTGAATAAAAGTTCCATAAAGACAGAAACTCTTCCAATTCACCTATTTCTCTATCTCCTAACACATGGCAGTAGAGAGCATAGGCCCGTAATAAGTATTTGATGACACTGGGTGGCTACTGGATTGGGATACTGGCTCTGCCAGTTACTAACTCTGTCATCTTTGTAAAATTACTTAATCTACGTTTGCCTCAGTTTCCTCATCTATAAAATGGGGGAAACAATAGTGTCTGGAATCTAAAAAGTACAGCAAACTTGTGAATAGAACAAAAAAGAAGTTGTCGCATATACCAGTGGGGAGGATGGAGAAAGCCAACACAGGGGTGAGGGAATGGGAGGTACAAACAACTAGGTGTACGGATGTATTGTACAACATGGGAAATACAGCCAATATTTTTAATAACTAAATGAAAGTAACATGCAAAAATTGTATTAAATTTTTTTTTAATTTTTTAAATAAATGGGGCAAACAGAGAATGCCTAACTCAACCCACTTTTCTACCACAAGAGCTAGATGAGATTCACTTCATCCTATATAAAAATACAGAGCTCCATAAAGACTAGCAGGAAGTAGGCTTGGCAGTGGGTCTTTTCATTTCTCCTCTACTAAATTCCTTCTAGGCTAGATCCCAGGAAAGTACTAGATGTTGAAGACACCAAGGGGCATGGGGAATAAAACATAGCATTGCTCTCAGAGATCAGAGCATGTGGGAAAAATGACCCTGTAAACAAAGTGAGCAAAGTGATGACTCCACGGCGGGGAAGCGAGCAAAGCTTGCAGAGGTGGGCGGGCTGGACTGGGGGCAATCATGAACTCCATCTGGAGTGGGTGGGAGGTTTGTTGAGGAGGGCTTCCTGATCTCATCTGCTCTGACCCACAGACTGGTCTTGTGGTCAGGAGCACTTCCAGGAGATCAGGAGAGCTCTGAAACTAATCTAGGGTTTTGGATATTTCAGAGGTACGCCTAAGCTGACCTCGACACACGCAAACCTCAAAGAAACTCAAACCCCATGTGTTATCTTCCAACTGGTAAGTTGACCCTAAGCCTGCCTGTACTTCTCGGAAGTCATCTAAATTGGAGATCTAGAGCCAGAATAAACCACTAGGTTTTCTTGGAATGTCCATTGCCCTTGCAATCACTTTTTATCTGCTTGCAGAAATGCATACCTCATTCAAGGCCGAGCCCAAGTCTCCTCTCCCCTAAGGATCCTTCTGGCCCCCTCTGCTAATCACACCCTGCCCTGGATGCATTTTTTTAAAAGTCACAAAGTCCATCACATTTTTCTCATGCTAATTATTTATGTTGTCACATTTTACTTACTTCTCACAATATAGGCTACTATAACAGAGCTATGGTTTTTTTTTTTTAATGTTTTATTCTGTTTTATTTTTCTTTTGCATAGAGTAGCTCTACTCATTCTACACTTACATTTTGAAGAGAAAAAAAAAAGACTCTAAAATGAAATTAAGGCAGTATTTAAAATGGAACAGATTTTGTATTTAGAAGAAAGGACAAAAGTGGAAAGGACACAGGTACGTCTCTATAGGACGATTATATACCTAAGAAAGGATTTCTCATGTGCCATGTCAAGTGGCCTGACGGTCCCTGTGCCCCAGGCTCTATGTGGAAGGAGTAAATATAGCTGCTGGAGCCAGCAGGTCAGGCATAGGGACAAGATGCATCAAGATGGCAAGTCATAAGAGCAAGTGACCACATCCCAACAGGATAATGGATATCTCACAACTGCCTAATTGAGGGATGTATATAGGTGACTTAAGCAACCAGTTGGACACTGAAACCCCTGAATAGACTGAGATCAAGTTACAAGACCTTCATGGAGTGGAATCTAGAGATAAAATTAGTTGCTGTATAAAAATGGAAAGCTTTATGGTTGTACACCTTAGCTTGTGACCTGACATTCATATCTACTTTACTTGTTTCACAACCAGTTCTTAGATGCCAGAAGTGCTTTCCCATCATCTGAGCTGTTCCTGAACCCCCTTTTTCCAATTTAAATTCCTGCACTTTTGTTAAGCTTCAGTATCACTAGAAAGATTTTTTTTTTAAAGGAAAATCAAATCACTACAAATTTTGCTTTTATTATTTTGAACCTGTGTCCTGCTGTGAAGTGGCCTCCATTTGATAAGCTGCAAAAAAGATTAAAAGGACAGCAATTATGATGCTTCTCAGATGTAGGAACTGAGCTGGGGCCCCAGCGACTAGAAATCTGTGCATCCTGGTGCTGGCGGAGCTTTTAGCAGTTCTGCCTGGAGTCCCTCTTTGAAGTGTGTCCAAGTGGGACTTTGAATCGCAAACACTATCCGCTCTACACTTCTCAACAAGACTGAGAAACATACTTTTGTTTGATGGCATTTCATCTAAGTTGGCTTTTAGCTTTCAAACAAGAGAGATTACTCAAGCTTCAAAGCTAGTTGTTTCTTGGCAAAGGGTAACACAATTCTTGGAGGAAGGGAATGATGAAAATTCAGTTTCTCTCATTCCCTTTTAGGGTCCCCTTTTTAGGTTACTTTCACCAATTAGCTCCTAAAGATCCTCGCTGACAGCAATTTATAGATGAAAATCCAAACCAAATGAGCCCCAGCTGTGGGGCAAAGGCTTCCAGGGTAAAGAAGGGAACAGATTAGAATCTGGCTCAAAAAATACACTAAGTGTGGGAATTTAGCTCAGGAACCCCGAGGAGGTTTGGGCTCCAGAGAATAAGTTCTGAGTCAGTCCAGCTATTTCCCATCTCTATGTGATCAGTCGCTCAGTCGTGGCTGACTGTATTCGACCCCATGGACTGTAGCCTGCCAGGCTCCTCTGTCATGGAATTTTTCAGGCAAGAACACAGGAGTGGGTTGCCATTTCCTACTCCAGGTCCCATCTTTACACTTTTATTTATTAAGTACCGCATGGCCCCATCCTGGACACTGGCTTCACTTTCTGCATGATACATTGAGTCACCTTGGCCTTGAAGACTGAGTGTGGGTTTAAGATTTTAAGGCCCACTCCTGGGTCTGTTTCTACCAAACTCCCACCATCTGGATGAGTACACTACAATTTTGTCCTTATAAAAAGGAGATGGAGAATGTTACAGGCAGAACTTGGAAGGAAAATTCACATAAATAGAACAATAAATGATAATAAATGAAAAGTGCTTTCAGAGTGTGTCCTAGGAAAGGTTATGCATTGTTTGGGAAGAACAGATTTTTAATAGACAGAATGTTGTACTCTACATGCTTTTCAAAATGACTGGTTAACCCTGTGATAGCCAACTTTTTGGTCAAGAGAGAAGAATCATGTTTTGCAAATGAATTTGCTAGTACTTAATTCTCATAGAAATAATACCGTGCCCAGGGTATCTGAGATCAGACCCAAATAATCTCCCTAAACAGCAAAGGGGCTAGAAGGTAACTGCAATGCCTATAAAACATAAGGAGAAGGGAGGGTTAGGAAAACAAAAATACAATCCTTATACCCAGTCTGTATAAGTCTGCTTGGGCTTCCATAGCACAATACCATAGACTGAGTGGCTTAAATAACTGAAACCTTTTTCTTACAATGGTGAAAACCAAAAGTCTAAGATAAAGACATCTAAAGGCTTGGTTTCTTCTGGGGCTCCTTTCCTTAACTGGTAGAGGAACCCTTTCTCACTGGGCCCTCTCAGGCTTTTGTCTGTACTCACATCACTGGTGTCTCTTTGTATCAGAATCTCCTTTTCCTATAAGGACACCAATCAGATTGGATTGGGGCCACTCTGAAGACCCAACTTTAACTCAATCATGCCCTTAAAGGCCTTACCTCCAAGTACAGTTACATTTCAAGGTAAGGGGGAGTCATGTGGGGGAACACAATTAGGCTCATGAAGTGAAGTGAAAGTTGCTTAGTCATGTCCGACTCTTTGCAACCCCATGGACTATATAGTCCATGTAATTCTCCAGGCCAGAATACTGGAGTGAGTAGCCTTTCCATTCTCCAGGGGATCTTCCCAACCCAGGGATGAAACCCAGGTCTCCCACATTGTAGGTGGATTCTTTACCAGCTGAGCCACAAGAGAAGCCCAAAAATACTGGAGTATGTTAGCCTATCCCTTCTCCAGCAATCTTCCCAAGCCAGGATCTGAACCAGAGTCTCCTGCATTGCAGGCTGATTCTTTACCAACTGAGCTATTAGGGAAGCCCTGGCTCATAATACACTAATATTTAATATTGCTGAACATTATAGGAGAAATCTGCATGTTTGAATCTTGAAAGAAAGTGGGGACACACAGGTAACAACATTCATCTAATGAATAACTATAATTTTATTGATGTTATTAAATATATTTCCCCTTGTATACCACAGAGTGTACTCTTATTCACCACCACCCCCCAACACACTAAATTCCAACTAGCAGACTCTGTCTCCCTCTGGTGAAAGTTCTCTGATGTCTCTTCTTATAAGGACACTAATCCTATCAGATCAGGGCCTCACCCTATGACATCAACTAACTTTGCTTCCTTAGAAGCCCTCTCTCCAAACAGAGCAACGTTGGGGGGTTAGGGCTTCAACATGTGAATTTGGGGAGGACACAAACATTCAGTTAGTAAGAGATGCCTTCTAAGCAGGAGATTTTTTTTTCCCCCCATCAGAGGTAGAAGAAAAAATAGAGAGGTGGATTGCACCTTGGCAAGGCCCAGAATTGCTACATAACTGAGTACAGTGCCTGGGACAGAGGAGGAGCTCCATGAATTTTATTGAGTGAAAGAATAGTGAATGATTCTATTACCTTTAGGTTGAGGTTTCAAAGTACAAAAATAGATTCCTCTAGGAGAAGGCAATGGCACCCCACTCCAGCACTCTTGCCTGGAAAATCCCATGGATGGAGGAGCCTGGTAGGCTGCAGTCCACAGGGTCGCTAAGAGTCGGACATGACTGAGCGACTTCACTTTCAATTTTCACTTTCATGCATTGGAGAAGGAATGGCAACCCACTCCAGTGTTCCTGCCTGGAGAATCCCAGGGACGGGGGAGCCTGGTGGGCTGCCATCTATGGGGTCGCACAGAGTCGGACACAACTGAAGCAACTTAGCAGCAGCAGCAGCAAGACAGTTTTATGGGTAATATCCTCTCTCAGGGAAGGATAGCTAACCTGATTCTCTTTGAAATAGGCCACCTAAGAGTTCATCGAGGAAGTCACCTGTGATTATATGAATGTGCAAATATATAGAAATATGTAAAATGTACATGCATGCGTGCTAAGTCATGTCCAACTCTTTGTGACCCCTTGAATTGCAGCCCACCAGGCTCCTCTGTCCATGAAATTCTCCAAGCAAGAATACTGGAGTGGGTTGCCATTTCCTACTTCAAGGGACCTTCCCAGACCAGGGATTGAACCCATGTCTTCTATGTCTCCTGCACTAGCAGGCAGATTCTTTACCACTGAGCCAGCTAGGAAGACTCCTTGTAAGATGTATACTAGGTGCTAGTATGAAGTATCTGGAGCAAAAGTGAATGGACAGTGTGAATGGAGGAGAAGGGATGAGGAAAGAAAAGAGTCAAGCAAACTAGCAAAAGAAAGATGACACTAAAATCTGTATGATAAGATTTCATATATGCGTTCATAGAAAAGAAAATATTCAAATTTAAATCACAAGGACCACTCATCTGGAAGAAGTATATGAACATTTCTTTCCACATATAAGTCACAAAATAAACAGAGGTAAAATGTCACTGTGATGGAGATGATCAAATCTTCAAATTGGAGATAGCAAACCTGACTGCAAGACAGAATTAATCAAAGATGGCTTGTGAGCTCATATAAAGAGCTCCCCAAGAGCCTACATGGGCTTATCTAACAAAACTATGCCAAAGTGGTCTCATTTTCTCTTTTGGTCAAAATGCTAGACTGGAAAATCAACAGAATCTTATAGGCACAGTACATTTGACTTTCAGCAAAACATCTGAAAAATTATTCAGTAACAATTTTGTGGGTAAGATTAAGAAATAGCTGGCTTAAACCTATATATCCGGAGTATTAAATAGATCCTGTTATTATGGAAATAAAGGTTTCTAATAGTTTGGCATAGGTTTTCTCAAGAACTCTGTCCAGGACATTTTATAAACACCTTAAATTTTTTTTTTTTTTTAACTGTCAGATTTCCAAAGATGAAAAGTTGGGACTGTTCACTAAGATACTGAATTATGATCTTGATAGGTTAGGATAACGACTCTAAACTGAAAAGAGAAATTTAATAGAAAAAAATATGAAAGTCATACACATAGTTTAAAAGAATAAAGTTAAGCAGATTTTGTTGAAGTATATTTTGTGTGAAAGAATAAACAAAAGTAACTTGTGGGTTTGGTTGACCGCAGGTTCATTCTGAGTCATGTGTCATTCAACCCTGGGAAATTAAAGATCTCTTTGACTACATTGCTGAACGTATAGGTTCAGACAAGATAATATTAATGGGATGCTGGTTTGAGTGTATCTGAAATACTGTGTTTCATTTTGGGCATCATATGTTTAAAAGAGATTCCAACAAACTGAAGTATATGCAAAGAAGAAAATCAAAGTAGTAGAGATTCTGGAAGTCACAGCCCATGGAGAGTGGTGAAGAAATTAGGTTTTCAGCCCTGCATGGCAACTTTCATCAGTCAAACCCACCTCTACAACGCAAGACAAAGCCTTCCAGTTTAGGTCTGTCTTGGTCCTCATCCTGTTTTTCACTTTCCCTCCTCCACTTTCTAATTTTCCCAGCTTCTGACCTCATGGTAGCCCTTGTCCTTGGGAAAGGAAATTGCTTATGCATTTATTAATTTAACATATTTGATCATCTACTATATGCCAAGAAACTTTTCTAAGAATTTCAAGCATCAGTGAACCAAACAGACAATAATCTGAGTTCTGTCTGGGGCTAAAGTTCTAGAAAGAGACAAACAGTAAACAACAGATATCATAAATGAGCAAATTATAAGGTAAACTGAGAGTTGATAAATTCTATGGAAAGAAAAGAAGGAATAGAACAGTGTAAAGGGGTTAAGGGTACTGAGAATAAGGCGGAAGTAGCGACACTGTTAAGTGGTGTCGTCAGGGGGTTGGGAGCTCATTGAGAAAGTGGTGTTTGAACAAATCTTGAAGGAGTGAAGGAGATAGCCACAGGGATACATAGGGGAAAAAACTGTTCCAGTGCAAAAGCCCTAAGGACAGTTTGCCTAGAAGGGAATAAGACAAGGAGGGGTGGCAGGAAATAAGCTATGAAGGTAATGGTGCAGGTAAAGACTTTAAGTTTTCCTTTAATTAAAATGGGAATCCACTGGAGGGTTTTGAGCAGAGGAGCAACATGATCTGACTTATATTTCTAAAGGATTTCTCTAGCTGCCTTGTGAAAGACAGATTCTAGAGGAAAAACATAGGAGCTGAGATACCATTTAAAAGCCTATTGCAATCTTCCAGGTGAGTAATGATTCAGTTACATCAGCATTATGGCAATGCAGGGGGCAAGAAGGTAGGGCAAACAATACATCTTGCATGTTTAAATGTGAAACGAACAAGAGAGGGGCTTAAACTAAATAGGGTTTCAGCCTGAGTACCTTGAAGGATGAAGCTGCCATGGACTGAATTAGACTGGGAAAAAGGTGCAGGTAGAATGGCTTTTAGGAGAAAGATCAAAAGTTCAGTTTTTGGATACACAAAGGTGTAGATGTCTATTAGAAGTTTACATGGAGATTTCAAGTAGAAAGTTTAATATAACAGAGATGGATGTCACATATAAATGCAAAAGTCTTTGGAAGGTAGGTGGCATTTTAAGCCATGAGCCTAAGTTAAAGCATCAAGGAAGTAAGCATAGATAGAGAAGAGGATCAAGATTGAACTCTAGGGCTCTCTGATTGTGGGAGGTCAAGGATAAGAGAAAAAAGCTAAAAAGCAGGAAAGGAGAGTCTAGCATGTTAGAAAAACTACTAGGAGGGTGTAGTGCTTCAGAAGCCAAGTGAAGAAGATGTTTCAGACAGATGAGTGTGGTCAACTGTATCAACTGCTCCTGACAGGTTAAAATGAGACTCCATCCTGGCCATTAGCACCACGAAGGTGTTAATGACCTTGACAAGAGCAGTTTCAGTCTGGGAAAGTCAAATTGGAGTGGGTTGAAATAGGAATAGGAAAAAGGGAATTTAAAATGCTTGCTACAAAGTGGCAGTAGCTAAAATAAGAAGTGAAGTCAAGGGGGGATTATTTTTAGAGATGTGGGCAATAACAGAAGGTGTGATTGCTGCTAAGAATCAGAAGACAGTAAAAACTTGATCACAGTGAGAAGAAAGAATGATAGCAGTGATGTCCTTTGGTAGATAGTTGATGGGATCTCGTAAAAAAGTGGAGAAATTACTTTTAATTGTGGGCACAGAAGTGTATCTATGGAAGAGGTGGGGAGGCAGCCTATGACAGTACAGATGCTCTTCATGGTCAGATGGGTCGTGGAGTCTGAGAAAGTTCTCTTTGGATTATTTCAGTTTTTCTCAGACAGCTTTGGCTTTATTCCTAGACCATGACACAAATCTCTCAACCTGAATGCCGTTAGCATCACAAGCAAACACCTCACTCAGCCAGCTCATCTGAACACTTAGGACCTCCCTGGGAACCCTGTGGTGCAACATCCTGGCCCAGTCCACCCCAGCCACCACCAGAGGGACCCAGAACACACACACAGCCAAGAACAGAGGAGGCACAGCAGGAGAATCTTCGAGCTGCATTTTAGTATCTGCGGCACTGCTATTATCTGCAATTATAACAAAACAGATTAACTGTGGAAAGCCCCAACTGTGACGTTAAAGACTACATTGCTCAAACTCTCCTTCCTTTCTGTGAGAATTTGGGTAAGTTAACCTATTCAGTACTCTTTTTTCATCTGTGAATAGTAGGAGTCTACACTTCCCTCTGTCCCTTCTGGCTTCCAAAATGTGGAGATTTGAGCTCCTCTTCTAGTCCATTGGGGCTTCCCTGGTAGCTCAGATGGTAAAGCGTCTGCCTACAATGCAGGAGACCCGGGTTTGATCCCAGGGTCGGGAAGATCCCCTGGAGAAGGAAATGGCAACCCACTCCAGAATTCTTGCCTGGAAAATCCCACGGACTGAGGATCCTGGTAGGCTACAGTCCATGGGGTCGCAAAGAGTCGGACACGACTGAGCGACTTCACTTCTAGTCCATTAGATATCCAAAGATACTCAGGGCCTGGGTATTGCAAGGATGCATGCTCGTGGGGGAAACTCAGGAGGTCTCAAAGCATCAGCAAAGAGCAGATCTCCTCCAATAATGAGGCAGCCAGACACGAAGTCACTCAGGGCTCCTGCATCCAGCCCCCGTATTGGATGTTTTCACCACAGCCCATTTCCTAGGCCTTGGCTCCAGCTACTTCCTAGCCCAAGAGCAATTCTTGAATGGTTTCAGGAGGGCCACACCCATTTGATATCTGAACCAAAGCCCCTTCACTTTTCTCTTCCTCATCTCCCTTAGTTTCCCCTGGTTTAATTTAAGTACAAGAGTGGTACATCCCTCCACCACCACCCACAAACTTGCCATATGGTCCCTACTGTGCTGCCAGGGCAGAGAAGCAGAGCAATGACAACTAAGAAAATCGCAAAGTTAGAGATTCCACTCTCCTCACCAAGACCTGCCCTGATGCTTCTCCTTGTCCATCTTCATTGAGACTTGTGAATTATTCGCTTTCTTCTGAAAGGTTTTTTTTTTTTTTTTTAATTAATTTCGTTATTTTAATTGGAGGCTAATTACTTTACAATATTGTGATGGTTTTGCCATAGCATACTTTGACATGAATCAGCCACGGGTATAGATGTGTCCCCCATCTCAAACCCCCCTCTCACCTCCCTCCCCATCCCATCCCTCTGGGTTGCCCCAGTGCACCAGCCCTGAGTGCCCTGTTTCATGTATCAAACTTGGACTGGTGATCTGTTTCACATATGGTAATATACATGTTTCAGTGCTAGTCTACTGTGAACTATAATGGAACATTTTGAATCTGCTTAAAGCTAAATCATCTGATTACTCCTAATCAATAATTAAAATGCAAGAATGTTAATCACAGGTTCTGGCTTTCTCTCTGCTCAACCCACATCAAAATGGTATTCAGCTATTCTTTACACATACAGAGTGGAGAAGCAAAGTCACTGATCACTAAAGTAGTATAATTAAAAGGAGATCTAAAGGCTTCTCAAAAAATACCTCCTCTATTTTCCTGAACATTGTTTTGTTAATGAGAGCTATATGGGTTAAGGCTTTATAGCTCCAGAAAAGTGTTAGTTGCTTAGTCGTGTCCGACTCTTTGCAACCCCATGGACTGTAGCTCACCAGGCTCCTCTGTCCATGGGGACTCTTCAGGCAAGAATATTGGAGTGGATTGTCCTCCTGTATTGCAGGCAGGCTCTTTATCATCTGAGCCACCAGGGAAGCCCGTATCTCCAGAAGGTCTGTATTAACAGGAAAATGCACAACCCTGGAATAAAGCCCATTAAGATGCCATCTCCCAGTAATCTATCCCAGTTAATTAACCAGTCAAATCAAAACTTTCAAAGGGTTGGAAAAGAAAGATCAGAAACTTGAAGTGAAATATTGGTTGTGCAGTGGGCACGTGAGGATGCTGGGCTCCTGATAAAGGTTATATCTCGAAGACTTGGAAACATGAGGCTCCCAAACCTAACTCCATAATTCCAATTCACTGTGTGATGACAGAGGGTGCTTCACTGATGATGATTATGATGATGATGATAGGATAGCTTTAGCACAGAAAATAGAATTTCAAGCCACCTTCTCTGGTGTAAACTACAGAATCCCCAAAGAACAAGCCTTAATTACTTGATAAGTGCCTGAAAGAGAACTATGTACTCAACTCTCCATATCTGAGAAAGGCCCTAAAATTTATTTACAGTAAACACCAAGTGACAGAATGATTAGGCTGAGAAATGAAAGGAAATGGTTATTTATTATTCTGGATGAAATCACTCAGGTTAGTGCTGCTTTCAGAAGAAGGCAGGTTCGATCTTCTCAGCAGCTTGCTTCACGCTTTTTCTCCCTGGGCAATCTCACCCATCCCTGTGACTTCTCTCAAGCACTCTGTCTGTAATTCCTGCAGTCACCAGCAGGTTGGTGGTGGACCATTGGGTGAGATTTCTCTGCCATGATGTCCCACGACCCTAACATACTGAAGTGTGAAGCCAGAGGAAAAGAAATAGATAAACCTATTCTTAAGAAATTTAGCGTAACACCAACCTATTTTATCCATCCAGCAAAACTTCAAAACTAAAGGGTGCATTGCCTGCGAACTCTGGAGGGAGTGGAGAAGGGCATGTTCAAAAAGTTCAGCCCTTCAGTTATGGCTATGAACATCTGCTAGTTAATTTGCCCTGAAACATGAAAACTGAGAAGGAAGATTAAGGTGTCATAATCAAATGAAGAATATTTTTACCTAAAAATATAACCAATACCTAAACAAAGAATATAGTAAACTCATTTCTAACTGGTAGGCACAGCAAAGACATAGCAATTAAAGTTTAAAATTATAAATTTCCAATATAAGTCAAGAATTTTTTTCAAGTAAGTGCTATTGTTATTTCTAGTTTTCATTCTTACACTGAAGAAAACGTCAAACTTACACATTTTACAAACTTCAAACATTCATTATGAGTGCTTATAAATTCCTGGCCTTACAACTGTGTACTATTTTTTTTTTCTCCAAAACTTAACTGCTTCAGAATAATAGCATAGGCATTTAACCACTTATTTGCAGTTAATTGGGCTTCCCAGGTGGCACTAGTGGTAAAGAACCCGCCTACCAACGCAGGAGATTGAGACACAGGTCCAGTCCCTGGGTTGGGAAGATTCCTTGGAGGAGGGCATGGAAACCTACGCTGGAGTATGCACTAATTTGCCTCCTTACACTCCTGTTTACCTCTGCAAGCACCTCACACAGCTCCTTACCAGCCAGCCGTGGCAGCATTTTCTACTTAGATGTCTGACATTCCTCCTATCAGGTTTATTTTTCCCAACCCCCCCTACTCCTTTTTCCCTAAGTTCCTCTTTCAGTTCTAGCCACTATCCCTAGACAATATTGTCCAAATTGCATCCTTATACAAGGATGATGCCCAGATATGTAAATCACACCAGGATTCCTACTGCCCAGACCCTCACTGCCAACTGCCTGTGAACTGCTCCCACTAGACAAGCCCATCCCAAGTTAAATAAGCTCTGGTAGGAATTTATCCTATTCATCTCAAAAGGTGTTCTTGTGTGATACCTATTTCCAAGATACTCTCTCAAAATCTTGATATCATCTTTACATCATCTTCTCATTGTCCATGATAAATACATTTTCATGCCCTTTAATTTTTTTCTTTCTCAATCACTCTTCATAATCCTCTAACTTTTCATTTACATGAACCCTGCCCATATTCAGACTCTTGCTTCTCAGCTGTTATGATAGTCTAACTGATTTTCTGCCCCCTGTACGTGTCCCTTTCTGAATGACCTTTCCCTCCGATCTCAAAATTAATTTCCTTTCTCACTCTTACTAAACTTCCCATGCATAAAATTAAAACCTACCCTTTGTCATCTAGCATACCTTGTCTCCAGTCTTTTCTTCTAGGTTATTCTCCTACCACAACCCCACTCATTGTCATTTGTTGAAATAATAACTACATCTGTATTAGCCAGAAAGGACAAAATTATGCTACAGTAACAATCCCAAAACCTCACTAGCTTTCCACAAGGGTTTAGGTCTTGCTTATGATTCCAGTCTTTGGAGGACACTGCATCTTACTCCATGCTGTCTTTATTTAAGTAAGTAAGTGTTAGTCGCTCAGTCATGTCTGACTCTTTGTGATTCCATGGACTGTAGCCTGCCAGGATCCTCTGTCCATGGAATTCTCCAGGCAACTGGAGTGGGTTGCTGTTCCATTCTCCAGGGGATCTTCCCAACCCAGGGATCGAACCCAGGTCTCCTGCATTGCAGGCAAATTCTTTACCATCTGGGCTTCCCTCATAGCTCAGTTGGTAAAGAATCCGCCTGCAGGGCAGGAGACCCTGGTTCAATTCGTGGGTCAGGAAGATCCTCTGGAGAAGGGACAAGATACCCACTCCAGTATTCTTGGGCTTCCATTGTAGCTCAGCTGGTAAAGAATCCACCTGCAAAGTAAGAGACCTGGGTTCGATCCCTAGGTTAGGAAGATACTCTGGAGAAGAGAAAGGCTACCCACTCCAGTATTCTGGCCTGGAGAATTCCAGAGAATTCCTGGGATTGTATAATCTATGGGGTTGCAAAGAGTCAGACAGGACTTTCACTTTCACTTTTCTTTACCATTTGAGCCACCAAGGAAGCCTATCTTTATTTAAGCTTGCGGATAAAGGAGCTCTGCCTGGAACTTGACAGTCTTAGGACAGAGCAAAAAGAAGGACGGCTCTTTAAGTTTCTCCCCATATTTCATTGGTCAAGGCAAGTCAAATGGCTGTGCCTGGTATTAATGAGACAAGAGTTATAATTCTCCCACATGGAAGGTCCCAACAGAGAGTGTCAGCAAATATTTTGGACAAATAATACAATCTACCACACCATCATTAAAGCACAACATAAATCCCACCATGTTTTCAGTGTTTTTCTTCTTCTAGGCCACAGTATTTCAACAGCACCACTATTAACAAATTTGGGCCAGATAATTCTTAGTTGTGGGATTTGTCTGATCATTGTAGAATGTTTAGCAGCATGCCTAGCCTCAACCTACTCCAAAAGTGAAAGTGTTAGTCACTCAGTCATGTCCAACTCTTTGTGACCCCATGGACTGCAGCCCGCCAGGCTCCTGTCCATGGGTTTGACAAGGCAAGAATACTGGAGTGGGTAGTGATTCCCTTCTCCTGGGCATCTTCCTGCATTGCACGCGGATTCTTCACCGTTTGAGACACCAGGGAAGGGGAAGCCCCAACCTATTCCAAACCTAGCTCCAAACATGTTCACCCACCACGGCAATCAAAAACAGCTCCAGACCTTCAGAAATGTTCCCTGGAGGGATGAAATCACCAGCACTCAGTAATCACTGGTCTAGTCTATGAGTCTCTAAGGAACAGGACTGTATCTTAGTTGTAACTTAGCATCCTCATGGCACTAACTCCTATGATACATGTTTAATCATTGTCATCAAAATAGAATTACAATTTCAGGACAAGATTTTCTTTATTAAAAAATCAAAAGCAATATTTGTCTCTCAGGTTTCTTTAGGGAAAAAAAAAATAAATTTTAGAGACAGGAAGGCCAAAGATTCTGGCTTCAACACTCCATAAGATTCTGGGAATGCTGCTTAACCTCAGTTTCTTCATCTTCAAAATGGGCACAGCAGCATTCCCCTTGCAGTTTTGTGATGATGAGTGGATGCAAATTGCTTGGTGTTTGGTGTCTTGCTCAGTAAATGGCAGCTATCATCACTGTCAGCACAGCAACCCTTCTTCCATAACACCCTTGAATATGAGATGTTTAAAAACCTATTTGCCCTCTTGCGTAGAAATGCCAAATGTTACTCACAGGAAGAGAACAGCATGGTCCCACAAAATACCGCCATGGTCCCACAAAATATGTTTGTTTCTCCATAAATAAGACTTGTTGTCAAGAAACTTGAGCTCAGAGCTCGTGGCTCTGCCACGAAACACATAAGCTTGGATATGAGCAACAGGTTTTTTTGCAGCACTTTCCTGGATGTCAGCAGAATCTCACAAATCAGGCAAGAAAAGTCCAAAACATATGCCCTCAGCAACCTGCCAAAAACCAATAAAAAGAACTGTGAGCAGAGCCAAAATCAAGGAGGCAGGCAGCAGTGTGGGGCTGCAAACCCCAATACATTCACATGGAAATGCATTTCCTTTCAGTAAAAACCATTCCAACTTATGAAAAGAACCTTCATGCAGCTACCTATTATATAGGCAGGAACTTCAAAATGACAAATGTCTTCTGGACTTTTAAAAAAAAATACAGCCATTTGGAACAAGATATGTTGACAACTAGTGGTTTTGTGGATAGTAAGTATAACTCAGCATGGAAGAACTGGCCTGTTATAATGAAGTAACATATTGTGATGTTATCAAGACTTAGGCATTTTCACATCAAGTGAAAAATATCTCTTGTTTTCTGGTTAAGAAATGAACGCATGGCGTGGCAATCAACACAAGTTTAAAATACAGAAAAAAATAGCAGAGGTCTCAATTTATAAAAGATAGGCTGTGTATTCTTTTTTCAGAAGACTATGATCCCCTGGCTGGCCAAACGAAATGTAAAGGGATGGCGGCTTTGTGTGTTAAGATTTTTTTTTTAAACAATTGTGAGCTGGTAGTATTTCAACCGAAGGCCCTGGAGACTTAAACGCTTGAATTCCCAGCATTAGGAGCAAATGCTGCGGCAGCATCAACAGGGAAAGCTCCTGTTCCATTAGAGCTGGGATTTCAATCCAGGGGCTGTTGTGATTCAGCCTGTTTCTTTGGTGAAGCTGGGGTCAGCCGGCTTCAAAGATTAAGCTTGTTTGACCCTGCACATCAACACTCAGAACCACGCTGTCTTGGCCGCCGGGTCGCAGCGTCCTAGCCCCTGCTGGCTGTAAGCGGATCCTTGCCGCCCGCCCCTCCTCGCCCAGCACCGCATCTCCTCCTCCAGGGGTACCAGACTGCCCTCTGGCCCAAGGCCGCACTCTCCTCTTGAGCAGAACTGTAGTAACCAAAGGACTTTTCGGCAACAGCGGGCTCCACTCAAAAATGTGTTTCCTTCACTTGCAACACTCAACCTTGCTGATTTAATGAGCCCCAAAGGGCAGCCTCTGCATAACTTACTAAATTCTAATTAGATAATTAAACTAGATAGCAAAAAATCTTTACTTTTGTAGGGATGAAACGTAGGCTGATGTTTTATTGTGTGCAACTAACATTCCACAAGCAAAGCATTCCCAAACCTTTTTCAAAATAAATAAACATTCAGTTCCAAACTCAAAAATTAATACTTGCTTTCCTCAAGGTTCTAAGACTGTCATATGATATATTTTTTTAAAGGATTGAGAAAGAATAAATACAGAGATCTTCATACATGCAGGCATTTAGTCAGTAAGTATTTATTTTTCACCATCACTCTGTGCCAGCCACTGTTCTGAGTTCCCAATAGTGATAAACTTCTAAGGTCTCCTTTAAGTAGTGATTTAAATATAAACTAATGATAACCACAATAAACATTTATGTCCATAATTTAGGCTAAAAACAGAAACATTTCAGCCTTTATTTTTCATGTTCATTTACCTCGACCTCACTATTCCAACATGAGTAACTAGCCACTCACATGTACTGCCTTATGTACTTTTCCTTTTACATACTTTATGACTCTTCCAACTGTGGACGATTTGCAAAGTAAATGAAAATTATTCCTCAGGAAGTAGTTTGGACATAAAAACAAAAGTGAAGGCCTAACAATATGGCTCTTTCTTCAGTGCTAATGCACTTGCATAAGGAAAGTGGTTTTAACTGAAAGTAAAAATTACTGGCAGGAACTCATTGCAATTCTATTCTGGAAGACTTTGAAGGAGAATGAGACAACTTTCAGTTGTCAAAAACTTGGGAGGGAGTAGAACATTGAGACAAAAAGACTTAAGGAAAGCATTTTTAAAGAGGGAAAACCTGGCTTATTCTTTTTTCTCCTTTCTTCCATCCACCCTAAAAAAATAAAGAACTTTATTATTCAGTTTTCCATTGCTTTTGTACAAATGTTTAAAAGATTGCTCAAATTACCCTATATGTTTTTAATTTTCCCTTATTTTCTTTCTTAGTTTGCAAATCCATGTTGCTTGTTCTTTTTGGGAAGAGGACTAACAACATTTTTGCTGAGAAAGTAAGTCAGAATTAGATATTACCTTTTTTTCTTCTTTCTTCATTCCTAATTGATTTCTTCAGGAAATTAGTGGACCCTATTGATATTCTCAAAGCAAAATTTTGACCAGTCGGTGCTAACCAAAAGTATCACAGAATAACTCTAGGCTGTTCTGCACGATGGCAGACAACAGGTGAAAAAGCAAAACATTCAAGCATCTGAAAATTTCCCAAATAATTGTTTCACATGAACAAATTCTATGAATTATTAGATATGAACTTTTCACTTTTAACCTGAAGGTGTGTTTTTGTAACAGTTGTAGGACTAGAAATAAAATTTTGATGATCCTACAATGACTTCTTGAATTTAGCTTTCTCCAAAAGGAAGACATAAATTAATTACAGTTGACTGAGACAATGACATCATAACATGGACTATTTTGATGTCTTCCACTGTGGCAGGCTCGAAAGAAAAGTGGGATCCAAGAACAGATGTGATCAAGTCCCCCTTTCTGGGCCATTCTACCATGTTTCCTCTTCTCTAAATATCATTAGCCATTTTAGACTCTCTCTCTCTCTCTCACACACACACACACACACACACAGCCCTCAGAGATGTGTTTAAGTCAGTTGTCAAGAACAGAACATTATCTTATTTTATTTAGTGACAATTTCCACTATAGAATTTACCAAACTATCTTTTGAACTGTATATTGGCCTAAATGGGGCAACATTTGCTTTAGAATATAAACAGTAACTCTCCTTTCAACACTTAATTTGATTGACATCAAAACTCACTCGAATGATGATGGAGAATCCACACCGAGAAGCTCTCCCTCCACGGAGGACTCTGTATCCAACTCTCAGAATCTGAGAGTCAGAGAGAACACAGCACAGGCCTGAGACAGGCCAGGGCTGAAACCTGAGCCCTGAGTCACAGATCTGCACGCTGAGCAGGGTCATGTAAGTGATATAGGAAGCCAGGTGCAGTCCGGGAGAAAGGGGCTGATAGAAACAAAACTCAGGAAAGCGGATTGAAAAGTAGGGTTAAAATTCAGACCTAGAAGGGAAATGCAACGAGAACGAGAAAGCCAGGGGAAGGCAAGTGAGGCAGACACTGTGAACACTGGATAATTAGGCTGCGACAGGAGGCAAACGTCCCATGGACGGCAGGCGCTGCATTCAAACCGAACACCAGACATGTCTGTTTCAAACTGTTTCCAGACCCCACTCACTGATGAGAACACAGCCCCTGGGGTCCTGCCAGCCCAACTCATCAATGGGTCAAAGAGCAAGCAGGGGTCTAACTGCAGCAGCAGACTCTCGGAGCAGCCCCACGGTCTCCTATCTGAAACCTTTAGGCTTTATGTGTTTTGCAGTTTAGAATTTTTCAGATATTAGAAAGCATGAAACAACTTGTGTGGATCTCCAAAGGAATTATGCTGAGTGAACAAAGCCAATCACCAAAGACCACATAATGTACAATTCTATTTATTTAGCATTTTAGTAATGAAAAACTTGTAGAGGCGGAAAACATACAAATGGTTGCCAGGGGCTGGGGAGAGGGCTGGTGAAGCAGGTGTCTGTGTCTATAATGGGGTAGTGCGAGAGATCCTTAGGATGAGCTGTGTTGCATCTGACTGTGGTGGTAGCCACACAAATCTATATATGATAGAATCGCAAGGAACTATAGGGAGTATATGTAAAACTGAAGAAATCCATATAAAGCCCATATGTGCTCAGTCACTCAGTCGTGTCTGATTCTTTGCAGCCCCATGGACTGTAGCCTGCCAAGCTCCTCTGTCCATGGAATTTTCCAAGCAAGAATAATGCAGTGAGGTACCATTTCCTACTCCAGGGGATCTTCTCCACTTAGGGGTCAAACTCGTGTCTCTTGCATCTCCTGCATTGGCAGGCAGATTCTTTACAACCAAAGCCACCTGGGAAGCCCAATAAAGTCCATGGATTATATCAAAGTCAGTCTCCTGGTTGTGATGTTGTACTACAGTTACAAATGTGGCCATTGGGGGAAATTAGGTGAAGAGTATACTACATGTATTCTTTCATACAACTGCGAACAGATATACAAGTCTCAAAATTGTAAAAAAAAATTAAAGAAACATTAAGAAAGCAATAAAGTACATATTCAGAATATTAGGTAACACTCCAAACAATGTCAAACACATGAATATTTCTGCAGAAAAGCGTGTGACTATTCACACCAAGTGAAATGCAGGTTATAAATAGACTTCAGTCAGCTGGGGTCAGGTTTTATGACCGCATGAGTTTGGTCAGGTATTGCTGCCAAATCAACCATGAAAACACTTTGGTTTTTCAGAGCTTTTTGGATTTGGAGCCACAGATCAAGAATTATAACTGCAAGTGCCACTCTGGTCTCATGGAGAAAGGCAATGATGGATACCACTGACTGGTCTGTTTTTTATGCCCTGTTTCCCTTCCTCATTTCATATTCTGCAGAGAAGAATTGGAGGGATTGAAAATTTTAATATAATATTTCAATCACAGAAGGTTCGAGAAAAAGCTATTTTGTTGTATCCTTTTGAGAAGGCAGTCAGCAATTCCCAGAATTGAATATGAGGGATGGAGCTATGTGGGAAAGGCAAGATCAGCATGGACTAGAACATTGCTGAACCTGTCCTGGGATGTCTCTTTAGCACCACATTGTCATCTGTTTGGTAATGAATTTTCAAGACTTTTGAAGTTCCTAAATTCAAAAATAGCATATATATAATCAATACGCACACATGTAGAATTAACTGTTGCTGCTCCTGCTTAGTCAGTTGTGTCTTTGTGACCCCATGGACTGCAGCCCACCAGGCTCCTCCATTCATGAGATCCTCCAGGCAAGAATACTGGAGTGGGTGGCCATGCCCCCCTCCAGGGGATCTTCCCAACCCGGGGATCAAACTCATGTCTCCTGCACTGCAGGCAGATTCTTTACTGCTGAGCCACCAGGGAAGCCTGTAGAATTAACTAATTGACATTATTTACCACTTTGTATTTACATTTCTCTGCTCCTTCACTAGGTTCCTTCACTCTGTTCACTCACTAGGGTGGAAAAGAGAGATCTGACCCTATCTGAAATGTTTGACCACATGTAGATGCTTCATAGGTATGCAGCTTTTCAGTATTAAATAATGATAGGCATTCAAATTTTGTAGTGGATCACATTCCAATTAAATTGGAATTCAAACAGTATGGCAGAAACCTAATTCATTCATCTTAACCCAAGTCTTCAGATGTTACTCTGCTCTGTGCTATCCTCCACACTATAGTCACTTTATTCTGTGAAAATACAAGGGTAAATACAGTGCTGTCTTTGGGGCCCTTTCTGCTTACAGAACAGTGTCTGAGCTCCCTAGGGTGAAAACAGAAACCCTTGATGACCTGGTGGCAGTGGGTCTCAGTCTAGAGTCATATCTCCCTGTCCTGCTTGTTCCAGATTGTGCCTCTGCCACATTAAGGATTCCCATTTCCTGAATAAGTCACACTTCCTCACCCTTTTGCTTTTGCACATGTTCCTCTCCCCTTGAAAGAAAACCTTTTTTAACTGAAGTATAGTTAATTAACAATGTTGTGCTAGTTTCCAGTGTACAGCAAAAAGATTCATTCATATATGTATATATATATATATCAGATTCTTTTCCATTATAGATTATTAAAGATATCGAGTATAGTTCCTTGCACTATATGATAAGTTCTTGTTGATTATCTAATATATATATATTTAGTAGTGTGCCTATGTTAATACCAAACTCCTAATTTATCCCTCCCACTACTCTTCCTCTTTGGTAACCATAAGATTGTTTTCTATGTCTGTAAGTCTGTTTCTGTTTTGTAAGCAAGTTCATTTGTATCATTTTTTTTAGATTCCACAAATAAGTAATGTCATAAATTTGTCTTTCTCTGGATATTCTTCTTTTGAACCGTTCTTCCCATTTATCTGACCAACTCTCTCTAGAAAGGTGCCATTTTCTCCTGGAAGCCTGTGAAATATCCCTTTTCCTCTCCATCCAACCTCGTCTGGATGAAGAGCCCAGATGCACCTCTATATCAAAGCACTCTTCATGCTACATGGATTGTTATGCACTTCAATATGGGGAACTGAATATTTTTTCTTTCCCAGAACTTAGCCTAGTTCCTGACACTGAGTAACTATTCAATCACTCAAGTAAGCAATCAACAAACAGCAATTTTTGTTTACTATTTTTGTTTATTCATTTACTAATGGATAACCATTGGCCTGCCAGGCTGCTCTGTTCATGGGATTCGCCAGGCAAGAATATTGGAGTTGCGATTTCCTTCTCCAGGTGATCTTCCTGACTCAGGGATCAAACCTGCTTTTCCTGCACTGGAAGGCAGATTCTTTACTACTGAGCCACCAGGGAAGCCCCTTAGTAAATGTACACATCACCAAAAAACATCAAATAAAATGCCATATAGCTTGTTTAGCTTTATGACTAGCAAGCTACTTAAGTTTTCTGTAACTCAGTTTCTTTAGCTATACAACAAGAATAACATGGTTTTCATCCATCAGTTAGATTAAATTTGTTAGCGCATATAAAACAATGATAACTCAGCTGATCATGTAGGAAGCACTCAGCAAATATTAAAGTTACAAAGTGCAGGAGTACATTGTGGAAAACTTTAAATATGCTTTCTATTCTCTAAGCCAGGGTGAGTGTGAAATCTTCTTAAACGGTAATACATTAAAGAAGCATTATTATTATAACTATGATATACAAATGTTAGCATCAAATTTCTTACAAATTGTTAGACGTCAAAGGACATTGTGTTTTACTGTCAAGTATTATTATTTTCTTATTTTACAAAACCTATAACCCCATATAGTTTTATTGGCGCTCAGGTAAGAAAAAATTTCCTTGAATCATTGAGAGACTGGCTCTCTGGTAATTGTATGATTGCTTGGCTTCCCCAGTGGCTCAGCGGTAAAGAATCTGCCTGCCAATTTAGGAGCTGCAGGAGACAGGTTCAGTCCCTGGGTGGGGAGGATCCCTTGGAAGAGGAAATGGCAACCCACTCCAGTATTCTTGTCTGAAAAATCCCTTGGACAGAGGAACCTGGTGGGCTGCAGTCCATGGGGTCACAAAGAGTTGGATACAACTGAGCACACACACACCAAATTCTTTTTAATATTTTATGCCTTGTAGTTGAACAAAGTTTGTGTCATTATTCATTCATTCACACATCATATTTTTTGATCGAACAACTAAGTGTCAGGCAATGTTCTAGAAACCAAGGAGTCACTGGTGAGCTCCTGTCCTCACATTGCCTGTCCTCATGGAACTTACAGTCTGAGAGCTGCATGAATGTAAGAGTCCTTCCTGGGTGAAGAGTGAGGTCTCACCTGGATAAGCATGTCAGAAAAGAATCAGGGAGAAATTAGAGCTGAAGAACCCATATTTTTCTAGGAATTGCATTCAGCTGCAAACCATAGAAACCAGACTACAGTGGCTTAGACATATTAGGGTTTTATTCTTTCACATAAAATGATGCCCAAAAGTAGGCAATCCAGAGCTCAAAGGGTAGCTCCACTAGGTTCAACAGGGACCCAGTTTCCATCTATCTTTCTGCTTTGCCATCATGACTTCCAGCCTCAAAGTCACAAGATGATTCCTGAAATTCCAGCCATCACATCCACTTTCTAGCAAGATGTCCTGAAAGGGCAAAATGTGTGAAAATCCCCACCCAATAGCCACTTACTGGCCACCCCTGATAAGAAAGAAAGGGAAAAAGGTGTTGGATAAATAGCTAAGGTACCACAGCTCAAGAACTGAGGGTCAGATTATTCACTGCCCCTCAATAGGCATCATGATTCTGTCAGTACAATAAGATTGGGATTAAAGCATGTATCTCAAAAGAGAAAGCAGAAAAAGAAAAAAAGAGGGATAATGGTTTTGGGTGGCTCAAGTCATGAAAATTTGGGGGTTTTAGAAGAAAGGGTGCTTGATTCCTGTCCAGCAGCAAAGCAAAATTCATTAATAGACCTGGTTCTTGGGTGAGGAAGTCAAATGATGATGGAAAACCATGTGGCAGAAGGATAAGCTTTGAGATGAGGGAAACTAATCAAGATGCTTACGAGACTGCATCTGCCCTTCTTGTGTAGAGAAAGGCTAGCAAGGTTGCTGACTGTACTCCCACGCTCCTGGCAGCCCTGCTAATTGCATAGCACAGCACTTAGTAAGTATGTGTTGAATGAATTAGTCATGGCACACTTTCTCTCTGATGCCAATCATGCCCTCAGAATGCCTCTCACACATGTCTCCAGGCAGCCACGACCAATGGATCAGAGATATGATCAGAAACAAACCTGCCATCCTCACGCTGATGTGAACCTGGGCTCAGCAGCCTGGCTGTTCCTTCTGAACTTTGATATGTATTTATCTCAGTTCTTACTTTTTCCTTAGAAAATGCTTTTTAGGGTGAAAATATCAATAAGGCTAACAGTAAATAAAAGAAGGGAATTTTTCCCTCTTGGCATAAAGAGGGAGTGTGGGTAGTTAATGCCTCAGAACTAAGTATGGTACAGGAAACAGTTTTCCTTCTGTGAGAAAATCCCAAATTTAATTAAAACTTCAGGAACTATGAAAACATCTGCCTTCCCCATATGTGCTTTCCTCCTTCTAGAGTCTGTGTGTGTGCATGTGTGTGTGTTCATGTGTGTGTGTGCATGTGTAGTTTGAGATCAAACTTTCTTTACAATCAGAAAGCTTCATTTGCCACTTGTTCTAGATAAATGACGGTCTACTGAAGATGAAGACTGAAGACTCTCTGAGAAGAGAAAAAAGAACCAAGTCACCCACAACATCAGGAATACAGGGAGAATATTCATTCAACTAAGATTTATTAAGTGCTTCATATATGTGCAATATGAGTGTGCAATTTCTGTGATAAGCAAAGCTGTCATGGCCCTTGCTCAACAGCAAAATAGGAAAGAGGCCACTAATCAAATTACCATATTTATGATTATATAATTATAAACTGAATTAAGTACTCTGAAGGTACCATGAGATACTGGAATAACAACAATAATAAAACCGATTTTATGTGGATAGAGCATTCATTTGGAGGTACAAATGAAAGGTGTCCCAGGAAGGGAGGAAGAGATGTGAGATATTGAATGTGGGAGTAGCACGTTCAAGGGCCCTGAGGCAGGAAGCAGTGTAGCAGCTCCCACAAACTAGAATGCCTGTGTGGCTGCAGTGAGGACAGAGGGCAAACGGTTCTAAATGAGGCTGAGAAACAAGCAGAGGGCAATAACAGGGACTTGAAGGCCATGGAAAGATTTAAATTTCCATCTTAACAGCCATGCGTGTATGCTGTCACTTCAGTTGTGTCCAACTCTGTGCGGTCCCTGTTAACTGTAGCCCACCAGGCTCTTCTGTCCATAGGATTCTCCAGGCAAGCATACTGGAATGAGTTGCCATGCCCTTCTCTTTAACTGCCATAGGAATCCATTAAATCATCTTAAGAAGTGAAGTAATTACGTTTATGCTTCCCAGGTGGCTCAGTGGTAAAGAATCTGCCTGCCAATTTAAAGAGATGGGACATCCCTGTTGGTCCAGTGGTTAGCACTCTGTGCTTCCAACGCAGGGGGCCTGGGTCCAACCCCTAGTCACGGAACTAAGATTCCACATGCCTGTGGCACAGCCAAAAATGTATAGGGCTTCCCTTGTATCAGTGAAGAATCTGCCTGCAATGTCAGAGACCCAGGTTCGATCCCTGGGTTGGGAAGGTCCTCTGGAGAAGGAAACAGTAACCCACTCCAATATTCTTGCCTGGAGAATCCCATGGACAGAGGAGCCTGGCAGGTTATAGTACATGGGGTCACAAGAGTTGGACATGACTTAATGTCTAAACCACCAGGTGATTCCAGTTCAATACCTGGGTCAGGAAGATCCCCTGGAGATGGAAATGACAACCCACTCCAGCATTCTTGCCTGGGGAAATTCCATGGACAGAAGAGCTCAGCAGGCTCCATTCCATAGGATTGCAAAGAGTTATATACAACTGAACATACACACACACAATTGTGTTTGTGCTGCATAGATACCTGTGTGACTTGATGCTAAGAGGATACTGGAGCATTAATGTGGTAAACGGGTTTCTGTTGTTTGCCTGACTCTTTGTGACACCATGGACTATAGCACACCAGGCTCCTCTGTCCTCCACTATCTCCCAAAGTTTGTTCAAATTCATGTCTATTGAGTCAGTGATACTATCTAACCATCTCATCTTCTGCCACCCCCTTCTCCTTATGCCTTCACTCTTTCCCAGTATCAGGGTCTTTTCCAATTAGTTGGCTCTTCACATCAGGTGGTCAAAGTATTAGGGTTTCAACTTTAGCATCAGCCCTTCCAATGAATATTCAGAATTGATTTCCTTTAGGATTGATTGGTTGATCTCCCTGGAGTCCAAGGGACTTCTCCAACACCACAGTTTGAAACCATCAATTCTTTGGCACTCAACTTTCTTTATGGTCCAGCTGTTACATTTGTACATGACTACTGGAAAAACCATAGCTTTAACTATACAGATATTTGTCAACAAAGTAATATTTCTGTTTTTAAGTATGCTGTCTAGTTTCATCATAGCTTTCCTTACAAGGAGCAAGTATCTTTAATTTCATGGCTGTAGTTACCAATTGCAGTGATTTTGGAGTCCAAGAAAATAAAATCTGTCATTGCTTCCACTTTTCCCCCATCTATTTTCCATGAAGTGATAAGACCAGATGCTATGATTGTAGGTTTTTGAATGTTGACTTTTAAACCAGCTTTTTCTCTTTCCCTTTCACCCCCATCAAGAGGCTCTTTAGGTCCTCTTTACTTTCTCCATTAAAGTGATATTATCTCCATATCTGAGGTTGTTGATGTTTCTTCTGGCAATCTTGATTCCAGCTTGTGATTGATTCATCCAGCCTAACATTTCACATGATGTACTATGCATATAAGTTAAAAAAGCAGGGTGACAATATACAGTCTTGACATACCCCTTTCCCAATTTTGAACCAGTTCATTGTTCCATATCCAGTTCTAACTTGCTTCTTGACCCACATACAGGTTTCTCAGGAGACAGCTCTGGTATTCCCATCTGTTCAAGTATTTTTCATAGTTTGTTGTAATCTCAAAGGCTTTAGCATAGTCAGTGAAGCAGACATTGATGTTTTTCTGGAACTCCTTGCTTTCTCTATGATCCAATGAATGTTGGCAATTTGGTCTTTGGTTCCTCTGCTTTTCCCCGTTACTGTGATTTGCATTCTCCCTTGGCTACCTTGACTTTGGCCTCAGGATGTTTTAGTTAGCCAAACCCCTCAGGCACAACATATGAACACATCTGGAGTTCACTCAGCCTTTGAGCGAAAGCCCTCTCCTTTCGGGTAATTTTGAATGATTTCATATCACCTTGTTCCTCTGATCCTGTTTAAAATGAAAACATGATTAGATGTCAGTGTCTGTATGTCTTAGCTTCTGAATAATTTTCAATCTTCAAAAAATTTTCTTGGCTTAAATACTACCAAATAAAATCCTGGGTCATGCATTTTCAAGTCAATTAAGGCCTAGGGTGGGTTGAAGGTTAATACACATCACATTTCTCTAAACTTTCAACTTGAATAAAAGTAAATGAAAAATGAAGACTTCTTGGCAATCTGGTAAAGCATTCATGGTGAGCCACCCAGAATAATAATGGATGAACCCAGTTATAAGGATTATATGAAAGTATTTGGTGTTTTAAGGACTAGGTAGGCTCAAAGTAGATAGTATTCAGAAGGCTCTTTCATTCCCACTGAGATTCCAAAGGAGATCTTAAAACAGAGGGGTGGGGAGCTCTTCGTGCAAGAAAAGGCAAGACTGCTTTGAAAGGTTCAAATTATCTAATTTCATTCCTATTCTTTCCTTTCCCCTACCACCCATATTCAGAGTGCAGCAAATAGGTATCATTTGCCTTTTTAATAGTCTGAATCTTAACAATGAACACACTGAAGAAGTGACCACATGGTCTTCTCTGTATTCAGTTAATTAAGAATAAGTATTCTGCTGATTTGCAATTTTGCAGAACAACCAACCAGCTGTTTGACTGCATTTTTCATTAACAAACAGTGAATCTGGAGTTGTAAAAACACATCTCAAGGCTGCATTCAGTGAAGTAATTATCTAAGGCAACATGGCTATTCAGAGGTGAATATAGTAACAAATCATGCTTGGAATTTGGGTTTAAATTCTTAATTAATTTTAAATTATAATATAATAATTTCATAGATGAAAATAGACCTAAATAAAAATATTCTAAATATTAAAAATATCTGAAAATAAAGATGAGAAATTGAATAGGCAAGAAGAAAATTTCTTGCTTAGTGGAAAGTTCCTCCACATTTCCCTGTAAATCAAGATTGAAAAGTAAGGTATACTATCTACAGCAATAAATGCCAGATAATTGCTCCTGAGGCCATATTTTCCCCAACAGAAAAATCCTCTCCTTAAATAAATGTCCAAAGTTGTGGGTTTTTTAAACTAGCATTTATCTTTCAACAAACAGCAAGCTAATTGCAAGGAATTCAGAGTTCACTGGCTCAGTGCAACCTCCTAAATGGAAGGCCTTTCTGAGCCAGAATTAAGACTCTCTACTGCCAAGATAGTTTGCTGCTTTCAAAAGGGAAGGATCTCATGCTCCCCATGATCCCAACTCCTAAGAAGAAAGATACATGGACTTCTTATCTCTTTTGCATTATTAGTACAAATTCTGACTGTCCCTAAACTGAGTTTTCAAAAGTGAGTGGTGGAATTGGGAAAACAGAAAGTCAAGCTATGGACATTCTATCAAAGGAGCTCCTAAACAAGGAGGACTTCGGGGTAAAGAGGAAGGCTTCCCTTGTGGTTCAGCTGGTAAATGCGGAAGACCTGGGTTCAATCCCTGGGTTGGAAGATCCCCTGGAGAAGGGAAAGCTACCTATTCTGGTATTCTGGCCTGGAGAATTCCAAGGACTATACAGTCCACGGGGTAGCAAAGAGTGGATACGACTGGGCAACTTTCACTTTCATTTTCTGGGAAAAGGCAGGGGTGCTGTGTGCTAAGTCGCTTCAGTAGTGTCCAACTCTTTGCAACCCTACGGACTGTAGCCTTGCCAGGATTCTCTGTCCATGGGATTCTCCAGGCAATACTGGAATGTGTTGCCATGCCCTCCTCCAGGGGACCTTCCCCACCCAGGGATAGAATCCACATCTCCTGCAGCTCCTGCATTGTAAGGGAATTCTTCTCTGCTGAGCCACAAGGGAAGCCCAAAGGGCAGGGGCATGGAAGGAGTTGGGAAACTGGGATTAACACATAAATACTATTGACAATATGTATAAAATAGATAACTAATGAGAACATATTGTATGGCACAGGGAACTCTACTTAATGGACTGTGGCAACCTGAATGGGAAGGAAGTCCAAAAGAGAGAGGGGATATATGTATATGTATAGCTGATTCATTTTGCTGCCCAATAGAAAGTAACACAACATTAAAAAGCAATGATATTCCAATAAACATTAATTTTGAAAACAGAGGAAGACTTCTGACTGGTGTTCTCCTTCACGTTCTAAATCTGAATATTTGAGGATTGTATATGCAAAATTTACCTTTAAGAATTTTCTACCCAAGTTCCTAATTTTTCTTTCAAGTCACCAGGTGTGTGTCATCCACCAATTCGAATAAATATTGACAACCAAAATGCCTGAGGTCACCAACGATCATTCTATCAGACTCCCTCCTCTCAGAGGTAAACTCTAAGTCCCGAGTCATACAGTGAGTTTCTTGGAGACATAATCAAAGCCAGAGTTGGGGCTCACTAAGTGACTTTGATCCTTCCTCCCAGTTCTTTCGAAAAGCAGTTTTTCCTCCCCAGTGTGCTGAAAGCATAGGAGCCACCAGAGGAATTAGTTCTTCATCTCCAAATCCTTGCAGACCAGTTCGGCTGGCTGGTTCCCCCAGCTTCCTTAGCCTAACTTTTCCTCCCCTCATCTGTTTCCTGAGAATGCTCTTTCACCGGGGCCTTTGCGTCTTTTCCAGGATGTGATTGTTCTGTAGTGCTGTGGCACAGCCACCCCCATGCTTCCAAAGTCCCAACAGGGCTCTGTTCCAGAAGAGCTGTGACCCCCGGCCCCCCGCCCGACTTGCTCCTTTCGGCTTCCTGTTAAAATACTGAACAAAGTCAAATATGAGGCTTTAGTTTTACCACACAGTTTTGACAAAAATACTGGATACGTTTTATGTTTTCATACCAGAAAATTGAGATTATCAGCCATCGTGCTCAAAGCTGAGCGCCCTCCACTTTGCAGACATTTTGCCTATGAAACAGGAGTTCTCCTCTGGCTTCCTGTGTGTGAATGAAATGCCAGTGAGGTCATGACAGAAGCCAGAAAGGACTCTTAGAAACCAAGACCACTGCATCAATAACACCATTGCTGAAGTGAGTGGGGGAAATTACACAAAATCCAATAAAAAAATAACTCAGATGGACTGTCATGCCTCTAAAGAGGAATGCCTCAGGGAAAAAATAACATGCACACACACACACACACACACACACACACACTCACACAAACAATCCAGGCTTAATTAAAGTTCATTCTTGCAGACAAGCATAGTGTCTCTAAAGTTTCCACTTCACACAGAGCAGAATGACCTGAAGTGTCTTTTCTCATTTTCATGTAATTTCTTTCAGCTTTTCAGTCAATAAGAAAACTGGGTTTTCAATCTGTTCACCCTCCCACAGCCTGACCAACTGAAGTCAAAGTAAAACTTTACCACTCCCACCCCTACCATTTTCCTCCTCTGTGCAATAAACCTCACATTGGTTCTTGTCTTGACAAATGTCCCTCAATAGCCTAAGTCAGTCAGTCAGTTCAGTTGCTCAGTCGTGCCCAATTCTTTGTGACCCCATGAATTGCAGCACACCAGGCCTCCCTGTCCATCACAAACTCCCGGAGTTTACTCAAACACATGTCCATCAAGTCAGTGATGCCATCCAGCCATCTCATCCTCTGTCGTCCCCTTCTCCTCCTGCCCCCAACCCCTCCCAGCATCAGGGTCTTTTCCAATGAGTCAACTCTTCGCATGAGGTGGCCAAAGTATTGGAGTTTCAGCTTCAGCATCAGTCCTTCCAATGGACACCCAGGACTGATCTGCTTTAGGATGGACTGGTTGGATCTCCTTGCAGTCCAAGGGACTCTCAAGAGTCTTCTCCAACACCACGGTTCAAAAGCATCAATTCTTTGGTGCTCAGCTTTCTTTATAGTCCAACTCTCACATCCATACATGACCATTGGAAAAACCATTGCCTTGACTAGACAGACTTTTGTTGGCAAAGTAATGTCTCTACTTTTTAATATGCTATCTAGGTTGGTCATAACTTTCCTTCCAAGGAGTAAGCGTCTTTTAATTTTATGGCTGCAATCGCCATCTGCAGTGATTTTGGAGCCCCCAAAAATAAAGTCTGACACTGTTTCCACTGTTTCCCCATCTATTTCCCATGAAGTGATGGGACTGGATGCCATGATCTTAGTTTTCTGAATGTTGAGCTTTAAGCCAAGTTTTTCACTCTCCTCTTTCACTTTCATCAAGAGACTTTTTAGTTCCTCTTCACTTTCTGCCATAAGGGTGGTGTCATCTGCACATCTGTAATTATTGATATTTCTCCGGGCAATCTTGATTCCAGCTTGTGCTTCTTCCAGCCCAGCGTTTCTCATGATGTACTCTGCATATAAGTTAAATAAGCAGGGTGACAATATACAGCCTTGACGTACTCCTTTCCCTATTTGGAACCAGTCTGCTGTTCCATGTCCAGTTCTAACTGTTGCTTCCTGACCTGCATACAGGTCAGGTGGTCTGGTATTCCTATCTCTTTCAGAATTTTCCACAGTTTATTGTGATCCACACAGTCAAAGGTTTTGGCATAGTCAATAAAGCAGAAATATATGTTTTTTCTGGAACTCTCTTGCTTTTTTGATGATCCAGCGAATGTTGACAATTTGATCTCTGGTTCCTCTGCCTTTTCTAAAACCAGCTTGAACATCTGGAAGTGTACAGTTCATGTATTGCTGAAGCCTGGCTTGGAGAATTTTGAGCATTACTTTACTAGCATGTGAGATGAGTGCAATTGTGCAGTAGTTTGAGCATTCTTTGGGATTACCTTTCTTTGGGATTGGAATGAAAACTGACCTTTTCCAGTCCTGTGGCCACTGCTGAGTTTTCCAAATTTTCTGGCATATTGAGTGCAGCACTTTCACAGCATCATCCTTTAGGATTTGAAATAGCTCAACTGGAATTCCATCACCTCCACTAGCTTTGTTCATAGTGATGCTTCCTAAGGCACACTTGACTTCACATTCCAGGATGTCTGGCTCTAGGTGAGTGCTCACACCATTCGTGATTATCTGGATCATGAAGATCTTTTTTGTACACTTCTTCTGTGTATTCTTGCCACCTCTTCTTAATATCTTCTGCTTCTGTTAGGTCCATACCATTTCTGTCCTTATTTGAATCCATCTTTGCATGAAATGTTCCCTTGGTATCTCTAATTTTCTTGAAGAGATCTCTAGTCTTTCCTATTCTGTTGTTTTCCTCTATTTCTTTGAGGAAGGCTTTCTTATCTCTCCTTGCTATTCTTTGGAACTCTGCATTCAAATGGGAATATCTTTCCTTTTCTCCTTTGCTTTTCACTTCTCTTCTTTTCACAGCTATTTGTAAGGCCTCCTCAGACAACCATTTTGCTTTTTACATTTCTTTTCCATGGAAATGGTCTTGATCCCTGTCTCCTGTACAAGTCACAAACCTCTGTCCATAGTTTATCAGGCACTCTGTCTATCAGATCTGGTCCCTTAAATCTATTTCTCACTTCCACTGTATAGTCATAAGGGATTTGATTTAGGTCATACCTAAAACGTCTAGTGGTTTTCCCTACTTTCTTCAGTTTAAGTCTGAATTTGGCAATAAGGAGTTCATGCTCTCAGCCACAGTCAGCTCCCGGTCTTGTTTTTGCTGACTGTATAGAGTTTCTCCATCTTTGGCTGCAAAGAATATAATCAATCTGATTTTGGTGTTGAACATCTGGTGATGTCCATGTGTAGTCTTCTCTTGTGTTGTTGAAAGAGGGTGTTTGCTATGACCAGTGCGTTCTCTTGGCAAAACTCTATTAGCCTTTGCCCTGCTTCATTCCGTATTCCGAGGCCAAATTTGCCTGTTACTCCAGGTGTTTCTTGACTTCCTACTTTTGCGATATAGTCCCCTATAATGAAAAGGACATCTTTTTTGGATATTAGTTCTAAAAGGTCTTGTAGGTCTTGATAGAACCATTCAACTTCAGCTTCTTCAGCATCACTGGTTGGGGCATGGGCTTGGATTACTGTGATATTGAATGGTTTGCCTTGGAAACGAACAGAGATCATTCTGTCATTTTTGAGATTGCATCCAAGTACTGCATTTTGGACTCTTTTGTTGACCATAATAATCTGATCACATGGACCACAGCCTTGTCTAACTCAGTGAAACTAAGCCATGCCATGTGGGGCCACCCAAGGTGGTCAGGTCATGGTGGAGAGGTCTGACAGAATGTGGTCCACTGGAGAAGGGAATAGTAAACCACTTCAGCATTCTCACCTTGAGAACCCCATGAACAGTATGAAAAGGCAAAATGATAGGATACTGAAAGAGGAACTCCCCAGGTCAGTAGGTGCCCAATATGCTACTGGAGATCAGTGGAGAAATAACTCCAGAAAGAGTGAAGGGATGGAGCCAAAGCAAAAACAATACCCAGTTGTGGATGTGACTGGTGAAGCAAGGTCCGATGCTGTAAATAAAGAGCAATATTGCATAGGAACATGGAATGTTAGGTCCATGAATCAAGGCAAATTGAAAGTGGTCAAACAGGAGATGACAAGAGTGAATGTCGACATTCTAGGAATCAGCGAACTAAAATGGACTGGAATGGGTGAATTTAACTCAGATGACCAGTATATCTACTACTGTTTGCAGGAATCCCTTAGAAGAAATGGAGCAGCCATCATGGTCAACAAAAGAGTCCGAAATGCAGTACTTGGATGCAATCTCAAAGATGACAGCCTACATACCAACCTTTAAAAAAATTCAGTCATTCTGTCCTTTAGGAATCCTAAGTTATCCACACTTTGTTCATTTCCAAGTGATTCCCAACCACTTTGCTCTCATCTTCCTCCTTCCCCAAACTAAAAACTCAAGGTTATTACAAAATATACACAAATGCTATTACCAAATGTGACAACCACTCTGAATGGCTCTAGAAAGAATAACCATGTTCATCTACAGATATAGAACACAAAATCATAATGTGTTGTGTTAAATAGCCTTTATTTAGTGACTAGGGTAAATATTACTAATAACAATTAGTACCTTTAAGAACAACCAAATGGGTCTAAAATGTTTTATTTATGAAAGTGAAACTTGCTCGGTCATGTCCAACTCTTTGCAACCCCATGGACGATACAGTCCATGAAATTCTCCAGGCCAGAATACTGGAGTGGGTAGCTGTTCCCTTCTCCAGTGGATCTTCCCAACCCAGTGATTGAGCCCAGGTCTCCCACATTGCAGGCGGATTCTTTACCAGCTGAGCCGCCAGGGAAGCCCTTTTGTTTATAAAGCCTGCTATAAATTACAATAAACTTTTTTTGGTTTGGTCAACTAAAACATCATCTACTATAGAGAATCCCCCATGTGAAATACTAAAATTTTACCCAAAAATGTGGTAAATAAACAGCTACCATTTACTTAGCTCCTGCTATATATAAAAACCAAGCAACATAAACTCATTTTTCCCTTATATTCATCCAATAAAACAGGAGTTATTGACTGTATTTTATATGACTCAGATAGATTAAGATGTGGCCAAAGGTCACAAAGCTAGTAAATGACAAGATAGAAATGTGAATCTGGTTCTTTCAGATGTTAAGTTCAGGTTTTCCAACTAAGCTTACTACTTCTCAGAGGTGCCTGGCATCTTTGAACAGAAGAAGAGGAAGTTTTAAAGGAGAAATGACATTAGGATATTGATGTGTGCTTAATCATGCAGTCATGTCTGACTTTTTGTGACCCCACGGTCTGTAGCCTGCCAGCCTCCTCTGTCCATGGGATTCTCCAGGCAAGAATACTGGAGTGGGTTACCATCTCCTTCTCCAGGGGATTTTCCCAAACCGGGATCAAACTAGGGTCTCCTGCATTGTAGGTGGATTTTTTTGCCACTGAGCCACCAGTGAAGCCCTTACGACATCTGCCTCTTCCTTATAAGTAGTATTAAATCCTACATCAGAGCCCTGAAATCCTAAAAGTTTACAAATTCAAGTATGATTGAACCTTCCTGCTCATACTGCTTTAGGAATTTGCTGTGTAAAGATTTAGAGTGCATCTCTGCCAAACCCCAAAATACGTGTTGCATGGCTTAAAAAAGTTATCATACTTCAACTATGGTAGCTATAAATGATTGATACAGAACTCAAGGTATTCAGTCTGGTAGATGAAATAAATGTGTCTCAGTTAAAGCCCAAGATGTTTCAATTCTACAGAGTCCATTTTCTTGACTGTATGTAGACGTTTTTGGCTAAGAAAGATGTACACGTTTATCAAACCCTGGAGAAAAGCAACACTTGCTCTGGAAAATGTGTATAGGGGCGTTTGAGGGATGAGCTGGATGAATGGAAGGAAGAGTCAAGCAATCAGTGTGTAAAGCAAGTTAACTCAGAAGAGTTGCCACTTTATGTATAACACCGATTTCTGCAACAGAGACAAAAGAAAGTCCTGACTGATAGAAAAGTATCTGGCCTAATAGACCATGAAGAGGAGCTGAATTTTATCTCTGGGAAGCTCTATGTTTTTTGTTGACTTATCTTGCACTCTTAGGGGTGAGACTACTGAATTTAAAAGACTAATTTTTTCTTCAGTCTCTAGGAGCTCACTATAGACCCACTTTTTTTCTCTCCTTGAATTCTGAATTTGTATTTAGAGGTAGAATTGTTACCACAGCCTTATAAAAATGTCCCATCCAGGGAAAACAAAAACATGTTTATACAATAGCTTCCTCTGGATCTTAAAAAATTAAAGGTGATTTGATACTGAACATCTTTAGTAAGAGTTACAATTCCTCTCATGAAATTACTTACCATTTTCTTAATTGGATGTATTTACCCTAGTATGTCAAGTCCTGTGTTTGAATGGTTTCCTGTGACTCTTCAGAGGGAATGCTTTAATAACAAGACCCTGTGTGTACCACTTTATATTTGGTGAGAGGATTGCTCTGGCTCTAATTATATTATAAATGGGACAGCTTCATTAACCAAAGTGGCAGAGATAACAAAAGCATCTAATACTTATTCCACCTGGACATTTCACAAAGCTGAATGATGCTTCCCTATTCAAAAATGCCTCTCTAGTGCATTTATTAAAATGAGCTTTCAACAAAACCATTGACTAGAGAGAGAAGATAGCCTCAGCTGTGCTAAAACTTGATTTCCTCTGAGTACCAAATAGCTTCATAAATATTTCAGTACAGAGAGCAGGGGAAAGCATTTAGAAATCAGAAAGTATGGCAGTGTTTGTAGATTTAGGAATAGCCACAAATGATTCATGTCAGTTCCGACTTAAAGACCACCTACTATATACTAGGCCATGATCAATGCCAGTGATGCAAAAACAAATGAGAATGGTTTAAAGAGTCCATGGAGCTTAAGGGTTAAATAAACATTTAAATAAAAATTTAAAGATAGAATGGCAGGTATTCTGAGAGAAACATGGAAATAAAAGCAGCTTCAGCATCCCTCTTCTGAGCCTCTGCCTTCTGTCTGTGCACTGTGTTGTCATCCATGTTATCTCATTTAATCCTCACAACTAATGATGTGATCAAGTGTTATGAGGTACTGGGGATTTATTCACTCAACAAGGATTTATTGAGTACTTACCTTGGGCTGAGCACTGTTCTATGCACTGGATAACAGGGAACAAGACAAAAATCCCTACTTTCATGGAGTGTCCACTGTCTTGGGAAGAAACAGAAAATAGAAAAATCACTAAATGTATATAACATTTTAAAAGGTGATGAGTTCTATGGAGAAAATTAAAACAAAATAGAAAAAGGAGGATGATGAATATAGTGATAAACGAAGTGGACTTCAGGAGGCTTCACTGAGAAAAACACATTTGAGCAAAACCCTAAAGAAAGTGCGGTAGCGAGCCACAGTGAGAAGCAGGAAGGAAAGAAGTTAGCCATACCAATGAGGCAAAGAACTGGCTATGCTGAGAAAGGGAGGAAGACGGTCATACTCACCTCTGAGGAAAGGCATTGCGGACAATTGTAAGGTACATGTAAATACCTTAAGGAAATGCAAGCCTCTAGCAGATTTAGTGAAAGCAAGGAATGCATGAAGTAATGCCATTTCTGTCAAATTATGTGGTGTATATTCAAGGAGATATATGAAAAAATGTTCAGAGACAGCAATGGAAATTTATCTGAGTGGTAGCGTGTCAGTTACTTGTCCTCAAATTTTCTGATTTGTGTAAATGGTTTCCAATAGAAGTATATTATTCTGTCATGGGGGGGGGGGGGGATGATTTTTTTCCTTTTTGGAAAAAAAAAAATTGAATTGGCCTACATTCACTCTTGAATTTAGTGACTCAAAAGAGATGGTTAAATCCGTCTCTACCCACTTTTTCTAAGTAATAAACTTTCTGATTTCAGGGCTCATTAACAACTAATTTAACCACAACCATTCTCCCCAGACTTTTCTCTGGCTATCCATGGCCATATGAGTAGGTTTACCCTATGGGCTATACATGAAAGAAGTTGGGATGATTCTAAAGAAGTGGCCTTAAAAGAAGGGGCATCATGGACTTCTTCAGCTCTTCTTCCTCCTGCCAGCCTGAAACCAGACATAATTTCTGATGCACATTTTCTTGGAATGTAGGAACAATTTTCTTGATGTCACAGATGACTTCATAAACCACACAACCAGCCCTTGACTCCCACCTTCAGACTTCATAGCAAGAATAAAATTAGGAGTTTGGGATTAACACACCACAATATATAAAGTAGATAACCAATAAGGACCTACTGTACATCACAGCAAATTATACTCATTATTTTGCAATAACCTAAAAGGGAAAAGAATCTGAAAAAGATGACCCAGCAATCCCACTTCTGGGCATACACACCGAGGAAACCAGATCTGAAAGAGACACGTGCACCCCAATCTGCATCGCAGCACTGTTTATAATTGCCAGGACATGGAAGCAACCTAGATGCCCATCAGCAGACGAATGGATAAGGAAGCTGTGGTACATATATACCATGGAATATTACTCAGCCATTAAAAAGAATTCATTTGAATCAGTTCTAATGAGATGGATGAAACTGGAGCCCATTATACAGAGTGAAGTAAGCCAGAAAGATAAAGAACATTACAGCATACTAACACATATATATGGAATTTAGAAAGATGGTAATGATAACCCTATATGCAAAACAGAAAAAGAGACACAGATGTACAGAACAGACTTTTGGACTCTGTGGGAGAAGGCGAGGGTGGGATGTTTTGAGAGAATAGCATCAAAACATGTATATTATCAAGGGTGAAACAGATCACCAGCCCAGGTTGGATGCATGAGACAAGTGCTCAGGGCTGGTGCACTGGGAAGACCCAGAGGGATCGGGTGGAGAGGGAGGTGGGAGGGGGGATCGGGATGGGGAAGACATGTAAATCCATGGCTGATTCATGTCAATGTATGACAAAAACCACTACAATATTGTAAAGTAATTAGCCTCCAACTAATAAAAATAAACAGGAAAAAAAAAAGACTCTTTTCAGATGTAAACGGAATCACTTTGTTATACATCTGAAACTAGCACGATGTTGTAAATCAACTCTATTTCAATTAAAAAGTCATCTTGTAATGTTTAAACCACTCCACGTTTTCTGATATGTGGACCTGAACCCAACCCTAGCTGATATGGCGTATAAAGCAGAGTCCAGATCCTGTGTGCTCAGCGCACCTTCGGTGCTCATTTTGTTATAACACAACTCCACCCTTGCACAAGGGAAGGAGTTTTGCAGACAACTGAGCTGAGTCTTGCGGGCTGAGTCAGAACTTGAGGCAGTCATATACTGCCATGAGCTAGAAGAAATCTTCAATAGAATATGGATAAATTAGAAGCAATTGGATCTAATAGAGTTTATTAACAAGCTAAATTAAGCTAAAATATCACAAAACCAAAGCTTTCCTTTATACCAAGAATACCTAATTAGAAAAAAAAATCTCAGTAATAAGAGCAACAAAATGGATTTAAAAACACATAAAAATAAATAAGAGGGGGGCTTCCCTGGTGGTCCAGTGGTTAAAACTTCACCATCGAATGTAAAGGGTTCAGGTTTGATCCCTGGTTAGGAAGCTAAGATCCCACATGCTTCAGGGCCAAAAAACCAAAACACAAACCAGAAGTAATGTTGTAACAAATTTGGTAAAAACTTTAAAAATGGTCCATATCAAAAAAATCTTTTAAAATAAATAAGCAAACTCTAGGAGTATTAATGAGATAATAAATAAATAGGATGTAAATAATAAATAAATAAGAAATTTGATTTCTTATAAATCAAATTTATAAGAAAATACACAACTTTAACAAACGTAAAAGATGACCTAAACAGATGTTCTAAATAAATGCCCCTTACTTGAAAAATAATCACCATAGAAAACACTTGAATGTTATGAAAAATAAGAATAATAAAAATTATTTCATTAGTTATAATAAACATATTTTACTTATTAATAATAAAAATATATTTTTATTATTCTTCCCTACAGTAACAAAAGATACATACAGGTTACAGTACTTATTGATGCACAGTTCTGATGCAGAAATTAATAAGAAAATACAGTCTTGAAACTTATCCCTAAATACATGGATATTTAGTATATAATAAAAGCAGAATTTCAAATTAGTGGGAAAAGAATGGACTATTCAATGATATTTAATGGCAATAGGAAAAATATCCAAATGGAAGAAAATAAAACTAGATGCTCACCTCATTCCAAATAGTCAGATAAACTTCATATTGCTTAAAGTTCTAAATGTTAAAAAAAAAAAAAAAAGAACACTAGAAATAGATACAGGAAAAAAAAATTACAGCTAGAGGACTTTCCAAGTAAAATGGATTTCCAAACAAGACAATAAAAGGCATATAAGGAAAGCCATTAATGAAAAAATTGCAAACAAGACTATATAATCCTTAATTCTCTATGTCAAAGTTGTCATAAATGTAGTTAAAGGAAAAAAAGCAAACTGATGAAAATATTTTAAAACTGAAATTGACAAAAGCTAACTTCCCTAATATACACAGAGTTTCTTCAAATCAATATGGAAAAAACAAAAGTAAAGAACGTAAGTGTAATTTTCTCAGAAATAAAAATTCTCAAACTTACTAGTAAATACACAAGACATGAAAATTAAAACAATACAACAATGTTTACCTATCAAATAGGCAAAATGTGAAATTGTGGGAGCTATATTCATCTGGTTTTCAGATCCCTTTCCAAGGGAATTATTCCCTGTGCCATTGTAGATTTATTGTGTCTATGGAAACAGGTGAGTTCAGGACCTTCCTCCATCTTCAACCCTCTCATTTTTAAAAAACTTTTTAATTGCTAATATTGGTGTTGTGTAAGCTTGGTTTCAAGCCACCCTAACTCTCAGTGTCACTTCTAATCACAGAGCATTTATTGACTCGTCCTCCAACCACAAAGGATCCCATACAATTGTCATTTCACTGGCAGATCACAGAGATACAGTCCTGACTAAAGTAAGAACAGCACAGATCCTTCTACCAGGCTCTCAAATTCAGATCCTAGTCATGTATGCTTGTTAAACTTTCCTAAAACCTATTTTTCTTTTATGTATAATAGTGATATATTCATTCTTGTCTTTGTATTTCTATTTTACTATTCACATTCTTGCTTTAATCAACTTCAAATCCCTGTGGAATTATTGATGAGTATAAGAGAGAGGTGTAGAAATAGAAGTGATAAGTAGAAGGTAGGGGACAACAAAAAAAAGATGGATGTTTAAGTCAAAATTTCTTGATTTCTTCTGAAATACTAACCTAAGGAATTAAATATTAAATGATAAAAATAATTTTGTTATCAACTTATGACCTCTCCCCAAAAGTATACTCATGTGAAACAGGAACACATCCACAATTTAGGGCTTAAAAATAACCCCTTTCTGGAGTCAAAAGATGGAAAACCATCTATGTCTTCTATACCAACTATGCTAAGTTAATACTTTTGACTTGAAGCATCTCCTATAAAAATATTTTTTGCAAAATAAATACATACATCTTATTGATGCTGGTGCTAAGACTTTTGGCTATTGTAGGCATCAAAAGCAAGAAAATGTATATACTTGTATACACACACATATTTATAATCAATTGTACTGCATCAATAACTAAAAAGTCAAAGAACCCCTCTTCTTTACCCACTCTGAATATGTATAACCAAACTCTGGCTTTGACTGAAGTCATTGTTCCATGATTATGTATTACTCAGTTTCTATCTATGTCTATCTCAGAATCTTCTATCTTGGACTACACAACAACTTTGGCAAAAAAAAAAAAAAAAAAAGAGGCCTGTCCTACCATTCCTCATGCAAGTGATAAGAATCTGCTTCTGTTGTGCACTGCTTGAAGTTTTGCTTAAGGAAGAAGCCCTTGTAGTGCCCTTTTTATGTAATTCATCCTGGGGATAATCCCCCAGGAAATGTCTGGATAGCTTCACTGGGTTATGGGAAATGAAAATCCTATGTTGTTTTAGCTGAGTATGTCTTAGACCTTATTGTTGGAAGTGAGCCTTACTTGACATTTGATATTAATCACAGACATTGGAGAAACACCTCAGGGAGCTGGAATTGTCATCTGTGACCAATCAAGTCTCATTGGACAACACTCACTGCTCAGCATTGCTTTAACTTACTGTGCTGAGATGTCACACCTGTCAGCCAGCTTGCACATCTTCCCAAGGATTTGTTAGGCTTAGTTTTCTCCCTGTCTATGAATGCAACATAAGTTAGCAACATTCACTGACAGATTTCAGCAGTATTTTTCCTCTAGTTGAGCTGTTAGCTCAATTGTGAAGTACAGGAATTTCTTTTCAGTCTTCAAAGAATTAAGAACCACAATCAGAACTAGGGGGAAACAGCAAAGCAGATTGACAGCATATCCATCAAGATAGTCTAGCAGTTGCTTAGCTGTTTGCCAACACTGCCGGCCCTCCTCTCATCTCTCCAGCAAGTGGAACACTGAAGAAATATACCTGGAATTTTCAGATATAGACAACTGGAAAACACCAATATAGATGTGGCACAGTGGTAAAAAAAAAAATCCACTTGCAATGCAGGAGACGCAAGAGACGAGAGTTTGATACCTGGATAAGGAAGATCTCCCAGAGTAGGAAATAGCAACCCACTCCAGTATTCTTGCCTGGGAAAATTCCACGGACAGAAGAGTCTGGCGGGCTACAGCCCATGAGGTTGCAAAGAGCTGGACGTGACTGAGCACAGACGCACATTCATTCAGTACAGATGAAGTAGTGGTTAAATCAAAGTTAATTTTAAATTGCTCAGATAATTGGGGCTTGTAATTCTTTTGGTTTATACATATCCTCTTCATGAGCCCCACCACATGCCTGGGTTCTTTCTAAGAGACCACAAAGATTGGTTGGTGAGCGGAGGCAGCATAAAACCAAGAGCCAGATGGAGTTTGGAGGTGCTCCCTGAGAAGCCTTCTTCAATTTATTAAAGCCACGTAGAGCAATATAAGCAATGGTAGAGAAAACTGTACTTAAGCATAGATAGAAAATTTTAAAGTTCAAGAGGTTTTTATTTTTGAAGAAAATTGTGGAAAAAATGGAGTGAGAGAAATCAGGGGTTGGGTAAAATTTAGTTGTTAAATATCTAAAGTCACAAATGCAGGACATGAGGTTGAGTATTATTTTTAAGTGTTTCCTAACACATTTCCTTGAAACAGTTTCTTCAACCTAGATGTATACAGTGTTCAAAACAATTACAGCTATGGCAAAAGAAAGGAGATAAATTATCCAGTGGCTCCAGCAGAAATACTGTCCAAAATGGATAATTTTAATTACAAGCTCTTTACTAAAGAGGCATTTCTATATTTATGAGAAAATGAGACCATGTCTGGTGAAGTCAAGGTCTCTAATTATCCAGAGCAGTGTTGACTTCTGTAGTCCCAGCCATGACCGTGGCCAAATGGGAATGAAATTCAAACCTTTTGTCCATCAGGATCTGCTTCAGGCTTCCCTCTGAGGCTGCAATTCACACTTTTAAAAAAATAACACTAATCATGTTGAAGACCTTTTGAGGTTCCACCTGTGTTAAATCAAAAGCAGCAAAAAGATTTAACACTTTCTTCCCCATCTCAAGCAAGCCAGAAATGCTCACTCTATATTACTACATATTGCTAATCACATCATGTCCTGTATGTGGCAGATTTACTCCCAATGGAAAATTCTGACATTTTTTTCTTTTTTATAAAAATATTAGAGTAAAATAGATAAGATTAATAAAAAGGAATTTTTTAATATAAGAAACATTTTATGTAATTTACCTCTTAGGTTAAACCAAGGGATGAAATCCTTCATGCAACATCATTTTAAATAAAATTGTTATTGATTCATATAGCTGGCAAGAAATTGGACATGAATTACAGCACATTATGCTGGGTGCTTCGAGGAGCATAGTAACTTCATAAATCTCTGCTGCCGCATTTGCTTCATGTCCCTTGTATTTTGTACACTCATCTACTATTAACACCTACTTGAAATAGAAGGAGTAAAGTTGATCTCTCGGTGAATGACTGCATTGGCCCAAATTCCCTGGGATCCTGTATCTGGCCAGTTCTTGAGGCCACATGCCCTCAACCTAGTCATACCTGGCAGGCTAACAGAGCATATTTCTTCGGCACAGGGCATAACTACAAACCCTCAAGGACAGCAAAGCCCACTCCAGTTTCAGCCTTACCTCTGAAATGTATCCATTACTGGAGAACGAGTGCAGCATGACTAATGGTGATTAGGAGGCCACGTGGTATGATGGAAAAAGAACTGAGCTTGGAATCAGAAGGCAAGTGCTCCTGTTTCAGTGCTAACCCTTACTAACTGGGTGACTTAAGGCAAATCTTTTTAAATCTCTGTCCTCAGTTTCTCCTTTGTAAACATGGGCAAGGATAATTTACTATATCAGGTTGTTTGTAAATTACATGTGAAAACATTTTGCAAATATTATACATGTAAAAAATTACATGTATTAGTTCCATTAAGTTCAGTTGCTCAGTTGTATCCAACTCTCTGCGACCCCAGTGACTGCAGCACGCCAGGCCTCCCTGTCCATCGCCAACTCCTGGAGTTTACTCAAATTCATGTCCATTGAGTCAGTGATGCCATCCAGCCATCTCATCCTCTGTTGTCCCCTTCTCCTCCCACCTTCAATCTTTCCCAGCATCAGAGTCTTTTCCAATGAGTCAGTTCTTCACATCAAGTGGCCAAAGTATCGGAGTTTCAGCTTCAGCATCAGTCCTTCCAATGAACATCCAGGACTGATCTCCTTTAGGATGGACTGGTTGGATCTCCTTGCAGTCCAAGGGACTCTCAAGAGTCTTATCCAACACCACAGGTCAAAAGCATCAATTCTTCAGTTCTCAGCTTTCTTTATAGTCCAACTCTCACATCCATACAGGACCACTGGAAAAACCATAGCCTTGACTAGAGACCTTTGTTGGTAAAGTAATGTCCCTGCTTTTTAATATGCTGTTTAGGTTGGTCATAACTTTTCTTCCAAGGAGGAAGCGTCTTCTGGACTTCCCTGGTGGCTCAGATGTTTACCATGCATCTGCTTACAATGTGGGAGACCCAGGTTCGATCCCTGGGTTGGGAAGATCCCCTGGAGAAGGAAATGGCAACCACTCCAGTATTCTTGCCTGGAAAATCCCACGGACAGAGGAGCCTGGTAGGCTACAGTCCATGGGGGGTCACAAAGAGTCGAACACGACTGAGTGATTTCACTTCAAGCGTCTTTTAATTTCATGGCTGCAATCACCATCTGCAGTGATTTTGGAGCCCAAAAAAATAAAGTCTACCACTGTTTCCCCATCTATTTGCTATGAAGTGATGGGACTGGATGCCATGATCTTAGTTTTCTGAATGTTGAGTTTTAAGCCAACTTTTTCACTCTCCTCTTTCACTTTCATCAAGAGGCTCTTCAGGTCCTCTTCACTTTCTGCCATCAGAGTGGTGTCATCTTCATATCTGAGGTTATTGTTATTTCTCCTGGCAATCTTGATTCCAGCTTGTGCTTCATGCAGTCCAGCTTTTCACATGATGTACTCTGCATATAAGTTAAATAAGCAGGGTGACAATATACAGCCTTGACGTACTTCTTTCCCGATTTGGAACCAGTCTGTTGTTCCATGTCCGGTTCTTAATGTTGCTTCTTGACCTGCATACATATTTCTCAGGAGGCAGATCAGGTGGTCTAGTATTCCCATCTCTTGAAGAATTTTTCAGTTTGTTGTGATCCACATAGTCAAAGACTTTAACATAGTCAACTAAGCAGAAGTAGATGTTTTTCTGGAACTCTCTTGCATTTTTGATGATCCAACGGATGTTGGCAATTTAACTTCTGGTTCCTCTGCCTTTTCTAAATCCAGCTTGAACATCTGGAAGTTCTCAGTTCACGTACTGTTGAAGCCCGGCTTGGAGAATTTTGAGCATTACTTTGCTAGAGTGTGAGATGAGTGCAATTGTGTGGTAATTTGAACATTCTTTGGCATTGCCTTTCTTTGGGACTGGAATGAAAACGGACTGTGGCCACTGCTGAGTTTTGTTTATTCTTCTAACACGACTGTAATTTTCTCAAGCCTCCAGTGTACACTTGAGTCATGTAATACTGTCAAGGTTTTGCCTCTACATTCATTTATCTATATTTGCGTGTTTCTCATGGCCAGGTAAGAAGAATAAATAATGAAAAATTAAATGCTGCTTCTTTCATACTTTCTGGTTTCAGAAGCATCTTTCAGGCCACATTTAATTGTAGGCAATGAATCTCAGAACAAAGAACTTTTACCTCACCTTCCCTTGTAAAATATGTGAGAAATAATGATAGTTAAGGCTCAAATATAAACTTGGCTAAAGCTAAGGTGGGAAGATTTTAGACAAGGAGACAGAAGACTGGGGTGCTGAACTCAGCTATTGTAAAAGCAAATGTCACATCAACATGACACATAACCTCTGTGTAATTTGTTTATCCTTCAATAAAATGGAGGAAAGAGGGGGATTACAGTTAAGTTATTCTTCACTTTTTTGTGTCATGGATCTCTTTAAATATTTTTATATATTTTAATATTTAAATACCAAAAATCACAACCATCATATGAAGTGGTGTTAATATTATCTTCACCTTACCATTATCATCCAATTCAATACTAATCAAACATTAGAATGGAGTAAGTAGGCACATATTCAGATACCCAAGTTTCCCAAAAATGTTGCTTCTATACACCTTTTTTTTTTTAAAGTATCCATTGTTTTTTACTTTACAATATTGTAGTGGTTTTTGCCATACATTGACATGAATCAACCATGGATTTACATGTATTCCCCAACCCGATCCCCCCTCCCACCTCCCTCTCCACTCGATCCCTCTGGGTCTTCCCAGTGCACCAGCCCTGAGCACTTGTCTCATGCATCCAACCTGGGCTGGTGATCTGTTTCACCCTAGATAATATACAGGTTTCGATGCTGTTCTCTCGAAACATCCCACCCTCGCCTTCTCCCACAGAGTCCAAAAGTCTGTTCTGTACATCTGTGTCTCTTTTTCTGTTTTGCATGTAGGGTTATCATTACCATCTTTCTAAATTCCATATATATGTGTTAGTATACAGTATTGTTCTTTATCTTTCTGGCTTACTTCACTCTGTATAATGGGCTCCAGTTTCATCCATCTCATTAGAACTGATTCAAATGAATTCTTTTTAATGGCTGAGTAATATTCCATGGTGTATATGTACCACAGCTTCCTTATCCATTCATCTGCTGATGGGCATCTAGGTTGCTTCCATGTCCTGGCAATTATAAACAGTGCTGCAATGGACATTGGGGTGCACGTGTCTCTTTCAGATCTGGTTTCCTCAGTGTGTATGCCCAGAAGTGGGATTGCTGGGTCATATGGCAGTTCTATTTCCAGTTTTCTAAGAAATCTCCACACTGTTCTCCATAGTGGCTGTACTAGTTTGCATTCCCACCAACAGTGTAAGAGGGTTCCCTTTTCTCCACACTCTCTCCAGCATTTATTGCTTGTACACTTTTGTGTACACGCCTGACTGGTGTGTAATGGTACCTCATTGTGATTTTGATTTGCATTTCTCTGATAATGAGTGATGTTGAGCATCTTTTCATGTGTTTGTTAGCCATCTGTATGTCTTCTTTAGAGAAATGTCTGTTTAGTTCTTTGGCCCATTTTTTGCTTGGGTCATCTATTTTTCTGGAATTGAGCTTTAGGAGTTGCTTGTATATTTTTGAGATTAATCCTTTGCCTGTTGCTTCATTTGCTATTATTTTCTCCCAATCTGAGGGCTGTCTTTTCACCTTGCTTATAGTTTCCTTTGTTTTGCAAAAGCTTTTAAGTTTCATTAGGTCCCATTTGTTTATTTTTGCTTTTATTTCCAATATTCTGGGAGGTGGGTCATAGAGGATCCTGCTGTGATTTATGTCAGAGAGTGTTTTGCCTATGTTCTCCTCTAGGAGTTTTATAGTTTCTGGTCTTACATTTAGATCTTTAATCCATTTTTAGTTTATTTTTGTGTATGGTATACACCTTTTTTTTTTTTTAAAGGAGATTGCTAGATGTTATGCTCTATTGAAACAAAGAATTAAACCAAAAAGATCAAGGCATGATATCCAAAAAATGGAAGCTGTACCACATGAGATCTCCTTGCATGACAGCAAAGACAAGTCCCAGGACTGTAGCTAAGCAGGAAGGAAAATGTGTAGAAAGAGAATTGAAAGCTATTTTTCGGAGTTTCTGTTAAAGGATGCAGGGAATCTTAATCATAAACTTGAAGAAAGCTGAGTAAAAGAAAGAAAAAAGCAAGTAATTCACAGCAAAAATAAAAGTTTGCAGAAGTCTACTTAGCAGTGAACACTTACAAATACAAAATAATGAAAACCCTGAATATGGACTTAACCATAAAGTTATTCTGCAGGTTTGCAGGAAGAATAAATATGTCTGCATGAAGAGGGGTGTAAGAAAGCAAAATTTTCATCTTCTATAGTCAATAGGTAACATCTAAAATATAAAGTATGATAGACTAGTAATGGAATCGTGCCAATAAAGATACACAGGTGATTATTGGATGCAATAGCTGAAAAAGTTGAGAATGATCAGACCCAAAGAGTGTAAAATGAGATGGTGAGAAGGAAAACAAACTTTAATATTATTTGACTTTAAAGACTGTGTACAATAAATACATCAATATAAATAAAAATTAAACATTAACAAGATACTAGAGGAGTCAATACAATAGACTACAGTCACATCATTTTGGTGACAAAGGTCCATATAGTCAAAGCTATGGTTTTTCCAGTAGTCATGTACGGATGTGAGAGTTGGACCACAAAGAAGGATGAATGCCAAAGAATTGATACTTTGAAACTGTGGTGCTGGAGAAGACTCTTGAGAGTCCTTTGGACAGCAAGGAGATCAAAGCCGTCAATCCTAAAGGAAATCAATCCTGAATATTCATTGGAAGGACTGATGCTGAAGCTGAAGCCCCAATACTTTGGCCACCTCATGGGAAGAGTCAACTCATTGGAAAAGACCCTAATGCTGGGAAAGATTGAGGGCAGGTGGAAGAAAGGAGGGAACAGAGGATGAGATGATTGGATGGCATCACTGAGTCCATGGACATGAGTTTGAGCAAACTCTGGGAGATGGTGAACGATAGAAAAGCCTGGCGTGCTGCAGTCCATGGGGTCACAAAGATTTGGACACGACTTAGCGAGTGAAGAACAGCACAGACCTGCCTTGATCTGAAAGGAGTGAAATGCTGCCCCTGCTCTTCCCTTTGGATTCTGACGAAGCACCGCCCCCACCCAAAGTCATCCTTACATAACCTTTTTTCTCAATCCCTTAGTACATTCCAGACGGTACTGAAACTACAACCACTTCAGGGTCTTCTTATTTCTTTTTAGTTGTGATTAAGAAATGACATGGAAGCTTCTGGTGAAAAGATGTTATCGTTGTGTTTTAGGTGTCATTTTGAGTAAATGATTCAGAGCAATGTTACTGCAATGTTGCTGATCAAGATCAGTTGTGGGAAGCCCTGCTTTTACCTTCTCAAGTTCAATGTGGTCAGTTTCAAAAGCCATCACCTGTTGTAATACTGCTATGTTACCTGGCAAGCAATTCACACAACTTCTGAATTTATGCACTCTAAACAAAAAGCAAAATGGCATACCAGTCTTGAAATCCTGCCTGGAGATACATAGATAATGTGGAGTATCCCCGAGGTAGTCGGTTGCTAAAAGGAAATGTCCTGAGTCACTACTGCCTACTCAGGGTTTGAAAGCACCTCAGATGTGCCAACAATTTCTTCTTTCACCTTTGCCATCCTGGTGGAAGATTTCCACTCCAGAAAGGATGACGAAAAGCACGCATTCAGAGTAGGTCACTTAGTATGAACACAGCTTTTGCCCACTCTGTCCATCCAGCAACTGCAATAGAAAATGGACTTGGGCAAGTAACACATGAAATTAGAGTAGCAGACTTTGTTCTAGGAGATATCACTGAGGTTTTTCCAACCACAGATCCCCAACCACCATGGCAAGCATCTCAAGAGTTCACACCTCTGACCACTCAGGAAACTGAGAAGACAAGGTCTGTTGTTTACTCTCATGTTACTAGGAAAATGGCTTGCAGTGTAAATTCTATTAAAATGGATGAGTTTCCAGATCAATTTTCTCTAGTCTACAAAGTGTGTTTATATACATATTTCACTGCTGAAAGGAATTTTTAAAGATAGCCCATCATGTACCTAATGCATATTTCCCACTTGATCTCTGCCAATTATGCAACACCTCTAGAGGCAGGATCTTGCTTCTTCTAAAAGCAAATCTCCTCTGTGTACCACTGAGAGCTAGGGAGATCTTTCTTTGTTCTATGGCTCAGTGACTGCCACCCCAAAACCCTTTTATTCCTCTGGAGCCAGAAAACAAGAAACAAATGGAAGCTCTTTTCCGCATTATAGCCCTTAAAATGTTTGATGGCAGCTTCCATTTCTCCCACCGCAAGTTTTCTTCTTCCCTCTACTCTTTCCGCCACATCTGCCCAACAGCTTCTATAGCCTTTTCTCATATACCACAGCCCTGATTCCTCTCATTGTGCAGGGGACTCTGTAGAGCAGTGTCACGTGGGGCTTTGAGCAGGGGCATCAGACTCCGAAAAACCAGGGTTTTAATCTTGCATTGCAAAAGAGTCAGTCATTACTTAGCAATTAAACGACAATAATCTTTCATCTACCCTATAGGTACATGACTTTGACCAAGTAAGGTGTCTAAAACTCAGTCTCTCAATCCATAAAAACGTGGCAAGAATAATACTTATCTCTTAATGACATAATATAGGTAAAGTCTAATCAAGTTGCTGAAACACAGTAGATTTCAAGAAAATACTACATTAGCATTGTTTGGTCCAGCATGCAAGTGTTGTGAACTCTCCATCCTCTGCAAAGGGATGTGCTCACATCTCAACAGATTATTCTGAGCAGGATCCAGCCAGCGTTGAGCAGTGTCATGATCTTGGACCACTGGGCACAGCTTTCATGATTGACAGGTTGCTGTCACTTATTTACTCACCGCTGCATCTGTAAAAAGGTATTAATTTCAACTAAGACCACAGAGCAACCTCATCCTCTGCAACTCTCCATGTCTGGCACTGAGCAAGAATATGAATAAAGGAAATGCTGGAGTATGTGTGTTTTCCATTCTAAAGGATCTCTCCTTAGAGCACAAAGGGGAAAATGGTAGTGCAAGAAGGTAGAAGGGAGAGGGAATAATAAAAACTGTCAGAATCCCTTTGGGGGTTCTGTTCTAGCAATTTAGATGCCAAAATAACCCTGAAAATAAGACTCTGGATATCCAAGATGGAGCAGTTATAGGTTAGACAGCAGTGCTATTGACACCTGGACATCAGAGGAAATTTGTTAAAAGAAGAATTCCTGGCTATCTTGGAAAAATAAATAGTTTGAGTTCAGTTCAATTTTAGGAAAAAAGTTTCAATAATTACATGAGACCAAACAAATAAATCAATGAATGTGTTCATGGGTTCTTTTTGCATTCTATGGAAATAGCTCTCAGGGAAGAGAAATTCATGAGGTTCTTGAGTTTGGGAAGGAAGAAACCATAGTAGAAGACAGCAGGGCTAAAAGCAGGATTGTTTAGTAAGGACAAACATTAGTGATATATAAATTGTGTGAAATGCATATTCATTGTTTTTTGTAAAACAGAGACTATTGAATTTTTTATTTTTTCTTTTGCAGAACAATTAGAAAACACAAAGAGGTAAAAATTAAAATAAAAACTAAAAAACATTAAAAAATCTCCCATAATGCTACACAAGTGAAAAGTGAAAGTGAAAGTCACTCAGTTGTGTCTGACTCTGCGACTTCATGGACTGTCCATGGAATTCTTCAGGCCAAAATACTGGAGTGGGTAGCTGTTGCCTTCTCCAGGGGATCTTCCCAACCCAGAGATCAAACCCAGGTCTCCCGTATTACATGCATATTCTTTACCAGCTGAACCATAAGGGAAGCCCAGGAACACTGGAGTGGGTAACCTATCCCTTGTGAGATACTTAATATTTTAAAACTCTGTGTATTCAAAGCATCTTTATACCATTTTAAAAAGGGAGCATTTTAAAAAATTAAATCTTCTAAGGCTAGCCTTTTTCTGACTGTCACTGAGGAAGTATAGCAGAAAAGTCACCTCTAGAATCTAGTAGCTAGAGCACTAAACATGGACTTATTGGAAAAGATCCTAATGCTGGGAAATATTGAAGGCAAAAGGTGAAGAGGGTGGCAGAGGATGAGATGGTTAGATAGCATCACCAACTCAATAGACATGAATTTGAGGAAATTCCAGGAAGTAGGGGAAGACTGGAATGCTGCAGTTCATGGGGTCGCAAAGAGGTGAACACAACTTAGTGACTGAACAACTATAATTGCATAATGTCAATGATCCAGAAAAAAGAAAAACAAATTTTGTCAGGATGTTTCTAGACACAACTATAATAAGCATAGTTTTGTAGAAATCAGGCAAACCCGTTTTAGTCTTCCCTTTGTGTTTAAATAAAAGAGTCATGAGGTTAACCTGAGAGTAAAATTCTAATTATTGAATAGTGGAATGGTTCTGGAGAAAGGGGGAAAGGAAGTGACCAGTTTCTTGCAAAAGAAACTTTCTGGTAAACTCAAGTTTTAAAGGGGTTTCCCTGCTAGCTCAGTTGGTGAAGAATCCACTTGCAATGCAGGAGACCCCGGTTCGATTCCTGGATCAGGAAGATCCACTGGAGAAGGGATAGGCTACCCAGTCCAGTATTCTTGGGCCTCCCTTGTGGCTCAGCTGGTAAGGAATCTGCATGCAATACAGGAGACCTGGGTTCAATCCCTGGGTTGGGAAGATCCCCTGGAGAACGGAATAGCTACCCACTCCAGTGTTCTGGCCTGGAGAATTCCATGGACTGTATAGTCCATGGGGTTACAAAGAGTCAGACACGACTAAGCAACTTTCACTTTCAAGTTTTTAAAATGATCAAAAGATAAATGTGTACCCAAAGAAAAATACAATTAAAAAACAATGCATTTCCACAATGCAATGCTAAGTCATTTCAGTCGTGTCCGACTCTGTGCGACCCCATAGACGGCAGCCCACCAGGCTCCCCCATCCCTGGGATTCTCCAGGCAAGAACACTGGAGTGGATTGCCGTTTCCTTCTCCAATGCATGAAAGTGAAAAGTGAAAGTGCTAGAATAGTCAAATTCATAGAGTCAGAAAGTACATTGGCAGATGCTATGGGTGGGGGATGCAAGAAGGGAAGACAGGGGGACTTAGTGTTTAATAAGACAAAGTTTCAGTTTAGAAAAGAGAAAAATTCAGGAAATGGATGATGGTCAGAATCGAATAACACTGTGAATGTACTTAGTACCACTGAACTGTACAGTTTGTACATTTTCAGTTCCTCAGTCGTGTCTGACTCTTTGCACCCAATGGACTGTAGCCTGCCAGACTCCTCTGTCCTTGGAATTTTTCCAGGCAGGAATACTGGAGTGGGTTCCATTTCCTTCTTCAAGGGATCTTCCCGACCCAGGGATCAAACCCACATCTCCTGTCTCCTGCATTGGCAGGCAGATTCTTTCACCACTGTGCCACATATGTGATTTTTATTGCAATAAAAAAAAGATAATAATAAAAGCAAAATAATGTCAGAGAAGCTAAAATTCTAAAGTCAAAAGAACTAAAATAAAAGGGACCTTGTAAGTTAGACTTAAAGCAGATAAAATCAGGAAGATAAAATATCCTTGATTGTAGAAGATGGTGTTATGTTAACAGATGCTTGAATGAAGATAGAAGTCTTTCTTTTACACTCTTTTTCCCCCAAGGAGAAGAGAATGTTCTTTATATTAGAAAGCGTAGATGATGATTCCAGTCCCTTCTAATTTGAACAGAAGCGTTTTAGGGATGTTTCACTTTTTAGCAGATTGCTGGAGTTTGGGGTAAATACCACCAGAAGCATGATTTCAGATCCAAAAAACCTCTGTAAGTTTCATAACTAAGAGGCAGCTTTTCACAGAATAATGTATTTGATATCAAAAGATTGAAAACATTATATTAGGAATATGGGTATGTGTACCTATAATATGACACACATATGCAAAGAATTACAGTGCTACCTACAGCTAAAAACAAAACCTTATATTTGGAAGGCTAATATTTAAGGAGTATAACCTTTAAAAACATTTCAACAGCGGTCATTCTTGGTTCTCAGATTTCTAAAATTAGATTGTTTAAATACATATCACTGATTTCATTTTTCAGAATATTTACATAAAAGTAAAGAAATTCATAATGTTTTGAGCTGCATTCAGATTATGTTCTGAGTTGCATTCAGAAGGGTAAGTCAAATTTCTTTTCCACTCAAAATATTATCAATGATTTTCCATAAAAGTCAACATGCTATGATCACTCCCCTACTGTTTCCCTAGAATTAAACGACAAGCAAACACTGAATTTGTGAAAGATACCAAGACAAATGTAAAGATAATTTAATTCATGTTACGAAGAAACAGCTTACAGTTTTCAAACAATATGTTAATGGATGTTAATGGCTGTATTCATGGCTTCATGAAGTTGTTTTTAAATTGGCTATTTCTTATACAATTCTCAGAGCTGTAAATAGAATACGACATCCATGTTCTTTTTTCATCAATCAAGTAAAGAACAAATAAAAAAAAACTTTTATAATAAATAATTAAAAAACTAAATATATGGGTGTGCCCTTTTATCAGTTCGGTTCAGTTCAGTTGCTCAGTAGAGTCTGACTCTCTGCAACCCCATGGACTGCAGCATTCCAGGCCTCCCTCTGCATCACCAACTCCCCCAGCTTGCTCAAACTCATGTCCATTGAGTCGGTGATGCCATCCAATCATCTCATCCTCTGTTTTCCCCTTCTCCTCCCGCCTTCAATCTTCTCCAACATCAGGGTCTTTTCCAATGGGTCAGTTCTTTGCATCAGGTGACCAAAGTATTGAAGTTTCAGCTTCAGCATCAGTCCTTCCAATGAATATTCAGGACTGATTTCCTTTAGGATGACTGATTGGATCTCCTTGCAGTCCAAGGGACTCTCAAGAGTCTTCTCCAATAACACAGTTAAAAAACATCAATTCTTCAGCGCTCAGCTTTCTTTATAGTCCAACTCTCAAATCCATATACGACTACTGGAAAAACCATAGCTTTGACTAGATGGACCTTTGTTGGCAAAGTAATGTTTCTGCTTTTTAATATGCTCTCTAGGTTGGTCATAACTTTTCTTCCAAGCAGTAAGCGTCTTTTAATTTCATGGCTGCAGTCACCATCTGCAGTGATTTTGGAGCCCAAAAGAATGAAGTCTGCCACTGTTTCCCCACCTGTTTGCCATGAAGTGATAGGACCAGATGCCATGATCTTAGTTTCCTGAATGTTGAACTTTAAGCCCACTTTTTCACTCTCCTCTTTCACTTTCATCAAGAAGCTGTTTAGTTCTTCTTCGTTTTCTGCCATAAGGGTGGTGTCATCTGCATAACTGAGGTGATTGATATTTCTCCCAGCAATCTTGATTCCAGCTTGTGCTTCATCCAGCCTGGAATTTTGCATGATGTACTCTGCATATAAGTTAAATCAGTGGGGTGACAATATACAGCCTTGACATATTCCTTTCCCGATTTGGAATCAGTCTGTTGTTCCATGTCCAGTTCTAACTGTTGCTTCCTGACCTGCATACAGGTTTCTCAAGAGGCAGGTCAGGTGGTCAGGTGTTCCCATCTCTTCCAGAATTTTCCACAGTTGTTGTGATCCACACAGTCAAAGGCTTTAGTGTATTCAATAAAGCAGAAGTAGATGTTTTTCTGAAATTCTGTTGATTTATCAATGATCCAACAGATGTTGGCAATTTAACTTCTGGTTCCTCTGCCTTTTCTAAATCCAGCTTGAACATCTGGAAGTTCTCAGTTCAGATACTGTTGAAGCCTGGCTTGGAAAATTTTGAGCATTACTTTGCTAGCATGTGAGATGAGTTCAACTGTGTGGTAGTTTTAGTGTTCTTTGGCATTGCCTTTCTTTGGGATTGGAATGAAAACTGACCTTGTCCAGTCCTGTGGACTTTGCCCCAGAGGGGAGAAGAGCTTTCTAACACTGAGGCAAACCAAGGTCAAAGACAGGCTACTGTCCCCACTCCCTCTGAAGATCCAGGTTAGAGATGACCCGTTTCAACATCTAACAGGTGCATGGCCACTTCAAATTGTGAGGAAAGTGTAGACAGTGGGAATGGAGAGCTGAAAATTCTCCTTTTCCAAATCACCCTTGGTGACCACAGGGCACATTCAGGTGTTGAGAGTCTGGGGTGAGGGGAATGGTAGGTGCTTGACAGCAGACTCCCCACAAAGGATTCCATAGAAAGAGCTATAGAGCAGACCCCCAAATTCAAGGCCAAATGTGACTTCTCATCAGATCTGAGAGTTAGGTGATTGATAACAAGCCAGCCTTATCTTCAAGGCTGCAGGAACCCAAGCCATGTGAGAGTTATACTGGTCACAAACTTTAGTTGTGTGTGACAGTGGGTCAACCAGGAACATCTAGTATGAGGTTCCTGAATCTTCCCCACCTCCCCAAAGCCATGGAAGTCACGACCCTTCCATGCACCTCAGGAAACAAAGCAGAACAAAAGGAGTGAGGGATGCTTCTGTTGTTAATGGGCATTTTTATCCAAGAAAGACTATTTTCTAAATGGACTATTTAAATTCCCAGATCCAATGCAGCTTTAAACCACATAGAACATCTGAATGTTTTTCCTGGTAATTAGTAAATAGGGATTTTGGAGGAAGGCCAATTAGTTATGACTATAATAAACAAATTACATTTTTACTGTATATTTTAATTGTGAGGTGAATTAGATTTGTGAATCTGCTACCTCTAGTTCTGCCCACTCATGAAAATCTTAATTCAAATCATCAGCAAATTCCATCCCCACAGTGGGTTCTTTATATTAAGATTTTGTGGTTACAACCTAAGAAGTGTTGAAAAAAGAGTAAATCTATGCACTGCAAAAATAACAGCATAATTGCCTTAGGTATAAATGTATAAAAAGATCTACAGAGGATACAAAATTAAGTCCTCACACTTCCTTTTCTCCTCCAAAGGAAGAAGGGAAAAACCTCTAGCTACGGCTCTTGGGCTTCTCTCTCTTCTCTAGTCTCGCCCCTTCTTTTTATGTTGCCTGAGCTTCTCCTCTGCACCATCCAGGTTTTCTTGTCTCATGTCCTAGATGTTGCTTTTTCAGGACCTTTTGTTATTGTTTCTCTAACATACTTGCTCTAAGTACCCCCAAGTGAAAGTGAAAGTGTTAGTCGCTCAGTTATGTCCGACTCTTTGTGATCCCATATACTGTAGCCCTCCAGGCTCCTCTGTCTACGAAAGTCTCCAGGCAAGAATACTGGACTGGGTAGCCATTCCCTTCTCCAGAAGATCTTCCTGACCCATGTATGGAATCTGGGTCTCAAGCATTGCAGGCAGATTCTTTCCTTTCTGAGCCACCAGGGAAGCCCCACGCCCCCCAAGTACCCTCAAGGGTACACTCTATTCATTAAATCTCGGTAGAATGATCTCTACTAATGAATCTCTACCAAGGTTTTCTGCTTCGCACATGTACCAACACACTCTACCTTCCTGCTTTATAATCCTGAGTTTGCCTTGAGTCACTTGCCAAGTCCTAGAAGTTCTCTTTCTAGCAGTAATGCTCTCTGTCCTACCCTCTGCATGAGTGAACTGGGCATGAAAAACATCTTCAAGAGTTATTGAAAATGGTTCTCATCAGAGTCAAGCCCAAGGATGCTATGAGAATTTCTCTGCAACATCATTAATCACTCCAGACGCAGTAGTATATAGTATAGACTTTACCATTAAAAGGTATGTTAAACAGTGCATCGTTCCTGCACATTTTCCTCTGGATTTATGCTTACAGTTACATTTTTGGCAGCAGTAGTTTTCACATTTATCACTTGCTGCTTTGGATGAATTGCTTGAATTTTTAGTTTTTTTTTTACTACTCTTCTTCTGAATGTCTTAAACTTTTCTAGTTACATGAGTACATTGCCTTTCGTTAGTGAAATTAGAGTTTAGAACTTAAAGAAGTTATATTTAATGAGATTGTAAGAAAATTTTGCTTGGGGACATTTCACAGTCTAATAATTACAATATGTATTCCTCTGTGAAATCAAATGATAATCTCTCTCTAATGCAGTCAGTTTGTCATAAAAAAATAGAAGCATCTTCTTTTCTGTTCTGCTCATATATAAACACATTTTTTAAAATCCAGGTATTAAATGGATAATAGGAAAATAAATATTTCATTTCCATGAGATGGGCACTGAAACCAACAAGCAGCATGTTGAGGAGATCAAGATGAACTGTGTTTTCTTGTCTCGTGTCCTAGATGTGGCTCCCTTTTATCAGGACCCTTATTGGCAAGCCTCTGGCCAGCTTAACATAGACACAGGAGAGAAAGAGAGCCCAAGACTTGCCCCTCCATGTGGGACCTGCTACTTCTGGAATCTGGGGTGAAAGAAAGCAGTGCGAAATGGAGGGGTTGCAACTGGCTAATGTGAGAGCATATTCCCTAAGATATTATCTGTACGCACGCACTCCAGAAATCATTGAGGTCCTATTTTATACCAGGTATTGAACTGTGTTTTCTAGAGTAAATAAGGACACAGTTTCCACTTTCCAGGAGTTCATAGCCTAGTAGGGGAGATAAGATATACACAAAGGATGCTAGTAATCAGGAAGAGAGAAAGGCTGCAGTAGATACAGTACCAGCCAGAATGCTGAAGTGCAGAGGGAGAAAGAGACAGGTGTTTGGGAAAGGGTTCAAGCAGAAGATGGCTTTCAAGATGAGCCTTGAAGTTCATGGGTACGATTTCCCAAGGTAGGCATGAGGACTCTGGCTTTCCCAGGGGCGGAGAGGTAAGATTAAATGTAGAGAGAGAGAAACCACAGGTCTATTCATGGCATAGAGGTGAACAAAAGAGCAGAAATAGGACCAGGATGACAGAGGAAAGGGCAGCCACTGAAAGAAGAAAAAAATTTGCTTCATAAAGGAGGAAAGGCAGGAGATTCTTAAGGCTTTCCTCCAAACCCCTCTCTAGATTTCCAAGGTGCTGACAGGAAACCAGAACCATTTTCAAAGACTGCATAACTAAGGGAGATAGGTTTGTTCAACAAACAGTTAAAGTCGGCTATTGGAGTGCATAATCCCCTAAAACTGGAAGGGTTGACTGTGTTAGGGAGCATCGCCTTTCTGCTGGATTATTAGTTCCAGTTGGCTGATTTAAGAATCGGTGCCTCATTAGAAGTAAAACTGTAAACCAGATCAAACAAAATTTACATGAAATGTTTTATTCAGCTGAGTTTTCCCTGAAATTCAAATTAGCTAGATAAAAACAAAAACAGTGGAAGACAGTGAACAAAGTCAAATTTTCCTAAGATCTCTGTATATTTCAGGCATAATTTTACAGTAAGGCTGGCACTAGAATAGGGGACCATTTGCTTATATTCCATCAGAACGACTCCATCTAGAACAGAGATATTCTGTGACCCATTAGACTTTTAGCAGGATTATTCTAAGAAATTTGGAGAATTCCATACATAATCATCTAGAAGTCTGTCATTAATGTGAAAGCAAAAGAAAATCTTCTGTCAAATAAAGGGAATACAAAATGTTTATTTATTAAGAATGAACTCACTCTACGATCCTATTTTACGTTTCTGAAGACACAACTCTCAAAGAAACAATTGAGGGCATTAGACGTACAATTTCAAACTATCCAGTGAGCTGTTGCCACTGTGTGGCTGTTGCTTATGTTCATTATTCACAAAACAGTTCTTTGTGAATGTGTCCTTTAATTTGGGGAAGGACCCAAGCAACATGATGATTCTAGAATCATCACCATTTAATATGAATTAAGAGGCTTTCAAAGGAAGACACTATATAAAACAGTTAATCATATATAGCCAATAAGACCTTGATATCTAAAGGAAAGGGGCAGAACCAAAGACAGCAAAGGGGAGAAAGGGGCCACATAGCTTACCTGGACTTTGCAAATCTTCCTCATTTTTCTGTGCTATCTGACTTAATGCAAGACTGAACCAACCATTTTCCTCAATAAATCTAGTTTAAACAGCTGCTTAGAAAGAAAACGTAACTAGGTCAGTGCACATTAAAAAGATGACCTAAATTTTTCTCCTAATGATTTAATAAATGCTTGACTAGAAACAGGAAAAAATAGATTTTTAAGGGAAAAGATGAAGTAACAGCTTATCTTACTTCAGCAAATTTACACTCTGAGGGAAAACACCTATCTTATTTTCTATAAAGGTTCTTAGTCAAATACAAAATTACTATACACACAATCTAAGTAGAGACTAAGAAAATGAACATTTTACCAAAATGATGCCAATAAAAAAAGCCCACGTCACCACCTGCCTTTAGAAAAACTAATGACTGATTTTAAAAGTACTCTAACCATTAATCCTACATACTAACTTAAAATAACACAGGTCAGCATGGAACAATAGGAGAAGGAATCCTTGTGATTTTAGGTGAGGGTAGTAGTTTGCTAATAATTCAACTGCCAAAAATTGCAAATTTGGAAAGGCTGGGAAATCTGTTTTAAAGACAAAATAATCAGTTGTTTCGATTGACACAACCAATCAGGTCAACCATCAGTTCTTGGGGTTATTTGGATGATTGGGCTTATCTCTCTTCTCTAGTCTCGCTTCTTCTTTCTATGTTGTCTGAGCTTCTCCTCTGCACCATCCAGGTTTTCTTGTCTCATGTCCTAGGTGTTACTGAAAACTCAGGATTATAGAACACTTACTACTTCTCAGACATTGTATAGACCACACAGAGTTTGGTGAAACAAAATTGAGAAAGACACAGTCTCTATCCTTAGTTCACTTAGTATCACTTAGTCACTAAGTCGTGTCTGACTCTTTGTGACCCCATGGACTGTACCATGCCAGGCCTCCCTGTCCATCACCAACACCCATAGTTTACTCAAACTCATGTCCATTGAGTCAGTGATGTCATTCAACCATCTCATTTTCTGCCATTCCCTTCTCCTCCCGTCTTCAATCTTTCCCAGCATCAGGGTCTTTTCAAATGAGTCAGTTTTTCATATCAGGTGACCAAAGTGTTGGAGTTTCAGCTACAGCATCAGTCCCTCCAATGACTATTCAGGACTGATTTCTTTTAGGATGACTGGTTGGATCTCCTTGCAATCCAAGGGACTCTCAAGAGTCTTCTCCAACACCACAGGTCAAAAACACCAATTCTTCAGCACTCAGCTGTCTTTATAGTCCAACTCTCATCCATACATGACCACTGGAAAAACCATAGCCTTGACTAGAAGGACCTTTGTTGGTAAAGTAATGTCTCTACTTTTTAATAGGCTGTCTAGGTTGGTCATAACTTTTCTTCCAAGCAGTAAGTATCTTTTAATTTCATGGCTGCAGTCACCATCTGCAGTGATTTTGGAGCACCGCCCCCAAAAAAAGTCTGTCACTATTTCCACTGTTTCCCCATCTATTTGCCATGAAGTGATGGGACCAGATGCCATGATTTTAGTTTCCTGAATGTTGAGCTTTAAGCCAACTTTTTCACTCTCCTCTTTCACCTTCATCAAGAGGCTCTTTAGTTCTTCTTTGCTTTCTGCCATAAGAGTGGTGTCATCTGCATAACTGAGGTGATTGATATTTCTCCCAGCAGTCTTGATTCCAGCTTGTGCTTTTTCCAGCCCAGTGTTTCTCATGATGTACTCTGCATATAAGTTAAATAAGCAGGGTGACAATATGCAGCCTTGACGTACTCCTTTTCCTATTTGGAACCAGTCTGTTGTTCCATGTCCAGTTCTAACTGTTGCTTCCTGACCTGCATACAGGTTTCTCAGGAGACAGGTCAGATGGTCTGGTATTCTCATCTCTTTCAGAATTTTCCACAGTTTGTTGTGATCCACACAGTTAAAGGCTTTAGTGTAATCAATAAAGCAGAAGTAGATGTTTTTCTGGAACTCCCTTGCTTTATCAATGATCCAGCGGATGTTGGCAATTTGACTTCTGGTTCCTCTGCCTTTTCTAAATCCAGCTTGATCATCTAGAAGGTAATGGTTCACGTACTGTTGAAGCCTGGCTTGGAGAATTTTGAGCATTACTTTGCTAGAGTGTGAGGTGAGTGCAATTGTGCGGTAGTTTGAGTGTTCTTTGGCATTGCCTTTCTTTGGGATTGGAGTGAAAACTGATCTTTTCCAGTCCTGTGGCCACTGCTGAGTTTTCCAAATTTGCTGGCATATTGAGTGCAGCACTTTCACAGCATCTATCCTTAAAGAACTCACTACCTAAAGGTGAGGGGAAGGAGACCAGATATAAATAGAAAAATTAAAATACAATATGGCAAGTGCTATTTTAAAAAGTATGGAGTAAGCACTAGTAAGATCTTGATGTCAGAAAACCTAAGTCTGCTACTTTTTCCTCCTTCTTAAATCAAAACCCTTAAAATTCTTCTCTCACCCACCACCCTTCAAGGGCGACCTAAATGTAATCCTGGGTACTCTGAAAAATACCAACCAATATGAAAAGCAAATCTTTTCATTTAAAAGAAAGAAGCAAGTCAGAGCATCCCATTCCTAAGTAGGGATGTAAGAATGTGAGTCTTTGCTAGCATTGTTTCAACTTCCCACAGGGTGAGCAACAAGGTCATATTCTTGCAAAGTGTCTTTTCCAAGAAATGGGTCTTCAAAGAGCCTGTATCCATTCCATCACTAGGGCCATAAACAGGTTACTTAACCTCTCTGAGCCTCAGTTTCTCCACCTGTAACATAGTCAGAATTATAATCTCTACCTCACACAGTTGCTGCCAGAATTAAATAAGGTAGCAATGATAAAAAAAAGTGTGTGTTGGGGGAGGAGGGAGTAGGCAAGTAAAGTGCCTGAATTCTTTAATTAATGCTCAATAAGTAGTCACTCTGATTAAATAAATCAACTTCTGAAGATGCTGCCTATTGTATATGCATGAGTTCCCAAGAGGCTTTTTACAGCTATGGGGCACGCAGCATAATGGATTTCATTTGGATCTGGGGAACATACTTTGCTCCATGCACATTGTCTCGAAGCTACATGGCCAGCATTAGGTTTTTAAATGTAATTGCCTTATTGCACCATAGTTTTCAGCCTTTTGAGTTAATACATAATTTCCTCTTTAACAGTTATGATAAAGCTCAACACTGAAAAAGACTGGCAGAGCTGTAGGACAGAAAAGTGATGATATTGGTAATGCATGATATCCAGAAGGAATGGGAGGGGAAAATTTGAGCAGCAAGTTTTTCAATGGGGAGGGTTCACTGAAATGTAGCTTTACTGGCTTCAGAAGCCTGAGTGCCTCAAATGAAGGTTTCACGCAGGTGAAGTCTTTCAACTGGACAAAGGTTTTCAAGTGGAAAACTCAAGCACAAATTTAAAAAATATTATGAAGAAAACCTAGCCTTCCAAAGCAGCACTGTAACCTTTCCAATGGGCTGCCCCACACTTCAAAACTGAGAAGAGGGTGAGAGAACTGAATTGTTCAGATGTATGATCTGAACCCATCTGGCTCTTAAGAGTTTTAAGCAATCCTTTGCAAAAACCTGCTTGTGCTCACAGAATGCACACTTAATCTGCAGCTTCCAAAACACTTTTTGTCAGCCTTCCATCCCTACTGCTTGCCTCTTACTCTTTCTAGGCTGGGAAGCTCCCCAGTCCATCTCCCCTTTCTGCCTGTTTCAACCATATTCAACAAGTAAGACTTATTCAAAGGCCATCTTTTCCAGGGAGTACCCTCAGCATCTTGGGTTGTGATTTTTTTTCTTGGTCCTCTGTATTTTTATGTCATTTGATTTTTGTCTTGATCACACGTAACTACACACTAGGGAGAAGCATGACCCAAGTCCACCTCTTCTAGATGTGAACTCTTTTAAGTTTCAGGACTCTGACTTCCACATCTTTGTACACAGTGCAAATACCTACAGCCTAAGTTATTTGAAAAAAATCTCTCTGAGCTAATTGACAAAACAAAGAATACACGGCTTAAGGTTACAAACTGTGCTATTTATAACTTCATAGCAAGAGTAATAGCAGATACTGTGCTGGCCAAAAAGTCATCTTTTTCTGGAAAACCGCCTTCATTCACTATCAGTAATAGCATAGCGGCCTCAAGAAATTATTGAACCATAATCCAACGCCTGGGCTTCCAGATGACCTACATTTTAAGCTTAAGACCAGTGAACCATTTCATAAATTGAACTGGCAGAACTTTTACAAACATGCTCCTGGGATTCAACCTTTCTTGGAAGAGAATTGCCTGGGTGGACTTGGGATTATTGGACTCATCACTGTATTTGGAGCTCCTTTTACCAAAGGTTAGCATTTGGAGGGAAAATAAGAACATATATGACCATTTCCTCCTAGTCTCCTTTACCTTCATCCTTTTTTTTTTTTTTTTTAACAAAGTGATAACACTTTTAAAAAAATTACCTCTTTTATGTATTACATATTGATTGCTTATTGTCTATCTTCCTCACTAGAATGTAATCTCCACAAGAAGTCTTTGTTTTGTTCAGACGTACTGAAGGATCCAAAGAGTATCTAACAATGCTTTGTACACAGCAGGCCCTCAATAAATTCATTGGAGAAATGGATAAATAAGTGAATAACAGACTACCTCCTAACAAGTATTTCTTTGCTGATAAGATAGGCAAAGGGCCAGGGGTGGAAGTGCTGAAGATATAGGAAGATTGAAGAGATTTAATATGCCAAGGAAAAGGGGAATATATATGAGTGTGTGTGTGTGTGTGTGTGTGTGTGTGTTTACAGATAGAGTCTCAGGTAGAGAATGTGGGGAGAAAAACCTAATGCTGAAACCTTAGCTACGGCCACAATGTCTGAAAAGTGAAAGTGTTAGTCACTCAGTTGTGTCCAACTCTTTGCAACCCCATGGACTGTAGCAAGCCAGACTCCTCTGTCCGTGGAATTCTCCAGGCAAGAATACTGGAGTGGGTTGCCATGCCCTCCTCCAGGGGATCTTCCTGACCCAGGGACTGGACTCAGGTCTCCTGCATTGCAGGCGGATTCTTTACCAGCTGACCTGCAATGTCTAGGAGAGTCAAAAGTATAGCTACCAGGAAGAAAATAATGTGCCATCAGCTGGTTTTGTGTGAGTGTGCAGAGGGTGCTCAAAACATTACTCTTTCCCACTGAGTCCCTCCTCAGATGGTTTTGAGCAGGTTTTTCAGCGCTGTTGACATCTGGGGCTGGCTGAGTTTCCGTTGGGGGGCTGTCCCATACATCACAGGGCAGTTAGCAGCAACTGGCCTTCCTCACTAGACACCAGCATCACCTAACCCCAAGTTGCAAGTAGCCAAATATGACTCTAGAAGAGGTTGAATGCTTGCCAGATGAAACTGGGGCAACTTACCCTTGCTGAAAAGCACTGGTTACGAGTCTTTCTGGGGTGAGTCTTACAGACCTTTCCTCTCTGGTCTCTCCTGCTCTTCTCTCCTCCCTCTGACTTCCATATCAGCATTTTCAACTCCTCTGGCCTCTCCCCAAAGCCCCAGCTCCATCCTGGAGGCTTTTCAAATTCAGACTGGCCACCATTCCTGGATTTGTCCTGAAAACCTGGTGATCCTTCCTGGCCATTGCAGAAGTTTCCATCGTCATGCTTTCATAACCAAGCATCTATAAAAAGCAAACATACGGAAAGGAAGCAAATTCACCTCACTAATGACAATCACCTTTCAGAACATAATTTCTGAGCACTGTTAGAAAAAGCACTATTATACCTCTCTCAGAGGAAAGAGAAGGGAAGAGGAGGAAGAAGAGAACCTTCTTTGCTACACAACTATCCTCACACCCTGTTTATCTCAGAAGTGGGGGTAAATGTGTTCCACAATGATGAGCACACAAAAACTACAATCTTTTCAGTAATAGATTTAAGTCAGACTGACTTTTGCTTCTGGTAACTAAGAGAGAGGCTAAAATTTATACCCTCCCCTAGTGATACGGGAGTAAGATTCTGTATTCCATTAGATGTTTTTTCAGTTAATTCTTAAGCATCAAAATTCACGTCAGAGTCCAGCAGAAGCCAGGAGGGGTAGGTAGAGAGAGGTATTTAGAAATAGTTTAGCCTTCAGTCTTGATTTGTGCCTAAAAGAATGTTTTTTAAAAGGCTGCTTTAGCCTTTAAATAGTTTTGCAAGTCACATTTCATGACAACACTGTCTAGAAAAAATGCACTGTGAGCCCAAGGCACCAGCACAGAATCAAAACATCAACTATAAATATCATGGTGAATCAGATTCCACTGGGAGAAATAAACTCCCCAGGAGCGAGTTTGAGATTTTCCAGGAAGACTTGATTCTTTCAGGGCATTATAGGGATCATTTAAAGTGCAAAAATTTATGAGATCTCTAAACACACAGCTACACAGCGCATATCCACAGTACAATTAAACTGGGAGCTCATTTTCCTGAATTCACAGCAAGGATATAAAAAGCAGAGACAGAAGATTGATCTAAATTAGATACTGTTTCCTCCAAACCTTTAAAAACCTTGTGCATTTTTTTCTCCCTTACAACCAGCTTTCCATACCTCCAGCCTATTTACTTACAGATTTTTAGCTTTGAATGTGGTATAACTAAAAAGATACAAGTCTCCCTTAGGCCATATCTTCCAAAAGACCAGCTGAAGGTGCTTTCAATTGCAATCAGCCCTGAGAATGTTTGATTTAATCTCCACTACACCTTCTGCTTTCAAACTACAGTGGCCCAGAAGAAAGAAGGCTGAGGGAACAGGATGGAAAAAGGAGAGACATCAAAAGCATTGACATCAGCATTTCAGAGCATCCTTTGGGTGCTGTGAAGTGAAAAGAGAATAATTATTTTGGGGGAAAATCAGACAAACAAACCAGACACAGTAGCTTTCTTTTTAAATAAATGAATGGACTCTATAGTTAAACATACCGAAAACATTTTCCTAAAAGCTGATGCAATGTAAGAAGCTGAAGTTGAACGGTTCTATGAAGACCAACAAGACCTTCCAGAACTAACATCCGAAAAAGATATCCTTTTCATTACAGGGGACTATATCGCAAAAGTAGGAAGTCAAGAAACACCTGGAGTAACAGGCAAATTTGCCCTTGAAGTACAGAACAAAGGCTAATAGAGTTTTGCCAAGAGAACGCACTGGTCATGGCAAACACCCTCTTCCAACAACACAAGAGAAGACTCTATACATGGATATCATCAGATGGTCAATACCAAAATCAGATTGATTATCTTCTTTGCAGCCAAAGATGGAGAAGCTCTATACAGTCAGCAAAAACAAGACCAGGAGCTGACTATGGCTCAGAGCATGAACTCCTTATTGCCAAATTCAGACTTAAATTGAAGAAAGTAGGGAAAACCAGTAGACCATTCAGGTATGACATAAATCAAATCCTTTATAATTATACAGTGGAAGTGAGAAATAGATTTAAGGGACTAGATCTGATAGAGTGCCTGATGAACTATGGATGGAGGTTCATGACATTGTACAGGAGACAGGGATCAAGACCATCCCCATGGAAAAGAAGTGCAAAAAAGCAAAATGGCTGTCTGAGGAGAGCTTACAAATAGCTATGAAAAGAAGAGAAGCAAAAAGCAAAGGAGAAAAGGAAAGATATTCCCATTTGAATGCAGAGTTCCAAAGAATAGCGAGGAGAGATAAGAAAGCCTTCCTCAGTGATCAATGCAAAGAAATAGAGGAAACAACAGAATGGGAAAGACTAAAGATCTCTTCAAGAAAATTAGAGATACCAAGGGAACATTTCATGCAAAGATGGATTCAATAAAGGAGAGAAGTGGTATGGACCTAACAGAAGCAGAAGATATTAAGAAGAGGTGGCAAGAATACACAGAACTGTACAAAAAAGATCTTCACAACACAGATAATCACGATGGTGTGATCACTCACCTAGAGCCAGACATCCTGGAATGTGAAGTCAAGTGGGCTTTAGAAAGCATCACTATGAACTAAGCTAGTGGAGGTGATGGAATTCCAATTGAGCTATTCCAAATCCTAAAAGATGATGTTGTGAAAGTGCTGCACTCAATATGCCAGAAAATTTGGAAAACTCAGCAGGGGCCACAGGACTGGAAAAGGTCAGTTTTCATTCCGATCCCAAAGAATGCTCAAACTACCACACAATTGCACTCATCTCACATGCTAGTAAAGTAATGCTCAAAATTCTCCAAGCCAGGCTTCAGCAATACATGAACCATGAATTTCCAGATGTTCAAACTGGCTTTAGAAAAGGCAGAGGAACCAGAGATGAAATTACCAACATCTGCTGGATCATCAAAAAAGCAAGAGAGTTCCAGAAAAAAACATATGTTTCTGCTTTATTGACTATGCCAAAGCCTTTGACTCTGTGGATCACAATAAATTGTGGAAAATTCTGAAAGAGATGAGAATACCAGACCACCTGACCTGCCTCCTGACAAATCTGTATGCAGTTCAGGAAACAACAGTCACAGCTGTTGGAACAACAGTTGTGGAACAACAGACTGATTCCAAATAGGAAAAGGAATACGTCAAGGCTGTATATTGTCACCCTGCTTATTTAACTTATGTGCAGAGTACATCATGAGAAATGCTGTGCTGGATGGAGCACAAGCTGGAATCAAGATTGCTGGGAGAAATATCAATCACCTCAGATATGCAGATGACACCACCCTTATGGCAGAAAGCAAAGAAGAACTAAAAAGCCTCTTAATGAACGTGAAAGAGGAGAGTGAAAAAGTTGGCTTAAAGCTCAACATTCAGAAAACTAAGATAATGGCATCCAGTCCCATCACTTCATGGCAAATAGATGGGGAAACAGTGGCAGACTTTATTTTTGGGGCTCCAAAATCACTGCAGATGGTGACTGCAGCCATGAAATTAAAAGATGCTTACTCCTTGGAAGGAAAGTTATGACCAACCTAGACAGCATATTAAAAAGCAGAGACATTACTTTGCCAACAAAGGTCCATTTAGTCAAGGCTGTGGTTTTCCCAGTAGTCATGTATGAATTCACATTTGGCCTATAAAGAAAGCTGAGTGCCAAAGAATTGATGTTTTTGACCTGTGGTGTTGGAGAAGACTCTTGAGAGTCCCTTGGACTGCAAGGAGATCCAACCAGTCATCCTAAGAGAAATCAGTCCTGAATATTCATTGGAAGGACAAAGTTATCCAATACTTTGGTCACCTGGTGTGAAGAACTGACTCATTTGAAAAGACCCTGATGCTGGGAAAGATTGACGGTGGGAGGAGAAGGGGACAACAGAGGATGAAATGGCTGGATGGCATCACCAACTCATTGGACATGAGTTTGAGTAAACTCTGGGTGTTTGTGATGGACAGGGAGGCCCGGTGTGCTGCAGTCTGTAGTGTCTCAAAGAGTCGGACACGACTGAGCGACTAAACTGAACTGAACTTAATGTCAAATACAAGAAGTTTGGAGTAAGATAATCTCATGCATTTTATTCCAGGAAGGTCAATTTGTGTTATATTTGAAAGAAAATTAGAAATGGAACTTATGAGGAAGAATGGGAGAGAATGATGTTTTAAAAATTATCTTTATAATAGGACATATAAAGCCCCAATGTTTATAATAAATATTTAAAGCTATTGCTCATCTTTATTGAAATAAAATATGTCATATCAATTATATTAAAAGTTAGGTTCTGGTTCCCATTCTGTCAATAGTCAATCTCTGTGACATTATATATACTTCCCTTCTCTTTATCTCTGTTTCCCAGCTTTTTAAGTCAGACAATTAGACTAGATTATGTCTTGTATGTGTACATGCTAAGTCACTTCAGTCATGTCTGACTTTTTGTGACCCTATGTGTAGGCCGCCAGTCTCCTCTGTTCATGGGATTCTCCAGGCAAGAATACTGGAGTGGGTTGGCATGCCCTCTGCCAGGGGATCTTCCCAACCCAAGGATCAAATCCACGTCTCTTAGGTCTTCTGCAATGGGCAGGCAGGTTCTTTACTGCTAGAGCCACCTGGGAAGACCCCAGATTATGTCTTAAAGGTTACTAATGTGAATAGACAAAATTTGTGTACTTTCTGGGATTCTTCTAGTCCAGAAGACTTATCCGGAAAATATGTAAAGGTAATACAACACTTTTTTTCCTTTGCTCTTTATTTTGAAAACTCCCAAACAGCCTTAGCTGCTCAGAACTGTCTTCAAGAACAAGAAACATCAATATACCCGTAAAATGAATTCTAGGTATTTGTGGAATAGGCAGTAGTTGAAAGAATGTGGAATAAATGGCCTATAAAGGCCATTCCCACTCATCTGTTGAACTGTTCTAATTGTTTACCTTTTAAACTAGACTGAGAATTATACTATCCAAGAGAGAGAAAAATGTAAGCAATCTAATGCATTAAAAGGAATTACAGAATATCCCATGGGTTGTGGCCATCCGTTATTGCCTAAAAATAAGAGCACTTAGTGATTGGAACTGAGCCAAGTAGTTTTTGAAGGGGGATTAAGGGACAGGGGAAAAGCCTGGAGTATGAGGCATGGCAGAGGAGGGCAAACTTGACCTACAATGAAGAAGCCAGGGTTTTCAGCTAAGTATCTGGGAAAGCCCAACTGTGTTGCAGGAGCTGGCTGGAAGTGAGTAAAAATGGTCAGGTTGGGTGGAGAGGAAGGGAGGCTGGTCATTAAAAGTAAAATTCCCTGCTTCATAGTTTTACCAAGGGCTCTTCTTGTCCAGTGGAGAAGGAAATGGCAACCCACTCCAGTATTTTTGCCTGGAAAATCCCATGGACAGAGAAGCCTGATGGGTTATAGTCCACTGTGTCTCAAGAGTCGAACACGACTGAACACGGCACAGCTCCTTGTCCAGGTACAAAGTATTTGTTTAAGAATGTTGCCATATGCAAAGAGATGATTGGGCAGGTCTCTTTATCCCCAAATGAACAAGTACCAGATAAGAGTATTGGCCAACTCTTCCACTTCTCACGACTTCAAGGTTTGTGTGAGGAGACCTATCATACCTCACCAGACCAAAGCTCCCCAGCTAGAAGAGCCAAAGTCCAAGGGGACTACCTACTTTTACCAATTAATTTCTAGAAAAACTCTATTTATCACGCACTGGATTTCTTCCAGAAATTAGGAAAATGGTGACTTAACTGCTGAGTCAGCTTGTCCTGTCAGACTGTCAATCATTGATTTTCTATTTTTTGTGTGTGCTTTTTGCTTTTAATGTTTTTAAGTGGCAACAGTCGTGTATGAGGGAATGCACGTGTCAGCTCAATTAGTATCATGCTGCCTTGACGTTTGTGGCCCCTTCACCAGCCCTGGAACTCAAAGAAAGTCTAATGCATAAAAGGAGGCTCCCTTCTTTTCTCCTTGTCCAAAGTGAAGCCACTTTATAGAATTCCATAAAGTATAATTTCTCCTTTTTTCCAGATTTAAGAGGGTTGACAATAAAACGGGACTGCAGGAGATTTTTTTCTTAACTCTGAATCAGCAAACCAAAAATTAGAATTTATTGCATTCCTAGTACAGAGGTCAGGACACCAGAGCAAGGACTCAAGCCAACACAAAGACAAGAATTCCTTTTCCTTCCAGAGGGGCCTACTGCAATAATTCTTTGAAGTAGTCTAAAGAAGTTTTCATCCCACGAAAAACCTCCATCTGAAATACATTTATTTTTAAAAAGGTAGATATACAAAATCATCTTCTGAGATACATTTTATAAGGAATGCATAATCTAAAACATTACTAATGAAAGGAAGTAGAATCACATAAATCTAATAATCCTGAAGAGCCATAAAATCTCTGATCTGCCTCTGGAAAAGGACTGGAGCTTAGACCATTCTGCTGGTCAATAAACATTCCCAGTTCTACTCAGAAAAATGTTGGGCTATGAGTCCAATGTTCTGAAAATATGTGGATGTAGAAATCAATTCTGAGCAAGACTCTCCTAATAAGGAGTTCTAAGTCTTTGTCTACAATGCCTTTCTAACGTTTTCAAAGAGTTCACAACTGACCCACTATTGAAGAGACATGTGCTTGCTCTGTTTTCCCCACAGCGGTCACATACTGATGTTGAACAACTCTGCTGCCTTTCCTGGCTCCTTTGCTAGGGTTAAAAACACAATCTCCTGAGTTAAAGGAAAACCTCCCAAGAACACACTTCATGCCAATTGATTATCCACATTGATATATACTCAACAGATGTCATTTACATGCACAAAACCCCTCCTTACACAATGAATGCATGCTAAAAATAACCCTTTCTGCTCCCACTCATAAAGAAGAATTGCAATGTAATAGCTATATGCAAGAAAAAAATTGAATTGGAGTTAATTTTTTTAATTAAAATGTTCATAAAATGTAATACCTTATATTTCATAACAAATCATTTGTGATATATCCTTACTATAAAATAGGATACTTCACTGTGTCATGGTAGCATATAAAGTAATAATTCTTAATAAATTATTCTGACCAAAAGACAAAAATAAAATGAATATATTTCAGTTAAAAAAAAAAAAAGACAACAAAACAAAACTATACACAATGGATAGTTTGTCAGGAAGCTGTAAATTCACAAAAGGAAGCTTTCCCTGATTACTTGGCTCAGGGGTAGAAAAACTCTCTTCAAGCAAAATAATTTTCCACTAGAATATAGTCTTTGTCATGTTTAAGTCATGTCAGCTGAGTTAAGACCATATTCTTTACTACACCAAGTAAGATGAAAGAGCTCAAGGTAGGAATTTAAATTGTGAGAGAACATGGCTCACATTTAAGTGATATTCAATTTGCTCCTTTACGTGGCTTCCTCAGAACTTGATCCATATCTCCATCCTTTCCAATCTCATTCCTGACACCACTTACTCGCCTGCTTCCCCCAACCTGCAACCTCCCTCCATCATCATTACACACTCCAGCTATTCCATATCATTCCTGCAAATAGTCACACACAGAGTAACATCGTTCAAATCCTAGCTGTACCACTTACTACCTGTGTAACCTAAGGCAAGCTTCTAAATCTCTGTGCTCCTTATTCCTCATCCTCAGCCCTAAATTAGGAATGACACCACTCAATTCATAGGGCCATTATAAAGATTACAAGAAATTGTTCATGTGGAACACTTGGAAAGTGCCCACTGGATATTGACTTTCAATAGTATTAATTTCTCTGCCTATAACATTTATTCCACTCCTCACCCCTTTTCATATACTCAGTTCCTTCAAATCTTTCAAATAGCATTTTAAACAGGAAATCAAATAACCACATCCTTGACTAGGTTAATATTCCTTTTGTTTATACTAGGTCCATTATCAAAGGACTTCATATCACCTGCTGCTAGTTCCTACGTACTGTTTTCTCCCACTAAACTGTTGGCTCCATGAAGACAAATTCCGTATCTACACTGTTCCCCATTTCACTCCCGCCCTTCACCGCACTTAGTACACGTGACCTCAGTTGCTTCCGTCATGTTCCACTGTTTACAACCCCATGGACCGTATGGCCCACCAGGCTCCTCTGTCCATGGGATTCTCCAGGCAAGAATACTGCAGTGGCTTGTCGTGCCCTCCCCCAGGGGATCTTCCTGACCCAGGGATCAAACCCATGTCTCTTATAGCTCCTGCATTGGCAGGTGGACTCCTTACGGCTAGGGCCACCTGGGAAGCCCATTTGCACAAACCAGGCCCTCAAAATAATTTGACAAAAGGATGAAAGAATTAATGAATGAAAGTTGACTGGCAAGGGAAACTCACATTTGCTTGAATTTTAATTGTGTTTTAATTTTATTTCGAACATGGTTATGATTTCTTCTACATGTTTAATTGCCTACTCATAGGCATCCCTTCTCTTCCACTCCCCAAAACTTCTGCTGCTACTGAAAGAAACAGAATTATGGCAGTTGCTCAAAGAGAACAAGTTGAAACATTATTTAAAATGGAAGCCATGAAAGTTACAAGTCCTTCCTTACACTTTTTCCTTTGTAAACCTCAACACAGAAGGCTGCTTCTATACCCTAGTATCTGGGCCATATGGTCTGTATGTTGCTTACTGCTCTGACTAACTTGCTATTTGCTTTACCAAAGCATATTTAGCTGATCTTACTTTTTAAAAAAGGAAAATGTAGAACATTGAATGCTTCATTTAAATCTATTACATTTAATCTGTAAAAGCTAAGTAAAACATCATTTTATTTTTACTAAAATCTTTGTTTCATGCTAAGGCTAAACTTAAGTTCTAGTTTTCCTCAAAATTTTAGGTTGTTCAATTCACATTATAAGGTTATGTATGGAAATGCTAACTCCACATGGAAAGCTATTATGTTTGCAATTATCTAATTCTGTTACAAAATAATGTTTTTTAATACCTATTAAATGTGTCTGAAATGTTTTCCTGTTCATGGTAGGAAGTTCGCATAAATATCTAGTAAATAATTATAGGTAAAATGCTCACAATTGTATGATGAATAATGAATAATGACAATCATTAAATCCTAGGGGTTCATGTATTTATTCATTCAAAATTTATTAGACATTGTGCTAAGCAATGGGCATATAACAGCACAGACATGGACTTGACCTCTTAGAACAGAATGCTGGCATTAAAGAAATAAACTTCCAAAAAATGTAAATTATACTCATGGTAAAATCTATAAATAAAAAGGATACCAGCAGAGCTAATAACAGAAGGGACCTAATTTAGATTCAAGTTAGGAAAGTCTCCACAGATACAGTATTTAAAATAAAACTAAAAAAGAATTAACATCAATTCTACACAAACTTTTTCAGAAAATATAAGAGGAGAAAGTACTACATGAATTATTTAATAAGAGCAATATTTCCCTGGTACCCAAATCAAACAAAGATAGTGTATGAAAGAAAACTCCAGAAAACATCCCTTATGAAATAGAAGCAAAATCTGTTAACAAAATGTTGTTCAGTCACTCATTCGTGTCCAACTCTTTGCTACCCCATGGACTGCAGCACGCCAGGCTTCCCTGTCCTTCACCATCTCCCAGAGTTTGCTCAAACTCATGTCCATTGAGTTAGTGATGCTATCCAACCATCTCATCCTCTGTCGTCCCCTTCTCCTCCCATCTTCAATCTTTCCCAGCATCAGGGTCTTTTCCAATGAGTCGGCTCTTCCCATCAGGTGGCCAAAGTATTGGAGCTTCAGCTTCAGCATCAGTCCTTCCAAAGAATATTCAGGGTTGATTTCCTCTAGGACAGACTGGTTTGAACTCCTTGCTCTCCAAGGGACTCTCAAGGGTCTTCTCCAGGACCACAGTTCAAAACCATCAATTCTTTGGCACTCAGCCTTCTTTGTGGTCCAACTCTCATATCCACACGTGACTACTAGAAAAACCATAGCTTTGAGTAGATGGACATTACTTTGTCAGCAAAGTAATGTCTCCATTCTTTAATCCACTGTCTATGTTTGTCATAGCTTAGCAAAATACTAGCAAATTAAATCCAAGAATATGAAAGCAATATGAAATGAATATGAAAGAATATGAAATCATGAGGAAAGGTAAAGCTGGTTCAACATTCTGAAATCAATAGATGTAATTCACCATATCAACAGATTAAAGCAGAAAATCACATAACCATCACAAAAGATGTAGAAGAATGTATGTAACAAAATTTAACATCCATTCATAATAAAAATCCTTTTAGCAAACAAGGATTAATAGACAGTTTCCTCAGTGTGATGGAGAGAATCTCCAAAATGTCTCCAGCTAATATCACAGTTCACAGTGGGAACTGCATGCTTCCCCGAGAGTGAGAACAAGACAAGGATGTCCTCTCTCACCACTCACATTCAACATCCCACCTTAGGGTTTGCTCAGTGCAATAAAGGAAAAGTAAAATAATGAAATTCAAAAGCAGATTGGAATGAATGGAATAAAACTATCCATTTGCGGACAGCATGATTTCCTGTGGAGAAAATCCCAAAGAATTTATTTAAAAGTTAGTAGAACTACTAAGTCATTTTAGCAAGAGTTAAAGAACAGATCAATTTTCTTATATCTTGTATTTCTGCACTTTTATAGTATGTCTATATTTCTATTGCATTTCTATATGCTGCTGCTGCTGCTGCTGCTAAGTCGCTTCAGTCGTGTCTGACTCTGAGCGACCCCATAGACGGCAGCCCACCAGGCTCCCCCGTCCCTGGGATTCTCCAGGCAAGAACACAGGAGTGGGTTGCCATATCCTTCTCCAATGCATGAAAGTGAAAAGTGAAAGTGAAGTCGCTCAGTCGAATCCGACTCTCAGCGACTCCATGGACTGCAGCCCACCAGGCTCCTCTGTCCATAGGATTTTCCAGGCAAGAGCACTGGAGTGGGTTGCCATTGCCTTCTCCTTTCTATATGTAGCAATAAACAACTGGAACTTGAAATTTTAAATTAGTATAAAATGTAATAAATATAAATCTAACAAAATATATTCAGTTTCTGTACGCTGAAAACTACAGATGTTTAAAAAAGAAATCAAAGACCTAAATAAATGGAGAACTTGTATCATGTTTATTATTGGAAAACTCAAAAGTTGAAATATAAATTGCTCTAAACTTACCTGTATTCAGTGTATTTCTAATCAAATCCCAGAAGACGTTTTCTTCTGAAATTAATAAACTGATTCTAAATTCATATGAAGACACAAAGGAACTAGAAAGTCAAAATAATTTTGAAAGAGAAGAGCAAAACTAGAAGATTCACATTACTTGATTTCAAGACTTGTGATATTGGTAAAAGGCAGGCATATAGATTAATAGAATACAATAAATACCAAAAATAAAGTAGCATGTATATAGTCAATTGACTTTTCATAAAGTTGCAAAGGCAATTCCATTAAGAATATTGCTTTTCAACAAATGGTGCTAGAGCAACTGGGCATCTATATGTAAAAAAAAATAATTTTAACCCAAGCCTTCTATCATACATAAAAAGGAGCTCAAAGTAGATCATACACAAAAATGTAAAACTATAAAATTTCTAGAAGAAAACATGAAAAAAATATTTGTAATCTTGAGTTATATAGAAATTTTTAGATATGACACAAAAATATGACTCATAAAAATACAAATTGGACATTATCATAACTTAAAACTTTTTTCAAAATACACTGCTAAAAGAATTAAAAATCTACATACTAGTAGAAAATGTTTGCAAATCTAATAGGGGACTTGTATCTTAAATTCATAAAGAACTCTCAAGTCTCAATAATAAGAACTCTCAAATTCTCAATAATAATAAAGAACTGTCAAGTCTCAAAAAATCCATGGGCAAAAGATTTCAATATATATTTCATCAAATAATATTTACATATAACAAATAAGCTCATGAAAAGATGTTGAGCAAAATGAGTCATGAAGAAAATTAAAATTAACACCATAATGAGATACTATTACATTCCTATTGGAAGGACTAAAATTAACAAGAAGTGAAGCAGAGGCATGACAGTATCCTATTCTGGCAAAGGTATGGCAGACCTGCAATACTCATATTAACACATTGCTGGGGGGAAGTACGAAACTGGAACCACTTGGGGAAACATTTTGGCAACTTCTTATAAAATTAAACAAACACCATATGACTCAGCAATTCCATTCTCTTGGTACTTATCCACGAGAAATGATAATGTATATTAATACACAAAACTGTAAGCAAATATATACACTGAGTTTACTCATAATCCTCAAAAACTGGAAAAAAACCCAAATGTCCCTCAACTGCAAATGGAGAGACAAATTGTGGTACATATATGCAATTGAATAGTACTCAGAAATGCAAAGGAAAGAACTACTAACACAACAACTTGGATGAATCTCAAATGCACTATGCTAAGCAGACGAAACAAGACTCAAAAGTCTACAGACTGTGAATCCACATGTGTAACATGTATGCCCAGGGCTGGGCCTCAGGCAAGAGGTTGATTACAAATACTCACATTTTGTGGTGATGGGATTGTTTATATTGATTGTGGTGGTAATGGTGGGTACATGACTGGAAGAGTTGTTTAAAATTTGAGAACGCTACACTAAATATAGTAGGTTTTAATATATTTAAAGTATATCTCAGTAAACCTGATCCCCCAACTTAATAGTTACCATTTATAGAGTATACTTTTAAGAATTTTCAAACCCTCAAGAAAACAGAATATAAGCACATGTATAACCAAATCACCTTGCTATACACCTGAGACTAACACAATATTGTAAAACAGCTATACTTCAAAATAAAAAAAGAATTTTCAAATCCTCATTTATATGCAAAGAAGCTACTATGCTTCCTTTTTTAAGGTGAAATGGCAAAGATCCAGAATAGTATTGCCCTGTATTTCTTAAGCTACCATGAGCTATAATACAGTTCTAATTTTGCAGTGGTTAAAAGAGGGAAATGTTATTGAATTATTTGAACACTGAAATAAAATTATGGGCAATTTGTAAACTTTATGTTTAAAAAGATGTCTTTCTCTTTTTAAATGCAGATTTTCTCCTTAACCAAAACCAAAGGAACTTTGGCCTCAATAAACATAGCAATGTCCTTACATAACCAAAATACATAACCATAACATTTGATCGAAAATTTAGCACTACTAAATGTAGCTGTAGCAAAAAACAAAAAAGAAAAAACTTTTGCTGCCTTAACTGACCAATCAGTGAAGTTATAATAATCATTGTAGATACAGCCCTAATACTTTTCCAAAACTGGGAATCGGGAAAACTATGATGTATTTCTAATTTTTCCTGAGAATTATGATTAACACATTCCACTTACAGTTTCTCCCTTTTCAAAATAGGACATTTCCTACCAAGAATGAATGAAATTGCAACTTCCAGCCAATAGGTTTTCAGAGCACATTAAAACTATATAAAAAGGCATAGTAAATGCTTAAAATAGTTATGAAGTGAACAAATGTTGGAGAGACTGTGAGAAGAGAAATCCTCATATTTTATTGGTGGGTCCCCAAAACTGTACAACCTCTGAAAAAGATAATTGATCAAGATCTTTCAAAACTATAATTTGCATATTTGTCTTTGGTTTCAAAAGCCCCTCCTCTGAGAATTTATCTTAATCTTTCCCACATTCAAAGTGACTTATGAGTAATATTATTCATTACAGAATTGTATGTAACTGCAAAATATCTATCAGTAATCAAAATATCCCTTGTAATGTACAGGTCAGATGAAAATCTATAAGGCAGAACACCACTACTTTATGAGAGAGTAACTCTCAGTTCATACAGAAAGAACTCTTAAGTTATATAGTCAGTACAGAAAGGCAATGTGAAGAACATATAGTTTGCCCTTTAGGGTAAAAAAGAGTGAAAATGAGAATATATATTAGTATGTGCTTGTATTTCTATAAAGAAATTCTAGAAAAATGCATAAAAACTAATAAAAATGGTCACTTCCTGGCAGGGGGTACAAAGAATGGTATGAATGAGAAGTTAGCAACAGGAATTTGATTTTTCACTTTACAGCTTTTAAGTTGATTGCAAAGTAAAAGTCAATTCTACTTTATTAACTTTATTATTTAATCTATTTTGAGTTTTCTGGACCTGTCTCAGTAATACTTCCCCTAGGTTACTTAAGAGTAAGATAAAAGTGTAAAGATCATTATTTTAAAACTAACTTTTACAATTATACTTGTTAGATTCTACCTACTTAATTTCTTACAAGGGTTATATCTTTATAATGTGTATTTAAAATAGTTTCCTGATTTAGAAAATACAAATACATATCTTATTTATGGAGTTTTCAGAGTAACTGTGCATTAAAAATGGAACTCTTACATTAGATATAAATGCTAAAAGTACAGTGTCCAAGAAAGCCACATTATGATGTATAAATTGAATGAAACAAACAAACAAAAAAATTGAATGAAACAAAAAATTAACATATTTTTAGAAGTATAACTATAACTAAGCAATATTACTGCTTTTTTGTTTACTGTTTAGCTTAGTATCTGATATTTATGTTTTATTCCACCAAGAAGTAGGTTACTTTCATTTCAGTCCCACTTCCCCTCACCATACTCATCCTCCCACTCCATAGACCCAATGCTTATGTCAAAGACGGTGAATTCTGTGCAATGTTGAGATTCCAGGAGTGGGGTGGGGATGAAGACAGCCTCCCTCTAGTCATTGTTTACCCACAACATGTCCATCACTTTTGCCATCAGCATCCATCAGATCTGGCCATTTCCTGCTGCTCTGAATGGCCCTCCTGGTGCAGTGAGAATCTTTTTCAAATATGGGAACTCTGCCCAGTTCCTCTATAGTGTCTGCTGCCTCCTAGACACTGCCAAAAAGTCAGACCTTGGTCTCTATTGCTCTGGAATCCATAAATAACTCTCTCCTCCTCCAGGCTGGGTGAATCTCTTTTTAGTTTTTCAATACTTCTGGGTGATTCTACTAACTTATATCCTGTCTCCAGGTCAGAGATCAAGCCCATGTGAAAGCTATATGGGGGCCAGGTCTCCTAATTCTCCTGCTAATATGCCATTTATTATCCATTATCTGCAAAGTAAAATTTATTACATCCTGAAAAACCCAACACAGCACATGACAAATTATTTATTTAAATAGAATGTGCTTTTACATGTGCAAATTCATATAAGCCATGTGCATTCAGAATGGTCACCTTTGACTGAGCTCTTCATATGTATAAATTTTGTTGCCAGAAATGTAACATATGTTGTTTCCTTTAATGTTCTACATTACAGATGAGGAGGCTGACATTCAAAGGATTTCAGTCAATTTCACCATGCCTGTCTGTGGCAGATCCAGGATTTGAAGCCTAGCCTGACTGAGTCACAGCCTTTAGTCAAATCACTGAGGTGTGCTGTTCCCCTCCACATATGGAGGTGAGCACTATTTTGCTTTTAGCATATGAATGTCTAAAGCTACTGCCAAAGTAATTATGCATTGCTATAAATAATTTTCTAAGTACCATTTATTGCTCAACTTGATACAGTGCATCAATAATGTCACACAACTGAATGTACTTCAGTGTGCATCCAGTATATTGACATCTCCCAAAAGGCTGCTTCAGCAATTTATGATTTAGAACCTCCGTTACTGTATATCATTTATTAAAATAGTTCTTAACCACAGCACAATATTTCAAAACACCAAGTCAATGTTTTAAAGTATATTTTATGATATGATTACAGAAGAAGAGAAGAAAACTTGCATAACTGTACTTACCCTCTCCAGTAAATTTGGAGGTAATAAGACATATATCTTTCTATACTACTCCCCTCCTTCCAAATTTGTTGTTTCCAAATTTAACATTCCACCAATCAATCATTTTAAATACATTTTACAATGTAAGCCCATTCCTTTTTTACATAACTGGCTTCCATTTCATCAAGGTTAAAAACAATTTAGAGTCTGATAGTATGTCAAGTTTATTAAACAGGATTTTATTTTTCTATAATATTATTCATATGCACAGGACTGTTTTCACATAGCTGTGCATGATTTCTCAAGCCAAGCCCAAGGCCACAATGGCCAAGAGGAGCTATGGAGAATCCACAAATATTTGCCCAGCTGGGAACCACCTTTCATCAAGGCCAGGCCTTATTATAGAGTAGGAACTCAATAAATACTTTTTATTAATTGGCCCAGAAAAAGTTTTACAAATACTTAGATCATCTTATTGTTTTGTTTATTCTCTTTAATTAAAAGCACAGCTTCCCGGGACTTCCCTGATAGTCCAGTGGCTAAGACTCCATGCTCCCAAAGCAGGGGGGCCCAGGTTCCATCCCTGGTCAGGGAACTAGATCCCCTATGCACAATTAAGAGTTCATATGCTGCAATTAAAAATTTCACATGCTGCAACTAAGACCTGATACAGCCAAATAAATAAATAAATACTTTTTTGAAAAAGCAGAGCTTCCCAGAATTTAATTGCATACCATACGAATCACCTAGGAATCTTTTTAAAAAGCAGATTCTGTTTGAGTTGGATTGAGTACTGAGGTTCTGCATTTCTTAGGAGCTCCTAAGTGATGTTCATGCTACTGGTCCATGAAACAAGGTAAATAGTAAGGCTATAAAACCTCCTTCAGAACGTATTAGTGTTTATATCACTGCACAGCCACAGTGCACTGTAGCTCCCCTGACTAACTTGGCTCGTTAATTGTAATCCTGTATTTATTTGTCTGTACTTCTTTCCAAACTACAGTCTCTAGGATATAAAGACTCCTGCATTCTCTGTGCCTAGCAGAGAATTAATATTCAATAAATACTTCTGAATGTCAACCAACCAATGAGTGAGTGTGTAACAAAGATACACTTTTATACACACCTTAAACAGATGTCACACTCCTCCAGCTACCTTTTCATAACGAAATCACCAGAGCATTGGGATTTTTCAAGATCAGAGCAGAATACACAGTTATAATCATGGCTGATGTTTATTGAGTCCATTATGTATTAACTCATTTAATCCCCACAGAGGCCCTTCATCAGGTAAAGTTATTACAATTCCCATTTTAAAGACAGAAGTGGAGTCACAGAAACATTAAAGACCTTACTGATGTCTATACAGCTAGTCTGGGTCATTGCTGGGATATGCACCAAAACAGTCAGGCTCCACAGTCCACATGTTTAACTACTGCACCATAAACATAAAAAGCTGGAACCTCTCTGTGACTTCATCAAGCTTTTTCATTTTAATATACTTGACATCTGCAGAATGGGGATCAGATATATTCCAAAGGCTACTCTGCAGAAACCCCATCTAGTCCACTGGGCATTCTTGGGATTTAATTCTCTTCTCATACTATCCCCCAAATTTATGCCATGAAGCAAATTATAACTTTTCTGGGAAACAAATGTGAATAACAAAAGCTGTACAAAGCTTGTCCACCAGAATAGGACACTAGGCTGGCAAAGGGAGGGGGAACAATGAAGGACCAGCACCTACATGAATGCATAGCTTTATTTATAAGAAATCCAAAGAAATGGTATGACATTCTGGTATTCTCAAATTTGGGGCTTGCCAAAGTTTTAAGTTGCTTCCCTAGAAAAATGTCAAGGACCTACTCCACATTCTTGGCTGACATTCCCTTTTGTAGGCAACTGAATTAGAAACCTATGCATAATTAAGGAAAAGTAGAGGCTGCATTTAAACATATCAGCTTGCTTTATTTTAAAGGAGATAATACATACCATTGTTTATAAGGAGAAAAAAATACAACTATTTTAAGAGAAAAGTCACTATGGGAACCATTTATCTGCTTGAATTTAGAGAAGTGAAGCCTTCTGCTGCTGGAAAATTCTCTCAGCTTTTAGCAGCAGTAGATATCATATTATTTTATTTTGGATCTTTTTTTTTTTCGCCTTATACTTAATAAGGCTCCATGTTATTTAATGGAAAATCTCTCAATATATCATAGAATAACTCATATTGCATGTTTAATGATGAAATGGAAATTTTATTGGGTGGAACATCCTCAAAGACAAATAAAAATAATGATGAACTATCTATCCAGAATGTCATACTTATCTTGACACAACTGGATGGTTTACAGTCAATGCTTCTAATTGTCTTATTTTTTTCTAGGAAACCACTTTATAGATTATCGAGCATTAATCATGGTAACTTTTTATCCACAATATTTTCTTACATATCATTGGGAGATCTCCTTCACTGCTCCCCAAAACAGTTATGCACATATTCTAATAAAAAAGGTTTTCCTAATCAGTGGTAAATATTTTCTAGATTTCCTGAAAACATTAAAGACCATAAATTGTGTTCTATTAATACTTTAGCAATATTTCTCTAACCCCATGTAGCCTTTCTAGCGTTTACTTCATTGAACCAGAAAACTACAATTTCAAGATAACAATGAAAGCAACAACAATAACTATCGCTTATTAAGTACTTGCTGTGTAACAGGCTCTAAGAACACTTAGACCTCACATGAGGGTTAGAATTTAGCACAACCAAGGAAGGCTAAAGACAGAGTGAAATCAAAGATCTCAGATTTGTTTTCTTAAAAAAGGGATAATATTTTGAATTGATTATAAGGGTTTCTCTTTTAATCCTCACAACAACCCTAAGAGTTTGCTAAGGGGCTTTGGATATTGCACAGATCAACTTTAATGTTCTATAAATCCTCCCTGAATCCATTGTACAGATTAAGAAACACAGTCATTTCCCCCTCTGGTGTCATGGTTTATGAAATGAAATAAGCAATGCACTGAATGTAAATGTATTAATAAGAGCTCAGGAGCAATGGTACATATTGGATAAAAAAAGAAAACTGGCTGGCAAAACAAGTAATAAATATTCAACACTCTAAATCACAAATGCACAAGACACCAGTATTTCCTATAACAACACATTAAAACATCATATTGTCTTTGTTTTTTACAATATCGCTGGTAGTTTGAATTTGCACTTTATGTAAGCAGTGATATTATAAACAATATATTTATACACGAGGAAGCATGGAACTTAAATATTAGTGTATGCATCAGATGAATATACTGTTGCCATTCATTACTGCTATTTCTCTTTTTTGTGGGAAGACAGATGAGTAAATTACAGTCATAAAGCAAGCATGCTTAAGTTAAAGTCCTTGCTTATGATTTTGGTAGCTTGTTATAGTACACTCGTGTATGAAAGTTAATCAGTTATTTAATCAATTAGATTTTTCTCTTCATATACAATGGTTATTTCCAGTAAGCACCCTCCCTATCTTTATAATATTAACTAGAAAGGATATGACAAAATGGTAATGGAATAAACTTCATCACTGTATCTGGTAAACACCTGGGGTACCCCAGTGGGATCAGCTTTCAGTTGTAAATAATTAAGTGTATTCACAACAGTAAAAACTCTAACACACTAAGTGTGTTATCTTGTGACAAGACTATTGTGGCACTTATTAATAGTTTTTCCTAATTCTGTTCTATAGTTCCTTTGGAAAAATCAGCTCTGTTCATTTAACCCTGAAAACATGCAAACCAGAGACAGAATGGATTTTTTACCTTTTTAAGTAGATTTTTAAAAGACAATCTCCACTCATTATCCCAGGAACTGTGTTCTATGTCAGTAATTTCTTATATTCTATAATTTCTGAAAGCAAGGCCCTTTTAGCTAAAAAATTACATTATTCATCTTTCATACATAAGTAAATTATTTTCTGTGGTAAAATCCCCAAGGACTTGGCAAAATTTCAGTTACTCAGGTGAGCTGAGAGTAGCTGCTATTTCCTATAAAGTTCAATAATCTTTCTGGCCCTTTGGGAGTACTTAATTTATGCATGCGTGCTCAGTGACTCAGCGTCTTGATTCTTTGCAAACCCACGGACTATAACCCTGCAGGCTCCTCTGTCCATGGAATTCTCCAGACAAGAATACTGGAGTGAGTTGCTATTTCCTCCTCCAGGGGATCTTCTCCACCCAGGGATCTCTAACCAGAGTCTCTTGCTTGGCAGGCAGATTCTATACCACTGAGCCACTTGAGAAGCCCTATGCCTAAATACCGTAAGGAAACTGAAATGGGTCGTTTCTTTACTTCACTAGTATAGGTTCACATCACCTTTTATATCAATCCTAATTACTCTCCTTAGAAGCAGGTGAGCCTTATTAGCACTGCCACCCAGATAAGGAGGGTGGTGTCCTGACGCTACCCCCAGCTGCCAGGCAGCTGGCGTCCCCGACTTGACCATCCATTGGTCCTGACCACACTTGCCACTGCAAGTGCTTGGCTTAAACGGGCTTGTCTATTTGGCCCTTTTCTATTGCTGAAGTAGAAGTGGAAATCTGCCTATCAGCGTCTCCTTCCTTGGCTCCCTGACCTTCAGGCAGCACAGCTGCCTGAGCCGAGTTAAAAGTGAACTGTCGAGCTGGCTTTAATTTCTGCTGCTCTGCCTCCCACTGATCTGTTTGTCATACCTTCCTTATCCCTTCTGCTGTTGTTTTACTGCAGAAGAGTTTTTAACCTGGACAGCTGAAACTGCTTCTCAAGGCCCTAACCTACAGATCCTTGTAGGTTACAGGATTGGGCGCCAAAGGTAGCACCTCCTACTTGTAGAAAGTCTTCTCCCTGAAGCAGCCCCTCCCTTTCCTCTCCTGACCCACCACCCACCTCTCCTGACCCACCACCCACCTCTCCTGACCCACTTGTCTTTGGGAAAGCTCGCTCTGACCAGATCATCTCCTACTGGCACACCAGAGAGTGAACAGGCAGGCTTAGGCGCTGTGGAAGAACACAGAACGTGTAGCTTCTTGCTGATGGGATGTGCCAGGGTGTTGACCCTGCCCGGCTCCTCTGTTCCACTGCGCGCTCAGGTTCAGAACAGGACATCAAGCTTCACGGGGATATAAAACACTGTGTCTTCATTCCCCCAAGCCCCTCAAGACTGCCCATGCCCAGGTTCCTTCCCCTAATGGGGCTGGCCAGGAACTTCACTCCCTGCGAACCACAACTGCTCCCAGAAACCTAGCCAGGTAGTGGAAGCAGCAAAAATCCCACTAATTTTTTTTTTTTTTTTTTAATTGCAGGAAGGGCAGAAGAACTAAACAGACATTTCTCCAAAGAAGACAGACAGATGGCTAATAAACACATGAAAAGGTGCTCAACAACATTCATTATTAGAGAAATGCAAATCAAAACTACAATGAAATATCACCTCACACTGGTTTGAATGGTCACCATCAAAAAAATATACAAACAATAATCCGGGAGAGGGTGTGAAGAAAAGGAAACCCTCTTGCATTGTTCGAGGGAATGTAAATTGATACAGCCACTCTGGAGATTCTGTTTAAAAAAAAAAAAAAAAACTAGGAATAAAGCTACCAACTAAAGGTTTTGTTTAGTCTCTTGGCAAACTCCCCTTCATTCAAGCTGCTGGAGCTCTGGAGCCAGGTCTAATTAGAAGAGTAACAAGCTCACCCTTCTCCCGGAGAAAAAGCATTAGTCATAGATGAAACGCTAGGAAGGTGCAGATGAGACCCCAGGCTGGGGAGCCTCGGATGCGGGAAGCCAAGCTAGAGCTGACAGCGTGCGGGAAAGGATGGTACAGAAGCCTTGGGACGCGACGCGGAGTAGAATTAACTCCGTCAGAGGCCAGCACGAAGTGCATACATGATGCCCGTCGAACAGCTAAACATTTAAGCAAAGTGTTCGGCATGTCAGAGCAAAGACTCGGGTCACGGTCATAGACAAAGGTCAGAAAGCTTCCCGCTTCCCCGGGACAGAACCTCACCAAGGCCATCAGGAGCGTGAGTGTGTGTGCACACGCTGGGGAGAGGGGTCGCACCAAAGAATCCAGGTTGGTGGCGGAGGCGAGCGATCAGTTAGGGGCGAGTCGTGCACCCAGGATTGCACTCGTGGTGACCCGTGGCCCACCCAAGAAACAACAGGTGTCAACCCTGCCGCAAACTTTTCCTTAACTCCCAGCGGCTCGCCTGGGGCGGCTGGAAGTGTGCGGGCGGAGACGCAACCGGACCCCGGGGAGGCGGGGCGCGGGCCCGGGGCGGGGCGGTGCAGGTGGGCGGGCCGGGGCTGGGTGAGGAGGCCGGACTATAAAGTGCTCGCCGCCCCCGCGGCGATGCTGCTCAGTGGAGCCTGAACCGGCGGGGCGGGGGGTGAGCAAGGTGCCGGTGGCTGCTTGGGCCCGCAGGTCGCTGAGCCCCCGAGGGAGGGGGTTCCTGAAGACCGGGCCGGCCTCGGTTTACCCGCTGCTGGACCAGCGAGCGCGTTCGCCCGGGCGCACCCCCAGCAAGTGAGGCCGGGGGCTGCCTGGGTGGGAGGAATCGGGGCGGGGGCCTCCGCTCCTCTGGGCTCAGGGGTGAGCTCCGCGGGGCGCGTCGGTTCCGAGTTTTGCAAACTTTGAGTTAGTTGAAGACTGTGGCTGTTAGTTGGCGTCTTTGCTCCCGGGGTTTTGTGAACCTGAGTTGCAGAGGCCGATTCCACCCCTTTGGAAAATGAATGCCTCGCCTTGTTCGCTCCGGGGACGCTGGGCATTTTAGGAGCTCCTGCACGTCTTGCTTGCTTTTGCAAATCTGTCCTTCTTGCCTCCTTTTTCTAGCGCCCCGGAAAGGCCGTTCCGCCCCGCGAGGGAAACAGAGCCGTTGACCATGGTTGCAACTGGCAGTTTGAGCAGTAAGAACCCGGCCAGCATTTCAGAGTTGCTGGACCATGGCTTCCACCCGGGAAGCCTACTAAATGGTGAGTTTCCCAACCGCCTACCTCTCTTCTCTCCAAAGGCCGCATTCCCTGGATGGATTAAGATTGGCGGGCATGCCGTGTCGACCCTGTCCTTGAATTTTAGAGATGCGGTAAAATCCGTCTTTAAGAGATGCTTTAAAACAGCATCTTCTGTCTATGATAGTGAGAATCAAAAGAAGCAAAAAATAAAATCCCAAGGGCTACCTGATCTAGTCTGTGGCTGATAGACTCCTTGGGATTAAAAACTATACAGGTCCCTAACCCTACATGATTATGAAATTATGGTGAATTTTAAGTATACAGTTACGTGTGTTTTGACAAATGTATTCACCTGTGTAACCAGTACCATCACCTTCTGCCCCCAAAGCCCCACATACCCATTTGCTTACCCACTTTCCCTCTCCCCTGTCTCCAGGGAAACACTGATCTCCTTTTTGTCATTGTAGATTACTTTTACCTCTAGGACTACATGCAGATGGATCCTATAATATGTACTCTTTGTATCTGGTTTCTTTCCCACAGCCTAATGATTTTGAGATCTTTTCCTTGCTGTTGATTTATCAGTATGTGTTCCTTTTTGTTGCTGAGTAGTATTCTATTTGTGGATATACCCATTATTTCATTTTTTTTTAATGCCAAAGGGAAGCTTTAAAACTGCAGTGATGCTGGACATATTGTTTTGTAATTTTAAACAACTGTTTCTAAATTAACATGCTGTGCTGCCACTAAGGATCTGTGTGGACATAGATCAATTGCTTAATATCGTTGGGCCTTCCTCATTTAGAAGGTGAAGTGGTTGATGATCTAATTTTATAGGCCAAAGCTCTAAAATTCTCTGTCTTCAACATAGATTTAAAAAAAAAAAAAAAAAAGAGCCTTATAATTTGGAGTACATTTGTTTTATTTATTAAACACACACACACACACACACACACACACACAGTGATCTAAGTGTGTAAGTGATGAAGTAGCCAACATAGGTGCAGTAGGCTTCAGGCAGGGAGCCCACAGGGCATCTGCCTGTGACCTGCTCAGTTGACTGTGTGTGTGGTGTGGCATCCGGCCAAGGGGTAGGATTAATTTGGAAGGTAGGTGACCAAATGCAGAGCTATCTCTTTTCCTTTGAGCAAATCTAATTTTGTTTTCCTAGGACTATTTTGTTTTGCTTGGCTCCAAAAAAAAAACCACCCAGCCAGTTATAAATATCCTTGCGAACCTCAGAAGTCTTCTCTGTGGGCAATTTTTAATCAAAGAGGTTGAAGCTAAAATTGGGATCCACAGGTCATTCCAGTAAAGACTTTTAAAGAAAATACAAACTTAATTGATGTTTAATATAGCTCATCATCAAGGTCATTTTAAGTTCATCACTAAAGAATAATAGCAGAAAAAACTGTTTTACAATAATGAATGAATTCTTAGAGTTAGAAGGTAACAATCCTTAGTCCAAAAATATTACTAACATTTTTAGTCCAAACCTAATGCATAGTCTCTATAAAAGAAAACTTGAAAACCCCCATAAGCAAATCAGGGAGCAAGAAAGAAAAGAAGGTCCCTAGTATTCTAAAATAGCCATGAATAGATTTGGTTGCATAGTCTTTAAGATTGTGTGTGTGTATACACATATAAATTTATTGGAAAATGGTTATAGCCTACCTACCCTATTTATCAAAACCTTTATTTCATAGATGAACTTTCAGTCTCAGGTCAATTGATTTGCTTTATTACAAAGAAAGTTAACAGCAACGTGGGATCAGATGACTTCCAAACAAATATTAAAACAAGTAGATCTGATAGATAGAAATAAACAGTGTTGCCAAAACTGGGTGTATTTTTCCTGCTCCTGGGTTTGTTTTTGTTTGTTTTAATCTTAAACTTCCATTTTCCACAGATTTTGACTACTGGGATTATGTTGTTCCTGAGCCCAACCTCAATGAGGTGGTATTTGAGGAGACAACTTGCCAGAGTTTGGTTAAAATGCTGGAGAATTGTCTGTCCAAATCTAAGCACACCAAACTTGGCTGCTCCAGAGTCCTTGTTCCTGAGAAACTGACCCAGAGGATTGCTCAAGACGTCCTGAGACTTTCCTCCACAGAGCCCTGCGGTCTGCGGGGCTGTGTTATGCACGTGAACTTGGAAATTGAAAATGTATGTAAAAAGCTGGATAGGATTGTGTGTGATTCGAGCGTGGTGCCCACCTTTGAGCTCACCCTTGTGTTTAAGCAGGAGACCTGCTCATGGACGAGCTTCAGGGATTTTTTCTTTAGCCGAGGTCGCTTCTCCTCTGGCCTCAGGCGAACTCTGATCCTGAGCTCAGGATTCCGACTTGTTAAGAAAAAGCTTTACTCCTTGATTGGCACAACAGTCATTGAAGAGTGCTAAAAGGGAAGCACTTGAAAGAGTCCTTTTTATGATTGGATAATAAAAACTTCACAGCCGCCCAAAGTCATTGTAGTTTGCCTTGCCTGCTCTCCGCAAGGCACACCAAACTGAATTCATCTTCCTGTGTTTCATATTCACAGCTACCCCAACTGAAGGGCTTATTTGGGGCTATTGAGAAATGACCAGCGAGAGAGTACATTGTCTGCATTTACCACAGTTTTTATAAAATGGAATGGGATAGCATAAGGAAAGAAAAGCAGCAGTACACGTTTAGTTTTTTTATTTCACTCCACAAGTTTTCCAGGTAGTATTGCTAAAAGACTGTAGAAACCCACTTTGCCTAGTTTGATTTTTATATGGCTTTTTTTCTATAAGTTTTCAGTGTGATCCTCTCAATCACAGAATCTTAAATGAATGCTGTTTAGCCCATTGAAATTTCCAAAAGCTCATACTACCCATTTCCTGCCCCTACTCAAATTTGAGGAGTTCTTATACGGGAGGATAGAATTAATTAAGTGGGTGAGCTTAATTAGATCCTAACCTCATGCAAAAGTGAATACGGAATCTTGCATTGAGAACAGAGTTACAAACTTCTATTGCTTTGCATCCTCTCCATTCTTCTGTTTCAAAGAGGTGGCAAAAACTTGAGCTACCATTTCAGTAACCACAGTATTGTTTTAAATAATATGGTACAATACAGGATCAGTTTTTCTAGTTTATAAGTATTTAATTTTATCTTTAAACTAGAAAAATGGAAAATGCTGGGTTTTTTGCATGTAGTTGATTACTCTTCTATTGAGTGAATGGTGAGTGTATACAAGGATAAGTGAGTTCGGGTTCCTTTCTTATTCACTTGATAATCTAGCTTCATTTTACTTTTACATATACTTAATCTCAGATATCACTGTCTCACCATATCATCTCATCCTTGACCTTTCCTGGGATCTGAAGGAAACTTCCTTAACCTGAAAATTCAAAGATAGCTGCACACCACCACTTTTAATTTTTAAGATAGGCCTATTTACAAGGTCTCCTTTGGCTATGGATATCTGGTCTATGGGCTTCCCAGGTGGTACTAGTGGTAAAGAACCCACCTGCCAATGCATAAGACATAAAAGACTTGAGTTTGATCCCTGGATTGGGAAGATCCCCTGGAGGAGGGCATGGCAACCCACTCCAGTATTCTTGCCTGGAGAATCCCATGGACAGAAGAGCCTGGCAGCCTACAGTTCATGGGGTCACACAGAATTGGACATGACGGAAGTGACTTAATGCACACACACATCTGGTTTATAGTATAGACTAGAGTATGAAAATTGTGATCTAGATAACCAGTACATGCACACCCAGATTTCTTCATCCTTGGACACCTGTCCCTAGGGAACAATAAAGGCCTTTATTTTTTTCTCTTGTTCCAACTAGCTAGATCTTTATCTTTTGATGTTAAGGGGAAAGCATAGCCTCCACTTTATAATGTTCGTTCAGGAAGGCCTTCACATCCTTGCTGTCGGTCATGGATAAGGAGCTTATTTAGGTCTCCTGCCCAAGCTATTGGCAGGACTTTACATACCTGAGGCCAGCATTGTAGGGACCATGGCTTCATCCTAGTGTAATTCAAAAGCAGGTGTGATCCTGTTTCTAATCCCATAAATGATCTAAAATTTCACTATTCAAATCAGCAAGTGTTCTATCAAATGGAACTCTTCAAGTGCTTGGAAAGATACCGCAAAGCCAATCTTACCAGACTGGGCCAAGATCAGTTGAGTTGGTATTGCATGTCTATTATTGCCTAGGGCTCTGAAGGTCATTGTGATTCTGTGGGTGAGGAATCTGGCCTGCATGTAGAATTGTTGTCCTTTTCCCACTAACAGTTGTCTTTGACTCTTGTCTTTTATACTCACAAAATAGTGATGGCTTTATAGAGACCCTTAAATTAATATTCCTGTTAAAGGAAATTAAGTTTGTCAATTTTGACAATAAAGCAGCATATATTTTTAATTATCTTGTCCACTTTGTCTTTTCTGAGTTATGCAGTGATCACCTTAAAATATATTGGGCAGCATTTGAGGGAAGCTTTTAGAACAATTATTTATCTCCATTTTGACAAAGGCTATTTGTACCCTTCATTATAACATTCTAGTTGTAAATTGCATGTGCTTATGTATCAAAGAGTCGTTCACTTCATAGTTTTTCAAATACAATAATACTTTTCATGGAAGACATTAATAATTTAAGCTCCTTTGGCAACTGTCTTCAAAAAAAAAACTCAGTGTATAGGCTTTTTCTGTAGTTTTCCTAATAGCCAGATACAAATACATGGTAAGACCAGTATGTATTTTAATTTTTACCAGAATATCCTATTAGAGCAACACATCTTTCTAATTCCGCAATTATTCATCAATTTGAATTTTTAATCTTGTCCACCTATCTTTTCTGTCTCCTCAAATATATGTCATTACTTCGGATTTCTCACACTACATAACCCACATTTAATAAGACTTGCTTACATCTAGGCTGCCTAACTGTTTGAGGTGCTTTACATAAACTATTTCATTTACTCCTCACATCAGCCCTATGGAATGAGATCATTATCATCTTCATTTTATGGCTAAATGAGCAGACACAGAGAGGTTAAATAACTTGCCCAGCATCACCAAGTTATGCAAGAGAGCCAAGGTACAAAACCAAGCTGCTGTGGGGGGACTTCTCTGGTGGTCCAGTGGCTGGTCAGGGAGCTGGATCCCATGTGTCACAGCTAAGAGTTTGAAAGTCCCAACTGAAAGATCCCGCAGGCTATAACTAGAGATGATTCTGTGTGCCACAATTAAGATGAATTGCAGACAAGTAAGTATAAAAAAAGCTGGTTTCAGAAGCTGTGCTCACGATGCTGCCTCCAAATGCTCTAGGCAGCATAGATATCTGTGTCACTGAAGAACTATAAAAACAACATCAGAAACATTTGCCCTTAAGTTCAAGGAATTCTTAATGTGATTTCTTTCCAGGTAGAAAAGAATGAGGAAACTCTTGACAGTATTCACCATTCATTGGAACAGCTATGCCTAGAATAAAAATCCTAAATATTTGAAAGACATGCGTTTCAGTCCTGGCACCTCCACACCTGTTTTTTGTAGTTGACCTGGTTACTTTCTCACTTCCCTTCATGCACTTGGGTCTCAATTGTCTGCATGTGTTTAAACAAGTGATAATAAAAACAAACGTCCAAGGCACACTAGTAGCAGATGAGGAGGGAGAGATACACGAAGATGCACTGGGAGGAGTTCAAAATCCCAGACTCCTGCCTAGACTCTGTTGTTGATTATGGACTCGCAGTGCCCTACTGGGTCCTCCACACGTGCCACAAACTCGAGATGAGAGAGACTGTGAAGGATCTTGTGAGAAACTTGTGGCCAGGTGTGGAAGTCATGTATATAACTTCTGTCTACATCCCCTATAGAACTCAGTCATATGGGCTCATTCAATTGCAAGAGGGGCTGGGAAATGTAGCACAGTATGCCCAGAAGGAAATAGGCTTGAACTGAAAATAGAATTTCTGCTACACAGAAAGTGACGAGTTAGTCTCTAAAACAATAGCCCAGACACAGACCTACACATATGTATTTACAAAGTTGATTTATAACAGAGTTGTCACTTTAGATCAATGAGTAAATAAATGATGCTGTATTCCAATAAGGGGAGCTATAATAATTATCTGCATGAAAAAAAATAAAATTGAATGCATGCACGACATGCATGAAAATCAATTCCAGGTTGATTAAATAACTAAATGTGAAAGGGAAACTTTTAGATGACAATATATTTTTTATGATTTTAAAGTAGAAAAGGATTCTTAAGATGCAAAGAAATCAAACTTTTTGTCTATCACATAACACTAAAAAAGAATAAAAATATAAGTCATGAATTGAAAGTATCTTGATACTATACCTGTAACTGAAAAGAGGTAGTAGCCAGAATGTTAAGAATTATTTCAAAGAAATTAGAAAAACAAAAACTACTCAAAAAAAAGAAAGTATCTGCAAAAGCTTGAATGGGAAACCTATGTGGTAATAAACATGAAAAGATGCTTAGCCTAATTAGTAAATAGGGAAATCCAACTTAAAAGCACAATGAGAAAAAAAGCGCAAGACACCAATGTATACACATCCATATTGATTCAAAAACAGAGTTGTTAAACTCTGAAAATTCCAATCTTGGTGAAGATAAAAGGAAAAAAAACCTATTTCAACATGCCAATATGTGTATCTATGCAGCCTGGCATTATTTTGTAAAGCTGAAGATAAACATTTTATGATTTAGCAATTCTATTTTTAGTTATCAAACCTAGATCAGTGTTCTTCAAAATTTTTTTGCTTGTGGTACATCTAAAAGAATTTTGGAAAAGTACACCCTCCGCTATAGTTTTCTAATTGCCATCCAAAATTTTTATCCTAAGTTTAAAAAGTTGAAAATAATACATGTTTGTTATGTGGTGAATATGATCTTTTTAAATGAAAGATTACATCACCTTGTTGAATGTTTCCAATGGAATGTAAATAGCATGGTAATTTAAAACTCACCAACTATTTAGAAAACACTAAATTACTTATTTCAACAGAATAAAATTTTTCAGTTACTTTTTTTTTCTGTATCTTCTTAAAGTCTACTTTTTAAACTGAATTTTACCTTCATATATTTTAGACTTGTAGGTCTTTTATTAATATTTCTTCTTAAAATATAAATAGGATTATAATTTTAAATTACAATTTTTTAAATTTCCTGTGACCTTAAGTCTTTAAATGTTGGTATATGTTTGAGTTAACCTTACATAGTAATAGTACACAATAAAAAACAACATTGAATATGTTTTGAATTATCTAAATACTATTAAGCAAAAAATAATATTATCTCTCTGTGAAATGAATTTTTTTCACTCTGAACTTGGAATTTTTATTCAATTTTGTGTTCCACCTTTCATTATGAACATCTTTCTTCTTACAATGAATGATCATTGTATAAAGATCACTTTTGATGACTAAGTAATATTCTATCTATTTGAGTTACCATAATTAGCCTAATAATTTACAATTGTTGGATTTCTAAATTTTTCCTTTTCTTACATGTTTTTATTTAAGTATAATTGATGTACCATATTATATATTACAGATGTACAATATAATCACAATTTTTAAAGTTTATATTTCATTTATAGCTATTTTAAAATATTGTCTATAGTCCCAGTGCTCTACAACATACCTTTGTGGCTTATTTTATACATATTAGTTTATACTTTTTAATCTCCTACCTCTATATTGCCCCTCCTCCTTATCTGTCTCCACTGGGAACTACTAAGTAGTTTGTTCTCTATATTTGTGAGTCTGTTTCATTTTTTGTTATATTCACTAATTTTGTTATTATTTTTTAGATTCCACATATAATGATATCATATAGTATTTGCTTTTCTGTAACTTATTTCACTTATCATAACGTCCTCCAAGTCCATCCACGTTGCTGCAAATGACTAAATTTCATTCTTTTTTATGGCTGAGTAGTATTCCATTGTGTGTATCTATCTATCTAACCATCTACACCACATCTTCATTATCCATTCATCTGTGGATGGACATATAGGTTGTTTCCATGTGCATGCATGAATGCTAAGTTGCTTCATTCCTGTCCAACTCTTTGTGACCCCATGGACTGCAGCGTGCCAGGCTCCTCTGTCAGTGGGGTTTCTCCAGGCAAGAATACTGGAGTGGGTTGCAATGCTCTCCTCCAGGGGATCCTCCCAACCCAGGGATAGAACCCACAACTCTTAAACATCTCCTGCATTGACAGGTGGGTTCTTAATCACTAGCGCTGCCTGAGAAACCCTGCTTCCATATCTGGGCAATTATAGATAATTCCATTAGGAACATTGGGGAGCATGTATCTTTTTGAATCTCTATTCTTATTTTATTTAGATATATACCCAGGTTCAGTTCAGTTCAGTTCAGTCATTCAGTCATGTCTGACTCTTTGTGACCCCATGAACCATAGCATGCCAGGCCTCCCTGTCCATCACCAACACCTGGAGTCCACCCAAACCCATATCCATCAAGCCAGTGATGCCATCCAACCATCTGATCCTCTGTCGTCCCCTTCTCCTCCTGCCCTCAATCTTTCCCAGCATCAGGGTCTTTTCAAATGAGTCAGCTCTTCACATCAGGTGGCCAAAGTATTGGAGTTTCAGCTTCAACATCAGCCCTTCCAATGAACACCCAGGACTGATCTGCTTTAGGGTGGACTGGTTGGATCTCCTTGCAGTCCAAGGGACTCTTAAGAGTCTTCTCCAACACCACAGGTCAAAAGCATCAGTTCTTTGGCACTCAGCTTTCTTTATAGTCTAACTCTCACATCCATACATGACCACTGGAAAAACCATAGCCTTGACTAGACGGACATTTGTTAGCAAAGTAATGTCTCTGCTTTTTAATATGCTGTCTAGGTTGGTCATAACTTTCCTTCCAAGGAGTAGGTGTCTTTTAATTTCATGGCTGCAATCACCATCTGCAGTGATTTTTGGAGCCCCCCCCCCCAAAAAAGTCTGTCACTGTTTCCATTGTTTCCCCATCTATTTGCCATGAAGTGATGGGACCAGATGCCATGATCTTAATTTTCTGAATGTTGAACTTTAAGCCAACTTTTTCACTCTCCTCTTTCACATTCACCAAGAGGCTCTTTAGTTCTTCACTTTCTGCCATAAGGGTGGTGTCATCTGCATATCTGAGGTGATTGATATTTCTCCCGGCAATCTTGATTCCAGCTTGTGCATCTTCCAGCCCAGCATTTCTCATGATGTACTCTGCATATAAGTTAAAAAAGCCAGTGACAACATACAACCTTCACGTACTCCTTTTCCTATTTGGAACCAGTCTGTTGTTCCATGTCCAGTTCCAACTGTTGCTTCCTGACCTGCATATATGTTTCTCAAGAGGCAGGTCAGGTGGTCTGGCATTCCCATCTCTTTGAGAATTTTCCACAATTTATTGTGATCCACACAGTCAAAGTCTTTGGCATAGTCAATAAAGCAGAAATAGATGTTTTTCTGGAACTCTCTTGCTTTTTTGATGATCCAGCAGATGTTGGCAATGTGATCTCTGGTTCCTCTACCTTTTCTAAAACCAGCTTGAACATCTGGAAGTTCACGGTTCACGTATTGCTGAAGCCTGGCTTGGAGAATTTTAAGCATTACTTTACTAGTGTGTGAGATGAGTGCAATTGTGCGGTAGTTTGAGCACTCTTTGGCATTGCCTTTCTTTGGGATTGGAATGAAAACTGACCTTTTCCAGTCCTGTGGTCACTGCTGAGTTTTCCATATTCGCTGGCATATTGAGTGCAGCACTTTCACAGCGTCATCTTTCAGGATTTGAAATAGCTCAACTGGAATTCCATCACCTCTGCTAGCTTTGCTCATAGTGATGCTTTCTAAGGCCCACTTGACTTCGCATTCCAGGATGTCTGGCTCTAGGTGAGTGATCACACCATCGTCATTATCTGGGTCATGAAGATCTTTTTTGTACAATTCTTCCGTGTATTCTTGCCACCTCATCTTAATATCTTCTTTTTCTGTTAGGTCCCTACCATTTCTGTCCTTAATTGAGCCCATCTTTTCATGAAATGTTCCCCTGGTGTCTCTAATTTTCTTGAAGAGATCTCTAGTCTTTCCCATTCTATTGTTTTCCTCTATTTCTTTGCATTGATCACTGTGGAAGGCTTTCTTATCTCTCCTTGCTATTCTTTGGAACTCTGCATTCAAATGGGAATATCTTTCCTTTTCTCCTTTGCTTTTTGCTTCTCTTCTTTTCACAGCTATTTGTAAGGCCTCCTCAGACAGCCATTTGGCCTTTTTGCATTTCTTTTTCTTGGGGATGGTCTTGATCCCTGTTTCCTATACAATGTCACAAACCTCCATCCTTAGTTCATCAGGCACTCTATCAGATCTAGTCCCTTAAATCTATTTCTCACTTCCACTGTGTAGTCATAAGGGATTCGATTTAGGTCATACCTGAATGGTCTACTGGTTTTCTCCACTTTCTTCTATTTCAGTCTGAATTTGGCAATAAGGAGTTCATGATCTGAACCACAGTCAACTCCCAGTCTTGTTTTTGCTGACTGTATAGAGCTTCTCCATCTTTGGCTGCAAAGAATAGTATCAATCTGATTTTGGTGTTGACCATCTGATGATGTCCATGTGTAGAGTCTTCTTTTGTGTTGTTAGAAGAGGGTGTTTGCTATGACCAGTGCATTCACTTGGCAGAACTCTATTAGCCTTTGCTCTGCTTCATTGTGTATCCAAGGCCAAATTTGCCTGTTACTCCAGGTGTTTCTTGACTTCCTGCTTTTGCATTCCAGTCCCCATATACCCAGGAGTGTGGTAAAGAATCTGCTTGCAATGAAGGAGACCCTGATTTGATCCCTGAGTCAGGAAGATCCCCTGGAGAAGGGAGAGGCTACCCACTCCAGTATTCTTGCCTGGAGAATCCCACCAGAATAACAGAACAACTTCTTACCTAGATGTAATAGTTACCATAACAAATACCACAGGCTGGGTGGCTTGAGCAACAGAAACCTACTTCCTCACAGCTCTGGAGGCTACAAGTGTGAGACCAAGGTGCGGGCAGTGTTGCTTTTTCTTGAAGCCTCTCTTCTTGGCTTATGGAAGGCAGCATTCTCCTTTGGTCTTCACATCATTTTCCTCTGTATTGTTTGTGTAATCTCCTCTTCTCATAAGGAGGACAGTCATATTGGATTAGGACTCATCCTAAAGACCTCCTTTTAACTTGATTATCTCTGTATAAACTCTGTCTCCAAATATAGTCACAGTACTAAGGTACAAGGCATTAAGATTTCAACATATGGATTTTGGGGGTACACAATTTCACTCATTATACCAGACACTCAAATAATTAGCTTTCTCAGCACTATCCTAGAGCAGTGGTTCCAACTGTCCTATTGTTTGGTACCTCAGAGGTTATTATACTCCTGAATAAAGCATTATAGTAAGATGGAACAATAGTGAGCAGCATGTCTTTTGTGTGAGCATGTCTTTTGTGAAATGAGGTAAGAGGCTTGTTACAGGGGAAGTGAGCAAGTCAGACCTGCATCTCAGGCAAGCTCTCAGGGAGATTAATTTTAGTAAAGAGCATACATAGAAGTAAAGGCTTTGGAAATTGGTCACCCTAAAACTGTGTTTCATACACCTCAGGGAAAACATTTTATTTATCCCTGTACTCATTTCCCGTTTGTAAGACTACTGCTTTCAACTCTCTTACCCATGTGCCAAGAGACTGACAGTTTACCATCACACTGTTTAGAAGAATAATGTGGAAACAACACAAATGTCCATCAGTTATAGAATGGACACATGAATTGTGCTGTACTCATAAACTGAAGGCGATAACAGTGAAAACGAATGGAATTTAAATTATAAAGGATTTGGATGAATCTTTAGGATATAAAACTGAATGCAATAGGAAATTATAAAAGAATAAATAGGTTATTTTTGTTTACTTAATGATGTAAAAACACAGAAAACTAAAATGTTTAGAGATACCAATACATGTGGTTTATCTATTTTAAAAACCCAGGGTTTCATAAGCATAAATTTCAAGAGAGTAGATATACATTGGGGTGCACGTGTCTCTTTCAGATCTGGTTTCCTCAGTGTGTATGCCCAGAAGTGGGATTGCTGGGTCATATGGCAGTTCTATGTCCAGTTTTGGGAAGACCCAGAGGAATCGGGTGGAGAGGGAGGTGGGAGGGGGGATCGGGATTGGGAATACATGTAAATCCATGGCTGATTCATATCAATGTATGACAAAACCCACTGGAAAAAAATAATAATAATAATAAAAAAAAAAATTAAAAAAAAAAAAGAAAAGGGAAAGGTTACACACTCCATTATTCTGGCCTGAAGAATTTCATGGACTGTATAGTCCATGGGGTCACAAAGAGTCAGACACGACTAAGTGATTTTCACTTTTACATAATTGTTTTAGCTATTATAGGGCCTGTATCTTCACATATAAATTTTAGAATAAGCTGGTAGGAATTTTTTTTTAGGAATTGCATTAAACCTTGGATTAATTTGGGGAGAACTTATATCTGTACTATGTTGAGACTTCCAACATATATTGGAAGCTCTTCTTGGATTTCTTTTATCAGCATTTTGTAATTTTCAGCAAAAACAAATCCTGAGTGAATTTTGTTAAGTGTGTATATAATAATTCATTTTCTTTGGAACTATTATAAATGGTATTGTGTTTAAAAAAAAAAAAAAAGAGAGTAGATATATCTGAAGGAATAAGACTGTAAATGGAAATAATGAGGGGCTCACAGAAAACATCAACAGTGCTAGTAGAGATAGTACAAAAGATATAGAAAATATATATAAAGCATAAGGAGTCAGAATTCACAATATATGCATGCTTACCTCCAACTTTTATAGAAAGATCTCAACTATCACCTTTAATTTTTTCTGTGAGTCCCTCATTATTTCCACTTACTTTCTTGTCACTTCAGATGTATCCACTCTCCTGAAATTTGTGCTCATGAATTCCTGGGTTTCTTAAATAGATAAACCACATGTATTGGTATCTCTAAACATCTTAGGCATGCATATATTGTTGAATCCTAACTCTTTATGCTTTACATGTGCTTTATACATCTCTTTCTGTACTTAATAATAAATAAAACATTTAAAAATTTTTAAAGGGTATGGGCAATTTAAAATTTAAGCAAAATTCAAAACTATGTCTCTACTTTAGAATTTTCTATACTTCCAACAAGTATACTTTCACTGAACCAGCTCTAAGAGACATGAAAATCTGAGAATTTGTTTGGACCATTAATTTTTCCTAGTATAAATACCTTGAGCAAACTGCAGCAATTATTATAGGCAGCATTCAATTATTTTCAGCAGTAGTTTTGTTTGGTAGTTTTTGTTTTGTTTCCTCTACAGAACTACAGGTTCTGTAGTCATAAGGCTTGATTTGGAGAAGGCAATGACATCCCACTCTGGTATTTCTTGCGTGAAAAATCGCATGGACAGAGGAGCCTGGTCAGCTATAGTCCATGGGGGTCACAAAGAGTCAGACAAGACTGAGTGACTAAGTGCAAAGTTAATGAAAACAGTATAAAATGCAAAAGTCATTACTATTTGGCCATGGATTACATATTATTAGTCTTGTGATACATTTACTTTTGCAGAGAATAATATAAAATAATGTTTATTGCCTGAACACACAATATGTGAAAAAATATGACGGAGCATGCTGAAGAATGCAGACTATTTGAAAGAGGCTGCTGAGGAACTTGACCATCTGGATAACTAAGTTCTGACCTTATTTCTAGAACTGATATTTAGGTCAAGTTATTTGCATAATAATATTAGTTAATGATTTTCAAATATATATTTAAAAAAACTTAATGGATCCATTCAAAACACGCTGAAGAAAATGCAAAGGCAGACAGATCAAATCTCAAATCAAAAACCATATTATAGCTCGTTTGGCTTGGCTGGGAAAAAAATGAGAGACGTTTTATAAACTTGTTTCAAGGCTAAAATCCAGACTAAAGCCACTTGGAGGGTGTATAAAACACAACTTTGCAATGTTCTGTCAGCAATAGGATAAAGATCATCAGTCAATTCTTACTGTGTTTCAGAGAATTCTCTAGGTAACTACCACATAAATCAAATAGAACTTGCTGTAGTAGGCACTGTGGAATATGAAAAAAGCATTAGCAGCAGCAATGCAGACAAGTTGTAACATGAAAGGAAGAGCTCTAAAGGGTCTAAGATGAACCCTACTTTAGAGGTAACATATTAGCCTGCCATAGTTTCAGGGATACTTGTGGACGGCACAAGACTCCCGGGATAGAGACAAAGGATTTTATTGTATTAGCCTATGACAATTTCATGGTTGCTTATGGAAGACTTCTGGGAAGAGACTTCTCAGGCAGCATGGGAATCAGCATATTTGCATCAGTCCTCTCATCCCTGCCAAGGCCCGTAGTATCAGTGGTGTTGAAACCAAAGGATGCCTATTCATGGTGTTACAGGAGTGGAATCCTGAGCTTAGGGAACCCAAATCTTTTATAATGGATATGCCTGCCCTTTGCTCCAGAAGAATATACTACCTATCTCCCTCTGTTGATCACTATACAAACATCCTTGAAAAGACAGTTCAGAGCAGAGGGCAATCACTACCTCACTTATAAGAGATGGAGAGACATAAACAACCCACAGAGAATTGTCTCCCAACAGCCAGTGTTAATACTTGCCATTTGTTGCTAAAAATCAAGCACAACAGGACGTCCCTGGTTGTCCAGTGGATAAGAGTCTACCTGCCAATGAAGGGGATATGAGTTCGACCCCCAGTCCAGTAAGATTCCACGTGCCACAGAGCACCTAAAGCCTGTGTACCACAATTACAGACCACGAGTCACAGTAAGAGACGCCACCACAATGAGAAGCCTGTGCACCCACAGCTAGAGAGGGCAGCAACAAAGACCCGGGGCAGCCAAAAGTAAATAACAAAAATAATTTAAAATCCCTGAAAACATCATCAAAAAAAAAAAAAGGAAAGAAAAAAGGTCCAGCACAGTAAACAAATGACTTTTCTTCCTGATTATAACACATGTACCAAATAACATAGCCTCGAAACAGTAAGTTCAAATTCATAAAATTAGAAAGTTGAGGAGTGTATAAGCATAGTGAATAATGTCAATATACTTCTGTCAACAATTGAGATCAATCCCAAAGAGAATTAAAGAAGTGAAAGATGGAATGACATCATACATACTATATTTAGTAACCATGCATAGAACTATAAATCCTCAACTTATATAGATTACTTTCATGTCTACAGAAAATATATCCTCAAATTTACCACACTTAAATTAACAAAGACTATTGTGTGACATAAATAATAAAAGCATGAAAACAACCATAACACTTCCATACATTTGGAAATTTAAATACAAACACTTAGGTCAAGATAATTTTATAAACTTAGAATTTAATGATAATGAAATTGTTACACAGCAAAACACCTAGGATGCAGTTAGGACAGTATAAAAAGAAATTTATAACCTTAAATATTTATATAAGAAAAGAAAAAAAAAATGAAAAATGTTTTTGGAAATGAATGAGATCTGAGAAAATTATACAGGAGCATCTCAAATGAATTATTGATCAAAAACCTAAAGATAAATAAATAAGTTTGAAAACTGCTAAAACCTAGTACACAGGTTTTTTAAAATAATTCTCTATATTTTTCATTGTGCTTTAATACTTTATGTATTTTTAAAAGGATCAATATTTACAAGCAGTGAGAGAATTTATTCAAGGGAGAGCATTGCACATAGAAAGAATGAGGCAGCAGCAGAAGTTTTGAATCATTTTGAGCAACTTTAAGGCAGACTTGCATTTTTATCTTCATCAATTTTCAGTAACTATTTATAAAATAGATTAGTAACTATTTATAAAAACTCAATAGATTATTTATAAAATAGTTTTATAAATAACTATTTATAAAATAGATTATAAATTAGATTAGAATGAATTTGAAAAAAAAATATGGCCCAGAATGCAGAGGCCTTTCAGATGTCACACTAAGAAAAGCAGTTTCTACACAGTTGAGCTATTTCATGTTTATAAGCAGTGAGGTACTATTATAACGTAGAACTTGGGGGAAACCAATCAGAAAACATTGCATATAATAAAGAGGCAAGAGGCAGGAGATCAGTGAAGAACTGAAATAGCTGAGGTGGGAGGCAAGAAGAGTCTAAACTAGACAAGAAACAACTGATGTATATTAAATATAATAATGATGGTGATGGTAACTAGCTAAAGAGTCATTGCAAAGAGAAATAATCAGTGGCTGGGTATAAGGAAGAGAACTGTGGTGTTGGAGAAGACTCTTGAGAGTCCCTTGGACAGCAAGGAGATCAAGCTAGTCAATCCCAAAGGAAATCAACCCTAAATATTCATTGGAAGGACTGATGCTGAAGCTGAAGCTCCAGTAATTTGGCCACCTGAGGCAAAGAGCCAACTCATTGGAAAAGATTCTGATGCTGGGAAAGATTGAGGGCCTGAAGAGAAGGGGACGACAGAGGATGAGATGGTTGGTTGCATCACTGACTCAATGAACATAAGTTTGAGCAAACTCCAGGAGATAATGAAGGGCAGGGAAGCCTGCTATTTTGCAGTCCATTGGGTCGGAAGGAGTCAAATACAACTGAGTGACTGAACAACAATGATAAGGAAGAGAAAAAGGAAGGCATTGGTAAACTTCCTATATTCCGGATTTTATGCTGCTTGTTTAATGCAGAAGTTCATCCAGATAGATATGAGAGAACTTACAGAAGCTTCCATGAGATAAGATGACCACACACCTTACATCTGGCATCATTTCTGCTTTAATAACTACTTTAGGTGGAGTTCCCTGGAATAGACTCTGAGATGGAGATTCACAAGCAGAAGGTTTATGCCCTGTGATCAACAACCTAGCGGAGAGAAGGAAGCAAAACTGAGCAAAGGAGATACTTGAACTGTTGACACGGTTTCACAAAAAGGCCTCCCCTGATCTCCCAGAGTTAGATGCCCTTCCAAGTTATTTCCCCGGGGGAATCAGGGTCTCCCTTTATCCTCACCCTCACTGACCAGGCTTTAGAAACAAGCTGCAGAGGACAGGTGTGTGTGTGATTTTGGGCCGGGCAGCACTCATCAGTTGAGGCAATTCCTGAGGTTTGACATTCCCCACAGTTGGGGAGATGCTGGCCTCAGATGTTAAGAGGGGGTCTGGGGGCACATTGCAGCATCTACCCCTGTCTATCACTCATGCCACTCAGATTCATGTGTGTGAATATAATAAATTCTGGGTCCAGCTCTCGCATGGTTCCATTTGGACTCTTCCTATGGAAACTGACAAAGGTGAGTGGGATAAACAACAGCTTTGCCACTGCAGGTGGTCTCAAAGCCACAGCGGAGCATCATTCCCTTGTCTGCCACCATTCTAGACACTCCACTTCCTCTTTATTACCTCTGCTGGTGAGCTGATTTGCTAAAGGGGTGACCCAGATCCCCATGGTTAGAGAGTAGTTCTCACCCTATATATCAAATTACCAATATATTCTGCCAACTACCAAATGTGTCCATTGGAATTACACATGTGGGGACCAAGGAAATGACCATGGGGTATACCCATGAGTCCAGTGGACAAGCAGTGAGCTGGAGCTGGACCAGGACTCTACTTATTGCTTGGAGGTTATGATGATGCTTGAATTCAAGGTCATCAATGTCAACTCGGACCTCATGTTTGACACACCTTGAAATGATGTATTCTCCATTTTCTGTTGTACAAATACCCAAATAAATGGCTGTAGGTCACTTTGGGGAAAGACTGAGGGGGCAGGGGGATCATCAATTTTGTATACACTTGGCATGGGTTTACCAACAACTTCTCTCCAGGAACTTTGAACTCTCCTTCAGTAAATGAGTTCTAGATTAGAAACTGGCTTAGTTTTGAAAACTGAATGGAGGACTGTGACTTTTTACTGGAATGGCTGCCTCCAAGAATGGCTTTGGGTGAGGGCAATGTAAGGAGAAAGGTTGGCCACCCACACTCTGAGCAGCCAGGGGAGTGAGCGTCCCAAACCTGGATGCTGCAATGGGGTATGGAATCCACTACAACAACCAGTTCTTTTAGGGTGTATGTAGACAGGAGGAGCTAAGAAATAAAATTTCAGTTGAAATGATGGAAAAAAGAGAAATCTAAAACTCCTTTAAACTCTAAATGATCAAACTTCCTGTTGAACTTAATGCTGTGTCAGTCTCTGAGGATAACTCACATATACTGTTATCACACTCAGCTCGAATAATTCTGATATACCAAACACAAGTGGAACTAATACATTGTGCATCTATAATTAAACTAAGGAAGTGTTTACCAGTGAAAAACTCTTTGCTGTAGTCTTGTGTATTTGTAGTAGGTGGACAGAACAGCTGCAAAGTTCTGACCTGACTCACTAAAAATGGCACAAGAAAAACTCCCTAAATGGCAGTGTTAGCTCTCAAAACTTTTGAATGCCTCAAACTTCTGCACTTGGGATCTTAGATATGCTGAAAAACAACCAAATCATAAGAAATTCTCCAGTGTGAAGGGGCCCAGTCGAGGTAAAGGCCCAGAATAATATTGTATACAGCCATCCCAGATGGCTTCTCCCAGTTCATGTAGGGACAATAAGTACTTTATTGCTGGAGTTACCAACATATTGGTGTGCACTACAAGAGACCTGCGCTTCCCTGGAGGCTCAGCTGGTAAAGAATCCACCTGTAATGTGGGAGACTTGGATTCGATTCCTGGGTCGGGAAGATCCCCTGGAGAAGGGGATGGCTACCTACTCCATTATTCTTGCTTGGAGAATTCCATGGACAGAAGAGCCTGGCGGGCTATAGTCCATGGGGTCACAAAGAGTCGGACATGACCGAGTGACTAAGGACGGGAGCCCAAATTCAAGGCTGCTCTTGATGCAAAGCCCTGCAAAATGTTGCTTCAGCTCTTCATGATAATCAACCCAAACTGACTGCTGAACATTCAAATCCTCCCATCGATGCATATGTAAATAACTGGAAGGAGTAGAGTGTTATTAATATAAAACAACTATTTCTTATTACTGATTGATTGGTATATATTGGGTTTCTCTTTAATAAGCAGAGAAACTAACAATAAGTCCAACTGAATGTTGATATAAACTATGGGATTTCTGGTTTCCGAGGTGTAACTAAGAAGAATAATGAACAAGGCTTTTATGGAAGAAAATTGCTGGATGTTAAGCATTGCCATTATGGGTTGGTTTATCTTTATTACTCTGAGTTTACAGAATATTACACAAACTACACAGTTTACAACAAATCTTTTATGACAGGCTTATAATGTGTCTTTTCTGTACTTTAGCTCAAGCAGGAAAAGTAAACAAAATAAAATTCCCACTTTAAAATATTCAGGACTAGACCAAGAAAGCAAGCCAAAAACTAACACAAACTAATAAACAACAACAACCTCTAAATGTAAGGTACTTTTCTGCTTAAAAGCGTATAAAGCTTCTATTGACAAGCACCCTTTTCCCCACCATCTATACCCTGTCCTTCATCTGAGCCTCCATCTTCAAAAGATTTGCACATAGCATTTGTAAGGCAGTATAAAAATTCACTTAGCCTGCCTGCATCATTTAAAGAGAAAGCTTTTAGTATTACCTCATATTTGATAATTCATGTATTATAATAGAAATAGAGCAGGTCCTTTGGGCAGGCTGCTTGGGTTCATCATTGGTGTGAGTGGCTAAAATGAAGTTTGAGAAGACTTGCCTTGAAAGGAACACTGCAAATAAAACCAGACATAGTGAAGGATCCCAAGGACCAGGACAATTTAAATCACGAAAGTGATATAGTTGCCATTAATTATTTTTAAATGGGTCTTTAACTGAAGGCAATACTGTGTTAATGTTGGGAGGAGGAGAAAGCGTGACTATTCTGTGCCCCCTTAGGGCACAAAACTTCCCTAACTTGTATAACATAAGAATCACCTGAGTCACGTGTTAACAGATTGACAGAACCAACCCTCCTGGAGATTCTGAATCAGATCTGAGGTGGATTCTGAAAGCTGCATATTTAACAAGACTCTCTGGGATTTGATATGACTGAGCAAGAGAAGGAATTACCCTTGCTTCTTCTAGCCCAACATAGTATTCCTAAGAAACCTCCTTTTTTGCTGAATAGTACTCTAGAAATAACAGTTTACAGAAAAATAAGACTTAAGGAAGGCCATGGGAAACCTGTGTAATGTTGTAACCAGGGCACTAACAAAAAAGTAACAATCCTAATTAAACAAAGAAAAAACTACAACACTAAAGAAAAACTACAGTAAATACAAGAGTCTCTCATTTTTAAAATGTAAGAGCTAGCTTAATGAAAAGTACGTAAAGAAGGATTAGACTGCCAAATAATGGCCATGAGGATGAACACTATAAAACAACATCAGAGAACCAAGCATCATGTACTTTGAAGACAGAGCATGTGGTCAGATCAATTCTAGAGGAAGCCCAAGAGAGAAAGGGGTCTGATGCACAGCATTATACTCTTCTGTTGCTTGCTACCTCTCTTTGTGTCAGGATAACTTGCATTCAGTTTTGTTTTATACCCAAACCAAATTCCACATTATACTGAGATCTTCACCCTATGTGTTGTGTGCCTAACTGTATCTGACTCTTTTGCCACCACATGGACTACAGCCCACCAGGCTCTTCTGTCCATGGGATTTGCCAGGCAAGAATACTCGAGCAGGTGGCCACTTCTTACTCCAAGGGATCTTCCCAACCCCAGGATCAAACCTGCATCATCTCTTGAGTCTCCTGTATTACCATGTGGATTCTTTACCACTAGCGCCACCTGGGAAGCACCTATTTAACAATAACTTCTTCAATCCTCTACCCTTCTATTCAAGGTCTAGGAAAGCCCACACACTAGCTGCAAGGGAGGCTGGAAAATACAACATCTGGCATCTCTTTCAGGTTCTATAGTCGAGGGTGGAGAGGAGTCCTAACATAGAAAGAGGATTCAGATGCTGAAAGGAAAAATGGAAAGTCATATCCTTTAAAGATATTAATTTTATAGCAGTAAAAATGGCAATTTTATCAGATAACTTGACAATTAAGTTATCATACAACTAAAGACTCAAAGGATGGGATTCATATATTAGCATGGTTTTGAAAGAATGATTTAGGGACTTGGGAAATTCTTATCGCTATTTCCTGTTATTATATCTCTATTTACTGTATATTGACAAAGAGTTTCCCAGGTGGCTCAAGTAGTAAAGGATCTGTCTGCCAATACAGGAGATGCAGATTCACTCCCTGGGTCAGGAAGATCCCACAGAGAAGGAAATGGCAACCCACTCCAATATTCTTGCCTGGAAAATTTCATGGACAGAGGAGCCTAGGGGGCTACAGTCCATGGGGTCACAAAGAGTTGGACATGACTGAGCAACTGAGCATGCACATATTTACAAATAAAAAAGACTAGAAGGATACACACTAAAGTGTTATTTGTATTTACTCTCTAGCTTATGAAATTATAGGTAATTTTTATTTTCCAAATAATTCTTAATGATCAAAAAGCAATAAATGCATTTTTTTAAAGTGGAATTTACTTGAACCTCCAACAAACAATACCTAACAGAGGCTAGGTTGTAAAACAAAGCTTAAAAAAAAAAAAAGAATAAAATAATCATAAACACAATCCTGTCAGGATTTTTTTTTATAAAATAGTAACTTAAATAAATGCATAATGAAATTATTACATGTTTCTTTCATTGCATATGCTGTAAATGATCATTGCCATTGATCATTCTTGATAAATTCACCTCTTATCAATTGCTCTCAAAAACAAAGACGTCTAGGGCCTGATTTTTTAAACTTAGAGTTGCCAACTATTTAAAGATTGCAACAAGTACTTTCATCTTATCCTGCGCAGCCATCTGAGGCTTAGTGTAAAGGCTTAGCTGAGATTTTTAAGGCCTGGCTGGGAATTACTCAGTTCCTACTTCCCAACGATGACTATCATGATAAGAAGTGTCATTTGAACACTTCTTTTGTGTGACCTACTCTACTAGATATTTTATATATGTTGTTTGTTAATCTTCACAATTCAATAAGTAAGGAACAATTTCTCCATTTTGCTAAGCATAAACTTCAAAACGAAGGCACTCAGTCGTGTCTGACTCTTTGCGACCCCATGGACTGTAGCCTACCAGGGTCCTCTGTCCACGGGATTTTCTAGGCAAGAATACTGGAGTGGGGTGCCATTTCCTTCTCCAATAAACCTCAAAGAGATATATAATTTGTTCAAAGTCTTACAACCATGAAGTTGTAGAATCCAGATGCAAACCATGTGAGCTTAAAGTTTAGCAGGGCCAGGCCAACATGAGGCATTAAATGCTGGAAAGTCAAGTCAAATCAGGTCAAGGTTCTAATGTAGAGGCGACCAAGTACAAACCAAATTGTACAGTCAGAGTAGATGGTGATTTCAGAGCCTAGAAGTAACATGGGATGAAAAGAGGAGGAGAGCAAGGCAGATCAGAAATGAGCAATAAGACTTCTTTGGCCATTGCATGGATGCCCAAGAGAACTGGCCACTGTCTTTGCAAGCTGATAAAGAGATGGTGTGAAGCAGAGGAGAGATAAGGCTGGCTGCAGGCCAGACAGGGGAAGAGAGTAGATCATGGTCTCTACTAAAGTGGGGATTTTTCACAGTCCAGTTCCAGTCTGTGAAGGAATATTAATTGGTATTAAAGACCTCAGGGACCTAGGCTGGGCCATAGGAAGGAAGATGTACACATCCTGAAGCTAAACCCCTGGGTCTGAATCTCTATTTTATTACCAATTAATTGTGTGTTCATGGTTGGGTTTCTTGTGCTCAGTTTCTTTGTCTCTAATAAAGAAGGCTAGTACTTCACAGAGTTATTGAGAGTATTTCATGACAATATACATAAAACAGTGCTTGGAACTGGGCACAGTGCAAACTCAGTATGTAGTCTGTACAACTGGATTTTAAGCATAACCTTTATAGTCTAAAAGAGGCCAGCCACACACACAGAGGGAATTAGGGAGAGAGGATATAGTCTATAAAGCTCAAAAAGTCACCAAGGGGCTACATTCCCTCAACACCAGGTGTGGACACAACAAACTATTTTAGGATCTCGCTCACCAAATCCCCTGCCAGCCATGTTCTCATGGGACCCCACAGGTGGCAAACCTTAGACCTCTTCCCTGGGTAGGCCAGGGGTTGACAGAGCCTCCAAACAATTGAGTCCTGCTGATTGGTTTAAGGCAAGATTCCAGGCATGTTATAAAGTGGTTGTTATCATTCAGAAGAGGGAAAATTGAAAAGTAGAGACCAGCCTACACTCACCACCATACACTCATAACAGACTAAGAATATATTTCTTTGGCTTACCAGCCCCTACATTTAGGTATTAGCTTCAAATATTTGAAATACTGTTGTGTGCGCGTATAAAGATTACATTTGTTCATAGGACCCTAAGATCCAAGGAATCAAAGCTACTGAAAAATAGATCTCGGTCCATAAAAAAGACTTTGCTATCAGTCTGAACAAGAGGCTGCACACTGCCTACCAACTTATCTGTGTGCAGTCTTCTGTCTGGTTCACAAATAGACATGCTACCTACACTGTGTATGCTGAACATTCACAATTTGTGCAGTTGTGCAAAGTGGCCCAGAAACTTTCACATTAGCATCCAGATTTCTGTCTTCTCTTAAGAAATCCCACAACGTGTGTAAGATCTGCTTTCCTGCAGAGTAATAAGACACCAGCAGCGAGTGGAAGTCTCTTCTGTGGCTGGAGGTCTGCATTCCAGGAGGCCACTGTCCCCACCTGACCCAGACACTACTTTATACCACCTGTCTGAAAAGCGTTTAAGATCTCAGATAATCTTCTTAACAAATGCAAAGAAAGTTCCCCTTTGATAAGAGTCCCCTCCTTGATGAGATTCTCTGATTCTCTAATTTTCTGAGTCTAAAAGTCACTCAACAATCTCCATGTGTTGTTGCTAGTTAGTTAGTTATGACACTATCAGGCCCTGTGTGTCCTTTTCAATTAGAATCTAGCACCACTCTCTGCTTTAAACATAAGTCCTATTTGGTAGCTCTTTGACTAGCAGCTGCAATGCTTCTGTCTCTCAAATTTCAAAGCAACTTTAAGAATAAGGACTGGAAATTTAAGTGCTTCAAAAACTCTTTCATTCTTTCTTGTAACCAATAAATGCATGCTGAAGAGTCAATTGGGCTTCCCTGGTGGCTCAGACGGTAAAGCATATTACCATAACAGCTATCTATTTTTAAATTACTCCTGTCCCATGACTTCAATACATGTTGCGATTAAATATATTGAATTTCTTGCTATTCTGCTACATCAAGACCTCCTCCTAGAACTTTGCAGACTTGATTGATTTACACTCTTCAGAAAGAAAAAAATCACAAAAGGAATGGAATTTAATTAAAGTGTTAAGGCAGATATGCTATTATCATAAATGAGAAAAAAACAGATCCACAGTAACGTAGTTCAAAATAAAATGGTGACTAAAAACAAAAACAAAAATATAAAACCTGTCAAGGTTTGTGGGTATCAGGTAAAGAAAATAAAGCTGTTTTAGCAAAAGCTAAAACTGTTGGCTAGCACTTAGATGTAGTAACATGTGGGAGGTTATTTCTAAATATAATGTAAATTGATCCTCTAGGTTATTAGGTATCAAGCAGTCTTACTGTCTTTAAAACCAGAAACAGGAAAATCCTCAGGAAAATTCTCTGAAGAAATAAGATATTAGTTAGCTTTTATGAATTTGTCTGCTAAATATTACCAAGTAAAATACTCATTTCTGTGATTAATATACAATAAGAAAATATAAAATAAAATATGACTCGATGGAAAGCAAGTTACCTTGCTTTTTAAAAAGTGAAAAATCCACTGCTAAAATGTTGTGTTGCTTAAAAATGTTCTGAAGCATTTAACACTGAAAGCAACCTATTTTATTTATTTCCATTATTTAAAAAATAGATTTGAATTCTACTGAAAACTTTTAGAAAACTAAAATATTTTGAGAGATTTATGGGGTTTCCTGATTGAAGACCTCTAAACACCTATTCCTGGAATATTTCTAGCTCCATTTTAAATAAGTAAATTCTGCAAAAGTATCTGATTCAAATATTTTTTGGTTCAAAGACATTGCAGACATGGTTAATCCTCTATGAGTTTATATTATTTTGAATAAAATCAAGCTCAGTCAGAATGGCCATCATTAAAAAGTCTACAACAAGGGTGTGGCTAAAAAGGAATCCCCCTACACTGTTGGGAGGAATGTAAATTGGTGCAGCCACTATGGAGGTTCCTTAAAAAACTAGCCTTACCAAATGATCCAGGCTTCCCTGTTGGCTCAGTAATAAAGAATCCAACTGCCGTGCAGGAGATGTGGGTTCGATTCCTTGGTCAGGAAGACCCCTGAAGGAAATGGTGACCCACTCCAGTATTCTTGCTTGGTAAGTCCTATGGACAGAGAAGCCTGAGGGCTACAGTCCATGAGTAGCATAAGAGACAAGACTTAGTGACTAAATAACAACAACACAACCATATGATCCAGAGATCCAACTCCTAGGAATGTAGTCAGAGAAAGCTGTAATTCCAAAAGATACACACACCCTAAATTTCATAGCAATACTATTTACAGTAGCCAAGACATGGAAGCAATCTAAGTGTCCATTAACAGATGAATGGATAAAGAAAATATAGTCTATATACACAGTGGAATATTACTCAGCCATAAAAAGTATGAAATAATGCCATTTGCAGAAACATGAATGGACCTAGAGATTATCATACTGAGTGAAGTTAAGTCATATAAAGACAAATATCATATAATATTGCTAATATGTAGAATCTAAAAAATTACATAAGTGAACTTATTTATAAAACAGAAATAGACCCAGAAACATAGAAAACAAACTCATGGCTACTGAAAGTGAAAGGGGAAAAGGGATAAATTAGGAGTTTGGGAATAACATATATACACAGCTATATATAAAACAGATAACCAACAAAGACCTACTGTATAGCACAGGGAATGATATTCAGTATCTTATAATAACCTATAATTAAAAAGACTCTAAAGAAATAATAACTGAATCACTTTGCTGTACACTTGATACTAATACAACATTGTAAATTATTAATAACTATATTTCAATAAAAATTAAAAACAATTAAGAAATTTTCAAATCAAGCTTATTTCAGGATCCAGGTAACCTGGATCCTTGCTTCTATTTTCTTTTCAACATAGACTGTCTGTCTTGGGTGGCAGGGTCAAGCCTGAGGAGGAAAATGTAGAGTTGTTCTAATTATGGACAGCTGAGTGAAAATTTACAAGGACTGAAATGAGTAGAACCATTACAGGTGGAAGTGACAGTTGGTGGAGAATTACAGTAATGGGAAGAATGTGGGTATTTGGAGGAAATCAGTTTTCTGTGCCTCGAATGTAGGTTACAGTAGAATAATATGATGCTAGTAAAAGCATACCTTTGAAATCATTTGGGTCACAGTTTAAATCCTGATTCAGGTATTAGTAAAATCTTCTTTCAGTTGAAAAAAAATAATCCACGTGGCAGTAGGCAATAGATCTGGCTTAACAACAATTTGTATGAAAACATCATACAAAAAATCATGTCTATTCTATGCTCTATATTCTGGGGAAAACATTGGCAACCGTAGAGAACAATTAAGAGAGAAGAGGTTGTTTGATTTGAAGAAAGCACTTTCTTTGAATATTTGAAGGACTTTCCTATAAAGGTAAAAATTACGTGATCTTTCCAAGAATGGTATTTTTTTGTGAAAGGGCATGTCAATCGTACTAACAGAGCACTTTGTAGTCCTAAGGACTGCCTTATAAATCTTCACAAAGACAATCTCTCTAGAAAGAAATGGTGGATGACCATCCAGCAGAGATTCTGGGGGTGAGATTCCTGTGGCAGGTACTGGATCCCCTTTGGCTTTTAAGAACCTATCAGATTCTAAGATTCTATTGTTTTATCACTTCAAATGTTGCCTTGCTAAAGTCAAGGCAGATCTCACTGTTCTCATTCCTCTCTTTATTCATAATCGGTTTTGAAATCTGCTTTTTATTCTACCTTTCCCCTTTTCATCATATTAAAATTCTACTTGGGTCACTTTCTTTACTCATCACCCTATCTAATCTACTATATTGGTATCCATAATGATATGAATTTATTCCCCCTAAAATATATATTTTCATCAGCCTAAAATTGCATTGCACCATTCCATTTCTATCATTATCATCACCATGGAAAAACTGTAAGAAAAAAACAAAACAAGATTTATTCATACAAAAGCAAATGGATTATGGAAAAGTACTGACTGGCTATGACTTCAAACTAAGAAAGATGAAATTATACTTTTTTAACATTAGAATAATCATAATTCAGTACAAATATGCAGCACAAGTAGAGTGTCTTGGAGGGACAAGAAGATTTGTCCTTCATTACATGATCATCCAGCAGTCCTGCAGAGTACAAATTATTATCTCCAGTTGCAAGCGAGGTAGGTGAGGTTCAGTGTGGTTAAATAACACATGAGTGTTCAAAGAGCCAAGTGAATTGACTTAGAACTAATGCTCTAATTCTGAAACCTGTATTTTTTAAGGCTATACAGACTCTCTCCCCTTAGTAAAAGCAAAATGGCATTTAGAATAGAGGCTGTGTTTTTAAAATATTTAAGGAAATAACAGTGAGCAAGACATTAAATGAAAAGCTATAAAGTTTTGGCACACAGCTTCCAGAGTAAGAGATAGAGCACTTCAAAGCTATGCATGTGAAAATGTTACAAGACAGGTGTAAAAACTTCGCCTGGCACAAAAGCTTAAATGACGCAGTGTTGGTAGGTATCACCTAAAACCAGAACACATTTCCTCCAAACAACTGAAATTAGCTACAGAAGCTCTACTGCTAGAATGGAATTTTTACAAAAGTTGTTTAGGGCATCTTTAACTTCAGTGGAAGAAGTGCATGAACCTTTTTTCAAAGATATCTGCCCATCACATACCAGAACAGTTGGCGCAGTGCTGGCACATTGAAAGTAACATGAGGCACGTTTGACTGATTGAATGGATGAATGCATAAATTATATAAAACCAAATAATGGGGACAGGTACAAGAATAATACCTGTAACAAAAGGCTTATCTATACAGAACACTCCATGCTTACAGATCTCCATCATGTTTGCCAATTTATAGGGTTTCCTGGTTACTAACAATTACTTAGCATTTATCTAGCATTTTCTCTGTGCCTAGTACTGTGCTGAGTATTTCACGTGGATTTTCTCAACTAGCGCTCATGAAATTACTCTGAGACAGTTCAGCTTGAAGGTTGACAGTACAAACTCTGGAACCAGACTGCATGGACCTGGGTCCACACATCAGTAGCGTCAGCTTGAGCAAGATGCTCCACCTCACCACACTCAGTTTTCTAACCTATGAAATGAAATAAAAATCGTTTCTGTCTCATAGGATATAGAGTGCTAGAGTCTATCATACAGAGTGAAGTAAGCCAGAAAGAGAAAAACAAATATCACATAGTAATGTAATATTTATGGAATCTAGAAAAACTGTACAGATAAATTTATTTGCTGGGCAGAAATAGACCCAAAGAATGGACATGTGGCCACAGGGTGAGGAGGGAAAGGTGGGACGAATTGGGAGAGCAGGATTGACTTATATATATTACCATGTGTAAAATAGATAGCTAGTGGGAACCTGCAGTGTAGCCCAGAGAGCTCAGCTCAGTGTTCTGTGATGACTGAGGGGTGGGATGCTAAGTTTCAGAGGGAGGGGATGTATGTATACATATAGCTGATTCGCTTTGTTGTGCAGTAGAAACTAACAACAGGTAAAGCAATTATACTCCAATGATAAAAGGGTTAGCTGTTATAAATATCATTCAGAACCAGAGAGATACTGCTGGGGTTCCAACCCGACTTCTGCCTTTAACTATTTAATCATGAACAAATAACTTAATTTCTCAGAGACATAATTGTGTTATCTCCCAGCAGATTACAGTAATACAACCCAAGGTTATTTATTGATTCCATAAGTTAATACACAAGTACTTAGAAAATGCCTGGTGTATAGACAACAATAAGTGTTGTCTATATTAATCCTCATTTTATAGATGAGAAAACTGGAAATTCTCACAGGCCCTGTGAGTGTGGTCCAGGACTCAAACCCAGATTAACTGACTTCAGTGTCCTAATTCATTTTAAGTGATCTCAAATGCTAAAGAAATGGCACCAAAAGATAATATTTTAGATTACAACCTAAATATTTTGGATATACAATTGGATGAGACCAATCTGTGTTTTACTCCAAACAATCATTTCACTAATAACCCTTTAATATAGGGATATGTAAAAGTCTTGAAGGCAATGTGACGAAATGATCAGGAGTGCGTCCGTTCCTATAGTAATAATACTTGGCTTGAGCACTCTCAGAGAATCTTTAATATGTCTGTCTCTCTCCTTCCTCACTGCTTCTTTCCAAATTCCAACTACTTCAAGTCTCTTTACATCCTCTGATTTCTGATTTTCTTCTCTCTTGCCCTGAAAGGCCATGGGCTTACCCAGTGCCAGATACTGTGCATTAGAAAATACATGGGTTTTGTATTTAGATGAACATTAGTAAATTAATGTAACAGAGGATCTTACATTGTGAATATTAAAACAATCTTCTTAATTTCCCCCTCTAAGTCCTTTCAGCTTTTCTTAACGAATTTGAGCCTAGGATTTATTGCTGTGGGGAAGGAAGAAGCCTAGAACAAAGACAGTATTGCTCAACTTTGATTCTCAGCAGTGGCTTTTTGAACTGTTCAAGGGAGAAAGTGGACCTGAAATCCAGACTGTTAAAACAAATAGAGAGAAAGATGTCTATGTCACAACACACCACTTTAAGCACATGGAGATGCGGGGCTGGTGCACCAGATCCCCAGGATGTGGCATTCAGGAGGTGGGAAGCCCACCCTCCCAACCAGGGTGAAGAAAAGCAACCAAAAGTATATGAGATATGTGTGTCCTGCTCTCCTATCTCAGGGTATTGAATTTAGGGAAATGCCTAAAACACAAGCATTTTATCCTCCTTTAGCTAGGGCAGAGGAGGGTGGTAACCATGTAAAAGCTGTAGCATCATGTGATTAGGCAGAGAAAGGGTCTTAGCTGAGTTCTCCTAAAATAGATGTTCCCACTTGACTCCAACATGGCACACAGAAGGTCAACTCGTAGTCTGACTTGGCTCAGAATCAGAGTCGTGGCAAGGGCAAAGCGTTCCAGAGAATAAATGGATGTCACAGAGATCTAAGGAGCCTCCTGATGAAAGTAAAAGAGGAGAGTGAAAAAGTTGGCTCAAAACTCAGCATTCAGAAAACTAAGATCATGGTATCTGGTCCCATCACTTCATGACAAATAGATGGGGAAATAGTGGAAAACTTTATTGAGTGAGAGACTTTATTTTTTTGGACTCCAAAATCACTGCAGATGGTGACTGCAGCCATGAAATTAAAAGACTCTTGCTCCTTGGAAGAAAAGCTATGAACAACCTAGACAGCATATTAAAAAGCAGAGACATTACTTTGCCAACAAAGGTCCGTCTATTCAAAGCTATGGTTTTTCCAGTAGTCATATATGGATTTGAGAGTTGGACTGTAAGGAAAGCTGAGCGCCAAAGAATTGACCTTTTGATCTTTGGTGTTGAAGACTCTTGAGAGTTCCTTGGGCAGCAAGGAGATCCAACCAGTCCATCCTAAAGGAGATCAGTCCTGAATATTCATTGGAAGGACTGAAGCTGAAGCTGAAACTCCAATACTTTGGTTACCTGATGTGAAGAACTGATTCATTGGAAAAGACCCTGATGCTGGGAAAGATTGAAGGCAGGAGGAGAAGGGGATGACAGAGGATGAGATGGTTGGATAGCATCACTGACTCACTGGTCACGAGTCTGAGTAAACTCCAGGATTCGGTGATGGACAGGGAGGCCTGAAGTGCTGCAATCCACAGGGTCGCAAAGAGTTAGACGTGACTGAGCGACTGAATTGAACTGAAGTGACAGAGGTCTTAAGGCTAATCACCAAACAGCCATTTGGCCCTGATCCTAAATGTATAAAAAGAATAGACAACAACCTCAGCCTTTAAGAGAGCAAACAGTAGTTGTAGGTAAACAAAAGGCATGTCCATAGGGACCAGAGGACAGTACACAGTCTTGAAAATTACATCTTAGAGACCATCTGTTTCCCTTCACCAGTGGGTGCCTTTTCCAGTATACCCAGACACCGTGTTGGAGAGAAGGAGGTTGAGAAGGAAGAGACCAAAATACTGAGGTTTAGACCAAAAATATTAGGTTGCCTAAAGACTTAAACGGTTAGAGTAGGTTGCCATTTCCTTCTCCAGGGGATCCTCCCAACCTAGGGATCAAACCTGTGTCTCCTGCATTGCAGGCAGATAATTTACCCACTGAGCCATCAAGGAAGTCCAAAACTATTGAATTAGACTCAAATTATTGAATTTAGAAAAAATTGTTCCACTTTGCAACTTAGTAGATTAGACCCTTTGAAAGAAAGATCAAATAAGTGAGAGAGAACATAAACTCTATATTCTTTTTACATCTGTGTATATAAATTTGTGACTCTGTCTGTACTATCAAGATTTTCTTTTTGATAAGGACCAATAGTTTTCAGAAATTTTATCAACACAAAAGTCAACCATACAGAAAGAAATTATCATTTATTGTTGGAACCGTTACATGTCATGTAACATAAATCTGAGGACACAGAATCAAAAGTAATGACAAGCATACCTTTAGCTGTGTGCCAGTCACTGTGCTAAATACTATGCACGTATTATCTCAATTAAACTTCATGTCATAGGCACTAATGTTACTCTATTTTTATAGATGAAGAAACCAAAATTTTTGAGGTTAAGTAACTTCATCAAGCTGAGGAAATAAAGGATTAGAATCCAAAGCCATTTTACTCCGGAGTCTGAAATCTTAACTGCTACCTGTTCTTCCTAGAATACAAGAACAAAGCAATCTGTCCCTTATGTTAATACTAGAACTGCTATGTGGAAGAGATCTAACGATAACCTGCCTGTACATGGAAAGGCATTCACAGAGATACCCAAGCTGAAGAATAAAAGTGAAAAGGAAGGTCAGAGTGATGTGTGATATTTATTTCAAATTTATTCCAAGAGATACATTTTAGCAAGAATAGAATGCTTCTTTAAAAGAGAAAATTAAAAAAACAACAGGTGAAGCCTATTTTTTTTCAGACTGAAGAAAGTTCACTGTGGATAAGTTAAAAAAATAAAAAACTTTCCACAACAAATGGGAAATGGGCAAAAAAAGAAAGGAAAGGAGGAAGGAAAAAGGGGGAGGTGGGGGAGAAAGAGTACTTCGCACAGCAAGGAACGTAGGTTTCATGTAACATTTCTACTTTGTAGCAGCACTGGCCAAGCTTACAGAATTGATTTGATACCAGGATTTTTCTACCTAAAATCAAAAGTGAATATTCATTTAAATAGACAAATGAAATTTACTCTATGAAGCATACACATGAATAATAGACTTTATTAAAATTTCTTAATAAAATTGTATCAGAAGAAATGGGCAAAGGGGGTATAAATTTATCAAATAAAAATTAACAACAAAGTATATCTATACATTTGTCACTTCTAAACTTTCTCATTTCTATATAACTTAGCAATAGTATTTAAAAATATTTGTTGATTTTTTAATCATTTTCTAACATAAATTTGAGAACACATTGCTTTTGACTTCTGGAAGTTATTTTTGTACAGTGGGAAATATATTGCTATTTCTTATAAAATGAAAATTCTTGTGAAAACCTGTAATCTGTAAAATCATTAAAATTTCACGGCCCCAATTTTTTTCACTTAGTCTATACTTTCACTGCTTCTATACTACGCAAAAATATTTTAAAAATCAATTGAGGATCTAGATAAGTGGTTCTAAAAGTGTGGTACCCAGACCCCTGGAAATCACTGAGATATTTTCAGGGAGTCTATGAGATCAGAGCTATTTTCATAGCAATACTATGATGCTAGTGTCTTTTCCCACAGTATCGGCATTTGTATTGATGGTGAAAAGCAATAACAGGAGAAACCATTAGTGCTTAAGCACAAGTCAAGGTAATGGCACCGATGAGCTAACAGTGTACTTGAAATAAAAATACTAATGATGATGATAGTAATGTGAATGGCAGTTTCACTCACTGATGCTCTTCATGAAGCAAAAGAAATGTTAATTTTAAAATATTCAAGCCTTAACCACTTCTCTGTTCTGGGGTGTGGTTTCCAAGGTCCCCTCTCACCTCCTGGTTCCTCCACAGTCCGGAGCTACTTTGAGTTCCCAGAGTACTTTCCTTTCCCTGGAAGGACAGTGACTTCCATACGACCCTCACCTGCTGGCAAATTATTTTCCATTCTTTGATAGTTTTGCAGGTGTCACTTCCTCTGAGAAGCCCTCCTTGATTATCCCTTCTTCTGCCCAACCTACCGTTGTTGTTGCTCAGAGGCTGAGTTGTGACTGACTCTTTGTGACCACCTGGATTGCAGCACTCTGGGCTTCCCTGTCTTTCTCTGTCTCCTGGAGTTTGCTCAGGCTCATGTCTCTTGAGTTGGTGATGCCATCCAACCATCTCATCCCCTGTTGTTCTCTTCTCCTTTTGCCTTCAGTCTTTCCCAGCATCAGGCATTAGCCCTTGAGGCAACTGTCCCCCTGCCCCCATCCTCCCACCCCCCAGTTCCTTGAGGGCAGGGCCTGCGTTTTATTTACTTTTGCATCTCCAGCTACAAGCCAGGCCCTGGAAAATGGGTGTCCAACCAGGGCTTGCTGAGTGGAGCCACCTTCCTGTCCCTTCTGCTCTCGCTTATGTTTCCCAGGGCAGGCCCTCCCTCCTCATGAACCAAAGGTGAGACTCAGAAGAAATAATTAAGTCAGGAGACAAGAGCTCGAAAATGATCAGTTTTATGGAGAGGGATTGGTCTTGAGACGTGGTCCCCAAACTTGATGACACGCAAATAGCACCTGAGGAGGTAAAACGCAGATTCCCAAGCCCAGACCTCCGGTCCTGCAGGGTTCTGCGTTTTTACTGAGTACCCTTGGACACTCTGATGCAGGAGGGTTCTGAGAAACACCCAGCTGGGAATCTTGGGGAGAACCTGGGGGTTCCAGACCACTTACCTTTGATTCTCTTCCACAAGAGGTACACAGTCAGCGCCACAATAAAGATCTTGAGAACAGCGCTGGCCAGTGTCACCTTGCTCACAGCTCCATTACTCGGGAGCCAAGCCCCTGAACCCCTTACCTCCTCTGGGACCCAGAGCTGAGCTGTGGTGGTGGCCGCGTTGATGGCCGCAGTGGTGGTGACGTCCAGGGTGGTTGTCTTGCTGGCTGGGAAGACTAGAGAAATGCAGATTCTCTGCCAAGTGACTGTAAATACCTGAGTGAAGCTGTTACGTCTTGTTTCCTAGTTTGGGAGAATGTAGGAGGAGCCTGGTAGGCTGCAGTCCATGGGGTCGTGAAGAGTCAGACATGACCAAGCAACTTCACTTTGACTTTTCACTTTCATGCATTGGAGAAGGAAATGGCAACCCATTCCAGTGTTCTTGCCTGGAGAATCCCAGGGACAGGGGAGCCTGGTGGGCTGCCATCTATGGGGTCACAGAGTCGGACATGACTTAGCAGCAGCAGCAGGAAGTGGGCAGCATGTCTCTGCAGCATGTCTCCACAGGGAGGAGAGCAACAAGGGGAGATGCTAGAAGCTCTAAATCATCAGCTCTCCGTTTAAATCCTGACTGTGTCCCCGATCAGTGCTGTGACCTCAGAACCTCATTTCATCGTCTACAATTAGGAAGAAGTAAATTACTGGAATAAAAAAATCTGAAAAAAACATCAAGCCCTAAGTTACACATCTTTAATATTCTGTGTGCAGAAATGGGACACACAATTAAAGTACTTGTTTTTGTTGTTGATATATATGACATGTATCAGTTTTAGGTGTACAGCATAATGAGCCAGTTTTTTAATGAATTGCTAAATGGGCACCACAGTTAGTCTTTACATCCATCATCACACAGAATTATTAATTTTTTTCTTATGATGAGAACTTTTAAGATTGACTCTCTTACCAACTTTTAAAGCACTCTGCTGCATACCATGTTGATCTCAAGGAAAAGCACTTGGGCCATTGTCTGAGTTATAACCTGAAATAGCTGCTCTTTTCATAGAAAATTGTTTTTACTTGACAGATGAGCTGACAATACTGATTGTGATTATTCAGACTTTGGTGTTGGCAGATATTTTCTCAAAAAAGAACAATGTTACCTTGTTACTTTAAGGAAAACAACTAATTGAATCTGTTAAATGCTTGATTTTAAGCTTTCAACAAAAATTAGCAGTTTGAAAAACTCAGACCCAACACAGGTTGACAGTTTTGAAATACTGCAAGGCTTTTCTACGGGAGGGATTCCCTAATAGCTCAGTTGGTAAAGAATCTGCCTGCAGTGCAGGACACCCAGTTCGATTCCTGGGTCAGGGAGATCTGCTGGAGAAAGGTTATGCTACCCACTCCAGTATTCTCAGGCTTCCCTTGTGGCTCAGCTGGTAAAGAATCCGCCTGCAATATGAGAGACCTGGGTTTGATCCCTGGGTTGGGAAGATCCCCTGGAGAAGGGAAAGGCTACCCACTCCAGTATCCTGGCCTGGAGAATTCCATAGACTGTATAGTCCATGGACTCGCAAAGAGTCGGACACAAGTGAACAACTTTCACTTTCACTTCATTTTCACTTTCTATGGGATCTGGGGTGATATTAATGAATGTGATTTCATCATGTAGAATGGTAAATAAAAGGTATTAACATTTGAAAAATATGCATGGCTCAGTGAACCAATATTTTCCAAGTAACCGATGCATGATGTTATAAAACCAAACACAATTAAAAGATTCAGTCCCATTGCAAGATAGACAAAAGGATTCAAACACAACAGCACACAAAAATTTCTTTGATATGGCTTCAGCTTCCACATCATAACTAACCTTTAAGAACTATCAATTGCCTAGCTGTGATGTAATATCAAAAGATTGCTCATAACGACCTTTTTAAGGCTGTTAAAACAAACTTTCCAAACTACATATCCATACATACTTCAACCAGAATGACATATTGCAACAGCTTGGATCCAGAAAGAGATTTGAAAACCCAACCATCACGTACTAAGTATGAGAAATTTCAAAACTGAAACATTGTCACTCTTCTCACTGTACTGTCTCACTGTACTGTACTGAATAATTTTAGTAAAAATGTTGTTTACATTACATGTAATTGGTTTATTATTTTAGAATCTTAAGTGAATCTAATTTCTCAGCTTTGATTTCTAAACAGTGATATTCATAGTTATAGGGCTTCCCTGATAGCTCAGTTGGTAAAGAATCTGCATGCAATGCAGAAGACCCTGGTTCGATTCCTGAGTCAGGAAGATCCCCTGGAGGAGGGCATGGCAACCCACTCCAATATTCTTGTCTGGAGAACCCCCATGGACAGAGGAGCCTGGAGGGCTACAGTCCATGGGACCGCAAAGAGTTAGACATGACTAAGCAAATAAGCACAGTACATTCATAGTTATAAGCCATGTATGCAACAACTCTTTAAAAATCTCAGTAATTTTTAAAAGAGTAAAGTAGCTCTAAGACCAAAAAGTTTGAAACTATTGACTTAAATGTCACCAAGCATTCAGACATTTAAATATAAGATATTCACTCCAGATACTTGAAGTGGCCACATTTGAAACTGGAACACTCCCCTCACTGTTTCTTGATGGAGTTCTCCCCACAACAAGAGGACCCACCACCCCTTTCACTCTGACCCTCCTCTAAAGACACAGGTACAGCTGTTGGGACCACAGAGACCCTTCAAAACACATCATGTCAACTCAACCTCCTCTACCACACAAAATTAGAAGTTAATTTGGCAGGTAGAATGAAGAAAAAGGAAAGAGTAATCAAATCCACAACCAAAATAGTGAGCCTCTCAAATTACTTGTTTCATATAAATTCTACTTAAAGTTGTTTATGGATGCAAATAGAATATAATAAACTTGCTATCTAATATATTGAAGGTTTTTTGCACATTGCAAAAAAAAAAAAGAAGAAGCAAAGAGCTTTCCTCCACAGCCTGTCCCTTGCTGTCTGGGGACACTGGCCACCCAGATATGATTAATCCCATCAGTTCAGTTCAGTCGCTCAGTCGTATCCGACTCTTTGCAACCCCGTGGACTGCAGCTCTCCAGGCTCTCCTGTCCATCACCAACTCCCGGAGCCTGCTCAAACTCATGTCCATTGAGTCAGTGAGGCCATCTGACCATCTCATCCTCTGTCATCCCCTTCTCCTCCTGCCTTCAATCTCTCCCAGCATCAGGGTCTTTTCCAATGAGTCAGTTCTTTGCATCAGGTGGCCAAAGGATTGGAGCTTCAGCTTCAGCTTCAGCATCAGTCCTTCCAATGAATATTCAGGACTGATTTCCTTTAGGACTGATCCCATAGGATTCAGCATATTCCCAAGGTTTCCCATCAGGCCCTCCCCAGCTTTGGAGGATGGCGTTCTGTGCTGCAGACCTGATGCTTGTCACACCTAAACCTGCAGCAAGCAGAGTTCCAGAATTAACCCACAGTAAGTATTCGATGGTGTTTTCTGGAATTCTTTCAAAACAGACAATTTGGAAAACCAGTCTTTTACTGAAGGTCACAATATATTTCTAAAGTAATTATTTCAGACCTTTGCAGTGATCCATACACTTCCATCTCTTAGGCAAATAGATGTGTACCAACAGAGCAACTGCAAAACAATCCAGGTCAAAATAATCCATATTCACCTGAAAGAGTCAGATAATTAAGACAGTAGGAAATTGTTCCAGGGGTTTCATTTGTTTGGGGGACTAGGATTGGAAGTTAACTTGAAATACCTGGAAAGTGGTTTAATTCTCTAATTTACTTTCTGCATGCTGAGATTGTGAAATGCTGTCCTTTCTACCCAGATGATCAACGAAAAGGAAATTACCTAAGTATTTTGAGATTTGAGGAACAAACATTTAAAAAAAATAGAGTGAGAGATGAAAATAAGCCTCAAAATATCCACTGAGCAGCAAATTTTCTCTCAATTCATAAACTGTTAAAGCCATGTATCTTAAATGAAATACAGTGTTTCCTCTCTCCTTTTCCCTTTCATTAGATTATATAACTATCCTACTGAAGTTTTTGATGGATGAGTGTTTGGGACAATTGCAAACAGCATGACTCTTCCATCTTATGACCCTATTCGGTTATCAGGGTATCTCTGAGCTCCAAACTGACTGTGGCATGACATCTATTATTAAAGAGGATTTTTCCAAAAATGGATTCCATTGTTAGAAGCTTTATTACCCGAAGTTAAAATCAAAGATAAAAGCATTCTGGATCATGGGGTGCAAACATAATTAAATACTAACTTAATTTATGTTAAAAATGTATCAACTGGTTATGAAGACCATGCCAGGATGTATAAAAGGCATACACAAGAATAAGTAAAACAAGTGAGATTAAAAGTAGCCAAGTGATTAAAGCTACTTTATATTTGTTGTCATTTTTAAAAACTATGTTTAGGGGAAAAAAAACAGAAAGAAATTATTATATATACAAAATGTTGAACATTTTTCCATTAAGGTGGTGAACTTTTGTAATTTTTTATCTTTTCTCTATTTTTCAAGATTTTTGATATTGTGTTGGTACTAGATTCAGATTTCTTTAAAAGTAAGTGCATGCGTGAGTATTAAGTCGCTTCAGTCACGTTTCAGAGGGTTGGCATGCCCTCCTCCAGGGCACCTTTCCAACCCCAGGATCTAATCTGTGTCTCTTATGTCTCCTGCATTGGTAAGTGGGTTCTTTACCACTAGCACCACCTGGGAAGCTCCAAAAATAAGCCCTATTGGCTTTCAAATCCAAATTTCTTCCTGGTGCAGGACCCTTGGAGTGGGGAGCCTGACATGAGGCTCGGAACCCTCATTCCTTCAGGAGAACCTCTGCAGTGTGGTTTTTCTCCAATCTGTGGGTCAGCAGCCCCAGCTACTCCCACCCCAGGGGATGTGAGACTCAACTGTATCACAACTCTGCACCTCCTACCCTCCTGGCTGTGGTTCCTTCCGAATGTCTTTAATTGTAGATTTCTTCTGGTAAGTTCTAGCCTTTTTGCTGATGGTTGTTCTGCAGGTAGCTGTGATTTTGGTGTGCCTGTAAGAGGATGTTTGCTCAGGGTTTTTCTACTCCACCATCTTGGTCAATCTCCTTTCAGGGAAACCCTTTCATATCCCTGCCCCCCACCTCTCTGTGCTACACACACACACACAATCCATTCATTCTACAATTTTACAAATACCTACTAGTAAGGAGGTCTATGCTAAATGCCCCAGATTCAGCAGTGTGGAAGTCAGACATGACTTCTGACCACATGTTGTTCAGCAGTTGTGTTAGCTTGCTCCCTGACCACCACTGATGACCCAGGAATGGGGCCCTACCTCAAGCTGAGCTCACCATCATATTATTCCTCCACTGCCACAGTTAATTGATCCAGATTAGGGTCCCCTGACCCACACTGAGCCAAGTCTTGGTAGTTCTAGAATTAAGAGGGTTGGCAGTTTCTTTGCTGTGCCTGGATAACAAACTACAAAGATAAGAAATTCTCAACATGCAACATGGAGAATAATAGTAAGCTAGTCTGAAGATAAGAAAATGAAAGTGTTAGTTGCTCAATAGAGTCTGACTCTTTGCGAGCCCATGGACTGTGGCCCACAAGGTTGCTCTGTCCATGGAATTCTCCAGGCAAGAATACTGGAGTGGGGTGGCTATTCCCCTCTCCAGCGAATCTTCCCAACCCAGGGATCGAACCCAAGTCTCCTGCATTGCAGGTGGATTCTTTATCAGCTGAGCCACCAGGCTAAAGATAAGGAGAAAGCAAAGGAAGACAAAAATGTGAAAAACTAGAGGGAGACTCCTGGCAGAGTTGGATTCCTTGACTCCCCTGCTCCTGAAACAGCTGCTGTCCTGCCATTGAATTTCATCAGCTAATCAATCAAAGTGAAATTAGACTGGGTTTCTGTCACTTACACCCAACAGAATCCCAGTGTATTGACTCATGCACACACTGTAAATAGTGGCAGCACCTGAAGGGCATTCTCACAAGACTCATTGAGGCACTGCAGGAAGTTAAGAATAAGAGCAAAAACCAAAGAAATGGTAAAGCTAAAAAAGGGTGTCTTGGTGAACTTAGACAAAACATGCCTTGGACTTTTCTACAAACACTGGGATATAAGGAGATTCTGCAAAGACTAGAGCTAGTGAAATAATTTGTTATTGTTGCCAGTTTTCAAGTCCTGACTCATATGGCCTGAAGAATCAGAAGTTACAGGATAGGAAACTTAACAACATTGCTTTATACAATTTATGGATTTTATCTGTTACTATTATAGCACAGGCAATTTTATTATAAAGAACCTTTATTCACCAAAGAGCTATTCAGGAAAGAACTGTATATTTCTAATGAAAATTTTGATTCAACTAGATATAGCCTCACCCTTCCTCTTCTGTCCTTCTAAGGGACATGGCTCTTCAGTTTAATTCTCTTGTCATTTTTTACTTCCAACTCAATGTCACAGTTTGATGAAGGCTGGGGGCTAGCAGCTCTTGGAAATGATCAAAAACTCACAGTCACAATGGTGTCTGTATCAGACAGTCCAAGGTTCTTTCCTTCCATTTCCAGTTTAATGTTTTCCCATCTGTTAGATATCTAAACCAGATCCAGCTGCTTTTCTTGACACCTGTCGTGTTTATTTAGAACCTGTTTTTACCAGAATCATTTCAACACAATAAAAATACCAGATCTGGTTTCCATGGGCTTTTCAGAGAAGGCAATAAGCAAAACAGGAGAAATAAAAAAGAGAGAGAGGCTGTCAGGCAAACAAAGCCATGCAAGTCAATTATCAAACTGTGTATACGATGGTTTCTGTCAGTAAAAAAATACAGAAATCATTTTACTAATTTTGGCTTGATTTCCCAGCCTCCTTTTTCACAGGACAGTTCTATGAAATTAAAAGTAACTCCTATTTTCGTGTGAAAGCCTATGTTTGCAACTAACACACTATGGACCTTGTCAGATAATGAAAAGTAAAGACATGTTGCTTGTGTGTGTAAAGCATAATTATTCATGCACACACACACACACATGCATTTTCCTTTCTCCCAGACAGCGAGAAGCATTCTAATTTATATATGCTTGCTATGCACAGGGAATTTACTAGTATCGTACATATTTGTTTCCATTTAACCCTCTTGTTCAAGCAAAAAGGGGTTATTAATAATCTGACATTACAGTTCAGTAGTCTCTTTAATTTTGGTCAGAAATACAACAGTGGAAATAGCAATCAGATTGAAAGAAACATTTTCCACTTAATTTCTCTGTTGGAGGCAAAAAATAAACATATAAACACGGCCTTACAACCAAAAAGAGTTTAAGTTTTAATGAGCAGAGTGCAAGTTTCAATGCCTGGTCCATCCTAACAGAAATACATCTGTTAGGAAAGTGATTAAAATCCAAAAAAGCCAAAGGGCTTCTGTGGTATAAACACAGCTTGGGCTGCAGAGCTCTTGGCTCTGGGACTGAGCCAAACCTTCCAGAGTGCTGGCAGAAACCCCACTCAGTATCTCCCTCCAGACCAAAGGAAGAAGTAGTAAACAAACCCATCAATCACCAGCAACTGGCAAGTGCTGAGAGCCATAAGTTTCAGCCACCAATATAGGAAGAAACTGATAAATTGCCATCAATCACTCCTGCTAAGCAGGCATACAAGTTCTCACTTAGCTACGCACTTGCTGAAAGCATGGAGCCCAGAATACTCAGCAGAATGAAGACGAAGAAGGTTCTACCAAGGGAAGGATTTCATTAGCAGGATTAATTTTACTTTTTAATACAGTTTATGGTAATTGCTTTTATTTTTGTACTTAAAATTCCTTTAAAAAGTTCCTAAGATATTTATTATTCTTTGGTGGTACAATTAATATTGTCACCTGAGACACAAGGATCAATTGTTCATTCACTGATTTATTCATTCTTTTAAAAATATTTATTAAACACCTACTAGATTCCTGGTATTTGTATTCTGAGGAGATATAAAAGATAAAAGACTAGAGACAGAAAAGATACAGTCCCTGGTTTTAAAAGCTTGTCATTGAAGTGTATTGATAGGGGATTATTGTATGTCAAAACAAATTTTTAGTACTGCAAGATAGTACATAGAATCGAATAAAAAAGACAAGAGAGTTTATAATAAATAAGAAGTTCTGCTAGTGGTTAAAAACTAGATACTAGTGATTATTTGTTTTCTAGTAATACTTGTGAGGGCTTTTTTCCCCTTATCTGAAACCCAGTGAAGTTTTACTGAATAATTTTCAATAATATTTTTAAAGTCAACTTCTGATAGACAAGTGGTTCTGAGAGGTTGTGAATTCAAGGGTCCATTCCCTGACAAGTATCTAGGTGTGGCTAATATGTGCTTTGCTTCCAGTTAAATGTGAAAACTGGAAAAAAAGATGAGATGAATGAGAACTTATGAGGCCTGCTCCTGTGTGAAGATCCATGGAGATCAAGGCATCACAGAAGAGTAACCCTCTACTTGGACCACACTTTAGAATCACTTAGGAAGCTTTTTTTTTTTCTTTCTTTTTTTTAATCAACTGCCTAGGCTCTGCCTCAGAACAATTCAGAATATCTGGAGGTGAGGGAGATTTTCTTAAGCTCCTCAGGTAACTTATCAATATGAAGGCAGATTTGCAATGCCGCCACCACAGAACATAACCACAATCACTGGAAGCCCCACATAATCTTTGAAGGGAAGGGAAGTTGCTCAGTCGTGTCCGACTCTTTGCAACCCCATGGGCCTACCAGGCTCCTCCGTCCATTTTCCCCATGGAAAATCCGTCGATTTTCCAGGCAAGAGTACTGGAGTGGGTTGCCATTTCCTTCTCCAGAGGATCTTCCCGACCTAGGGATCGAACCTGGGTCTCCCGCATTGTAGGCAGACACTTTACCGTCTGAGCCACCAGGGAAATCCTAACATAATCTTTAACCTCAAGAAATATAACCTCCTGATGTGTCCTCTGAGGCTTACTGATCACAAATAATACACTAGGTAATTAACAAACTTACTTGCTCTATGCGGGATTATTGTCCAAAGTCCCATTAAAAATTGAGGCACATCAGTCAAAAATTATGATTGCAAACATAGAGAAAAAACATGTGGACACGGTGGGTGCGGGGGGATGGGGGGGAGGAGAGGGTGGGACGAACTGAGAGAGTAGCATTGAAACATATCCATTACCATATGTAAAGTTAGACAGCCGGTGGGAATTTGCTGCATGATGCAGGGATCTCAAATCCAGTGCTCTGTGACAACCTAGAGAGGTGGGAGGTGGCGGGAGGTGGGAGGGAGGTTCGGGAGGGAGAGGATATACATAAACTCTGAGTGATTCATGTTGATATATGGCAGAAACCAACACGATACAGTAAAGCAATTATCCCCCAACTAAAAATAAACTAAAAAGCAACACCACCAACAAAATTATTATCACCTGTCCTTTTTGAAGTTTTGGTCCACGTCTTGTCTATTAAGGCACTACAGTTCTGACAGTATGTGACAATGTCACATATATGAGTGATTATCTTTTTATTCTCTGTTTCATGGGTACACACACACAGCTCGTCTAAGAGTCAAATCCTTGTGTATCCAGTACAGTTAGAAGATCAAATCACATCAGTCATGTCCAACTGTAAATTGCTACCTGATCCATCAAAACACCTGCCTGGTTTGACCTCAAAGTAATATTGAGGTGCTACAGGAGCCTCGGTAACCAAGGCTCTATATTGAGGTCATGAAACTGGTTCCAACCTTTTCCTGCCTACAGAGACTAAGCATGAGGAAAAGTCAATAAAAGCCACAAACTGTCTATACTTGCTCCTAACAGATTCCTCCATGTGCCAATAATAAAGAGAATGACTGTGCCTAATGTCCTTCTCATTCCTTATGTAGCTGCAGTAACTCCCGTCCTGGCAGCATATCCAGTTAGCCAATATTCTCGCTCAAAGGCACACAAGTTCAGGCCTGATCCCTTGAGATTATGGTTTAATAATCTGTTTAATATGGTCTTATGGGTGGGACCCAGGAATCTGAGTTTTTAATAAGAGCCTCAGGACATTCTGGGTAATCTCTCATGAAACCATTATCCTGAAAAACAAACAAACAAACCAAAAAGAAACCAAAGCTTTCAGTTTATCAACATGATAGATGGAATATCTTTTAAGTGGGATGTCACAGTAATAATCACATAGCTGAAGAGCAAAAGGTTTTCTCTCTTTTACAGTGAGGTGGATTACCCACTGAGTTTAGTTTTATTTTTCCCTGTAGCAGTTTTCACAAACTGACATTATTTTATATGACCATTTGCTTATTTTTAAAATACTGGTTCCCCTTAATAAAAGGAATGCTCCATAGGGCAAAAAGGTATCTATTTTGTTCACTGACCTATCCTCAGATCTTAGAACAGTTGTTAACACATAGAAGTTACCCAGCAAAAATGAATGAATGCGTAAGTGGGTAAACAAGTGAGGGAATATTTAGGAAGTGCTCAAAAAGTTGAAGAATTGGCCAGGAAGAGAACCTAACTATCAGAGAAGGGGCAGGAAGTCCTCCCCAGTTCTTAACCTTTCTCATTTAATCTGAGGATTTTGTTTTTATTTGTTTATTATATTCCCAATATACAGAGGAGAATGGTAACTTAATCAGCAAGTTCCCTAAAATATAAAAGTTCAAGAATATTGAATTGATTGTGTAAAGCTCAGTTAGACAAGCTTCAGTGTCTAGTAGGCTTGAGTTTACAAAGCCCTCATTAAATAAATAAATACAATCAGTAGTTATATCTCAGAATCTACTCTCTCATTATTGGATCTGATGATCAAAATCGGACCTTCCCAACCTACCAATGTATCACACTTGAATATTTTCAAGTAGTATATTTATAATAAGATTTAAGTGGGATAAAAAAATCCCCAGTTGGCCACTTCTGATTTTTATTTCTTTTATTGCTTTATTAACCTGACCAGGGATGATTAGCAGCTTAGTTGCCTTTGTTAAGAAAAACATTAAGATGAATGACACATTTGTCTAGAAAAGTGAGGAATTGGTTTTAGATTATCGGCAGCTGACTTAGGGTTGATGACATGAGAAAGTGCTCCATGACTGTATGCATGTGAGGCAATTTTCAAAGATCATCATATTGGCTGTGTCACCAGCTGGGTATGAATGCACTGTAGTCTTTTATTGTTTGCAGCTGCCTGACATTCCCCATTCAGCAATGAGGGCAGATGGGCCTCAACAGAAATATTAAGGGTTAAAATGAGAGAAAAATGACAGTCTTGGTCCCAGCTTAGAATAACTGCTGTGAAAATGATTTTGAGAGAGGAGTTCAACCACAGGATTCATGGTAAATGGGTAAATTACACCCAGACTTCTACCGTGTTCTGTCATTCAAAACTAGGATCCATTCATAAATGAGTTTAGTGAATAACGTTGCCCTCAGATCAACCTTTTAGGACTACCAATGGTACTGGAGAAGACTCCTGACAGCCCTTTGGACTGCAAGGAGATCAAATCAGTCCATCCTAAAGGAAACCAACTCTGAACACTCACTGGAAGAACTGATGCTGAAGCTGAAGCTCCAGTACTTTGCTCACCTGATGCAAAAAGCCCATTCATTGGGAAAGACCTTGACATTGGGAAAGATTGAAGGGAAAAGGAGAGGGGGAGGCAAAAGATGAGATGACTGGATGGCATCACCGACTTGATGGACATGAGTTTGAGCAAGCTCCAGGAGATAGTGAAAGACAAGGTAGCCTGGCGTGCTGCAGTCCATGGGGTCACAAAGAGTCGGACATGACTTAGTGACTGAAAAACATGCTCATCTACTAGCAATGTGACTTAAGGTCCCGCCTCTACCCACCCTCGATCCTTGTACACAAATAATATTTGAACTTCACAAAAGCAAATGAGGAGGGCCTACCGATTACAGCCTTTTTCCTCACCCCACAGCCAGCCAGGCCCTAGGAGAAGACTCTTACTCAAGAGATTTACTTCAAGAAAAACACCGGATCTAAAGAATTACAGCTGTTGATGTAGGTTATCCACTGCTAAACCACTACTCCCATGGAACAATCTGATCTGAACCTGGCAAATCAGCAATGAAATAAGAGATATCACTTTGAATAAAAGCTAATAAATAAAAAGAGGCACCAAGGTCGAGTGATCCACTGTAAATAAAAAGAGAACAGGCAGCATAATATTGAAGTCATAAGCAGTACATTAGCTGAAACAAAGGAAATTTTTAAATTATAAAATTTACAATACAAAGAGGACACAATGATGTTTATATGCAAAAAATAACCCATGCATATAGTCATTCAACAAATGTCTATTGAGTATCTGCAATCTGCTAAGCATTACTCAGTAGAGAAACACCAGTGACTAGATTGATTCTCACATGATGGACACATTTCTCACAATCATTAGCACTTGTTATATTTCAGCATAGGAGGAAATAGTCAATAAACAAATAAATACATAATAAAGCAGGATGAGAGATGAGAGGATGGTACTGAAAATTATTTAGGAAATGATTATCACAGGGGGTCTCTCTTGGGACTTCCCTGGAGGTCCACTGGTTAAGATTCTGCCCTCCAATGTAGGGAGTGAGGGTTTAATCCCTGGTGGGGGAGCTTAGATCCCACATGCCTCACAGTTGAAAAACCAAAAACCATAAAACAGAATCAATATTGTAACAAACTCAACAGACTGTAAAAATGGTTGACATAAAAAAATATTTTAAAAAAAGAGCTATAAAAGGGGCAGGGGGCTGGCTCTTAAAAAGTGCTATTTAAGCAAAGAGTCAGATAAAGCTGGAGAGCAGGGTGGGGCTCTGGAGGCAGCACACTGCAGAAGGTGTGAGGAGCAAGCGTGAAGACCCTAAGGCAGGAGCAAGCCTTCAGGGTTCAAAGAGCAGTGAGAAAGGTGGTGTGGTTGGAACTGACCCCTGCGCAGAGCAGGACATGCCTGGAGGGGAGTCAGCGCCAGATCAGGGAGGCCTTGGGAGCCACTGAAGGGAAGCTTTTCTCGTTAAGAAAACTGCAAATCACTGGAAGATTTTAAGCAGTTATTATCTGTAAAAGACCACTCCTACTGCTGTTCTAGAGAACTGACTGAAGGGAGAGAAAAGTGAAAGCAAAGAAGAGGAGTTCCAAGAGTTTGGTAGCAATCAAAAAGAGAGATGGTGGTGTTTCAGACCTGTTGAAGTGCTAAGAAGTAACTGCATCTGGGTTATATTTTAAAGACAAGAGATTGGTTTTGCCATCTGCAGCCACAGGGATGGACTTGGAGGGCATTATGGTAAGTGAATTGTCATGAACAGAGACTTACACTGTGTATCACTTATTTGTAGAATCTAAAAAATACAACAGACTAGTGAGTATAAGCAAAAGAAGCAGACTCACAGATGTAGGGAAACATCTAGTGGGGAGAGCGAAGGAGGGGGCCTTGGGGAAGTGAGAGGCACAAACTTTTGGAAGGAAGATAAGCTCAAGGATGTATTGTACAACACAGAGAATACAGCCAATATTTTGTAATAAATATAAATCAAAAGTAACCTTTAAAAATTGTACAAGAAATTGAAAAAAAATTAAAAGCAGATTGAAAAAGAAAAAAAAAAAAGATGATTGATGTGGAGTATGAGGAAAAGAGAGAACTCAAAGATAACCCCTGGATTTTTGGCATAGATAATTAGTTGTGATAGTGTCACAGAGATGGAAGACTAAGAGAGCAGCAGATGTGAACAGAAAAACCAAGAATTCTGTTTGAAATACCTATTAGACATCTAAAGGGCAGAAAGTTGATTTATAAGCCTACAGCTCAGGGGGAAAGCCAAGACTTGAGAGACTAACTCAGGAGTTGTTGATATATAAAGACTTGTAACACACTCCACTGAGAAAACCAGAAAAACTTTGTATACAGAGATGATAAATAGCCCCAAGCCCTGGAGCACTCCATCATTTGGGCATGAAAAAGAAGAGGGGTGCTCAGAAGGAGACAAATAGGAACAGAGAGGGAGGTAAAGGAAAATCAGGAGAGTGAGGTGTCCCAGAAGCTAAGTGAAGTATTTCAAGGAAGGAACAATTATTTATAATAAAAATGCTGCCTGGTAGTTGAAGGTAGGGACTAAGGACCGATCACTGGATTTGGCAACATGGAGGTCATCAGCAATTTTAAAAGAATAGTTCTGGTGAACTAGAATGACCAAGTCTGAGAAGAATGGGTTCAAGAGCAAATGTAGAATGGGCACTGGACATGATGACTATTTCAAGATAGGAGAGAAAGGGCATAGTATTCCGGGGGGTCAGGGGAGAGGCAGGGAATGTGAGAAAGGCTTGTGTTTTTATGGGAGTTTCACAGCCCGTGTGTATGTGGATGGAAACGATCGGTAAAAAGGAAAAGATTAGTGATGCTGGAGAGAAGGAAAGAGAAAGAATTGCTGGAAAAGAGCAAACAAATCCATGAGTAGAAAAATAAACGAAGGATAGAATACAAAATCGAGAGGTTGCTCTTCAAAGAAGCAGGGATCCATCATTTTAAGAGAAGGCAAGGAAGAACATACAGGTACCATGAAAGTGAGGGGTAGACCTGGCAGTGACAAGACTGGGAGGTGTCTTCTGAGAGCTCCTGTTTGCTCAGTGAAATAAAAGTGATGTAATTAGCTGAGAATGAGGAAGTGGGAAGTGGAGAGTAAAGATACTGCAAAGGAAACAACAAAAAGGAATTGCAAAAATAGTCTCCTAGATGGGTGGGGAATGTAGCAAAGGTGGCAGTGTTTCTTGAATGGTTACAAATGGAAAGTGACACCAGCCAGCCCCACCTGTTTTCTCCAGCCATGTTTCAGTGCTCACTGGTAAGCATGGAGTATGCAGAGCTGGATGTAACCAGTGTTGGAATTTTAAAGCAGCATGTAATGGGGAGAGAATGGAGCAAAGGAATGGAAGGTTTATACAAAGGAGTGATTACTGTAAAGGACCACAGAGCTGAAACTGGGGAAGTAGGGAAAAAAAACATACACACACAAGATGAATAATGAGCAGTAAAAGAATGCTAAGACAGAATGTGGAACGCTTCAAATTGAAACCATTTTGATTATTAGTAATGACAGTTTTTAAAAGTATTGATAAAGGCTGAGAGGGTGGCTGAGGACAAGTGGAATAAAAAATAAGAGAAAAAGGTGTTGAATGGTTAATCTACAGGAATGCTGAAATCATCAAGAAAAAGAACTGGAGTAGTGAATAGTGCTGAGATCGTCAATGAAGGAAAAGGATTGAACAGAATATTGACAGCAGTCATGATTACGGTGAAGGATTTTAATATGTCTCTTCAGAACCTAATAAATCAAGCAGAGAAAACATAATTAAGGGTCTAAAGAAATGTAATTCACAACAAAAAAATCTACCTTGATAGAAATATGTACCATGTTAACCAAGACTATACATTGCTCTCTTGAATCTATTAAATGTTTATAACTGAATCATGTACATAACCACAAAGAAATCTTTTTAAAAATTCCAATGAATGAAATGAGGAAAAAGCAAATTATATCACTTTTACGGAGAATGTAAGGAAATTACAAGGAAGGTAAGGAAATGTATTGGGATATTCATAGATGCTTTGTCTTGTAATGAGATCGCGAACCTGCTCTCTTCCACTATAAAGTTGAACTCCACTTGTCCAAAAGTAGTGTAATATATATCCTAGTTTACAATAGAAAGTGGGGCTTTCCAGGTGGCGCTAGTGGTAAAGAATCTACCTGCCAATGCAGGAGACTCGTGTTCTATCCCTGGGTTGGGAAAATCCCATGGAATAGAAAGTAGCAACCCACTCCAGTATTCTTTCCTGGAAAATTCCATGGACAGAGGAACCTGGTGGGCTACATACAGTCCATGGGACTGCAATGAGTAGGACTGAGCACATTATAGACATTATTTTAAATGTAATTGGTCATTGATACTTTGCCTATGTAATTTCAAACATCCACATACTTGATTGCCCAGCATCATCTTTCACTAGCTCACATGTTTCCACTTTGCAAACACTGCAATAATTACAGCTACCTCACTGCTTGTGGAAGAATTAGAGCAATCAGTGAAACACTGTTTGAAGAATTCTTTGACTGCCTTAGACCAAAGAAGCTGTAGAAATGTAAAGTAAGTGTTATTATCATTCCATCTACTCCAGATAAATTATTATAATTCAAGTGCCACCAATATATGTTGTACTTCAACATCAGTAGAGAAGGACAACATATGCTTGTCCCCCAAATCTATTACCAATCCCTCAAAGAGATAAACAAAAAGGGCCCCAAATTTAGAATATCAATGAACAAATGCTTAGATTTACTAGTTTTACATCATGAGGGCATCCTGGATATGATATTAAAGACATTAAAGTTTAATCAATGTACCAAAGTGCTCTCTTGGCATCACAAATTGCTCAAGACCATTTAGACCATGTCCTTAAAGGGTTGGGAAGAGGAAGCTGTCCCAAGCAATACTGTACATGTCAACTTTTGTTGCAGGAACAAACAGCCTGAATCTCTTAGCAGCTTAAGACAAGGCCCTGCTTTTTCTGCCTGTTAACTTGGGCCCTGCTGAACTCAGCGGGACCCACGTGTCTTCCCATTCCCAAATCCAGATGCCACTATCTGAGACCTGCTATCTTTATGGCAAAGGCAGAAAGAAAGGACTCAAGAAGAAGCACCCAAATGTTTCAGCTTCGATTGGGTGAGACAGCTATCATATTCATTCACATCTCACTAGCCAAAGCACAGGACAGAGAATAAAAAACTGGGGATAAACCTACCTGTCACAGTACTATGCTGCAGTGATATCCCCCATCCATCCAGTCTAGTTCTTCACACCACAGGAGCTCAAGCTACATATTACACTTCCCTACAGCTTCCTCTTCCAGAATTGTGTGTGCAACTATTTACAATATTTTGTGAGTGTTTTGGTCCTACCATGGGAAACTCAGATGTCCTTCCTCCAAATATTCTTCTTATTGGACCTTCTTGGGGACTTTAGGGAAGCTTGTGCTGTTCAAACTCAGATGGATTGTTGTGACAACCTATAGATCTCCTATGACTGGTATAAAGAGTCAACAGTGGATTTATTTTTAATCCACTTCATTGTTTAATCCTATACATAAATTGAAACACAGATTTTTAAATTAATTTTCATTTCTTCTTCAGACCACATAATATCCAAGTTAGAGTAACAGTCAACCATAAGTGCACATATATAAAGTAAATGCCCTTAGCACAAAACTGTCGAGGCTATTTAAGAATTGATTTTTCTCTCCTCAAAACTTATTTCGTAAGTATTAAGGCTATACTAAGGCTAATACTAAGCATTTTGCTGGGTCTTCCCTGGTGGCTCAGTGGTAAAGAATGCACCTGAAATGCAGGAGACACGGGTTTGATCCCTAGATCAGAAAGATCCCCTGGAGAAGGGAATGGTTACCCACTCTGGTATTCTTGCCTGGAAAATCCCACAGACAGAGGAGCTTGGCAGGCTACAGTCCATGGGGTCACAAAGAGTTAGATACGACTTAGCGACTAAACAACAACCACAAAGCGTTTTGCATGTTTACTCCTCAAAACCACACTAGGTAAGCATCATCATTATCATCCCTGTTTCACAGATGAGAAAACCGGAGAACAAAAATGTGACACGTGAGGTAATTGGCAGAGCTGGGGTTCAAACCCAGATGGTCTAGCTCTGGGGTTTAAGCTGTTATCCATAACATTGTGCTGCCTGGTCCCCTTCACTCAGAGTTTTTCCTGTTCTGCAAGACTATGTTTCATTTCTCCAAGCAAAGGTCTCATTTCCTGTGCTGTTTTGAACTTTCAATCCCTGCATTTTCTCAGACTCCTCATTAGAAGAATCTATGCAAACATGATAGAGTTTACATTTGAACCACACCTCACAATTAACCACGCTGAGACTCAGAGATCTCAAAAGGGACTTTTCCAGAGTCATGCACATAGCAGATGACATTGTGAATTTCTTGAAGACATGAATCTATACCAAACCATGTGTTAACTGCCTAGTTCACCTTGCTCTGTATCCAAGGCAGTGAATCCCCTTAGAAGTCAGTTTTTCTCTGAACCAACCACTCCTCCCTAATTGATGGTCATTTCTATTCCACATCCTTAGCATTTGCTAAACTTTTTCCTTTTACTCTCTTTTTCAATACACTGCATGAAGCTGGATATGTTTTAAAATAAAAACACATTTTCTGCTATTTTTAAGGAAAATAGTCAAGTAAATGAAATTCACATATTTAAACACCCTGTTAAAAATTATAGTTTCAAATGTCTCCTTTTTCAAATACCTTATACAAGTGGCTATCAGAGGTGAACTAGTAAAACTTCAGTTATAGAAGAGAACTAACTCCCTGGGTGAGGAATTAACAGATTGTAGAAGGACTGAGCAGCAGAGGAAGAAGAAAAGGAGAAGCAACAATATAGCCAGATAAGTGATAAATTATGCAATTCATTCCTGTGTAATCAAGAATTGGCTTTAGGTGGATACGGTTAGTAACTTTCTTGGCATGTGAAATGGTTTAGTGAGATTAAAAAGAATATATGTATATTCTGTTTCCAGAATTATGCCAGTTTGGATGCAAATTATGTTCTTTGACTCATAATGCCTATCCTGCCAAGGCAGGACAAAGCTCTATGACCTCGAGACCACTGGCTATGAGCAGGGATTTTGCTGGTCTGATTTTGGATGCACTCATGTGGTGTTTTGACCGACCTTCCTCAGCTGGACTCTGACAAAACTCTACACAACTAGTGCAAACTTGTTTTCCTATTTTTATCGCGAACTTTTTGTTTTCTTCCTTATGTGGGAAATTGATGTTTTCTTAAAAGAGACCATTTTGCCTGTAGGGAAAGAAAGTTAACAATTTTATTTTAGGCATCTACTCTGTGTGAATCAATTGCCACTTTCCTAATTGAGTAACTAAATAATCACTTCCTACACAAATTGCCTAGGGGTATATTTTCATGCTAACAGATACGGGTTAGGTGCATAGCACAGGGAAATTATTTTTGGTAGTATTTGTGGCATACTGTTAAAATAATTACATGTTAGCTCATATAATGGCTTATGTGTATCATAAATATTTTCTAAAAGTATTGAATAAGATAATCCTGCTTACAGGGCTTATGAATTTCACATGTACTCATGAAATTCAAGATAATATCTTTTGTCATACTTGTAATAATTGATCATGGCTATCAACTTCAGAGTTTTTACGATATACCAAACACAATGCTAACTATCTTCCTCACAGTAACCCTATAAATTAAGTACTATTGCATCCATTTCACACATGACAAAATGAAGTTAAGAATGGATGAGTAAGTAGCCCAAAGTCACAAAAAGTGGTGTTGCCTAAATTTAAACCTATATCTATATGATTCCAATGTCATGCTATTACTCACTGTACTATAGAGAGTCTGTGCCCCGGAACAGAGGCTATCTCTGTTTTGTTTTGTTTTTTTCTCTTTTGCAATAAAATACAAACATGTTAAACTTGCTAATAGATTTTCTTGCCCTCCATAAACACTAGTACAATTCTTCAAAATTGAATGAGGTTTAATAAGGAAGATGAATATAGGCGAGATGTTTCTACTTTTCCATTTCCCATTAAAACTTTCATGATGATAAAAGGAGACAAAAACTGACAATAGCAAAAGAAAAAAAATTGTACCAAATTTTCCATGCAATTTCCCTTAAATACATTGTCAATAAGGATAAGTTGAAAAACAAATTATGGGACCATATGTCTTAATTATGTGACCCCAAAGCAAAAGGTGTTCACCAAAGAAAAGAAAAGGAAAAATCTCTGACTCATTTCCCTTTGGTATACCTAACTCCAGAATATGATGGCTAGATTCTGTAGGAATACAAGCAAGTAAATATTTTCGTAGACCTGTAATCCTTTTATATCACTTTCATCAGCTCTTTTCTCTCTTTACTTTTCCATTCTGTTAGTAGGAAGTAGAGAGGAGCATTAAGATAGCATCCAAGGGATGTTTTGTATTTGAAAAAGAAAACACACACACACAAAACTTAAAAGAGACAGGAGAGAGCTGGGACTGTTGAGATGGGTGTGTTTCCTTGTATATGACATGGTTCAGAGAACTTCAGTTGGTTGCCCAGTGCAGCCCAAACACAGCGTCACTTCAGTCCTAGCACAGTCATATGTGATGAATACCCATCAGGCACTACAAACAGAAGAAAAGTAAAATGCTACATTCTGACCTTCAGGCTTAGATTGAGAAGAGGAAAGTTGCCTGAACCAAGTGAAGGAAGGAGTGAACAAAGGAGACAAAGGAAACCAAACTTGGTTGAAAAATGTCGTCCTGGATAGCTCTTCCCTAATCAGTCAGCAAAATAAACAATGGAGCCTCCTAAAACATAAGGGAAAGAAAACACTTGGAAGAGAAGGAAAGAAGGAAAGTTTTCCCTAAAGACCCAGGGAGGTCACGGCTCTGAAAATTCTTTTCTTCAAAATTACATAAGAATTTTGGTCTCAGTGTCCTCACAAAGATCTCAGAGACTATAAAACCAGAGCAGGCATCTCTACAAACAAAAGCGCTGACATAAAGGCAGATTTACAGAGGGTGTTGGCTGAAATAAGAAAAGAATGCAATAGCAAAAATGAAAATCAGCTTTGGGCACAGTAAAAAGCAGAATAGACACTGCAGAGAATTAAGAAAATTATGTGGAATAACAAATTTGAAAAGCCCAGGTAGAACATAAAAGGAAAACACAGAGAGATTAAACATCAGGGGGAAAAAGTATATATACATATGCAGAAGAGAGAGTGTATCCATTCCAAGATTTAAAGTTGTCTGTGAAGCAGAAATGAGAACGCTGAGTGAAAGAAGCTTAAATGAGGATACTCTAAGATGACGCATGAAGACACTGAAAAATGCTGCAGAAATGAAGAAAAAAAAAAATGGTTCTTACAGGGTTTGAAAGTGTTTATTATATTACAGGTTTGATTATTGCTTGTGTAAAAACCCATGTGAAAGCATTCTAAGATATATTCTTTCTGTTAATAGATTCCAACTCAAATATACCTATGTAGATAGGGAGAGTTAGCAATAAGATATTTACTTAGGTATCAAGCAGAATAACCAAGATGGGAGAAATCATGGAACTAGCTGGACATCAGGAATAACTATAACCTTGAATGCAGTCAGAATTCCTTCTCCATCCTCATGTCTGTGTCTCTTAGTATTTTGGGCTGTATTGTTCTCACAGAGTGCAGAATAACTTTCTTCATGTGGCAGAAAACTTGGCTGACTGTAATCATGAGAAAGACATCGAATTCAAGGACAACATCAAAAGCCACAGAGATGAACTCAGTTTGAGTCGAGTGCCTGAACTAGCACCAGAAAAAAGGACATACAGCAGCTCCCAAGCAAGCACGACTGACAAGTCGTAGAGTCACTTCCCAGAGAAAAGGAATTCTCATCCCAGAAAAGGTGACTGGAAGAAGACATCCAGATCAATGAGTATTGTCACAAGACTTGAACATACCACAGGTGGAGCTAGTGGTAAAGAACCTGCCTGTCAATGCATGAGATATAAAAGACACAGGTTCAATCCCTGGGTTGGGAAGATCCCCTGGAGAAGAAATGGCAACCCACTCCAGTATTCTTTCCTGGAGAATCCCATGGACAGAGGAGCCTGATGTACTTACAGTTCATGTAGTTGCAAAGTCAGACATGACTGAAATAACTAGCACACACCCACCAGCTTTATAACAGTGATTAGGGATGTGAAAAAACTATGAAAATCAGCATTAGAAAAGCTGAGATAGAACTTAGGAGAAAAAAATTTTAAAGAAAAGCTAAAGTTAATTCAGAAATAATGACTAAATAAGGGTTATAAGAATGAATGTATATAGTAATGAATGCCTTAAGAGTAATAGAAGATAAAAATAGGAAAAGTTTTAAAATCAAAAGATGTGAAGGGGGACTTCCCTGCTGATCCAGTGGTCAGGAATCTGCCTGCCAATGCAAGGAGCACAGGTTCAGTCCCTGGTCTGGGAAGATTCCATGTGCCATGGAACAACTAATCCACAACTACCGAAGCCAGCATGCCCTAGAGCCCATGCTCCACAGCAAGAGAAGCCACCGCAAGGAGAAGCCTGAGCACCAGAGAACTAGAGAACAGCCTCCGCTCACTGTAGCTAGAAAAAGCCAAGGGCGGCAACAAAGACCCGGTGCAGCCCTAAAAGATAAATATTTTTAAATGATCTAAAGAAAAACAAAAGAAAATGGCAAATACTGAAGTTAGACAAAAAAGTCAGTTCCATTCAGTCGCTCAGTCATGTCCAACTTCTTGCAACGCCATGGACCACAGCACGCCAGGCCTCCCTGTCCATCACCAACTCCTAGAGTTTACTCAAACTCATGTGCATCGAGTCGGTGATGCCATCCAGCCATCTCATCCTCTGTCATCCCCTTCTCCCCTACCTTCGATCTTTCCCAGCATCGGGGTCTTTTCAAATGAGTCAGTTCTTTGCATCAGGTGACCAAAGTATTGGAGTTTCAGCTTCAGCATCAGTCCTTCCAATGAATATTCAGGACTGATTTTCTTTAGGACGGACTGGTTGGATCTCCTTGCTGTCCAAGGGACTCTCAAGAGTCTTCTCCAACAACACAGTTCAAAAACATCAATTCTTTGGCACTCAGCTTCATTTACAATCCAACTCTCATATTCATACATGACTACTGAAAAAACCATAGGTTTGACTAGATGGACCTTTATTTGCAAAGTAATGTCTCTGCTTTTAATATGCTGTCTAGGTTGGTCATAACTTTTCTTCCAAGGAGTTAGCATCTTTTAATTTCATGGCTTCAGTCACCATCTGCAGTGATAATAGAGTCCCTAAAACAGGGGGAAGGGAGACAAAATAAATACAAAAAACTGTAATTCAGGAACACATCCCAGAAATAAAATAGAGTTTAGTTTAAATTATATTTTGAAAGTGCATACCGTGCACTTTATAATATTAAAGAAATCACCCCAAGACACACTTTAGTAAAGTTACAGAACATTAAAAATAAGGAAATAATTCTTTGAGCATCTAGGCAAAAAGAGTAAATTACTTATAAGCAAAAGAAAAATAAACCTTTTTCAAAAGCAACACTTTATGCCAGAAAAAAATGGAATAATATGTTTAAGATTATTAAGGAAAGAAAATATGAAGTACAGATATTTTACCCAGAGAAAATAGATTTTCAAAAAAGGATACAGAGGAATTATCAACATTCAAGAGCTCAGAGACTGTTTCATGGGTCATTCCTAGGTAATCTACTAGAAAACAGGCTTCAGAAAACTAAAATAACTAGAGATATCAACATAAGAACTGGTGGATAAGGTTAAAGTTAACCGTTTATAGAGCTATGGCCAAAATGAAGGTAAAGGAGGTGATATTGTATGTAATGGCCATATGATTTTAAAAATGAAGAAAAGGTACAACTCATAAAGGGAGTGATAAGGAAAAAACATATTCAAAATAACTGTACTTAGTAATTACACTTCTGTGGTAATATTACTGTTATTCTGAGACCACTGTGTGAAATAAAGTAAATGAATAATTATGGGATCTTCAAATTCTATTATTCCCTATGTCCTTGAGAGCTAGGGATTTTGATGGTGGAAGAAAGGGAGATATCAATATAAAACAGAAGAGGTTAAATTAAAAGCCCTATAGCTTTTAATTTAAGCCCTGAAATCTTTGAACTTGTAAGGTTTTCTTAACGTTAGTGTGTATGTGTTTATGTGTGCATGTGTTTATGTGTGCACATGTGTGTGAGTGTTGTGTATTTCTTTTTTTTTTCCCATTTATTTTTATTAGTTGGAGGCTAATTACTTCACAACATTGCAGTGGGTTTTGTCATACATTGACATGAATCAGCCATGGAGTTACATGTATTCCCCATCCCGATCCCCCCTCCCACCTGTTGTGTATTTCTCAGCTTTGTCTACTAAACAGGTTAGAAACAAAAACCTGACCATGTGGACACCCTGATTTTGAATTTCCAGTCTCCAGACTGTGAAAAATATGTGTTGTTTGTAAGTCACCAATCTATGGTATTTTATTATGGAAGCCTGGAAGGACAGAGGCAATTACGTCTTTAATAGCTTCTATACATCTGTCAAGGTAATTTTTTAAAATTTATTTTTAATTGGAGGATAATTGCTTTTCAATGCTGTGTTGGTTTCTGCTGTGTAACAATGTGAATCAGCTATACATACATATATATCCCATCCCTCTTAAGCCTCCCTTCCCACCCTCCCCCCAAGCTGATTATTAATAGCTTCTCTCTGTCACCTTAGAGGACCCTCACTAATATCCAGGAAACTGATTGAACCAGCTTTTAAGTAGAAGTTTGAAGGGGCATTCTTCCAGTTAATATTATTTTTCATCCACACTAATAAGAACGTTCTTCTTCCTTTTAATATCTTAGTCACAAACTCTTGAAATAATATAATAAATGTAAAAAAATACTTAATGAACAAAAAAGTACTTTTAATTTAAGTGATTTGGAACTGATTTGTGTTTCAAAAAAAAACACTTATTTTCAGTTAGAAATTCTCAAAATGTCACTTTTATTGAAGAATTTTGCAGTGCTTTGATGGAATTGATAATGATGATGGTACAATAAAGATGATAATGGTAGTGTGGGTGGCTAAAATTTTAAGTCTCTATGGTATTTGCTTGATGCATTTCTTATTAGTATCTGGGGGGAAAGTGCTGATAAGCTGAAGAATGACCAGAACAAATAAATCTAAGTACTAACAACCTCATTATTAATTCTATACCAAATATTCTTGCATGGAAATGACTACTTTTATAAAATATTGGTCAATGAATTTAAATGGAATTTCACTTCAGGATGAGGATTAGTTGGGAGATTTACCTTGATAAATTTATGTAATTGGCTGTATATCTTTTATTGTTGATTATTTTAATATTTTATGGCACCATTCCCAGCCTTGGATTTTTACCAGTGTGGAAGCATAATTTTCCATTGAAAAGAAGAAGCAGTACCTGATTTGTGACCATGCTTTGTTTCATGTAGGGCCCTTAATCTGAATCAACAAAAGTGGGTCAGGATATAAATCTACATAATTAACTTTCACTTAGTTTTTAAGAGAAAATTGCTATGAATGCATGAACATTTTGCTAAGTATATCAGTCATTTTCAAAATATTCCCAAGAGCTTAATCAGATTCTAATCCTGAATGTAGGGATAATGGTCAACAAAATTATATCTGTCAGTTACACCAATTATCCTTATCCACCCTTATATGAAAGAATAAACACTGAACTGTTAGTTTTTAAAAGTTTGAATTCAATCACCAAAATTTTATTTAAAAGCAACAAAAGAAAACCCACAAATAAATAACCACAAGCTTAAAAACATAATTTAGTTTCTATGGTTAATTACTTACTAAGTCTTGAGGAAGAAAAAGAAGTCTAGAAAAAAATATGACATTCCCAGTCTATCCACTTGGTTTCATTTCTCCCACACAGGACTTTTTTTTAATAGCTAGGTAGATTATTTCCTCATCACATCTGAAATAGTGTGGCCTTACTTCTCAAAATGTTAGAATTGTTCCACTGAGAGAAATCGTCTTACCAATTTTCTTTACTCTTCTCCACTTTTCAAAGACTGAATTTAGCACAAAGTTACTTGCCCAATTTCATTGTAAAACTGACACTTGAAAGCAAACCGTACTTATCTAGGAGAGATGCCAAGCAAATAGGAGTCAAGAAAGCTATTTTAAAGTCTGTTCATTCAGGAAGAACATCCTTGGAAGTAATCTAAGAGATTTTAGGTTGGATTTAAATGATGATAGAAAGCCAGGGAATAGTCATCAGACAACTGCCTGCTTCACCAGCACAGTGTTAAACAGTGACTTTTAGTTTGTTTGCTTATCACTTACTTGTTTACATGTACTAAAAGTTGAACCCACAGCTAGGATTCAAAAGTTTCTGGACACAGTTGAAACACTGATTCTTTTTTTTTTTTTTTTTCCTTTCATTTATTTTTATTAGTTGGAGGCTAATTTACAATATTGTAGTGAGTTTTGTCATACATTGACATGAATCAGCCATGGATTTACATGTGTTCCCCATTCTGATCCTCCCTCCCACCTCCCTCCCCATCCCTTCCCTCTGGGTCTTCCCAGTGCACCAGGCCCGAGCACTTGTCTCATGCATCCAACCTGGGCTGGTGATCTGTTTCACCCTAGATAATATACATGTTTCAATGCTGTTCTCTCAGAACATCCCACCCTCACCTTCTCCCACAGAGTCCAAAAGTCTGTTCTGTACATCTGTGTATCTTTTTCTGTTTTGCATATAGGGTTATCGTTACCATCTTTCTAAATTCCATATATATGCGTTAGTATACTATATTGGTCTTTATCTTTCTGGCTTACTTCAGTCTGTGTAATGGGCTCCAGTTTCATCCATCTCACTAGAACTGATTCAAATGAATTCTTTTTAACAGCTGAGTAATATTCCATGGTGTATATGTACCACAGCTTCCTTATCCATTCGTCTGCTGATGCACATCTAGGTTGCCTCCATGTCCTGGCTATTATAAACAGGAAACACTGATTCTTAAGGAAAGCAGTCAGAAATCTATATCCACGTGTGATTAATGCACTTCTTATAGGGAGGAGATTCACCGTACAAATAGAGTCTGTCAACCTGGCCCACTGACAAAGCCTTGGCAATGATGGGGGACATGAAAATTTAAGTATGGCCAAGAGTGAGCAGAAGACCTATGAGAAAGGGATTTTGTTCCCTGCAGTGTTTTCAGTATATGGAACAATGCCTGCCGCAGTAGAAAACACTCATTAAATATAAATAATGAATTAATGAATGACTCTTCAATCAACTTTTCAAAAATTCATATTTGAATTAAGGTGCTTTAACTATGGGAATCTGTAAGTGGAGAGATGGAGGAGGAAGGGATTGTGAGGGGAAATATAAAATTATTTTCATTTAAAAAAATAATAAGATAATTAGGGCAAAGGGCAGGAGTGCACTAGTACCCTTCTGCAGCAGATCCTGTGGAGCATCACCCAGATTCTCTCCTTCAGGATAAAGGCACTCCCCTCTCCAACCACTGAGAATGTTAGCTCGTGACTTACAGATGAAATCTTTCCTTGAGAACTGACCTCGGTCAAAGGGCGCTATCTCACAGAAATTTATGTTCCCTGTGAGGCAGCCCACATCCAATGACCAGTCAAGACCAGAGCACCTCACAGCTTTGGAGAACAAACTAGTGGTTGGGCAGGGTGGGGACACAATAGCACAATAGGGGAGTGAGAGGCACAGACTCTTGGGTGTAAGATAGGCTGAAGCGTGTATTGTACAACACAGGAGATATGACCGATATTTCGTGATAACTGTAAATGGAGAGTAACCTTTTTAAAATTGCATAAAAACTTTAAAAATAAAATAATAATAGTAAAAAAAAAAAAGGCCAAAGAACACAGCCTGATCCCTTGTCTCAGTACAGGACATATCTGGATGGCGGTCTCAGCGTCTGCCATCCTCAGAGGATTGACAGAAGACCTCGGTGGCAACTGCGTTGCTGCTCAGCCTCTGACTCTGGTCAGTCCCATATACAGTCCATACAAGTGTATCCAAAGGAGAGTGCTCCGCAACCAACCTTGGCAGCCAAACCTCCATCTCAGAGTGTGTTTCCAGGGAACCCAACCTCAGACACAATCAACAGGGCAAAAAATAAAAATGAAGGGGCATTGACTCCACTTTGGAGAACGCAAAGAGGCTTTGGCTAGAGTAACACGGTTATTGCAAATAGTAACTCTGGTGCAGATCTGACAATTTGGTAAACATTTGTGTCATCCTAGAGAGGCACTTCTTGTGGTATGCTGTTAGGAGAACTGGAATTCACTTATACTTCCTTCCCCACCAAGTCCAAAATTGAATTTCTTCTAATTATAAAACTAAGACTTGTTCATTTTAGAAAATTTACATAATATAGCATAAACAAGAATGTAAAAATCATCTGTGATTCTACGACCAATATAAAAGCATTGTTAAAATGGCCTTCCAGATATTTCACTATGGTCTCATCACACACACACATACTTCTCTTTAAAAAAAAAAAAAAAAGTATATATATATATATATACACATATATATATAATATATACTCTGTTCTTTCCCCATTTAGCCAGATAAAAATATCACTTTTGCTGCTTGTTTAATATTTCATTTTATGGCTTACATAGAATATAACCAGCCTTCTACTGATACATTTAGAATTCTCTAATTTTTCAGTATTCTAAATTGTGTTGAAATACTATATATCCTATTCTGTCTGATCAGATTAATTCCTTTGCATTTCTTCCGAGAAGAGAAATTACACTTTAAAAATGAATGTGCATTCTTTGGCATGTTGCTACCTATTGTTAAATTGCTTTCCAGGATATTTTCATCAGTTTATACTCCTACTAATACTTTATGAAAATGGCTCTTCCTCTGACACCTGTCTCATTCTTTCACTTTTTCTAACTTAACATGTAAAATGCAACCCCATTATTTCAATTGACATTTCTATTAAGCAAAGAAGGCATATTTATCATATCAGCATTTGCCACAATTGTAAGAAAATATGCTTTTGATGGCAAAAATTAAGATTTAAAAAGTTTAGATCATGCTGGAACACTAAGCTGAACAAATAAAATGAATTTTAATAGGGGTCAGAATAAGGTTTCAAGATAATACTTTTCAATTAACCACAGAAGAGTGGGATGAAGGAGGTTTTCTTAACAAAGTCAGCATGAAGAAGACCTAGGTATTTAATTGAATGAAAGTTCAGATTGAGCTGATGATGAGCTGTGGCTATCAAACTTCAAGGGAAAGCTTGTTTCTGTTTATTCGAAGCACAGCATCCAAGACAAGGATGATCCCTCACTATTTTGAAATGGCTTCCTAAATCGGAAATATTTTGTTTTGGCCAACATTTTCAAAAGCTTGTTGACCAACCGTAATGCCTCCAGAAGCCAAGAGAATAAAGTATCTATAAAACAGGTCATACGAAGAATAGATGAAGAATAAAATTAAAGATGCCTTGGGACAGGTAAGAATGAACTGGAGGCCATAGAGATTTAACTTGGCTGTCTTTAAACATTTGAAGAGTTGTCATTCAGAGGAAACACATGACTTATTCTATACCACACGAGAAGGCAGAACTAGAAGTCGTGAATAAAGATATGCACAGACAGGTTTTATTTCAGTATTAGGAGGAAATGCCTAATAATGATTAGAGCTGCTCAAATGTGGAATAAAACTGACAGGTCAATTTTTCTTCTCATTAAACCACCACTGAGCCTCTTTTCAGTCCTCGATCATTGAAGTATCTTCTAAGTCTCTTGTGTTCTCAGCCTGCACTGGGACCCTCGTGAGTAGGGGATGGGAGGAGACGGGACTACAATCCGCTTCTTTGCCTGTATCCTCTACCCTTGGCCCTTTTACTAGAAGAAACTATTTCTCTCCCGCCCTAGGAAATGTGATTCAATTTCTGCTTAATACTCTGCTTTCCTACTTTTTCTCAAGTATCTTGTTTTTTAAACACTACCCTGAATTCTAAATAATTTTCAGCATTAACCACACCTTTAAAAAGCAGAAAGAATTCAGATAATTTCATATGGCTCTATCTCACTTTATTGCTTCCTCTAACACTAGACCTTTATGAAATTTGCACTGAGCCCCACCTAATTGTCTCCTCAACACAGTAAGTGATGGAGTTCTCTCTGAATTAGGCTTGCTTCCCCTCTTCTTCCAGGAAATTTCTTTCTTCCCATCCTATCCCCAGGCTGGTTTCCGTACATACAAATGTGGATTCTAACAGTTTCTGTGTGTAAGAAAAAGAAATAGCTTGGTTGATCCCATAGATCTTTCTATCTTTTGACTTGTATGAGGAAAAAATTATGCTTTCTGGGCAAAATTATATCCCGATAGGGATCATACATCCAGTGAAACAAGATGACAAAAAAAAAAAAAAAAAATCTTCACTGGGCCTCTTCTTTCTTTTCTTTTCTTCAAGATGTTATGATTAAAACATTTTATCATTCAAAAGTAGTTTCTCAAAAACAGACTTTAAAATTGCTCTGCTGCTGCTGCTGCTGCTGCTAAGTCACTTCAGTCGTGTCAACTCTGTGCGACCCCATAGACTGCAGCCCACCACGCTCCTCTGTCCACAGGATTCTCTAGGCAAGAAAATTGGAGTGGGTTGCCATTTCCTTCTCCCAAAAACTGCTCAGTTCAGCTCAGTCACTCAGTAGTGTCTGCCTCTTTGCGACCCCATGAATTGCAGTACAACAGGCCTCCCTGTCCATCACCAACTCCTGGAGTTTACCCAAACCCATGTCCATCAAGTCGGTGATGCCATCCAACCATCTCATCCTCTGTCATCCCCTTCTCCTCCTGCCCCCAATCCCTCCCAGCATCAGGGTCTTTTCAAATGAGTCAACTCTTCACATGAGGTGGCCAAAGTATTGAAGTTTCAGCTTCAGCATCAGTCTTTCCAATGAACACCCAGGACTGATCTCCTTTAGGATGGACTGGTTGGATCTCCTTGCAGTCCAAGGGACTCTCAAGAGTCTTCTCCAACACCACAGTTCAAAAGCATCAATTCTTCTGCACTCAGTTTTTTTTTACAGTCCAACTCTCACATCCATACATGACCACTGGAAAAACCATAGCCTTTACTAGATGGACCTTTGTTGGCAAAGTAAAGCCTCTGCTTTTTAATATGCTGTCTAGGTTGGTCATAACTTTTCTTTCAAGGAATAAGTGTCTTTTAATTTCATGGCTGCAATCACCATCTGCAGTGATTTTGGAGCTCAAAAAATAAAGTCAGCTACTGTTACCACTGTTTCCCCATCTATTTCTCATGAAGTGATGGGACCAGATGCCATGATCTTAGTTTTCTGAATGTTGAGCTTTAAGCCAACTTTTTCACTCTCCTCTTTCAATTTCATCAAGAGGCTTTTTAGTTCTTCTTCACTTTCTGCCATAAGGGTGGTGTCATCTGAATATCTGAGGTTATTGATATTTCTCCCAGCAATCTTGGTTCCAGCTTGTGCTTCCTCCAGCCCAGCATTTCTCATGATGTACTCTGTATATAATTTAAATAAGCAGGGTGACAATATACAGCCTTGATGGACTCCTTTTCCTATTTGGAATCAGTCTGTTGTTCCATGTCCAATTCTAACTGTTGCTTCCTTATGATTATACAGTGGAAGTGAGAAATAGATTTAAGGGACTAGATCTGATAAACAGACTGTCTGATGAACTATGATGGAGGTTCATGACATTGTACAGGAGACAGGGAGCAACACCATCCCCAATAAAAAGAAATGCAAAAAAGGCAAAATGGCTATCTGTGAGGCATTACAAATATCTGAGAAAAAAAGAGAAGTGAAAAGCAAAGGAGAAAAGGAAAGATATTCCCATTTGAATGCAGAGTTCCAAAGAATAGCAAGGAGAGATAAGAAAGCCATCCTCAGTGATCAGTGCAAAGAAATAGAGGAAGACAATAGAATGGGAAAGACTAGAGATCTCTTCAAGAAAATTAGACATACCAAGGGAACATTTCATGCAAAAATGGGCTCAATAAAGGACAAAAATGGTATGAACCTAACAGAAGCAGAAGATATTAAGAAGAATACACAGAAGGATACACAGAAGAACTGTACAAAAAAGATCTTCATGACCCAGATAATCACGATGGTGTGATCACTCACCTAGAATCAGATATCTTGGAATGGGAAGTTAAGTAGACCTTTGGAAGCATCATTACAAACAAAACTAGTGGAGGTGATGGAATTCCAGTTGAGCTATTTCAAATCCTGAAAGATGATGCTGTGAAAGTGCTGCACTCAGTATGCCAGCAAATTTGGAAAACTCAGCAGTAGCCACAGGACTGGAAAAGGTCAGTTTTCATTCCAATCCCAAAGAAAGGTAATGCCAAAGAATACTCAAACTACTGCATAATTGCACTCATCTCACACGCTAGTAAAGTAATGCTCAAAATTCTCCAAGCCAGGCTTCAGCAATACATGAACTGTGAACTTCCAGATGTTCAAGTTGGTTTTAGAAAAGGCAGAGGAACCAGAGGTCAAATTACCAACATTTGCTGGATCATCAAAAAAGCAAGAGAGTTCCAGAAAAACATCTATTTCTGTTTTATTGACTACGCCAAAGCCTTCGACTGTGTGGATCACAATAAACTGTGGAAAATTCTGAAAGAGATGGGAATACCAGACCACCTGACCTGCCTCTTGAGAAACCTGTATGCAGGTCAGGAAGCAACAGTTAGAAGTGGACATGGAACAACAGACTGGTTCCAAATAGGGAAAGGAGTACGTCAAGGGTATATATTGTCACCCTGCTTATTTAACTTATACATTGACTTCTAGGCAAAACCACAAAATGTGTTTTTTTTAACTAATTTGAACTTGGATGTGTTGCTAGTGTAACAAAATTAAAAATAATAGTTAACAATTTTCAAACATGTAATATATGCTTATTATTTACCACATTTAATCTTCACAACAATACCATGAGTTAAGTACCTATTATTGTTATCAGCAGTAGCAGCTCTAACAGGTGAGAAAACTCAAGCTTGAACTACTAATTCTTGGTGAAAGGTCCCAATACAGGCCTTTCAAACTCAGACACCCATCCTTTAACCACTGGTCAGTACTTCCTGCAACCCCCCAACTGAATGTCATGTTTCTAAGACAAAGTATCCTGAGTCCCCAGGGGAGATACCAAGAACCCATCACTTTTGTAGCCCTAAAGCAGAATGTGGATTCTACCTGTGCCCAACCATCTCCCTCTTGAGCAAGAAAATGGTGTTCCTCTGTCCTGAGCCAATTAATTGTGGAGAAAGTGAGAGGGAAATCTCAGGCTGCCAGGAGGGCAGGTTTATTACAGGATATTGAGTATAGTTCCCTGTGCTATACAGTAGCATCTTATTGTTTATCCATCCTATATATACTAGTTTGCATCTGCTGACCCAAACTTCTGATTCAACCCTTCCTTGCTCCCCCCATTCCCCTCGTCAACCACAAGCCTGTTCTCTTATGTCTATAAGTCTATTTCTGTTTCATAGATAAATTCATTTGTCATATTTTAGATTCCATATATAAGTGATATCATATGGTATTTGTCTTTCTCTATCTGGCTTATTCACTTAGTATGGTAATCTCTAGGTCCATCCATGTAGCTTCAGATGGCATTATTTACTCTTTTTTAATGGCTGAGTAATATTCCATTATGCTTCCCCAGTGGCTCAGTGGTAAAGAATCTGCCTGCAATGCAGGTATTGCAGGAGATGCAGTTTCGATCCCTGGGTTGGGAAGATCCCCTGGAGGAGGGCATGACAATCACTCCACTTTTCTTGCCTGGAGAATCCCATGGACAGAGGAGCCTGGTGGGCTACAGTCCAGAGGGTCGCAAAGAATTGGACATGACTGAAGTGACCTAGCATGCATGCAATATCCCATTATATACGTTTTGACCAGTATGAGGCAGTACCTTGTTATAGTTTTGATTTGCATTTCTCAAATAATTAGTGATGTTAAGCATCTTTTCATGTGCCTATTGGCCATCTGTATGTCTTTTTTGGAGAAATGTCTATTAATATTTAGGTTCTAAGACCGATTCTAAAAGGGTTTTAATTCTATCTAGTCACCTTCTTAAATAGCACTGCTAAAATCCAGGAAACATAAGCCACAAGCGCAGAATAAAACAGAAAAATTAAGAGTAAGGGAGGAAATTTAGAAGTTTCTTCTCAGTCATGCCTGCATTGACGCTGGAGTAATCTGGAGGTAATTTTTAGGCTTATTAGACTATCACGACTGTCTTTGCTTCGTGTATTACTATAAGGCTTCTATTCAGATTGAAGCATTCTTGCCTTTAGAAAGTCCAAAATTCAAATAACTGTAAACATAATATTTAGAGGAGAAGTTTAGAGAAAATAATGTTAATATTTGAAATCAATTAACATTCCTGTCTACCCACCAGTAATGGAGATTTCACCTGCTGTGAATGTCCCTGTGGGTTATAGAAGCATCTTTGTGTGAATGCAAAGAGTTTGAGGGAGAATGCTCTGTTAAGAACAATTCGCACAGAGAAAACACAACCAGGGGATTCATGAATATGGATGAGCAAAGTCAGAGGTGTCTGCACAATCCAAATGAGACACTTCCCTCCTTAAACTTTGTAAAATGGAAGGCAGCCAAAAAGGATTCTTTTGCAGCCTGATAAGTAGCCAAGTCTTAATTAAATAAGCAGGGCAAAGTAGAGAGCAATTGAAAAATGGAAAAATATAGAGCATAGAGAATTAGCATGCCAGCTTCTGTGATCTACTGAAGTTCCTCATGAATGAGAAATGAGACAGACTTAATGGCATTTGATTTAATTTGTTAATGCTTTACCACAGGGGTATCCTCTGTACAGGCATATTTTCCAAATAAATCATGGGTAGGAATCAACAGACTACAAATGGTTGAAATATTCTTTTTTCTCCCAATTCAGTAAAAAGAACATTCTCTTTGCAAAAATATTATTTCCTCAGATCAATATCCTTATTTTATGAAACAAATAATACATTTTCTGAATAATAGTCCTTAGTACTTAGATATGGGTGATACTTCCACCCCCATTTACTCAACAAGCTTTTTGCTGAGTATCCCGGATGAGCCAGGCATTGGGTAAATAAAGCTCCCATCAAATAAACACATGTTATGCACTCACTATATACATTACATTATTTAATTATCATGACAGCTTGCAAGTGAGACATAACAGTTCCTCTTTATAGATGAGGACAGTGAGGCTCAGAGAGGTTTAACTTCCCCACATTCTCATGCTTATGTTTACTGGTGATTATTGTTGCTTAGTCTCTAAGTCATGTCCAACTCTCTGTGACCCCATAGTCCACTAGGCTCCTCACTCTGTGACCCCATAGCCCACTAGGCTCCTTTGTCCATGGGGTTCCCCAGACAAGAATACTGGAGTGGGTTGTCATTTCCTTCTCCAAAGGATCTTCCCAACCCAAGGATGGAACCCACATCTCCTGCACTTGCAGATGGACTCTTTACCACTGAGCCACCTGGGAAACCCAGGAGCCAGGTATTAAAAGGTAAACTGAGGCACATTTAAAATGTTAAGAGTTTATTTGAGCAAAAACTCATTCTAACAGGGCAGCCCCAAACTAGAAGTAGTTAGGAGCACTCCACCAACATGAGCTTGGGGAGAGGCTTATCTAGAGAAGCTGTGGAAGCAAAGAAAAAAAATTATATGGTGTGCTATAGCTTAAAGCCAAGTTGTCAGATTGTGATTGGTTGTCCTTAGATTTCCATCTCGTAACCTTGAGGCATTTACAAGCTTAGTTTTTTGGAGATGCTTACAGGCTGCCATGGCATTAGAGCAACCTCAGTCTAGTGGCCAGGATGTTTAATTAATCTAACACAGATTTAAAACTTAAGTTTGATTCCAAAGTCCATGATCATTCCATGATACCAAAGTGCTTCCCAAAGACTATGAAGACAAATAGTTCTTGAATAGTTCTACTGGTACTCAGACTTTGCTCAGGGAGTTTATTGTCCTAGTGGAGCTGGCAATGTATTTATAGCAGAGTTTGACCTGATAACTTTGAAACCACAGGCACTGATCTCTTTAGGGCTCAGTTTCTTCATTTATGACATGGGGATGACAATAAGCCTGTGGCCAAGTGGTAGCTGTAGTTTAAATGAGATAATTTGGAGTTTAATTCTCATTTCACAGTTCGGTAGTGACAAGCATTCAGTCTATTATTCTATTCCTTGATTCATGGAGACCCCTCCCCACAGAATTTTATGTGAGAGTGTCCATCCCAGGCTGTTATGTCTGCATGTTGAAAGAGGAAATACTTAGAGGAGAAGTTTAGAGGAAATAATGTTAATATTTGAAATTATTTTTATTTCTTTGTATAACTTCCCTTCTGAATCACTGTGTTTCAGGGTACAATTTTCATAGGATATAAACTCAGAGAGGAAAACATAATCTCTCTTTTAAATTGACTTAAAATTTTTCTATAGATGGATTTACTTCTTTCTCAGTCCCCAATTTTTCCCTGATGACAGAACACTTAATTCACTCACTTCTGGGTAAAACTCAGACAAATTCCTTGATGTATTAGTCAAATCAAGGTCTCAGCAACTCTCAGTCCTTTGAGGTTCCATCTGTCCTCATGTCCTTGTCTGTAGTCCAGACATCTTGGGATCTTGACTTTTGATCCCTGAAAAGTCTTTTCTCTCAAGTGATTATCTCGGCCTTGCATTTGTGAAAGTCTACTTGATAAGTTCAAACACTAAGACTTGCATATTTTTCCTCCTTTAGATTTCTGACAGTGAAACCCTATCCTATGATATGGAATGTGGCCCTCCATGCTGCCTAAATAGGGAGAAAGAATAAGAGGTCCAGAGCAAAAACAACACCTCAGAGACTATGTCAAAATATTATCCTGCTATACAAGACTGAAAACCTACTCAAATTAACAAGTAAAATGGGAAACAAAGTAGCTTACTTTTAGGATATAAGGATTTCATGGACTTCAATATCAAGAAGCAAAAGAGGACTTCCCTGGTGGTCCAGTGGTTGGGAATCCGCCTACCAATGCAGCAGACTCTGGTTCGATCCTTGGTCTGGGAAGATTCCACATGCGGAGAAGCTACTAAGCCCATGTGCCAAGACTACTGAGCCTGTGCTCTAGAACTTGTGCTCCACAAGAGAAGCCACTGCAAAAGGAGGTCCACACACTGCAGCGAGAGTGGCCTCCCTTGCTGCAACCACAGAAAGTCTGCATGCAGTAACGAAGACCCAGCACAGCCAAAATTAAAACTAAAAAAAAAAAGAAAAAGAAAAAGAAAGCTGCAAAAGAGAGCTGAGCTTCTTGAAATGTCAACAACAAAAAAAAACTCAAGGTTCAAATTCACTGTCTCTGTTCTCTTCTTTCTCTCTCCAGGACTCGTGGTTTTCTCTCTTCTGCCTCTTTCTGTGAAACTGCACCATTCTCTCTCTGCTTCCTTTGTTTAACCATCTTGTAAGTAGGCTCTAAACAATTATCCTAACCCCGACTCTATGTGACTTTTCAGTTCAAACCCTGTAGCTGGTTTATGTTGTCACCGAGTGTCTTAACACACAAGTCTCACCAGGGAAACTTAGCGGGCTCCTGTGTTAGAGCTAGACCTCACAGGATGCTGAGCAGTTCGTGACTTAATGGTTTTTGGGTCCTTTATCTATTTCTAGTTCAATAAATGATTGCTATGGCAGGCATCCTGAAACACATCTTTAATACTATCTGATATAGAAGAAAAGTTATCGAAGATATTACATGATAAAAGTAAACAGAAGAATGAGTGAGTCTTATTCAAAAAAAAAAAAATTGCTCTTTTACAAGGCTATGGAGGAAATTACCTTTGACTGCCCCAAGAGCAGTTCTGGAAGTTTCCTAGGTCATAAATCTACCCACATCACTTCTATCTGCCAGTGTTGGAGTATCTAAGAAGAAGGTAATATGTATGTAAATATGTCTGATATTTTGTTATAGATTCCTTCTTGGAGATTAGACACAAGGATTTTAATTTATTTTTCCCTGAAGTAATATTTTCTGCACAAAGATATTAGCTGGGAAGCCTGGAAAAGCTGTAACTGTCAGAATGTCACTGGAGGAGGACAGATGAGAGAGCAGAGGAGTTAGGGGAAGCTAAGAGGCTCTTAGACGACTGTAAAATCTTATTTCTTATTGACTCAGCCTGAGGGCAAGGGCTCTCAAAAGCTTTTCATGGTTGTATTTGGGGGCCTTTGAAATAGGATATTTGACAGAGTTTTCTGTTATACGGGAAGTAACTTGAAAGCAAGGATAACACATTTACGAGGTATGAAGAAGAAATAAAGTTTTTAGGGAAAACATTATCTTAGAATTTATACAACTTTTTAACTAACTGGGTAGTGTTTGTGATAAAATTACTTTTACTGTCTTAAGAAATTGATGGGATTTGTACTTAATGAAGATCATGCCAGAATTTCTCTAAAAATTCAACTTATAATAATTAATATGGCAATATTTTATTTTAGCAAGAAAGACTAAGGAAAGGTAGAAGGGAGACTATATGGAATTAGATTCTAGTAAACCTTAACTTCATTATTTTTAAGGAACTTTATTTCACAGAGCAAACCACAGTTAGCAAATGGATAAAATCTTAAACCAGGAGTCTTAAAATGCTGTGTAAGCATCTTCTTGTATAGCACTATCTGAGAATCTTCCAAGGTGGCTACACTTAGAACCTTGATGACTAATTGTATCAGGAAAGAAGAGAGGGAAGAAGAAGCAGATGAAACAGGCAGGCATTGGCTATAAGCAGTCGAACCATCTTCAAGCTAATTCTCATAAGCAGTTCATTAAGGAAGAAAAGACAGGTAGTGGACATGAAAAGAGAAATGGAAAACTAAAAATAAAATTCTTCCTTGAAGAGAGGAAAAAAAGAGTACATGCCAAGATCTGACCTCAAAGTTCATCAAGTTTGTGTTTTAGGGAAGATAGCTTTTCGAACATACCTCCAATGCTTTAAAAACAAATGCTCTCCTCTTTTGTGATTGCATGTTTCATCTGTAAAAATAATTATAGAAATGTGTTTGCAGTTCTACCACAACTGGTCATCTTTATGTAATTTCTATATGTCAATAACATACGCTGATAGTATGCAAGCCTTAAATAGAGCAAGAACTCTCACCTGTTAGAAAGCATGCTATCGCACAGGTATGCACCATCTGGATTTGGAGTGATGGATCAGTGAGCAGAGTGACTGAGCAAAATGAGAGACCTGACCTTCTGATATGAAAGAAATTAACTTAGAAATTGTACAATCTGAGATACTTTAAAACCTCAGTGGCATTTGAATCAGTGGAGTCCTTGTGTGATCAATATATATTTAATGTATGTGCCTAGTCTTATGTGGAAGAAAAATTCATTAAAAAGTATCCTTTTCCTTCCAAAAGAATTATCCATAATTAGCAGAGAAAATCAATTATAAGATAACCTGCCAGGTTCCTCTGTCCATGGAATTCTCCAGGCAAGAATATTGGAGTGGGTTGCCATTTTTTTCTCCAGGGGATCTTCCTGACCCAGGGATCAAACCTGGGTCTCCTGCATTACAGGTAAATTCTTCACCCCTGAGCCAACAGGGAAGCCCAATTTATATATATATCTTACATATATGTAAGATATATATATGTCTCCTAAATTTATACATTTATATATACACATATATATTTGTGTATGTGTATATATATATATCTCCACGGTACATGGTGGTTCTAGATGTTACCATGTGATTCTTTTGCTAAAAGATGACTTCTGGAAGACAATCTGAAAAGTTAAACAGAGGAAGGGTTTTTGTTTTGCCTTACTGTGTTTTATTAACGGGCAAGTCTTCAATCGTTATTGGTTGCCAATACAATAATGCTCTCCTTAGCTTAAAGGAAAAATTCAACTGAAAAATGTTCCATCTTTCTTCCCAGGTAAGGTAAGCATTCAAAATACATGTACACACATTAAGCCATAGGACTAATATCAGTGGAAATGCTAAGGTTGATCAAGAGTAGCACAAACAGAAAGTCTTCAGAACTAAGGATACCTTAAGTGAATTCCCAGAACCCAGATTTGGAGACAAATAGAGTTCGTGGAATAGGAAGCAATAATCAGACTGTACTCTGGATGAGTGACTTTCAAAATATACCAGTCCCTGAGCTGGAAGCAATAGCATTTGTTAGAAATACAGTTTGCTAGAAGTACAAATGCCCCAGGATCCCCCCTGAGGGAAGGGCTCAGCAAGCTGTGTTTTAACCCACTTTCCAGGTAATTCTGATCCATAATAATGTTTGAGAACTGCTATCCTAAATGAATTCTAGAGACAGAAATGGGGAGAGGAAACACCAAACTTTCTGTGTGGCTCTACCCAATTTCAGTGAATTCTTGTTAGGATGTTTTAGGTCAAGGTTAAGAGGCATTTGGCTAGCTCATGTCCTTCAGACAGGCCATGCCTGTGGTAGGTCACTGACAGTCTACATGAAGATCTTTCTGGGACAGGTCCCCATTCCTCCTCCCATTAGACTTGACCTTTGGGACAGTGGCCTATGCCATAAAGCATGACCATAAACTGCTGAGTTTATACAGGCTAAATTTCCCAAGAAAACGTGCAGGCCCTGAAATATAGTTAGTATTTCAATAAATTAATATTTACTCCTTTGATGATTGTGTTGCATGATTATAGGAATTTGCTCAACTTTTTTGAAGATTGATTTCTTTTTTCCCTGACGATGGTCATTTTCCCCACTAATTTTGATTGGAAGGCATCTGCTCAGCTATAGGACTCCACTTACAGCTGAAATAGGCCCATTGCCATTTCCTTCCTTTAGACAATTTTGTCATCTTCCCAAATCTCTAAATACTACCCTCAAAACATGTATCTTCCTTAAAGAAATTAGATCCATTAGACTTTACATCTTCCAGGCAGACGGGCACAGCAACCTACAAGTGTGTCTCAGACACAGGGCTTCCCTTAAGCCCTGGCTATTGCTACATTAATGGAAAAGCCCTTTGAAGTGGGTCAAAATGTAATTTGTCAATGGAAGGATGACAAAACCCCTAAACTGGAAAAATATCAAAAAGCAAAACCTGAGATTGACCGCTTCACATGTAACGTTTGTGTTTTATTTTCACTTTAGAGCAATAAGCTGATGGAGATTGCTTGTCAGGTCTTGTGGGCTTTCATCAGGTCCTTCCCTTACAGACCTGAGCAACAGCACCTGAAAAGGTTGCTAACACAATATCAGACGGACCAGATATTGTTCTGATGCACAGCCTTCTCCACCGGACCACACAGGAAGCAAGTAGCTGGAGGCTGCAACTCACCTCCTATCTTTCTCTGGACCTTTCTACACATCAAACACCTTCTGCTACTGTTCCTATTTTATGAGCAGAGCAAAGTTTAATTGTCTACACAGCCTGCTTGATTACGTTCACAATGAGAATAATCATAGTACTTGGTAACTGCACGGTCCTTTACAGAGCATTTTTACAGGCATTATTATTATTGCTATCATTACAGTGGACACCATTTTATTCAGCAGTTGCTCTGCGCCAGATATAGCATTAAGTGGTTGCTATATGAAATTTCACTTACAGATTTGGTATCCACAATGAGTTGTGAGATATATGGAGGAATATCATTTTCCAATTTATGTGGAAATTCAGGTTAAAAGAGGTTTGTGAATTGCCCAAAGCCACAGAATCAGCACATAACAAATTAGAATTAGAATTCATTCTTTGACCTTTAATTATTCCTTTAAAACTTCATTTATAACATTCATTGAACTCCTATTAATATAATGTTCCAAACACGTGCTAGGTGCCAAGGCTACAGAGATAAATACCATGGATCTGCATTTGTTTAGAAACTACAGCCTGGTTCATTAGTTTTCTTAAGAAATAATTAGAGTGCTTAATGATTATCAGGCCCCCTAGAAACAATGAATAAGAAAGACCTTCCCTGCATAAAGCTGTTTCTTTCCTGCAAAAATTAAAGTGGTTCTTAAATCTCACTGTGCGTGAAAATACCTAGGGAGCTGGTTTAAAATGCAGATTACTAGGCCCAATCCCCAAAGCCAAGAAAGTATCTTTTAAACCAGTATCCCAAGTAATTTCCATACAGGTTCTCTACAGACTACTCATGGAGGAACCCAGTTGTGGTGAATGAGACGAAAACAGAGGCCATGTGAGGAGAGTGGGAAAGATGCTACTGCTGACTTAAAAATAGTCACAACCTAAAAGCTGAGAGTTGTTTTATTCAGTGGGAAGGTTTTAGAGAAGTTTGCAATGAAGGGCAGGTAGTCTGACCATCAAAAGTATTTTTGTGAATTAAAGAAAACCAGATATCTCAAGCTAAGGAATTTAGTGCTTCTCTATGTGTGGGAAGATGCAAGAGTCTGGGTTCACTGAAATCATTTCTTTCATAGGCATCTCTGCTATCTGGGGCCAGTATCCTGCATTTTCCTCAGTGCTCACCTTAGGGAGTGGCTACAGCCTGATGGTTGCCAGATAGCAGGTATTGTTCTCTTTCTTGGTTGCCCTGGAGGGATGGAATCACTGATGACTGTGACATACTTGTTTATTGATATGGTAGGAAATACTCCATTTCTCACTACAATGTGAATAAGTCCCCAGTGCTGACTACTGGCCTAGCATAGAATAGGGGTCCCAGTCCAGCTGGGGAGAAGGTAAGAGGAACAAAGGACTTGAGGCTGTGTTAACACAAGTTCATGTGCCTAACACACAGTGAGACCAAACAAACTGAAATGTTGACGTTTGAAACAGAGAAAAGTTTATTGCAGGGCCATGTAAAGAAATGAAGTGGCTCATGCTCTGAAAATTCTTGAGCTCCAAGAATGGTTTCAGCAAAGCTTTTTTTTTTATAAAAAGGGCAGATGGTGGGGAGGCTGCAGGGTACAAGATCAACTCACACACTATATATCCCTGATTGGCTAATGGTGAGGCAGCAGGGTGGTGTCACAGAGGTTAACATTATCAACCTTAGGGTCCAGGAGGCCTGGGAATATGTGCTCACAGTCATCAAGTAGTTCTTCCATTGGGTGGGGTGGTTTTCACATCTGTAAAACAACCCAGGAAATTTGCATCAAATAATTTCACTCACTATTATCTAGGTACTTCAGGGAGGAGCTGAAGCAGAGGATATGGGGGAACGCCTGTTCTGAGAAGGCCCTTTAGAGTCTTGCTCAGTTACAACCACAGATAAAACTCAGCCTGTCAGTTCAAGTTCTAATCCCATTTACTGGCAGAATGAGTCTCAAGGAATAATGACTCTCCTCTTTTGGAGACTGGCTCATACAGAAGAGGAATTTTGGAATTAGGCTTAACTAAATCCAAGTGGCATAAACTTCTCCCACAAAATTGACTGAGGACAATTTACTTATATTCTCTGATTCTTAGTTTCTTCATCTCTTAAATGGACATGACGTTTCTTAGAAGCTCATTATATTAGGTAGGTGCTATTATTGTTCATTTCTTTGCATTGATCACTGAAGAAGGCTTTCTTATCTCTCCTTGCTATTCTTTGTAACTCTGCATTCAAATGGGAATATCTTTCCTTTTCTCCTTTGCTTTTCACTTCTCTTCTTTTCACAGCTATTTGTAAGGCCTCCTCAGACAGCCATTCTGCTTTTCTGAATTTCCTTTCCATGGGGATGGTCTTGATCCCTGCCTCCTGTACAATGTCACAAACCTCCAGCCACAGTTCATCAAGCACTCTGTCTATCGGATCTAGTCGCTTAAATCTATTTCTCATTTCCACTGTAAAATCATAAGGAATTGATTTAGGTCATATGTGAAGGGTCTAGTGCATTTCCCCACTTTCTTCAAGTCTGAATTTGGCAATAAGGAGTTCATGATCTGAGCCAGTCAGCTTCCGGTCTTCTTTATGCTGACTGTATAGAGCTTCTCCATCTTTGGCTGCAAAAAATATAATCAATCTGATTTCGGTGTTGACCATGTGGTGATGTCCATGTGTAGAAATAGAGGAAAACAATAGAATGGGAAAGACTAGAGATCTCTTCAAGAAAATTAGAGATATGAAGGGAACATTTCATGCAAAGATGGGCTCAATAAAGGACAGAAATGGTATGGACCTAAGAGAAACAGAAGATATTAAGAGGTGGCAAGAATACACAGAAGAACTGTACAAAAAAGATGTTCATGACCCAGATAATCACGATGGTGTGAGCACTCATCTAGAGCCAGACATCCTGGGATGTGAAGTCAAGTGGGCCTTAGGAAGCATCACTATGAACAAAGCTAGTGGAGGTGATGGAATTCCAATTGAGCTATTTCAAATCCTGAAAGATGATGCCATGAAAGTGCTGCACTCAATATGCCTTCAAATTTGGAAAACTCAGCAGTGGCCACAGGACTGGAAAAGGTGTTTTCATTCCAATCCCAAAGAAAGGCAATGCCAAAGAATGCTCAGACTACCACACAATTGCACTCATCTCTCACGCTAGTAAAGTAATGCTCAAAATTCTCCAAGTCAGGCTTCAGCAATAGGGGAACCATGAACTTCCAGATGTTCAAGCTGGTTTTAGAAAAGGAACCAGAGGAACCAGAGATCAAACTGCCAACATCTGCTGGATCATCGAAAGACCAAATGAGTTCCAGAAAAACATCTATTTCTGCTTTATTGACTATGCCAAAGCATTTGACTGTGTGGATCACAATAATCTGTGGAAAATTCTGAAAGAGATGGGAATACCAGACCACCTGACCTGCCTCTTGAGAAACCTGTATGCAGGTCAGGAAGCAATAGTTAGAACTGGACATGGAACAACAGACTGGGTCCAAATAGGAAAAGAAGTACATCAATGCTGCATATTGTCACCCTGCTTATTTAAATTATATGCAGAGTACATCATGAGAAATGCTGGGCTGGAGGAAGCACAAGCTGGAATCAAGATTGCCAGGAGAAATATCAATCACCTCAGATATGCAGATGACACCACCTTTATGGCAGAAAGTAAAGAGGAACTAAAAAGCCTCTTGATGAAATTGAAAGAGGAGAGTGAAAAAGTTGGCTTAAAGCTCAACATTCAGAGAACTAAGATCATGGCATCTGGTCTCATTACTTCATGGCAAATAGATGGGGAAACAGTGGAAACAGTGGCTGACTTTATTTTTCTGGGCTCCAAAATCACTGCAGATGGTGATTGCAGCCATGAAATTAAAAGATGCTTACCCCTTGGAAGGAAAGTTATGACCAACCTAGACAGCTTATTGAAAAGCAGAGACATGACTTTGCCAACAAAGGTCCATCTAGTCAAGGCTATGGTTTTTCCAGTGGTCATGTATAGATGTAAGAGTTGGACTGTGAAGAAAGCTGAGCACCGAAGAATTGATGCTTTTGAACTGTGGTGTTGGAGAAGACTCTTGAGAGTCCCTTGGACTGCAAGGAGATCCAACCAGTCCATCCTAAAGGAGATCAGTCCTGAGTGTTCACTGGAAGGACTGATGTTGAAGCTGAAATTCCAATACTATGGCCACCTCATGTGAAGAGTTGACTCATTGGAAAAGACCCTGATGCTGGGAGGGATTGGGGACAGGAGGAGAAGGGGATGACAGAGGATGAGATGGCTGGATGGTATCACCAACTCGATGGACACGAGTTTAGGTAATCTCCAGGAGTTGGTGATGGACAGGGAGGCCTGGCATGCTGCAATTCTTGGGGTCGCAAAGAGCCAGACATGACTGAGTGACTGAACTGAATTGAACTGATTGTTGTTCTAAGTTGTGTCCGACTCTTTGTGACCCCGTGTACTGCAGCAGACAAGGCTGTCCTTCACTATCTCCCAGAGTTTGCTCATACTCACATCCATTGAGTTGATTTTGCTATCTAACCATCTCACCCTCTGTCACCCCCTTTAGTTAGGATAGGAAAAAGGAATCCACAATTATAGAGAAAGTAGGGCCTAGAAGGCAGACAAAGAAAGGGAAAAGATTGAGAAAAGAGACAAAGGAAGAAAATCCCAGGACAGGAATGGGAACCTCCAGAGGAAAAAACATACCCAAATATGCTCCTTTCCTGATTGGTAGGGGGTACAAGCCTTATTTTACATAGGGCAGAAAAACAATGCTTCCCACGTGGCACTAATGGTAAAGAATCTTCCTGTCAATGCAAGAGACACAGGAGACACAGGTTCAATCTCTGGGTCAGGAAGATCCCTGGAGGAGGAAATGGCAATACTCCAGTAGTCTTGCCTGGAGAATCTCATGGACAGAGAAGCCTGACAGGCTACAGTCCATAGAGTGGCAAAGAGTCAGACATGACTGAGTGATGTAGCTAGCACATACAATCAGGCTCCAGGAAGAGGAGACAAGAAGTATAAACACAAAAGTCAAGACGGGTCAAGGCCACTCCTACAGAGTCTGCCCACTCTCATGTCTTGGGGTTGTACTATTCCTGCCTGCTTAATAAAATTCTGCCTGTTTGAGCTGTAACACTGTCTGTCCCTTCAAATCTTTGCTGCCAAAACCGAGGAAAAAACCTACTCAACAATTATAGGAATCAGAAATAAAAGAGAGCTATTGTTAATATTATTTTCTCATAAATTTAATCATTATTATATAAAAAAGAGAAAAATATTTTATATCTTTTTAAAACAAATTTAACATTTAAAACAGCTAAAATATTTTGGCTTATAATACACAATGTAATAATGATAAGAATGAACTTACAATTCAAAACCATGAGAAGATTCCACAATCCTTAGGATTCTAAGGATGCTCAGGAGGACCATCTTGAAAGGCTTGGTGTTCAACAACATGTTCTGGTAAAAGCCCAAAGGATGCCACATTAAACCTTTCCTTTTACATGGGTAACAGCATCCAGGCTCCACTACCACAAAGAATAGGGCAAGGAAACATGAAAGGCTGGCAGGCAGGTCCTATGTTTCTTCCTCTGGTAGGATCTCCTGAACCAAAAAGAAGTCTTCTAAATTGTCCTAGAGTGAGTTCCCTGCATCTGATAGCTGAATGTGTTAACATACATGGAGTGCGACAGAACAAGGTAGGAATTTCACTGCCAAGCATTTATGGCACACAGCACGGATGTGCACAGTTGGTAAGCAAAAATATTCATCAAAGAGTTAAATATATTATATATGCCTGTAGAATTGTTGTTGTTGTTTTTCTGTTGCTAAGTCATGTCCACTCTTTTTGACTTCATGGACTGCAACATGCCAGGTTCCTCTGTCCTCCACTATCTCTTGGAGTTTGCTCAAATTCATATCCATTGAATTCGTGAGGGTATCTAACCATTTCATCCTCTGCTACTCCCTTCTCCTTTTAGCTTCAGTTTTTCCCAGTATCAGGGTCTTTTCCAATGAGTCTACTTTTTACATCACATGACCAAAGTATTGGAGCTTCAGCATCAGTCCTTCCAGTGACTATTCAACATTGATTTCCTTTAGGATTGACTAGTTTGATCTCCTTTCAGTCCAAGAGACTCTTAAGAGTCTTCTTCAGCACTCAACCCTCTTTATGGTCAAATTCTCACATCTATGCATGACTACTGGAAAAAAACATAGCTTTGACTACACGGACATTTGTCAGCAAAGTGATATCTCTGCTTTTTAATATGCTGTCTAGGTTTGCCATAGCTTTCCTTCCAAGGAGCAAGCATCTTTTAATTTCATGGCTGTGGTCTCTGTTTGCAGTGATTTTGGAGCCCAAGAAAATAAAATCTGTCATTTTTCCACTTTTCCCCCATCTATTTGCCATGAAACAATGGGACCAGATGCCATGATCTTTGTTTGTTTGTTTGTTTGTTTGTTTTTAATGTTTTAAGCCATTTTTTTCACTCTTCTCTTTAGCCTTTATAAGAGACTCTTTAGTTTCTCTTCAGTTTCTGCCATAAGGGTGGTGTCATTTGTGTATCTGAGATTATTGATATTTCTCCCTGAAATTTTAATTCCAGCTTGTGCTTCATCCAACCTGGCATTTTGCTGGATGTACTCTGCATATAAGTTAAATAAGCAGGGTGACAATATACAGCCTTGATGTAATCCCTTCCTGATTTGGAACCAGTCTGTTGTTCCATGTCCAGCTCTAAGTGTTGCTTCTTGACCTGTGTACAGATTTCTCAGGAGGCAGGTAAGGTGGTTTGGAACTCCCATCTCTTGAAGAATTTTCCACAGTTTGTTGTGATCCACACAGTCAAAGTCTTTGGCATAAGCAACAAAGCAGAAGTAGATGTTTTTCTGGAATTCCCTTTTTTCTCCTTGATCCAACATTTGTTGGCAATTTGATCTCTGGCTCCTCTGCCTTTTCTAAACCCAGATTGTACATCTGGAAGGTTTCTGTTTACATACTGCTGAATCCAAGCTTGAAAGATTTTGAGCATGACCTTGCTAGCATGTGAAAAGAGCACGATTATACCGTAGTTTGAAGATGCTTTGGCATTCTCTTTCCTTGGGATTGGACCTTTTCCTGTTCTATGTCCACAGAGAATGGGGGGAAATACTGAATAGCTGTTAAAATGGTAAGTAGATTTATAATTCTAACATGAAATAATATTTGGAATACATTAAATTTTAAATATGTTTCAGAAGAGTAGTTAAATTGAATCCTGTTTCTGTACAGGGAAAAGGTTAGACCTATTGAGCAGGAACAACTAAATTCTCACTAAAATGTTTATTCCCATCTTTTTCCTGGAGCTGTTCAAAAGGCTTTCCATGTTTTATACAATTTAATTAATAAACAGCCCTAGGAACAGGTACTCATTATCTGTATTTTATGCATGAGGAACCTGAGGCACAGAGATGTTAAATAAGTTTCCCAAGGTCACCCAAGTAGTGAATGGTGTAGTGAGGTCATATAGTTCTATCCAGTGAAATGTGAACAGAGGTGTAAAAATGCTCTACTCCCAAACAAAGCCCATAAAAATCTTTCCTCATTGTCTCCTCCATGACCCTAACCAATTGACCTGGCTAAAGACCATACCTGCCAGAGATGCACAGAGGGCTCAAATGTACCTGTGCACACCAGTACCCAGAAACCACACAGAGAATGAGACAGAACTGTGTTTGAGTGTCTCCTGAGGAGATAAGTGTCAGCAGTGGACTGCTGCAGGGGCAGGGGCTCTATGTGCAGTAGACCTGGGTTTGGCATAAGCCCTCTTGGAGGAGGTTGCCATTAACCCCACCACAGAGCCACCAGAACTTACACAGGACTGGGGAAACAGTCTCTTGGAGGGCACAAACAAAACCTTGTGTGCCCCAGGACCCAGGAAAAAGGAGCAGTGACCCCACAAGAGACTGACCCAGACTTGCCCATGAGCGTCCAGGAGTCTCTGGCAGAGATGTGGGTTGGCAGTGGCCTGTTGCAGGGTTGGGGGCACTGAGGGTAGCCGTGTGTGCATGGGACCTTTTGAAGGAGGTCGCCATTATCTTCATTACCACCACTATAGTTTGGCCTCAAGTCAAATAACAGGGAGGGAACACAGCCCCTTCCATCAACAGAAAATTGGATTAAAGATTTATTGAGCATGGCCCCACCCATCAGAATAAGACCCAGTTTCCCCCTCAATCATTGTCTCCCATCAGGAAGCTTCCATAAACCTCTTATCCTTCTCCATCAGAGGGCAGACAGACTGAAAACCACAATCACAGAAAACTAACCAATCTGATTACTTGGACCACAGCCTTGTCTAACTCAGTGAAACTATGAGCCATGCCATGTAGGGCCACCCAAGACAGATGGGTCATGGTGGAGAGTTCTGACAAAACGTGGTCCACTGGAGAAGGAAATGGCAAACCACTTCAGTATTCTTGCCTTCAGAACCCCATGAAGAGTATGAAAAAGCAAAAAGGATACTGAACGAAGAACTCCCCAGGTCGATTGGCACCCAATATGCTACTGGAGATCAGTGGAGAAATAAATCCAGAAAGAATGAAAAGATGGACCCAAAGCAAAAACAACACCCAGATGTGGATGTGACTGGTGATGGAAGTAAAGTCTAATCTGTAAAGAGCAATACTGCATAGGAGCATGGAATGTTAGATCCATGAATCAAGGCAAATTGGAAGTGGTCAAACAGGAAATGGCAAGAGTGACCATTGACATTTTAGGAATCAGCAAACTAAAATGGACTGGAATGGGTAAAATTAACTCAGATGACCATTTTATCTACTACTATAAGCAAGAATCTCTTAGAAGAAATGGAGTATCCATCATAGTCAACCAAAGAGCCCAATGCAGTACTTGGGTGCAATCTCAAAAATGACGGAATGATCTCTGTTCGTTTCCAAGGCAAACCATCCAATATCACAGTAATCCAAGTCTATATCCCTACCAATAATGCTGAAGAAGCTGAAGTTGAATGGTTCTATGAAAACCTACAAGACCTTCTAGAACTAACACCCCAAAATGATGTCCTTTTCATTATAGGGGGCTGGAATGCAAAAGTAGGAAGTCAAGAAACACCTGGAGTAACAGGCAAATTTGGCCTCAGAGTACAGAATGAAGCAAGGCAAAGGCTAATAGAGTTCTGCCAAGAGAACGCACTGGTCATAGCAAACACCCTCTTCCAAAAACACAAGAGAAGACTCTACATATGGACATCACCAGATGGCCAACACCGAAATCAGCTTGATTATATTCTTTGCAGCCAAAGATGGAGAAGCTCTATACAGTCTGCAAAAATAAGACGGGGAGCTGACTGTGGCATAGATCATAAACTCCTTATTGCCAAATTCAGATTTAAACTGAAGAAAGTAGGGAAAACCACTAGACCATTCAGGTATGACCTTAATCAAATCCTTTACAATCATACAGTGGAAATGAGAAATAGTGCTCACTTCGGCAGCACATATACTGAAATTGGAACGATCCAGAGAAGATTAGCATGGCCCCTGTGCAAGGATGACATGCAAATTCGTGAAGTGTTCCATATTAAAAAAAAAAGAAATGAGAAATAGATTCAAGGGATTAGATATGATAGACAGAGTGCTTGAAGAACTGTGAATGGAGGTTTTGTGACATTATACAGAAGGACATCACCAAGATGACATTATACGTCAAAACCATCACCAAGAAAAATAAGTGCAAAAAGGCAAAATGGTTGTCTGAAGAGGCCTTACATATAGCTATGAAAAGGAAAGAGGCGAAAGGCAAAGGAGAAAAGGAAAGATATACCCATGTGATTGCAGAGTTCCAAAGAATAGCAAGGAGAGATAAGAAAGCCTTCCTCAGCGATCAACGCAAAGAAATAGAGGAAAACAATAGATTCAGGAAGACTAGAGAACACTTCAAGAAAATTAGAGATACCAAGGCAACATTTCAGGCAAAGATGGGCACAATAAAGGACAGAAATGGTATGGACCTAACAGAAGCAGAAGATATTAAGAAGAGGTGGCAAGAACACACAGAAGAACTATACCAAAAAAAGATCTTCACAACCCAGATAATCACGATGGTGTGATCACTCACCTAGAGCCAGACATCCTGGAATGTGAAGCCAAATGGGCCTTAGGAAGCATCACTACAAACAAAGCTAGCGGAGGTGATGGAATTCCAGTTGAGCTATTTCAAATCCTAAAAGATGATGCTGTGAACGTGCTGTGCCCAATACACCAGCAAATTTGGAAAACTCAGCAGTAGCCACAGGACTGGAAAAGGTCAGTTTTCATTCCAATCCCAAAGAAAGGCAATGCCAAAGAATGTTCAAACTACTGGACAATTGCACTCACATAACTAGCAAAGTAATACTTAAAGTTCTCCAAGCCAGGCTTCAACAATAAGTGAACCACGAACTTCCAGATGTGCAAGCTGGATTCAGAAAAGGCAGAGGAGCCAGAGATCAAATTGCCAACATCTGCTGGATCATCAAAAAAGCAAGAGAGTTCCAGAGAAACATATATTTCTGCTTTATTGACTATGCCAAAGCCTTTGACTATGTGGATCAAAACAAACTTTGTAAAATTCTTTAAGAGATGTGAATAGCAGACCACCTTATCTGCCTCCTGAGAAATGTGTATGCAGGTCAAGAAGCAACAGTTAGAACTGGACATGGAACAACAGACTAGTTCCAAATCGGGAAAGGAGTACATCAAGGCTGTATATTGTCAACCTACTTATTTAACTTAAATGCAGAGTACATCATGAGAAATGCTGGGCTGGATGAAGCACAAGCTGGAATCAAGATTGCCAGGAGAAATATCATTAACCTCAGATACGCAGATGACACCACCCTTATGGCAGAAAGTGAAGAAGAACTAAAGAGCCTCTTGATGAAACCGAAAGAGGAGAGTGAAAAAGTTGGCTTAAAACTCAACATTCAGAAAACATTCAGCAAAGATCATGGCATCTGGTCCCATCACTTCATGACAAATAGATGGGGAAGCATGAAAAAAGTGACAGCCTTTATTTTGGGAGGCTCCAAAATCACTGCAGATGGTGACTGCAGCCATGAAATTAAAAGACATTTGCTCCTTGGAAGAAAAAGAGAATATTAAAAAACAAAGACATTACTCTGCCAACAAAGGTCCATCTAGTCATAGCTATGGTTTGTCCAGTAATCATGTATGGATATGAGAGTTGGACTATAAAGAAAGCTGAGTGAAGAATTGATGCTTTTGAACTGTGGTGTTGGAAGAAGACTCTTGAGAGTCCCTTGGACTGCAAGGAGATTCAATCAGTCCATCCTAAAGGAGATCAGTCCTGGGTGTTCATTGGAAGGAACTGTTGAAGCTGAAACTCCAATACTTGATGCAAATAACTGACTCACTGGAAAAGACCCTGATGCTGGGAAAGATTGAAGGTGGGAGGAGAAGGGGGTGACAGAGGATGAGATGGTTGGATGGCATCACCGACTCAATGGACATGAGTTTGAGTAAACTGTGGGAGTTGGTGATGGACGGGGAGGCCTGGCATGCTGCAGACAATGGGGTCTCAAAGAGTCAGACACGACTGAGCGACTGAAGTGAACTGAAAGACCACTGTTCTGCAAATTTGAAATGTATGTCTTAGAAGTGGTAGAGCCACCACCATCCTAAGTGCCTGAGTGACTGCAGTTCAATCATGTTACACATGCAAGAAATAAATTTTTCTAATTTGGAGCTATTAAATATTTGGCATCTATGTATCACAAGTATTGGTGTACCTTAACTAACACATGTATATATCATAATACCATGGGCTAAATGTAAACTGCCATGGAGTGAATGTTTCTATTCCCCCAGATTAATATATTGAAATCTTAACACCCATGTGATGGTATTAGGAATGGAACATGTGGGAAGTGATTAGGTCATGAGGGTGGAGCCCTCATGAATAAGATTAGTGTGCTTATGAGAGAGGAAACTATCTCCCTAGTGCTCTTCACTTTAGAAGGACACAAAGTCAGCCTTCACCAGATACTGAATCTGCTGTGCCTTGAACTTGGACTTCACAGCCCCCAGAACTGTGAAAAACAAATGTTTGTTATTTAAAATGTCTAGTTGATGGTAATTTGTCACAGCAGACTGAACAGACTAAGACCTAAACTAAATGAATGATATTTTTGGTCATTGTTTTTCATTGCCATAATTCCAAGACCAAGAATAGTGCCTGATATTAATAATTAAAAGGCATTCAATAAATATTGGTATTTGTTAAATATGTATGTGTTACTTTTTGAGAACAGAACTCAGGTGAGTAGGATAGAGGGGGTGGGAAGGTGAGGGACAGGAGACTTCTTTTTTTCTTCACATATTTCTACAGAGTTTAATTTTACAAATCAGCATATATTAATTTTATCATAAAAAATTTTAAAATAGGTTAAAGATGATGGATATATGCCTCAACTCTTAAAGAATTACATCACCGAGGTCAAAGGCCCTGCTCTTGAGAGATAGAATACCTTGCTGGTTGGATTACTGGCCTGACCCACTTAGCAGTTGTTAGGGCTCTGGAGGAATTGAACCCACGTGGCTGGGACTCAAACCTAGCCAAAACCCACAGTGCCTGGTTTTAGGACATAATGAATCTCAGGTTCTTGATGTCTCATCACAGAAAGAATTCAGTGAGAGGCAAAGTGAGAGGTAAGAAGTGGTTTTATTCAGATTCAGAGAGAAGCACACTCCATAGACAGAATGTGGGCCATCGCAGAGGGCGAGTGCAGCGTGATTAGTTTTTACACTGGGTAATTTCATATGCTAATGAGCTTCCCCGCGGCTCAGATGGTAAAGCATCTGCCTGCAATGTGGGAGACCCAGGTTTGATCCCTGGGTCGGGAAGATACTCTGGAGAAGGGAATGGCAACTCATTCCAGTATTTTTGCCTGGAAAATTCCATGGACAGAGGAGCCTGGTAGGTTACAGTCCATGGGGTTACAAAGAGTCGGACAGGACTGAGCAACTTCATTTTTTCACTTGCAATGAGTGGGAGGATTATTCCAACTGTTTTTGGAAGATTTCCAGGATTTGGGCCACTACCCACTCCTTGGTCTTCTAACAGTGTACTGTCAGGATGCCTCTGGGTGTGTCATTTCACTTGCTGATTGAGGATTAAGGGTCTAGAGTTGTCTGCCCTCTTGGTCCCATTTGATTCTAATTGGTTTATGTTGTGTCCTTGGGCTATGTCATTCTTTCAAAAGTTGTGCCCTGCCTCTTTTCCTTCTGTTACAGAATCACTATTGTGATGATCACTCTTTGTCAAATTCCATCTCGGTGGCATAACTGGTAGAGGTGGCTGGGCTCTAGCTCTGCCCCTGTGTGGATATATTGGAGTTAATCACCTCCAGGATTCAGTGCAAACCTCCCCATCTCTCCTGCAACTCCATGGGAAGGCATGATCTAAAAGGGAAACCTGTAGGTACCTATTCTGTGAAGCTTAACATCAAAAGAAAGGGCACCCAGATGACTGACATTTTATTTGTTCATATTTCTATGGTCATATCTACTGAGCATCAAGTAACTATTCAAAAGCTGAAAAATCCCCTGTGGCTTTCTGCGTGGTGCCAAGTCTGCTATTATATTTGTAATTTTCTGGATTGATAAGTATTTTGGTCATGCAGAGACACAACTGGTAGTAATATTTGCTCCATGCAACTAAAAAATTTTCATGACTATTACATTTAAACAAGTGCTGGAATATGAATCTGAAGATTAAATATCTGCCACTTACACACTGTATGATCTTTGGATAAGAATTGCCTGAAATCCCTGCTTAGCCTGAGGGAAGCCTTAAATCCTCTCTTAGTCTTCTTTGCATCTATATCTCTTGTGACAGTGATTAAATAACAAGAAAACCTTTGAAAAATTTTTAAATGCTGTAATAGTATATTGGTCTGGAAGCCCTTCTGGAGGAGAGTATGACAACCCACTCCAGTATCCTTGCCTGGAGAATCCCATGGGCAGAGGAACCTGGTGGGCTGCAGACCATAGCGTCACAAAGAGTCAGACACAACTAAAATAATTTAGCACGCATAACAGTATATCATTAAGAATCCTCAGCCTGATTGAAAATTAAAAACAATATGTCTAACTCCTTTAGTATTATGATAGTAATATCATAAACTAGAATTTAAACTCTGAAAAGAAGGTCAATACTTCCCTGGCTCCCCATTTTTGTCTCTAAAGCCCAGCCCAGCGTTTGGTACATGCAGACTGTATTGGTGGTGAGTGCCCCAGAGAAGCAAACTTATGATGAGTGATGTATAACAAAGGCACTCATTGTCTGCATCAGATGTGGAGCCTGAAGCTGCAATAGGTAACCTGGAACAGTAGTTGAGAAGAACAGCAAGAAGGAAAGCAGGGGAGAGAGAGGATAAACAGGAACCCTTGTCTGTCTTTCATCACCTCCAGCCTCAGTGACGCAGGTTTTCTGCAGGGGAAGCCAAGGCCATTGACACGAAGCCACATGTGCACTCACCCAGGGAACAGAGTCGCTGCAGAAGATGACCCAGCTGGAGCTGGAGAAGCTGCAGGCCCAGGTGCAGCCCACCTGGCTACCAAGGTAAGCCACCAGATCTGTGACAACATTCACAGGCTGCCGCAGTGCCTGGCACCCTGCACCAAATTTCAGAGCATTAAGACAAAAAAATAGTAGTGCTTCTTTTTTGTCTTCCAAATACCATGCAAATTTCTCTCATGGACAAGTCTAACCCTGAAACACACATGCAAGAGAATTCTGGAAACTAGTTTCAATTTAGTAAAGCTGACATAGCACCAAGTACCCATATATTAAGTGCCTATATATTAAGTATAGATACTTAATCAGTTCAGTTCAGTTCAGTCGCTCAGTCGTGTCCGACTCTTTGTGACCCCATGAACTGCAGTACACCAGCCCTCCCTGTCCATCACCAACTGCTGGAGTCCACCCAAACTCATGTCCATTGAGTCGGTGATGCCATCCAACCATCTCATCCTCTGTTGTCCCGTTCTCCTCCTGCCCTCAATCTTTCCCAGTATCAGGGTCTTTTCAAATGAGTCAGTTCTTCGCATCAGGTGGCCAAAATATTGGAGTTTCAGCTTCAACATCAGTCCTTCCAATGAACACCCAGGACTGATCTCCTTTAGGATGGACTGGTTGGATCTCCTTGCAGTCCAAGGGACTCTCAAGAGTCTTCTCCAACACCACAGTTCAAAAGCATCAATTCTTCAGCGCTCAGCTTTCTTTATAGTCCAACTCTCATCCATACATGACCACTGGAAAAACCATAGCCTTGACTAGACGGACCTTTGTTGGCAAAATAATGTCTCTGCTTTTTAATATACTGTCTAGGTTGGTCATAACTTTCCTTCAAAGGAGTAAGCATCTTTTAATTTCATGGCTGCAATCACCATCTGCAGTGATTTTGGAGCCCAGAAAAATAAAGTCAGCCACTGTTTCCACTGTTTCCACTGTTTCCCCATCTATTCGCCATGAAGTGATGGGACTGGATGCCATGATCTTAGTTCTCTGAATGTTGAGCTTTAAGCCAACTTTTTCACTCTCCTCTTTCAATTTCATCAAGAGGCTCGTTAGTTCTTCTTCACTTTCTAACATAAGGGTGGTGTCATCTGCATATCTAAGGTTACTGATGCTTCTCCCAGCAATCTTGATTCCAGCTTGTGCTTCCTCCAGCCCAGCATTTCTCATGATGTACTCTGCATATAAGTTAACTAAGCAGGGTGACAATATGCAGCCTTGACGTACTCCTTTTCCTATTTGGAACTAGTCTGTTGTTCCATGTCCAGTTCTAACTGTTGCTTCCTGACCTGCATACAGGTTGCTCAAGAGGCAGGCCAGGTGGTCTGGTATTCCCATCTCCTTCAGAATTTTCCACAGTTTATTGTGATCCACCCAGTCAAAGGCTTTGGCATAATCAATAAAGCAGAAATAGATGTTTTTCTGGAACTCTCTTGCTTTTTCAATGATCCAGCAGATGTTAGCAATTTAATCTCTGGTTCCTCTGGTTCCTTTTCTAAAACCAGTTTGAATATCTGGAAGTTCACAGTTCATGTATTGCTGAAGCCTGGCTTGGAGAATTTTAAGCATTACTTTATTAGTGTGTGAGATGAGTGCAATTGTGTGGTAGTTTGAGCATTCTTTGGCATTGCCTTTCTTTGGGATTGGAATGAAAACTGACCTTTTCCAGTCCTGTGGCTACTGCTGAGTTTTCCAAATTTGAAGGCATATTGAGTGCAGCACTTTCATGGCATCATCTTTCAGGATTTGAAATAGCTCAACTGGAATTCCATCACCTCCACTAGCTTTGTTCATAGTGATGCTTCCTAAGGCCCATTTGTTTTTTGTTTTTTTCATTTATTTTTATTAGTTGGAGGCTAATTACTTTACAGTATTGTACTGGTTTCTGCCATACATTGACATGAATCAGCCATGGATTTACATGTGTTCCCTATCCTAATCCCCCTTCCCACCTCCCTCCCCATCCCATCTCTTTGGGTCTTCCCAGTGCACCAGCCCTGAGCACCTGTCTCATGCATCCAACCTGGGCTGGTGATCTGTTTCACCCTTGATAGTATACTTGTTTCAATGCTGTTCTCTCTGAACATCCCACCCTCACCTTCTCCCGTAGAGTCCCAAACTCTGTTCTGTACATCTGTGTCTCTTTTCCCATTTTGCATATAGGGTCATCGTTACCATTTTTTTAAATTCCATATATATGCGTTAGTATACTGTATTGGTCTTTATCTTTCTGGCTTACTTCACTCTGTATAATGGGCTCCAGTTTCATCCATCTCATTAGAACTGATTCAAATGAATTCTTTTTAATGGCTGAGTAATATTCCATGGTGTATATGTACCACAGCTTCCTTATCCATTCATCTGCTGATGGGCATCTAGGTTGCTTCCATGTCCTGGCTATTATAAACAGTGCTGCGATGAACATTGGGGTGCACGTGTCTCTTTCAGTTCTGGTTTCCTTGGTGTGTATGCCCAGAAGTGGGATTGCTGGGTCATATGGCAGTTCTATTTCCAGTTTTTTAAGGAATCTCCACACTGTTCTCCATAGTGACTGTACTAGTTTGCATTCCTACCAACAGTGTAAGAGGGTTCCCTTTTCTCCACACCCTCTCCAGCATTTATTGCTTGTAGACTTTTGGATAGCAGCCATCCTGACTGGCGTGTAATGGTACCTCATTGAGGTTTTGATTTGCATTTCTCTGATGATGAGTGATGTTGAGCATCTTTTCATGTGTTTGTTAGCCATCTGTATGTCTTCTTTAGAGAAATGTCTGTTTAGATCTTTGGCCCATTTTTCAATTGGGTCATTTATTTTTCTGGAATTGAGCTTTAGGAGTTGCTTGTATATTTTTGAGATTAATCCTTTGTCTGTTGCTTCATTGGCTATTATTTTCTCCCAATCTGAGGGCTGTCTTTTCACCTTGCTTATAGTTTCCTTTGTTGTGCAAAAGCTTTTAAGTTTCATTAGGTCCCATTTGTTTATTTTTGCTTTTATTTCCAATATTCTGGGAGGTGTGTCATAGAGGATCCTGCTGTGATTTATGTCAGAGAGTGTTTTGCCTATGTTCTTCTCTAAGAGTTTTATAGTTTCTGGTCTTACGTTTAGATCTTCAATCCATTTTGAGTTTATTTTTGTGTATGGTGTTAGAAAGTGTTCTAGTTTCATTCTTTTACAAGTGGTTGACCAGTTTTCCCAGCACCACTTGTTAAAGAGGTTGTCTTTTTTCCATTGTTCCTTGTAAGGCCCATTTGACTTCACATTCCAGGATGTCTGGCTCTAGGTGAGTAATCACACCATCATGATTATCTGGGTGGTGAAGATCTTTTTTGTACAGTTCTTCTGTGTATTCTTGCCACCTCTTCTTAATATCTTTTTCTTTAATAAATTTAATATATTTCATCATATAATTATTTTTAAGTGAAAAATGAATAAGTATGAGGTTCATATGGATATCTAGGGCAGAAGCTTGACACAGTGTGTGTGTTAATTGCTCAGTCATGTCTGGATCTTTGGGACCCCATGGACTGTAGCAGTCCATAGCACTCTCCAGGCAAGAATACTGGAGTGGGTTGCCATGCTCTTCAGAGGATCTTCCCAACCCAGGGATCAAACTCAAGTCTCCTGCATGGCAGGTAGATTCTTTACTGTTTGAGCTACCCAGGAAACCTGCAATGGTATGGTTATAACCAACACTAAAAGGTCAGCCCCTGAGACCAGGAGCCTTTTCCTATTGTTCTGCCCTGCTGGCATCTTCTGGACTGGAGAGAAGAGCCGTTAAGGAGGAATTAGTCTGTGTGACAGTTGGCAAAGGTGGTCAGGTGGACACAGAGCGGAAACACTGGAAAATTTAGTAAGTTTCAAAATATTCCCTGAACTAGAAACAGAGAGTAAAACGGTTTTTCACTGACCAGCTCAGCAGGGAGTCAGGATATATAGACTTGGGTGTAAAGATCCTGGTGGAAAGAACTAACTCTGCCATGTCCCAAGCTTCATCAACTCATCTCTGTTGTTGTTGTTTATTTCCTCTAACTTTTCTGTACAGATTAACAATAAATTCCTCAGAATGGAAACAATTCAACTGGTTTTATTTGAAGGAGGAAAAGAGGGCTGGGAGCAATCAATCAACCAACCAGTTAATTTTTCATTCAATCTAGTATTTCTTATTCCTTTCCATCATATTTTATTTTTAGATTTACATACAATTTATGGTGTATAAACTTTTGCTTATTCTTTCATATCTTAACATGACTTTTCATTCCATGGAGAATAGTCAAACAAAAAAGGCAGTTAGCAGAAAAGACTATATATACTTACTTAACTCTTCAAAGTAGGTCACCATCATAAATTCTGTACTTATTTTAAACATTCATAATATTTTTATCACAATTAATTGATTTCAGTTAAAAAATATACTTTTAACCTACTATATACATGAAAATGTATCAGCCTAGAAAGTAAAATATCCAATTTATGAAACAAACATTATTGAGCCCCTACTGTACGCAGGCATGTGTTAGATCCTATGACCTCATTGCACGCTCACAAAAGCCCTGAGAGGTAGCTATTTATATTTCCATTTTTTCAGTGAAAAACACTAATATAATAGATTCTCAATGTTTTGCCCAAGAACACTTAAGTGGACAAATTAAAGTTTGTACCTATCTCTGATTCTAAAATGCATATTTTTTCCACTAAACCACATTGCTTTAGTGAAAAAAATTTATAAATATACAAGCACAGTATGTGACATTTATCTATGCAGTACACGGTCCTGTTAAGATTCAGTATCCATGATTTTATTACACATGAGAACTGCTGCAGTTTCCAAAATCAAGATTTCCAAATTGCTTCTTCCCAAATTCCATACAAGATTGTCTGTATGATATGTGAATAAACCTTCATTAACAAACTTCATTTTCTAGTGTCTTTAGAGAAAATAGCCTTCTCTTCCTGTGAGTGTAAGTTGCTTATTGAAAAAACCTTAAAAGGTAGGAAGCCTCTCAAGACCTGTTGTAAGTTTGTGAAAATGACGTTTTCCTTCTTTGTAATTTTTATTTCATGTCTGCAACAAGACATTCTGGGCAACAGGGCTTCAAAACTACTCTGCCTTTTGCTTTGTCCCTGATAGCGGCCAGGCTTACAGAAATCCCTCAGAAATATGCAGCCTCTGGAGTCTCATTCTCTAGTTAAACTCGTCCCAGGAGGAACTCAGGCACCACCCTGACAGGGCTCTCTGCCTGATCATTACCCTCCTTCCTCTTCCCAGTTCTTCTACAGCCTAAGAAATATCACAAAGCCTGTCTTAGAAACAAAATTTTGAAAGGCATTTGACTTTGGAATCCTACTTAAAAATCAGTATTGCACTTGAAACCTAAAAGACAAGCTGGTTTTTCTGACAGACCTAACGTAAGAGATGGACTTCCCTGGTGACTTGGTAAAGAATCCACCTACAATGCAGGAGACCCAGGTTCAATCCCTGGGTCAGGATGATCCCTTGGAGAAGGGAATGGCTACCCATTCCAGTATTCTTTCCTGGAAAATTCCATGGACAGAGAAGCCTGGCTGGCTACAGTCCATGGGGTTACAAAGAGTCGGACACAGCTGAGTACCTAAGCACACAATATAAGAGATATAATATTTGGGGTAGTCATATGCTGGTGACTAAGGCATCTTCTGGTGCTATTGAGATGTCTATAAGATTCTTTTGTTTGGAAAGACAGTTATCATCTGCCAAGGAGTCTATGAGTAAAGGCATTCTTATCATCTGCCAGCTTAGACAAACAGTGACATAAGCAGCCCCCAGTGTACAAATGGGTTACATTCTGGATTAACAAGTCAAGCTCTAACAAATTTTCTATTAAAAGCTGTTATCAATGTCACTCTTCTCAGATTGGCCCACAGACTTCATATAAAATATAACTGAAAAAGTGCAAGTCTGACTCATTGCCACCTCATGGACTGTAGCCCACCAGCCTCCTCTGTCCATGGACCTCCCCAAGGAAGAATACTGGAGTGGGTTGCCATTTCCTTCTCCAGGGGATCTTCCCAACCCAGGGATCAAATCCGTGTCTCCTGCATCTCCTGCATTGGCAAGCAGATTTTTACTGAGACACCTGTGTGCAAAGCAAGAGATGGAAAGAGTAGGAAAAGAAGGGAATGGTCTTATTCAGCAATAGTATAGAATTTACCCTCCCCTTCTCCCCCATCAGACTTCCCTTGTGACTCAGCTGGTAAAGAATGTACCTGCAATGTGGGAACCCTGGGTTCAATCACTGTGTTGGAAAGATCCCCTGGAGAAGTGAAAAGCTACCCACTCCAGTATTCTGGCCTGGAGAATTCCATGGACCATATAGTCCATGGGGTCACAAAGAGTCAGACACGACTGAACGACTTTCACTTTCACTTTTCCTCCCACATCTGTCTTGCCCTCTCCCCTGGTCTCTGATGTGACCAGCTCCTGGATAATAAGGAAACAGTGTCATGAGAAAGGAATAGCCCCATCAGGGCAAAGTATGGGACCCAGAGAATGCTCAGTGAGTCTTCTTAAATGTTGGTATCCAAAGGGGTCCCCTAGGGTGCTTATTAAAAGTACACCCCCAGTTCATCAGCTGTGGAACACAAGCAGTCCGGGTGATTCTGAAGCAGGTCACGCTTTGAGGAACAGCTTTTTCTAAATATAGAAAGGAAGGAAATAAACTAGCCTTACATAAATGCCGGCCCTTGGTAATCTGAACAAGCACAACATGAACTCTCTCTCATAACATGAAGGATAAATAAAATTCTGCTCTACTTTTATGTTCAACTTCCCCTCTATGATGTGTTCAGTGAGGAAGGCTTTTCTCGCTGAAAATGAACCCCTTGATGGTTCATTTTCTTAATTCCCAGGAAGCTTCCCCCAACACACACACACACAGATTTGTGAACCCCAGCTTGGCTGACCCTGCTCCTCAAACTCCAGTGTGTCTGCATATCACCTGGAGATCTTGTTAGTATGTGGGTGATTCAATAAGTCAGGGTGAAGCCTGAATTTTAGCACTTCTAACAGGCTCCCAAGGAGTGCTACTGCTACTGCTCCAGGGACCACACTGAGCAGCAAGGAGTGGAGGACAGAGAGAGCCAGGGTCTTCGATGCTGGGCACGGGCTTTCTCTAGTTGTTGCGAGCAGGGGCCACTCTTCTTTGCAGTGCATGGGTTTCTCATTTCGATGGTTTCTCTTATTGCAGAGTATTGGCTCTGGAGCACGAAGCTCAGTCATTGTGGCACACTGGTTAGTTGTTCCGTGACATGTGGAATCTTCCCAGACCAGGGATTGAACCTGTGTCCTCTGCATTGGCAGGCAGATTCTTATCCACTGCTCCACCAGGGAAGTCCCGATAATGCTATTCTTTTTTTTTAAAGCAAAGGGATAATCAATACAGAATTGAGGATAGTGATTACCTCTGATTGGGTCACAGATTTAGCTCCAGTGACTTTGAAAATGTTCTGGCTATAATGTGGTAGGTTCACTAAGTGCTTGTTTTATTATCGTGCATTTGAAGAGATTCAAAACACACAACCCCAAAATATGCTGCTTTGGCATATTGATTATTTTGATTTAGAAGAAAGTGAAAAACAGCAGATGCAAGAAGGGCGCTTTGACCTTCCTTTTTCCTTCCCAGTAGCAGGATGTGAAATTCCCATAGGAAAGATGCTGTCCCTACACCAGGAGGAAAGAGATGAGTAATCAAGGCCAAGAGAAATGGGTAAAAACAGACCTGGTTAAAATAAGTCTTATCTTCTTTTAGTCTCCCCAGATTTTGTAGTTACTTTTCCACAATTACCACTCTTTGTTCATTCAATCTAATATATAAGAACTTAGGCCCAGCCACATGTTTGAGTCTTCATTTTCCTGTGGGGACGCCACACACATGTAAAATGTGATTAAAATGTGTATGCTTTCCTCCTGTTAATCTGTCTCATGTCAGTCCCAGCTGGAAACCAAAAGAATGTAGAGGAGAAACTTTACCTCTCTTATACATTATGACCTATATTTTAATATTTATTTTTATCTGTTTCGTGTTACATGATAAAAAGGAATTTCAGAAAGGTAAGTGTATGTTATTGATTGCTGTGTAACAAACCACCCTAACACTTAGTGGGTTAAACAGTGATCTATAAGTAAGAAAGTAAAGTAAAGTCGCTCAGTGGTGTCCGACTCTTTGTGACCCCATGGACTGTAGCCTACCAGGCTCCTCCCTCCATGGGATTCTCCAGGCAAGAGTACTGGAGTGGATTGCCATTTCCTTCTCCAGGGGATCTTCCCAACTCAGGAACCAAACCGTGGTACTCCCACATTCCAGGGAGATGCTTTAACCTCTGAGCCACCAGGGAAGCCCGCAGTGATCTATGCTCGCTGCCAATTTTGTCAGTTTACTAGGAAGTGCCTCTCTGCTCCATGTGATGCTGGCGGAGTCACTCAGGTAACCACCAGCAGGTGGAGCTGCTGGGCTGGAAGCTCCAAGAAGCCCTTCCTCTTCTATGTAGGGGTTGGTTGTGGTGCCGGCTCTTGATGGGGCATTTTGGTTCTCCTTCACATGCCTTTTCTTTCTGCATGGTTTCTGATCATCGACAGCCTTTCCTCAAGACCTTCCTCTTAAGCAGAATAGCCTAGCGTTCCTTATAGCATGCCAGCTGGATTCCAAGATAGAAAAAGCAGAAGCTACCTTGCTGCAAAGGGTGAAGCCCAGAACAGTCCGTGTATCACTTCTGCCCCTAAACCTATTGGTTGAAGCCTGCACAAAGCCAGTCAAGATTCAGGGGAAGGGAAATAAAACCCACCTCTTGATGGAAAAAGTGGCATGTGCATAGATAAAGGGAGGACTTGTTGACAGCTGTCTTTGAAGAGTATCTGCCACAGTAAGCCATGGACTATCTTTCCCATAAAAGAAAGGACGGTGATCTGAGTTATAAAAACTGATCTATAGACTGGAATCTGACCTTAAGGGAATTTGACCAAGTCCACCTGTCATTACTTACAAGTATTTTGATCAGGTCTAAGCTTTCATATGCTAACATCAACAAAGAAAGATTACATGGTAAATAAAATGGCCTTAGTTCACAGAGGAACAAATTTGTGTAAAGATGGGTTTTGGTGCCATCAAATTATCTACAGCTAGCAAACTTTTGTTGTTGTTCAGTTGCTAAGTCGTGTCCATCTCTTTGCTGCCCCATGGACTGAGGCACGCCGGGTTCCTCTGTCCTCTACTGCCTCCCCGAGTTTGCTAAGATTCAAGTCCATTGAGTCACTGATGCTATCTAACCATCTTATCCTTTGTCACTCCCCCTTCTCCTTTTGCCTTAAATCTTTCCCAACATCTGGGTCTTTTCCAAAGAGTCGGCTTTTCACAAACCTAGCAAACTAAACACTCTCAAAACTAAATATTTGTAAGGAGGAACACTTGACTCCAAAACATTTTGCAAAAATGAAAATTCAACAATAGTTAATTCTACTGGTGCCAACTTAAGAAAGTAAGGGAAAATTCAATGTTCCTTTGCCCAAAATGGGCGTCTTCCTTCTCCTGCCCTATTTCTATTAGTAGAATTATTCTACCTCAATCAGCATAGGTCAAATTCTCTAAATGTAGTGGTCACTTTTCTTTTCTTCTGCCTATCAATTTTTCCTTCAAAGTATTTCTCATTTTTACCCTTCCTCTTTGGGACTCTATCTACAACATCACCCAGATTTTTACAGCATTTAAACAAGCTGACTGCAATCTCCTTCTGTCTCTGATTTCATGCCCATCCTAACCCAGGACACTTGAACAAGGTCATTCCAAAAAGGCTTCTTCCTATTTCCCTGCTCCCAGTCAAAAATTTCATTGACTCTTCCTTCTCTTCACTGCCCTTGGTGGTGGCTGGGAAAATGGTTTTCACAATTCACTAAGAGATTTTTTTTCCAAAAATGCCTCTCTCTGGAGATTCTAAGTTCATGACTGTTCTCTGCCTGCTCGCTCACCATTCTCCCCAACATGTACTCAAGAAGAGAATACGAATTACTAGTAGGAGGGAATCACATTCTTTATGTGTAGTGTGGGGGGGATGGGAGTTGAGAACCACTGGACTATAAGATAAAGTGCAAATTCCTTGTCAAGTCCTTGAGCTCATACAACTTACTTATCTTCTTAATATTTTTCCCACTACCTTTGGCTGAAAACCAATTGTTGCTAGAAATTAAAACTGGAAACTTGGTCCCCACTGTCATAAAGCTTACTGTGTAATAGGAGAGAAAAGCAGTAAATAAGCTAACCATGATATGGGGAGAAGCAGGGAAATAAAGGCAGGGAGAGGAGGCAGGCTTCTGGCTCCAGAGCTGAACAGAAAGCACCAGCATCCTTGGTCATCCCGGATTAAGGAGGAGAGCTTCTCCATTAGAGTGATGCCTAGCCACTTCCTCTCTGTGGAAATAGCATCCAAGCAACTGCTGATTCTCTTATCCTTGGGCTCACCTCATCCAAACAAGGGTGTGGGCTAGGAAGCTGACTCAAGATCCAAAACAACATAATGGTTTCCTGACAGATCCTGAAAACAAGTAGGATATATTCTGGTAGATTTTGTTAACCACCCAGTGTGTCTAAAATGGGAAAGAAAACAGAATAAAACAAAAAAGGAGAGGCTGCGGGTATGTGTTGTCTGTTCATATTTTGTGGGTTGTCCTACCGTTTGTTTTGTCGGTTATTTTTATTAATAATGAGCAAAACAGAAAAACAGAGTGAGTCACAAATAGAAGATGCAACCTTAGGGTCTCTGGCTAAGGATCAGAAGATGACCAAAAAAAAAAAAAAAAAAGTCAGTAAGAAACTAGGACTGAGGGCTCCCTTGAAACCAAGAAGGGGGGGTCTCATGCCAAGGGCATTGACTGTGTACCTTCAACTAGGGGAGTCTGTTCTGTGCAAGCAGGTCAGGCATCTGGCATGATCCGCATGAGGAACTTGGCCCTGGAACGTAGAAGGAACAAGCTTTGAGGCCAAAGTTAGGTTTGACTCCTAGTTCTAACACTTTCCAGCAATATAAGCCTCAGTTTTCTCCTCTTTGAAAAGGAAAAGATAAAGCCTTTCTGGCAGATATTTTGGTGAAAATTAACAGATGATATAAGAGAAGATGCAGCTTCCTTGGTGGCTCAGATGGTAAAGAAAACGTCTGACAGTATAGGAGACAAGAGTTCAATCCCCAGTCCAGGAAGATCCCCTGGAGAAGGAAATTGCACCCCACTCTAGTATTCTTGCCTGGAGAACCCCATGGACAGAGGAGGCTGGCGGACTACAGTTCCTGTGGTCACAAATAGCTTGACATGACTTAGTGACTGAACTATAGCAACAATATGAGAAGATACTGGTTCACAGTAGACTTTCAATAAGTCATAGCTGTTATTTTTGCCAACACTAGGCCAAGGTCAACTATTAACACAGCCATGTACCCCAGTGAAAAAGCACAGTGAGACCACCTGTGTGAACAAATCTTCCCAACAGCTTAAGGAACCATCAAAACTCTCTGGATATTATGATAGGCAAAGGTATTTGACTGCTCTAAATGTGTCCCTCATACACATGGGGTTAGTAAAGTCTAAGCATAAAGAGAAATTGTTACTTTAGAGTTTAGGTCAGATCAATGCCTGGCACGTAGCACCCAATAAATGGTGAATGCTTTTTTTTTTTTTTTAATTACTATTGCCTTTTTATAAACTGAAAAGTAGAATACTGCTATTTAAAAAATTCTAAATTTCCAAGCATCTTACTTGAAGAAGTGAAGTGAAGTGAAGTTGCTCAGTCATGTCCGACTCTTTGCAACCCCATGGACAATAGCCCACCAGGCTCCTCCATCCTGGAGGAGTGGAATTTTCCAGGCAAGAATACTGGAGTGGGTTGCCATTTCCTCCTCCAGGGGCTCTTCTTGACTCAGGGATCGAACCCGGGTCTCCTGCATTGCAGGCAGACACTTTTACAGTTTGAGCCACCAGGGAAGTGGTATTTCCAAGCATCTTACTTATCAAATGCTATCACTTCCTATCACCCGTGAACCCAGATGAAATTCATTAATGAAATTAATTTTGCCTTTGAATTTTCCTTCCCAGATCTTCTTTTTCTTTTCCACACTTTTACTTCCACAAAGGAGGCATCAACATTTTAACGAAGAGTTCTACTGGTTTTATCAATTTTATAGGCACTATTGAGAGTTAATTTTAAGGTCTTTGATGAGGAGATGGTAACATAAGCACAAAGAAATCTCATCACTGCCATTTTCTCCTAAGATGATCATGCTTATTAAGCTTTCAATTATGGGCAAGTACTTAAAATTATACATACATTTCCATCTTTCCTACTCTGGCTCTTCTCCCTCAGATTGCAGAAGAGTTGGGCAATTTAATATGCCTCATCTCGCTGAAGAAGCTGAAGTTGAACGGTTCTATGAAGACCTACAAGACCTTTTAGAACTAACACGCAAAAAAGATGTCCTTTTCATTATAGGGGACAGGAATATAAAAGTAGGAAGTCAAGAAACACCTGGAGTAACAGGCAAATTTGGCCTTGGAGTACAGAATGACGCAGGGCAAAGGCTAATAGACTGTTGCCAAGAGAACGCACTGGTCATAGCAAACACACTCTTCCAACAACACAAGGGAAGACTCTACACATGGACTTCACCAGATGGTCCACACCGAAAATAGCTTGATTATATTCTTTGCAGCCAAAGATGGAGAAACTATACAGTCAGCAAAAACAAGACCAGGAGCTGACTGTGGCTCAGATCATGACCTCCTTACTGCCAAATTCAGAACTTAAATTGAATAAAATAGGCAAAACCACTACACCATTCAGATATGACCTAAATCAAATCCCTTATGATTATACAGTGGAAGTGAGAAACAGATTTAAGGGGCTAGATCTGATAGACAGAGTTCCTGATGAACTATGGATGGAGGTTCATGACATTTTACAGGACAGGGAGCATCACCATCCCCAACAAAAAGAAATGCAAAAAAGGCAAAATGGCTGCCTGAGGAGGTCTTACAAATAGTTGTGAAAAGAAGAGAAGTGAAAAGCAAAGGAGAAAAGGAAAGATATAAGCATCTGAATGCAGAGTTCCAAAGAAGAGCAAGGAGAGATAAGAAAGCCTTCCTCCATGATCAATGCAAAGAAATAGAGGAAAACAATAGAATGGAAAAGACTAGATATCTCTCCAAGAAAATTAGACATACTAAGGGAATATTTCATGCAAAGATGGGCTCAATAAAGGATAGAAATGGTATGGACCTAACAGAAGCAGAATACATTAAGAAGAGGTGGCAAGAATACACAGAAGAACTGTACAAAAAGGATCTTCACCACCCAGATAATCATGATGGTGTGATCACTCACTTAGAGCCAGACATTCTGGAATGCGAAGTCAAGTGGGCCTTAGGAAACATCACTATGAACAAAGCTAGTGGAGGTGATGGAATTCCAGTTGAGCTATTTCAAATCCTGAAAGATGGTGCTGTGAAAATGCTGCACTCAATATGCCAGCAAATTTGGAAAACTCAGCAGTGGCCACAGGACTGGAAAAGGTCAGTTTTCATTCCAATCCCAAAAAAAGGCAATGTCAAAGAATGCTCAGACTACCGCACAATTGCACTCATCTCACACACTAGTAAAGTAATGCTTAAAATTCTCCAAGCCAGGCTTCAGCAATAGGTGAACCATGAACTTCCAGATGTTCAAACTGGTTTTAGAAAAGGCAGAGGAACCAGAAATCAAATTGCCAACATCCGCTGGATCATTGAAAAAGCAAGAGAGTTCCAGAAAAATGTCTATTTCTGCTTTATTGACTATGCCAAAGCATTTGACTGGATCACGATAAACTGAAGAGAATTCTGAAAGAGATGGGAATACCAGACCACCTGGCCTGCCTCTTGAGCAACCTGTATGCAGGTTAGGAAGCAACAGTTAGAAGTGGACATGGAACAACAGACAGGTTCCAACTAGGAAAAGGAGTACATTAAGACTGTATATTGTCACCCTGCTTATTTAACTTATATGAGGAGGATATCATGAGAAACACTGGTCTGGAGTATGCACAAGCTGGAATCAAGATAGCTGGGAGAAATATCAATAACCTCAGATATGCAGATGACACCACCCTTATGGCAGAAAGTGAAGAAGAACTAAAGAGCTTCTTGATGAAAGTGAAAGAGGAGAGTGAAAAAGTTGGCTTAAAACCCAACATTCAGAAAACTAAGATCATGGCATCCAGTCCCATCACTTCCTGGCAAATAGATGGGGAAACAGAAGCTGACTTTATTTTTTGGGCTCCAAAATCACTGCAGATGGTGATTGCAGCCATGAAATTAAAAGATACTTGCTCCTTGAAAGGAAAGTTATGACCAATCTAGACAGCATATTAAAAAACAGAGACATTACTTTGCCAACAAAGGTCTGTCTAGTCAAAGCTATGGTTTTTCCAGTTGTCATATATGGCTGTGAGAGTTGGACTATAAAGAAAGCTGAGCACTGAAGAATTGATGCTTTTGAACTGTGGTATTGGAGAAGACTCTTGAGTGTCCCTTGGACTGCAAGGAGATCCAACCAGTCCATCCTAAGGGAGATCAGTCCTGGGTGTTCATTGGAAGGACTGATGTTAAAGCTGAGACTCCAATACTTTGGCCACCTGATGTGAAGAGCTGACTGATCTGAAAAAAACCCTGATGCTGGGAAAGATTGAGGGCAGGAGGAGAAGGGGATGACAAAGGATGAAATGGTTGGATGGCATCACCGACTCAATGGACATGAATTTGGGTAAGCTCAGGGAGTTGGTGATGGAATCAGAGGCCTGGTGTGCTGTAGTCCACAGGATGCAAAGAGCTGGACATGACTAAGCCACTGAACCGAAGGGATATCAGAGTCATTTTAACTTCACAAATTTGTACGATCTCTTCATGATAAAACTAGAGGATGTAATACTTGGGAATGAGGCATATTTCCTGGAAATATATAAGTGTTGGATGGCTATTAATAGACAAATACATTTCTCTGTTAATAACTTGGGAGGAATCTAAGAGAGCCCTGTGAGTTTGAAGTGTCCAGGTTTGGTTTCTCATTTTAAGCTTTCCTTTGGAGGGCAGAATGAATGGAGTCCACCTGAGTGTGATGTGTGCTACAGGGAGTGTGAACCACCCACTGTGGGCCCAGATTCACTTTTAAAAACATCACTGAACTTGGGATCAGCAATTCTGGAGTCTTCTCTGCTGCCGGCCCTGGGCTGGGCCTGTGATGGAGCTGATTAAAAGAGATCCTTACATGTTTTCTCTGCTGCTAAATTTCCTGTGGACTGACACACTCTGGCCATGCTGTGCTCCTGGTCAGTTTTCTTATTTGTCACGTTACGCTTCGTTTGGGGTCTGGTGAGGAATCGTGAGTTTCTCTTCTGCAGTAATTCATCACATCACCCTCCTCCTCTTCCCTTGATTGACTTTATGCAGAAACAGCCAGTCCGTGTCATTCCGGTCAAAATAACACATTTCCCCCAACAGTACTGCTTTCTTTCTTATCCTGAATGTAGCACATGAAGCCCTCAGTTGAACCTCCAGTAGCCATAAGGCCTGGTGGATAAAAGGTATTTAGTCAGCATTTGCTTGATTAAATTTGAAGTTGAATTTTATTATCCAAAAAAGGGTAACTTCACCTTTTGGATTTGGTTATGTACTTTGAAAGCTTCAGATAGAACTGTGAATGGAGGCCTTTGCTCGGTAAAATGGTAAAACCAGAAAACTGGGGGATATGGGACAAAGAACCCAGCACACAATTTGCATCCAGATAGACCAGGAGGGCGGTGCCAATAGACCGCTGGTTAGCAGTAGAACAGTAGACAAGCTAATCTCTCTAAATGTCACTTCCCTGATCCGCATGTTTGGAACAATAATCCCAAAATCATGAGGTCATTTTGAAGATTAAATAATATAATGAATGTAAATGAAAGTGTTAGTCCCTCAGTTGTGTCCGACCCTTTGTGACCCCATGGACTGTAGCTCGCCTAGCTTGTCTGTCCATGGGATTCTCCAGGCAAGAATTCTGGAGCGGGTTGCCATTCCCTTCCCCAGGGGATCTTCCCATCCCAGAAATCAAACCCATGTCTCCTGCGCTGCAGGCAAATTCTTTACTATCTGAGCCACCAGGGAAGCCCCAATGAATTTAAAAACCATGTACTATATATTAGATATTTCATAAGTGTTTGTTTCCTTTTTTCTTCTCCCCTCGAAAACATTTAGCTTTGACATGAAAAAAGGTGCCTGAAGTTGCTCGTCACTTCAAGGATTATAAACTGTGTCTTATTCACCCAAGTATTCAAGATGTGTCAAGCATATTACAAACTCCAAAGGAAATTAAATGCTGTTCCCCTCCCACCTACTCTACTCACCAGGGCCCCAAAGCACAATGAAATAACATTAGAATAGTGATTTAAGCTGAAAATTCAGCTGACAGGGAAAGCAGGAGGCCCCACTCCTTTGAGGCTTAGCCATACCTATGGGCACAACCACAGTGCAGCTTCCGAGGCTGGCTGACGTCACAGCTTAATGAGGTTTTTTGACTGGGGCTTCTGGGCATCTCAGGGGAAAGGACGGGAGGGGTGAGGGATGTGATGCCTCTGGTGGTTGGAAAAGCCCGCTGGGGACCCCCAGTGGTCATTAGGAGTCATAAGTGTCTCTGCAAAAAGAACTGTGGCCTTGGGGAAAATACCTGAGCTTCAATTATGTGTCTGTCTTCATCTCTTCCCAGTGATCAGGGTTTCTTCCAGGGAAATTCGTGGTGAGAAAGCAAATGCTTTGGGGCCTCCTGTTTAGAAATTGGAGTTCTGTTTGGCATGGACAGCAAAAGAGGGCTTCGAATCAGGAGAGGGGTCTGGACCATTCTTTGTCATCCTCAGCAGGGAAAGCAGGAGACAGGGCAAGCAGGAGGGGGATGAAGGAAACAGCAGCTCAGCCCTTCTTTCCCGAGGACCGCATCGCTGAGACCGCAGGCGAGGGTCTTTCTTAGAGCCGTTCTGGAAGACACTGGGGAAGAAATAGGCAACAGCAGAGCTGTCCTGCTCTTAAACAAACTGCTATCACTGTGCATCTCTGCTTCCTGAATCTTTATTTCTCTAGTTCTGTTGCAAATAAGCAGTAAAGCTTTTATAATTCTGGGGAATAAATAATGAATGATTCAGCCTGCACTCCAGGAGTATCTGGGGAACAGAGATAGACCAACAGGGATTTGTTTACATGAAGTACCAAGATACTCCTAGGTAGGAGTGGTAGGAACTTCTCCTTTGGGGGAAAGACTGGAGGAATAAAGACAAGCTTGTTTCAAAGAGGGGTGGGAGTGTAATTTTGAACACAGCATAGTTTTTGTCACTCTGATTCATCTCCAACTCAGCCTTCCAGCCTCAGTTCTTTTCTTGCAACAATGAGTTCCCACGCTGACTCCTCCTGCAGCAGTTAGAGGCTTCCCTGGTGGATCAGACAGTGAAGAATCCACCTGCAATGCAGGAGACCTGGGTTTGATCCCTGGGTCAGGAAGATCCCCTGGAAAAGGGAATGGCAGCCCACCCCAGTAAGAGGAGATAAAAGGTCACCAGGCTTGACATCTGCTAAGAGACTAGTCACCACAGCTTCAGCAGTGTGCGGAGTCAGCTGCCTGGGCACAGCCAACAAGGTCCATGTCTTTAGACACCTGAAACCTTGGTGTCTCTGGCTGTCCTGCTGACATCCCTGACCTAGTCACTGGGATGATAGCTGTCATTTTGGGTGTCAGCGGTGACAAGCAACATGACCCCAAACAGCCAGAGCAGAAGAGGAAAATGGCAGACACCACAGGCAGCCAAAGGGCTGGTTAGCTTGTTCATTTATGCCTCCCTCAAGTGCAAGGCTGTAGTGGGTTGAATAGTGGTCCCCCAGATACATGTCTGCATCCAACTCCCCCAGACCTCTGAATGTGATCTTATTCGGGAAAGGGTCTTCGCAGATGTAATTAAGTTAAAGATCTCAAGGTGAGATCATCCTGGATTATCTGAGTGGGCCCTAAATCCAAAGAGAAGCATCCTTAGAAGAGACGGAGAGAGCAAGGAGAAGGCCATGTGAATACAGAGACAGAGATTAGCCACAACGAGGAGTTAGGCAACAATGAGGCAAGGAACGCTGAGGGCCGCCTCTCCCAGACCCTTCTGAGGGAGCAGAGCTCCTCCAACACTTTTGTTTCAGATTTGTGGCCTCCAGAATTGTGAAAGAATAAATTTCTGCTTCTTTAAGCCACCCAATTTGTGGTAATTTTTAAAAGCAATTCTGGGAACTAATACATTTGCAAAAAAAATATTTACTGAGCACATTCACTATGCCAAACACCATGCCAGGTACTGGGGACATAGCAGTAAACAAAACAGACATTACTCTCATAGAGTTTGTCTTACAAGGAGGAAAGAGATAAGACACTGGTGAATGAAACAAGGAAATTTCTGAGAATAAAACATCCTACAAAAAAAATGTCAAATTTAGTAATATGGTAAAGAGTACTTGAGGGGTGCCACTCTTTACCAGACTGCATAATCAGGGAAGGTCTTTTTAGAAGGTGACGTTTTAGCTAATGACATTCAAAAATGTCCAAAGAAAAAAAGTAGAAAGAATCTGAATGGGGCTTAACTTTTTCCAGAAAAAGTCAGAGTGGAGCCAGAAAAATGCTATTTTATAACTGTTATTGTGCCCCCTTTCCCCAAAAATTGCTCTTCCAACATCAATGCTTGGAACTCTAAGGTGTTCTGTTAAAACCCCTCTTGGAATCACAACTGGAGGGAGATTTGGAAGGGATTCTGGCAGGATTATCTACCTCTGATGTCCCTGCCAATAAGAACAGCTGTGTGGGGCCAACTTGATATACATATGACCTCCAAGTAAGCTTTTATTTGATAAAGTAAAGTGTCTGCCTGCAGTGTGGGAGACCCGGGTTTGATCCATGGGTCAGGAAGATCCTCTGGAGAAGGAAATCGCAACCCACTCCAGTACCCTTGCCTGGAAAATCCCATGGATGGAGGAGCCTGATATGCTACAGTCCATGGGGTCGCAGAGAGTCAGACAGGACTGAGTGACTTCACTTTCCTTTTTTTTTTTCCTTTCTGCAGATAAATGGATAAAGAAGATGTGGTGCATGTATATAATGGACTATTACTCAGCCATAATAAAGAATGAAATAATGCTGTTTGCAGCAAGATGGATGGACCTAGAGGGCTTCCCAGCTGGCTCAGTGGTTAACTGAGCATTAACTGATAACTGATAACTGAGCGTTAACTGCGTAAACTGATAAAAATGCATTTGATTACTAAATATTAAAAATTTAAGTCAAAGCAACATGATTTGACTATTTTAAGGATTTAAAAATTATTTAAACTCAGAAAATTATTTATTTTGGAACTTAGCAAAAAAAGTACATAATAAATTAGAACGAATTACTTAAAAAAAGAGAGAGAGAGGGAAAAGAATCTGCCTCCCTGTGCAGGAGACAAAGGGGACATGGGTTTGATCCTTGAGTTGGGAAGATCCCCTGGTGGAGGAAATGGCAACCCACACCAGTATTCTTGCCTGCAAAATCCCATGGACAGAGGAGTCTGGCAGGCTATAACTCATGGGGTTGCAGAGTCGGACACCACTGAGCGACTAAGAATGCATGCAAGGATGGCTTAGACAATATTAAACTTCAGTGAAGTAAGTCAGACAAAAACAAAAATGATAAAAGTGAACTTATTTACAAAACATAAATAGACTCACAGATCGAGAAAATAAACTTATGATTACCAAAGGGAAAAGTCGGGGAGGGATAAATTGGACATTTGGGATTAACAGATACAGACTACTATAGATAAAATAGATAAGCAAGAAGGTCCTACTGTACAGCACAGGGAACTATACTCAATATCTTGTAATAACCTATAACAGAAAAGGAATATTTTATATATATATATATATTCAGATATATATGTGTATATATACACACACATATATATACACAGTTTGCTGTATACCTGAATCGTTGTAAATCAGCTATACTTCAATTCAAAAATAATAATAAAGTGTTCCATAGCTTATAGAAAATCTGAAAAACACTGACTCAAGCTGGTGTAGCTCGTGAACATGAAATTATACTGTGTAGCATATGCTTTGTCCAGGGCTTTCCACCTTCTAAAGTACAGCCAGTAGTTCAGCGGGCTCTATCTACGCTAAGCAAATGAAACTTCCTCTCTGTTCTCTCAGGTTCTGTCTCCCTTTTGATTGACATGCATTCCTCCAAAATAGCCTATTACCTTCTCAGGAAAGGAGGTCTTACTTAACTGAAAGACATATATCAATTCTGTGAAATATTTTTAAACTTCATCATACCATGGTTCAGTCTTCACACTTTGCCTAAGTATTTCAAAAGATCTTACCCTGGTGAGATACTTCACAGCAGTGCTAAAATGAAGCTGGGGCAACCAGATGAGTCTCCTGTTAGCTAGAAATCTCTTCCCTCTCTAGCCAGTCATAACGACGTAAGTGGCAGTAGGGTGCACAAAAACTGGAAAACTGTGGATTAAGCTAGGCCAGTTCTAGACTTCTGAAATCCCGAAGCTATCTTTACAATTTTATCATCTGTGATTAACAGGAAATAAAACTGAATAACAGTGGCTTACACAAGAGAAAAGGGATTTTTTTTTTCCTCTCCCCAAGAGTCTAGGTCATCAAGCTAAGTCTAGTGTGATGCTCAGGAGTATTAGGTACTCAAGTTCCTTCCATCTTGTAGCTCTGTTATCCAGAGGACTTCTATCCCAAGGTCACTTCATGTTTCAGAGTGGCTACTTTATTCACATTTCTATCCATAGAAAAGACAAAATGGGAGGAAAGAACATGTCTTTTTCATTTTAAAGAAACTTCTTGGAAGTTCCACTCAGTACTTCTTCTTACATCCCCTTGGCCAAAACTTGGCCACAAGAAAGCTGAGAAATACAGTCTTTTTCCCAAGCGGTGATATACCAACTTAAAAGGTGGGATTTTTCTTACTACCCTCTTCCTACCTCCCTAGCCTCCCCTTTCTTGGTGCTCAGCCCCTCTCTCTCTGAGCTCTGCTTCATGGACCTGCTCCTAGTCCTTGAACAGATTCGAGTCCCTTCCAACCTAAGGTTTTTCATGTGCTCTTCTCTGGATCACTCTCCACCTGCACATCCCACTCTTCTAACCTATTCAGTTCAGTGGCTCAGTCGTGTCTGACTCTTTGCTATCCCATGGACTGCAGCACGCCAGTCCTGATGGCCTCTCTGTCCATCACCAACTCCCAGAGTTTACTCAAACTCATGCCCATTGAGTCAGTGATGCCATCCAACCATCTCATCCTCTATTATCCCTTTCTCCTCCTGCCTTCATCTTTCCCAGCATCAGGGTCTTTTCAAATAAGTCAGTTCTTCGCACCAGGTGGCCAAAGTATTGGAGTTTCAGCTTCAGCATCAGTCCTTCCAATGAATATTCAGGACTGATCTCCTTTAGGATGGACTGGTTGGATCTCCTTGCAGCCCAAGGGACACTCAGAGTCTTCTCCAACACCACAGTTCAAAAGCATCAATTCTAACCTATTCAATTTTCATTTATTCTTCAGGTCTGGCTTGAACCAATACTCCCAGCCCCAGTCAGGGTCCAGTGCACCACTACACAACCTCAGAGGAGTGTGTGCTTCTCATTTGCACTTATCACAGACACATTTTGACATTTTTTGTGTGACTATTTGATTCATGGTTAGCTCCCCCTTTAGAAAGTAAGTCAGTTTGTCTATTGTTCACTCTTTACCCTAATATTCCCAGTGTCTCTTGCTTACTATCAGTACTTAGAAGATGCCCAATAAATAAGAGTTAATGCTTTTTAAATTTTCTGCTTTACAAACATGGGGTGAGCATTCCTGAAAAACTATTTAAGCTACAGACAGCATATATTATTAATTATAAACTTTTTTCCATTACCCCTACCTAAATGATGGTTTTATAAAAAATAAAAATAAAGCATAAATTTTTCTCTCTTTATAATCTGGAAAGTCCAAGTCACTTGGGGAGGATGATATTTATATTGGTGAATTTAAGGATGGGAGAGTGGAGAGTGTTATTTTATTTCTATTTTTTCAGTTTTCCTGACAGCTTGAGGCCTGAGTATTTCTCAATCACTCCCAAGTCCATGTGTGGCCAGCTTTACATTTTTACATTGATTCATCCTTGATTTTATTTCTTGAATATACTCTGATTGTAGTAGCTGCCTTGCTTTAGTATTTGAGCCAACAGGATCTAATTTTAACAATATCGATGACAGGTTTGGTCCTCTACCTTGAAGAGTCCCCTATCTGCAGCTTTATTGAAAAAATCCCCTGGGGTGCAGTCACTAGCCCTCACTGCTTAAGAGTTGAAGTGGAATTGATTCAGGGAATCAAGGTTGCACAACTCCCAACACTAATCTGTCGTAGAATTCAGTCACATCTTTCTGTATCTCCTTGGCTAGAAATGGCCATGGAAAAGGAAATGGCTATGGGAGAAATAGAATCACATCAACTGTATCAGCAGTGTTTTCTAATTATCACCCTCTACATGACTCCATTGTTAAATGACTTTGTATCACATGTTATTCTTACAATGTTGAAATGATAGTAGTAGCTCATATTTATTGAGTGTTTACTATATGCCAAGCAAAACAGTAGGTTAATTTAATAACATAAAACTAAATACAGCAGAGCCCACTGTGTTTGAAATTCACTGTATCTAGAAGTATATATGTGTTCACAAACAGCACACAGAATACTCTACCCATAAGTTGGTTGAAGATTCAACTCATAAACCTTTTGCTTGAGTGTTTTCCTTCCACATTCAAATCTTGACATATATCATCGTTACCCTCTCTCTTCACTTGGGTTTCAGATAATTAACTAAGCTACCTCCTTAGATTTCTAGTGATTTGTTTCTTAACTGTATTTCCCTCCCAAAGGTTGATTAGGTAAGAAACTAGTACACTGTAAGCAACCCACAGCTGCTAGCTTTTTGCAGCCACTGGCGTTGTGACTCTGCCCGTTATATAATATCAAGATTAGAAGCAAAAATATTGGTATTGATAAATGATATTCCCACCAATATATACTTATTAGTAAAACCTTTCCCGTGTTTTCTCTTGCCTCCAGGCCCCTACACATTCTGTTTCCTCTGTCTGAAACCCACAACTTCTTTCTGCCTAGAAAATGCTGAACCATCCATCAGATCTCAATTTTCACATCTCTCTAAATCCAGGTATGCAAAAGGTGCTCCTATTGTATAACATTAATCAAACTACATTATAAAAGTTCAGTTTATTTTTCTGTATTTCACAATGAACTACAAGCTTTAAAACAGTCTTCTATTTGCTTTATTTTTCACAAAATGCAGATAAAATAAATATCTGTCAAATATACATGTGTGTATATATATATACATATTAAAATAAACACATCAACTATTTAGCTCTGTTCCAGGCAATGACTAAGGAGATATGTCTTCAACATAGCTTAAAGACCAGCTCTAACACTGCCCAGTTCTCAAGCATAAACATTCTGCATCACAGATTCTTCTGCTTTTACTGCAAAAGCAACTGCCACCCAAATGAATATGAACAAACACGTTCACCTACACAAATCCCAAAATAAATAAACACTTCAGGGTTCCTTTCCATCAAATGTATCTTTAATAAGTAACTTCTAGAAAGATTGGAAAAAATTTGGTAGACTTTATTTTTTAATTAATTTATTTATTTTAATTGGAGGATAATTACTTCACAATATTGTGATGGTTTTTGCCATACATCAATCAACATGAATCAACCACAGGTACACATGTGTCTCCACCATCCTGAACCCCCTCCCACCTCCCTCCCCATCCTATCCCTCTGCGTTGTCCCAGAGCACTGGCCCTGGGTGCCCTGCTTCATGCATTGAACTTGCACTGGTCTTCTATTTTATATGTGATAATATACATGTTTCAGTGCTATTCCTTCAAATCATCCCACTCTCACCTTCTTCCACTGAATCCAAAAGTCTGTTCTTTACGTCTGTGTCTCCTTTGCTGCCCTGCATGTAGGATTGTCGTTACCGTATTTCTAAATTCCATCTCTATGCGCTAATATACAGCATCTGTCTTTCTTTCTGACTTACTTCACTCTGTATATGCTCCAGTTTCATCCACCTCATTAGGACTGACTCAAATGCTTTCCTTTTTATAGCTGAGTAATATTCCATTGTGTAAATGTATATGGTAGACTTTTTAATGTGAGAATTTATCCAAAGCAATGGATAGACTGATCATGCTTCTTAACTGCTCTAAACTTTCAGGGGTGCCCTAATATCTGTCAATCTGTAAGAACCTGTGTGTTTGAGGCTGGCATTCAAGACTATCTACAATCTTGTTCCTTCCTAACTTCCAAGCCTTCTTATCAATTTATCCATGCTTTATATTCTAGGCAAGTAAGGTTGTTATTTTCCATATTAGCCCAATATATGTAATCTTTTGGGTCATAATGATGATATCTAATCCTCAAGAGAGTCTTTATTATGTGCTAGGCCCTCTTCTAAGTCCTCTCCATGTGTTAACCATTTAATTCTTACTGCAATACTTCTGGGCAGATGTTATTATGATCCCCATGCTGGAATGAGGAAGTTGACACACCTTGATAAAGATCAGACAGCTAATCGGCAGCAATGCCATATTACCTGCAATGCCATAACTCCGGTCCATGTGCTTCGTAGTTTTGTTCATAGTAGGCATTTAATACACATTTTTGGAAATTGGAAGGAGAAAGGGGCAATTGATTAAAAAAAAAAAAAAAGTAGGTGGCAAATGGGTTATTCTCTGATATTTTATATTTCTCTTTTTAAATATCAGATTCAAAGCCGAGGAAGACACGTGTCTAAGTAAGAGAAATTCTTATAAACTGAGAAAACTTCCTCAGACTTTATTTCTTGATGACTCTGTGCTATTCCCCTCCCACCCTTCCCCCCACCTTCAGTCTCTGAGGCAAACATGTACTCATTCTTCAGGAAGGAGTTGAAATGTCACTTCCTGGTGAAACTTTCCCTGAAGCTCCTCATGTAACAGCACACAATGATTAAGAATGTTCCTTCTGTCCCCCCCGGGCACTCTTGCCTGACTGTTACAGAGCTCATCTCATAGTATGGATGGCTGTTGCTTGACTTCCCATTAAGCTGGGAGTACCAACCATGTCCTTCATCTTTATGTGACTGACTGGAGGCACATAAAGTCCCCCTCTCCCCATACCCGGAGTCCCCAGTCAGAGGAAACTCCACTGCCGATACTCCCATCCCTCAATGACAAAAAAAGTCGCCATTCGGCATTCCCCTGTGAGTTATTGACTCCCAGGGCCAGTCAGGGCAGGCTTCTCACTACTACTCCTCCCTCAGTATCAGTTCAGACTTTACTGTCTCTGAGAACAAAATTAATGTTTGTTTTCGGAAGGCGTTGTTGACTGTATAGTTGGGCCAGTAAAGGAATCAGCAGGCCTGCCATTTTCCTGGGGGACTGTTAGGACAGAAACTCAGGTCTGCAGGGCTGCTCCCCGCAAGGGAGCCAGAGCCCACCTCACCCCACAACTACATCCACCACCATCCCTCAAAGGTAAGCTTTCCCTGAGATGTGGCACAGGCCAGGGGCTGAGGAGCAGGTAGTAAAATTTTCAGACTGAAAAGCTTGTTTTAAAAAGGATAGTTTTTATGGAAACATAATCTAAAAATAAAAAGTAAAACACTCTGAGGGGAGGCGAGCCATCCTCTGGCAGCTAAGGTTGATTGGGTGGTGCTGACATTTTGAGAATCTTCTTTCTGAGAGTCAAGGCAAAGCACCGTTGAGCTAAAGGGTCTCTTCAACTTTGTGGTTCCCTCTGCCTTCACCCTGTGATTCAGACCCTCCTCACCTCACCGCATTCACATGCCCATGGCAGCATTGCTCACAATAGTTCTAGACGTGGAAACAGCCTCAACGTAAATCGACGGATGAATGGATAAAGAAGATTCAGTGTATATATTATTCAACCACAAGGAAGAAGGAAATCCTGCCACTTGGGACAACATGGATGGACCTTCAGGGTAATACTCTAAGTGAAATAAGTCAGAGTAAGGCAGATATTGCATGGTATCACTTGCATGTGGAATTTAAAATAATGAAGTCAAACTCATACAACAGAAAATAGAAAAGTAGTCGCTGGGGGCAGGGGAGAAGGAAGGGGAGAAAAATAGGAGAGAGGTTAGTGAAAGGTACAAACTCAGCTGTAAGATGAATAAGGCCCGAAGATCTAGTGAAAAGCATGAAGACTGATATAGATAACACTGTATTGTATAACTGAAAACTGTTGAGAGAATAAAACTTAAATGTTCTCCACAGGGTGATAGATGCATTAATTAACTCAATGGGGGGAAATCCTTTCACAATGTATATAAGTATATTAAATCACCTTGATGTATACTTTAGGTATCTTATAATTTTATATTAAACCTCAATGAAACTGACAAAAATAAAATTTATAAATAAGGCAAACTTTTAAAAATATATGTATATATTTTATTGAAGTATAGTTGACTTACAGATACACAACAAGGTGATTCGTTTATACATATACATGTATATTATTTTTGCAGTTATTTTCATTATAGGTTATTACAAGATATTGACTATGGTTCCCTATGCTATAGAGTAAACTTTTGTTGTTTGTTGCATATCTATTTTTTTTTAATTTGAAATCTAGCATTCTGTTCATACTAAATCAAACAAATGGAATGAAAATGTCATAAAAAAAATAAAATAAAAAAATAAAAAAATAAAAAAAAAAAAAGAAAATGTCATAAACTTTTTAGTTAGGCAAAAACTGATAAGTTTTCTAATATATATATTATACTTATTATTTATATATATGTAGACAAAAGCTTTTCTACTATGCTTGATAAAGGCTTTAGACAGAACATTAAAAAAAAAAAAAAGAAGAGATGGAGAAGTTGGAAAACATAAACAAAGGGAGGACTCAATGTGAAATAGAAAAAAATGAAACTAGATAAAAGTAAAAGATCATTTTGTAGTCCAGTTGTTTTTAAACATGACAAGGCAAACTTTTTTTTAAAAAAAGAGATTGTGTGATGATTTTTAAGAGAGCTTTTTAGTTTCAAACTTTGATATCTAAATATAAAATAACTAACCTCTAAGTCTAACAATAATAGAAAGAAAAAAAGAAATTCCCAATCTCATGTAATGTTTTAGGAATGTTAAATTAAGAGAGTTGTTAGAGGAAATGAGTTTGTTCCCCCCGCTTTGCTGGGCTCCAGTGCAGAGATGTTGTTCAGTCACCCAGCTGTGTCTGACTCCTTGTGACCCTATGGACTTCAGCAGGCCAGGCCTCTCTGTCTCTCACCATCTCCCATAATTTGCCCAAGTTCATGTCCATTGCATCAGTAATGCCATCCAGCCATCTCATCCTCTGATGTCCTCTTCTTCTATGCTCAATCTTTCCCAACATCAGGGACTTTTCCAAAGAGTCAGCTGTTTGCATCAGATGACCAAAATACTGGAGTTTCAGCTTCAGCATCAGTCCTTCCAATGAGTATTCAGGGTTGATTTCCCTTAAGATTGACTGGTTTGATCTTGCTGTCCAAGGGACCCTCAGGAGTTCTCCACCACCATTGTACAAAGACATCCATTCTTCAGCTCCCCGCCTTCTTTACAGTTCAGCTCTCACAACCATAGAGGTGTTATCAATGCACTAAATAAATGGGAGGAGTATTCTAAGGCAGGTGTCTAAACAATAGAGCAATACCAAAATTTCAGATTTCCCCAAAGGAAAAGAAAACAGCAGTCTGAGAAAGAAAGATTGGATATAGAAAGATACCATTGAGACATTTATTCAATAAATGTTTGGTACTAATGCAAAACCCTAAAGAAATATTTCTACTATTCTTATAAAAGTCAAAGTCTAAAAACTTAGACACTTTCTTTATGTGTGTGTGTGCTTAGTCAGTCATGTCGGACTCTTTTGTGACCCCACAGACTGCAGCCACCAGGCTTCTCTGCCCATGGGATTTCCCAGGCAAGAATACTGGAGTGGATTGCCATTCCCTTCCCCAGGGTATCTTCCTGACCCAGGGATCGAACCTGCATCTCCTGTGTCTCCTGCACTGCAGGCAGATTCTTTTACCCACTGAGCTATCAGGAAGCCCTCACTTTTCTTACATTTCAGAAAAATATACTGGAAGGGAGGCTTTTAGTCACATGTTTGAGAGCCAGGCTTTAGGCAGTGTTGTCCAGTACAACCTTCTGTGATTATGGAAGATTATGGATTATGGTATATAGTTGTGCAGTCCAGTGTGGTAGCCCCCGGCCACATGTGGCTAGTGGCCACTTAAAATATAGTTAATGTGATTAAGAAGCTGAACTTTAAATTTTAATTAATTTAAATTTAAATAGCTACATATGCTCATTTGCTACCATATTAGACATCCCAATTCTAGAGTCATGTTGACTTATGTTCAAATCCCAGTTATGCCTTTTTATAATCCATGTAACCTGAGGGAAAACAATAAAACTTTCTAAGCTTTCAGAGTCTTCAGGTAGAAAATGCAGACATTAATGACATTCACTCTTTGGGGAATGTTGATGGTTAAATGAGATAATGCAGATATCAGAGTTATCTGCTTAACAGAGTGCCTAGCACAAACTGAATGCTCAATAAGTATTATCAAATTATTAATGAATATCAAAACAGATGATAAGAATATGAGATATAAGTCTTTCCAATTTAAATAAGAGAAAAATTGTCATCTTAATAATGGAAGAGTTGTTCTTTGTCCTATTGCCATATCTTATTTTCTTCATAGTATTACCACTCTCTAGAAATCATATTATTGATTTGTTCATTTACACAGTTTTTATGTTTACCTTGCAAGAACATGAAGTCCATGAAGGTGGCTTGTTCATCAGTGTCATTGTTTTTAGTAAGTCCAGTATCTTGACAAGCACCTAGTCCACAATCAGTACTTTATGAGCTGTGACTGAGTAGATGAATTAAGAAACTAACCTAATCTCGTGCTCTCCCAGGAACCTGCTTATCAAAAGAGAAAAGACACTTTTTTCCCATTCAGATAGTTTATAGGAGATGATTAATAATGGGTAAGTATAGGATGATTTTATAAAATACTATGGATTGATTAAACCAAAGTTGATACTGCATTTTTTATAAGATTTAGAACTTCAACTCTCTGGATTGTTTTATTACATAGTTACTCAAGAATTGCTAAGTGCTTTAAAGTACTACATATAAAATTTGCAAATATAAATGATATTCCATCAAAATAAATTGCCTTTATTTTTGCTAAACTTGTTTTTAAAGAAAATGCAATCAAAATATGAAGATGTTTTCCCAAAAATAAAGTTCAATTAACATAAACAAAATGGAGATAACTACACTTTTATTCACTGATTTGTTTCAAATACATTTTGCATGATTTAGTATTCAGTGAAAGTACAGTCTAAAAAATTTTTTTAAAAACATTTAAATCATCTCTAATTTGCAGTACCACCACAGTTAAAATATATTAAGTTAATATAGTTATAATTTACATAATATCACTGACACCAAAGTATACTTAATATAAACTGAACTAGATTATAATTTGCTGGGCAGAAATCTCCGCTAATTGCCAGAGTAGTATTCTGAACAGTGATTGACATGTAGCAATCAGAAATACAGTCAGGATTTATAATCTCAAAGGATCTATAATCTAATGTTTCAGATCCAGGTGGGAAAAAATGAGAAAACACTCTGCTACGTTAAGAGAAGTGGTATTTTTGGTTTGCTTACTTTGCTCCTTTTTTAAATCATTAGATATGATCATCACATCTAAGGATAAAGAAGTGAATAGGTTTACATCAGATATTCAAATCCAAAGTAATAATTCTTATTATAGCTAAAAATTACACAGTATTTACTATTTGTTCAACACTGTTACAAGACTTTGTATAAAAAGCATCCTATCCTTCTGTCCACTGGTCAGACAACACAAAGACATTTCCAAACAAAACTCTTTACCTTTCCCACAAACCTGCAAATCAGGTTATTTTCTTAATTATTATTTATTGTTACCAATGTACTCTCTTCAAGGACACCTTAAAGAAAAAAAAGGACACCTTAAAAATCAAAATATGGAGACGCAAAACAGATTTTTTTTTTTTTCTATTTATTCATTTGGCTGCAACCCTCAGCGTGCATGTGGGATCTTAGTTTCCTGACCAGGGATCAAATCCTTGCCCCCTGCTGTGGAAGCTCAGAGTCTTAATCACTGGACCATAAAGGAAGACCCAAAATAGATTATTTTAATATTGGATATGTTGAAAATATATGCATTGAAAACGACATAGTTAAAATGCAACTTTACTTTTGGGTCCCCATCTTCTCTTTAAAACACATTCAGCTGAGCTAAATGTTAAATATCCAGTCTCATACAATAGTTAGAACTCCAAATTTTAATCAGTTTCCAAATGATGTTTTGTTAATTCTTCTTCCCCCCAGTTCTGGCTTCAGGCTGGATGTCTGCAATGAGCATGTCACCTGGGTCACTTCTCTTTGATTTGTTCCTGTTGCTTCCCCGCCTGCCAGATGACAGGCTCCTGGCTTTCTGGGCCTGATTCAGAGGAGGGAGGAAGGGAAAGGGAAAGAAGGGACTAACTCACGGCAGGCTAGCCCCTGGTCCAGGCAGGCAATGTCAGTGCCCCCTCTCCAGGGTGGTGGGGTTTTAGTGGATTCCTCAAAGCTTTACGATCATGCCCCTACTCCCCCCATTCCCTTGACCCAGAGGACTCATTTGTCTTCCCGGTAGTCACTTACAACTCCTCTCTCACGTGAACCTCCAAGCTCCTTCTGCTAAGAATTCCTCCCCGTGTCAAGAGGCCTATCAGACACATGTGGAACTCACACTGGATTGTTGACCTCAACCCACATCTGGGGAGACCCTCAGGCACCCCTACCCTAACAATGGTTTGGAGACAGGCCAAGTCGAAAAGCAGGAGCCACTACCACCAAAGCGATTCATCAGCCTTTATCCGCTCTCCAGACTTCCTGGGCAAGAATCAGACCCTAGGCCATGGCTCCCTTAGCTTCTCAGAAAGGAGACAGGCACTAGCTATTTATTTGGCAGTCAGCCAATCCCCAGTAGCAAAACCGCCTAGCTGACCTGAAATGATCAAAAATGCATGAGAGATTCCAACAGAGATCAGAAGAGCCACCCAATGTGTCTAGTCTAAATTGTCAACCAATGGGGGTTGGATGGTTACTCAGAAACAGATAATGAATACCAAGTGACCAAGTTCTCACCAGTATGATGTGAGCAGAACTGACACCCACATGTTTGGTTTCACTAGCTCTCTCCTTTTTTTGCTGTCGTTCAGTCACTAGTCGTGTCCAACTCTTTGGACTGCAGCATGCCAGGCTTCCCTGTCCTTCACCATCTCCCAGAGTTTGCTCAAACTCCTGTCCATTGAGTCGGTGATGCCATCCAATCATCTCATCCTTTGTCGACCCCTTCTCCTCTTGCCCTCAATCTTTCCCAGCATCAGAGGCTTTTCCAATGAGTCAGCTCTTTGCATCAGGTGGCCAAATTATTGGAGCTTCAGCTTCAGCATCAGTCCTTCCAATGAATATTCAGGGTTGATCTCCTTTGGGATCGACTGGTTTGATTAACTATTAATAATTTAGGACTCAAGTTCTTGCCATCTTGGTGCTTGGGATCCTCTAGGATACTGGCTCTCAAACCTGTTGTCTCAGAACCCCTTCACACTCTTTTTTTCCTCTTTCTTTTTTATTTTTTAATTATGAAAGTATGGTAACACACTTATAGGAGACTTGGAAAATGCAGAACAAAGTTACCTATAGTGTCACTATATATTAGAATTACTTTTCAAACAGATAAGTTAAGACTTTTAGTTGGAGTTTCAATAGCAAACTCTCAAAAATTATTAGAATGAATATACAGAAAGGTAGAAGGGTATAGTAGACCTGAAAACCACTATGAACCAATTCAACATAATTAAGATTTATACAATTTTCCCACAACAGTGGGATACAAATTCTATTCAAGTTCCCATAAACGATAAACTAGTAGATACTGGAACATATCCAGGGACATAAAACAAGGTGCAAAAATTTCATGGTCTAAAGATATGGAAATAATATAGTCTGTTCTTGTATTCCCTTCATACTCTTAAAAATCACTGAGAACCCATGAAAACCCTGAATACTGATAACACCAAATACTGGCAAAGATGTGAAGTATCGGTGCACCCCAGGAGGCAATGTTTCTCTACCTTAAAAATCCCAGGGCCAGTGACTTTTTCAGTGGCCCTGCGGTTAAGATTCCACACTTCCATGCAACAGGCATGGGTTCAATCCCTGGAGGGGGAACTAAGAACCTACATGCTGTGCTGCACAGCAAAAAATAAATAAAAAATAGAAATCCCAGGACCAGATGCCAGACAACGAGGGGCCATCCCTGTAGCTTCAAACCACCCAAAGTCATTCAAATGAGCCAATTCTAAGGTGTTTCCTCTGCTCTGCCAATATAGTGAGCAAAAGTAACAGCATCTTTATCCACTATTAGCTTTGCAGCATCAGTGTAAATGTCAACATAGTGAAAAAGACAAATAACAACTGAATATTATTATTAAAATAGTTTTGACCTCTCAGACTCTCAAGAGTATCTTGGAGACTTTCAGGAGTCTGCTGTCCTGGAATTCTCTCTACATCTGCATGGTCCAGGTTAAAAAGTGTAAAATAAAATGAAGCCGCTAAGTCGTTTCTGACTCTTTGTGATCCCATGGACTGCAGCCTGCCAGGCTCCTCTGTCCATGGGGTTTTCCAGGCAAGAATACTGGAGTGGGTTGCCATCCAGGTTAGGTGACCTCTATAGTCAGCCTCTTTAAGGAGAAAGCTAGTCATGCCAAACATGTATGTGTCACTTATGCTCACAAGATATTGGCAAGAAATTGGTCACTTGGTATTCATTAGCTATTTCTTTTTAATGCTTATTTTTATTTATTTATTTGACTGTGCTGTCTTAACTGTTGCACACAGGATCTTCGATCTTCTGGTTGTGGTATGCAGGAACTTTAGCTGCAGCATGCAAACTCTTAGTTGCAGCATATGGGATCTAGTTCCCTGGCCAGGGATCAACCCAGGCCCCCTGCATTGGGAGTGTGGAGTCTTAGCCAGTGGGCCACCAGGTAAGTCCCCATTAGTTATTGCTGAGTAACCATCCAATCCCCATTGGTTGATAATTTAGGCTAGACTTGTTGGGTAGCTCTTCTGGTCTCTTTTGGAATCTCTCATGCATTTTTTGGTCAGTTTCAGGTCAGCTAGGCCATTTTGCTACTGGGGATTGGCTGACTGCCACGTGAAGGGATGATGTGACTAGTCATGTGTCATTCACCATTCAGTATGCTCGCCCAGGCTTATTCACAGACAGCAGCAAAATTCCAAGACAGAGTGATGAACTGACAAACTATCATACCCACTGCTTTCTATTAACCAAAGCAAGTCATAAGGCCAGCTCATACTCAAAGGGTGGAGAAATAGACTCTACATATTGAAAAGAGAAGCAACAAAGTCCCATTGCAAAGAGTATGGAAGCAGCAAAGAGAATCATTGCAACCAGTCTGTAAGAACTCTACCACACATGGCTAAAGCTAACCCCCAAGAAAAGTGAGAGAATTCAGTTGCAGCCATAAGCTTATAAGTGTGTGTGTGTGTAAGAGTGTGTGTGTGTGAGTGTGTGTGTGTGTGTGTGTGTGTGTGTGAGTGTGTGTGTGTGTGAGTGAGTGTGTGTGTTGCTCAGCTGTGTCTGACTCTTCGCGAACCCATGGACTGTAGCCCACCAGGCTCCTCTGTCCATGGAATTCTCCAGACAAAAATACTGGAGTGGGTAGCCATTTCCTTCTCCAGGGGACCTGCCCAACCCAGAGATTGAACCCAGGTCTCCTACATTGCAGGCAGATTCTTTACCATCTGAACCACCAGAGACGTCCCAAGCTAAAGAAAAGCAAGCTAGGAACACCTGCCCTTGCAGATGTCAAGACAAATAAAATGGACTAGAAGCCAGAAACAAACCTACACATATGTTGAAACTCAGTTATAAATTAGTGTGTATTCTATATCTGTGGAAAACTAAGGACTGAAGACTTCAGTGAGAAAGGCAAAACAATTCTACAAGGCAGTAGATATCCTTACAATCTGGAAGAAAAGAAGGGTCTCTTGTGTAAGATCCAAAGTTACCATAGGCAGGGAGAAAATGCCACATTTGACTATACTAAAATTTGGAACTTCTGTTCATCAAAAGACACTATAAAAAGCACAGTAAGGTAAGCCAGTGTGGAAAGGGGAGAGGAATCAGTAATTACATGATAAGAATAGAACAGCAAGGCAGAACTGGCTAAAACTGGCCAAAGAACCATAAACTGGAAGGGAATTTCTCTAACGCAAATAACTAATAAAAGAATATTAACTGGAATTCATGAACAACTACTGCAAAGAAAAAATGAGTAAAGGGCATAAGCATTTCAGAGAAGAGGAAATACTTGTGATGAATAAATATATAAAAAGATGTCCAGACTCACTCATAATAAGGGGAAAAAATTGAACCCAGATGGCATTTTATGCCTCCCTGATCTTGCAAATATTAAAGTATCTGACATGCCAAATGTCTTCAGAGTGAAGGTATTTAGCACCAGAAAGAGTTATCCACTTTGAGTAGCAGCACAGCCTTTGTGGAAAACAATTTGACCAAACATAATAAAGTTGCACATGGCACACTCCCTACCCCAGCAATTTCCCTCCTAGGTCCGTGCATTAGAGAAAGTCATGAGGAGCCGTATATACAATATTCACAAAAATATTGCTCATAAGGGCAAATGCTAGGGAAAAGATAAATATCTAAACAATATTTAAGCAGATAAATAAATTATACTTTAATATTTTGGAATTCTATATACAGTACTTGAAAGTGAATGACTCAACAGAAAGAAATCTCAAAAAATGATGTTAACCACATCAACAATAACAAAAAGACAAGGCAAGTCATAAAAAAATATATGGCACAATTTCTATTGTGATAAAATTATAGCCCAAGCCAAACAGCACATTGTCTTAGGAGTTTATTCTGTCGCCAACTTGACTGAAGCTAGGAACTACAAGTCCCAGAGTTTCCTTCCTTCTATGGTTTAAGGTTAGACTTGGTTAAAAGAGGAACTTGAGCAACATATTGGAGGCAAAGGTGAAGCTGCAAACATTTTCTTTTTTTTTTTTTAATGCTTCTTGTAAAGTTTATTTGCAGCCATTTTGTGTGTGTGTGTGTGTGTGTTTTACAAATTTTGAAGGTTACAGTCCACTTACTGTCATTATTACAAAATACTGGCTATATCCCCTTGTAGCCTATCTTATAACCAATAGTTTGTGCCTTTCACTCCCTCTCCCCTGTATTGCATCTCCCCAGACCCCTACTACTCCCATCTGGTAACCCCACTACTATGTTCTCTGTATTTGTGAGTCTATTTCTTTTTTGTTATTCACTACTTTGTTGTATTTTTTAGGTTTCACATATAAGTGATATCATACAGTATATGTCTTTCTCTGTCTGACTTATTTCACTTAGCGTAGTGCCCTCGAAGTCCATCTGTGTTTCTGCAAATGGCAAGACTTCATGCTTCTTTTATGGCTGAGTAGTATCCATTGTGTATAGGAAGGTGTGGGCAGGCAGATGTGGTGGGCAGAGCAGCGGTGCCAAGGAGTGCCAGCTGAACTTCCTCTCCGCACCCCTCAGCCCCTTTCCCCGCTGCTGGCCCTGGACCAAGACAGTGGGCCGTGGCCCCAAGAGCGGCAGCGGCGCAGAGGCGGTCACTTCCACAGTCCCCTCCAGCTCCCTCCTTGTGGCCCCACCCCACTGCTGAAGGGCCTCCCTGGTGGTTCAGAAAAATGGTGAAGAATCTGCCTGCGATGCAGGAGACCAGGGTTCGATCGCTGGGTCGGGGAGATCCCCTGGAGAAGAGCATGAGAACCCACTCCAGCGTTGTTGCCTAGAGAATCCCATGGACAGAGGAGCCTGGTGGGCTCAGTCCATGGGGTCACAAAGAGCCGGACACGACTGAGTGACTGACATGCTTTCTATGGCTGGGGGGGCACGTTTAGATACTTAGATTCCCCTGCAGGCCTGTCTCGTCCAAGCCCGCGCTGCCTCAGGAGGCGGCCTAGTGTTTTTTCCTGCATTTCTCCCATGGCCCCCTGCAGATCTTCACTGAAAGATCTCAGGTATAATTCCTATAAGAAACCCCTCAGCCCACATCACTCACAGTGGCTCTGCTTTCCTGACGAGACCCTAACTGATAGAGCGAAAAACTACAGATGAGCACGGAAACACTTTACACAGAATTCAAGATACTGGTGTCCTCTTGGTGGGTGGGCGCGTAGGGGCAGGATAGCATTAAGGAGGGGCACACAGGGGACTTCTGAGGCACTGGTATGTTCTTTTTCCTAAGATATGTGGTGGGTACATGAGTATTCATTTCATTAACATTATTAAATTGCACAAAATATATACTCCTGTATGTAATAAATTTTATAAGTAAAAGTTAGAAATAAAAAAGCCATAGGGTTCCAATCTTTAGGGAAAGTTAAGATGCTTTAAAGGGGAAGGAGAAAACAAATCTCCTGACTCAGAGAGAAAGGCGGCGGTGTTAGCTCCCGGGACAAGGTCTCTGTGCAGAGAGGCGAAAAAGGCAGCCAGATCCAGAGACCTGGAAGGTGAGATGAGAGACTCAGGGTGCAATTAATATTTATTACATATACATTGGTTCTGCTGGATACTGATTTGAGCTATATGACTTTGGGCAAATTGATTTAGGGCACTGGGACTTAGTAGAAATCTAGATGGTCAGAAGACGGGACCTCCAAGGAAAGAAATCCAAACCTGGATTCCAAAAGAATGTATCTGCATTTCAAATAGAGACAATCCAGGGAGTGTGTCCTTGAGACAACAATAAACTGCTACTGCCTAAGCAGCCATCAAAAAGCCAGGTTAGGGAGGAGGGATGAAAAGAAACCAGGAGATGTTTGACGACAGTGTTTTTGGAAAATATTTCATGGACACTTGCTCAGAATTAAAATTCCACAATATTTATATACTACTGTAAGAAGGAACATCTTAATGTAGCAAAATGCTACTAACTCTGTGTACTGTAGTTTATCTATGTTAATTGAGGACTGATAAAATCTGAAACCATAATCTGTGATAAAGATGGAAAATAAGGTTTTGAAAATGTATTTTTGCAAATCCAGAAAATGAAATGGCCACAGGATGGCAGTAAAAGGTAAGAGATAAGGCTAGGCCATGTATGTTATTCACCCTTAGCAGCAGCCCTTAAAAGTGTTTTAAAGATACATAAAACTTCCAGTGTCCGAATATAACCTGTAAACTATTATTAAAACTGGATATACAAACAAATAAAAATATCCTAAATACTGGAGTTCTTTGACTAAAATTTGTTTCCTCAAGTAACATTTTACTTGCCCAATTTTTGATCATGACATCATTTAGACACTGTGCCTCCCATACCTCTATCTTCAAGTGTAAACTAATATTATTACAAATAAATTATAAAGTAATTCAGTTATATTTTAAAGGACATTCATAAGTGTAAGGCAAGATTTCCATCTTGGTTTCCCTTGAGTTCTCATTGCTTGATACTCTTCCTCTGCCCTTATCTCATTTCCAATCAAAGCCATTGTCATCTTAAAAAATATTTTTAAGGACTTCCCTTTTGGCTCGGCTGGTAAAGCATCCACCTGCAATGCAGGAGACCTGAGTTCAATCCCTGAGTTGGGAAGATCCCCTGGAGAAGGGAAAGGCTACCCACTCCAGTACTCTGGCCTGGAGAATTCCATGGACTGTATAGTCCATGGGGTCGCAGAGTGGGATATGACTGAGTGACTTTCACTTTCACTTTTTCTGTTCACTTTGAAAATGATCCTTGAATTCAAAATCTTGTTTTCAATGATCTTCTTGGTGAATTCTTCACACTCATAAACGTAAATAGAACTTACTCATATACTTCCAATTTTAACTTCTAGAGCTATCACTTCAAAGTGAATGGGTAAACAGCCAATGAAGGAATTTTAATAGAAGTGATGTCTCATCAAAGGAATATCAAGTATATGTTGTATGTGTAAAACACACTCTGGATTTCAAAGATTTAGTATGGAAAAAAATGAATATAAAATGTCTTAATATTTTGTATGTTGAAATAGAAATTATAATATTTTATATGTACCAGATTAAATAAAAACATAATTTTAAAAATTTTAAAGGAATATCAAGGATAACCTTGATTAAGAGAATCATGCATTACAGAACATCATGCATATTCATTAATTTGTTCTACATAAATCTGTTCATGTGTGCAAGGTACCAGGCAGTATAATATGTGCTGGATATCATAGCAGGAGATAGACATTGCCCTCAAGAAACTTACAGTCTAGTTGGGCCAACAGACAGACAAATAGGCAGGTGCCATGCAGGTGACCACTGCTAAGGCTGGAAGTCAAAACACAGTAAGCACTAGAAGCTGAACTCTGTGAAAGTGAGGATTTGGATCAGTTTTGTTCATTACCTCAGTGCAGGAATGGCAGCATATTTTATGAGGCCCAGTACAAAATGAAAATATAGGGCTTCCTGTTTATTAAAAAAAAAAAAATGTTAAGAATTTAAAACAGCAACAGCAAGGCCTTCAGCCAAATGTGGGACTGTGCTGAGCTCAGAGCTTATGAAGCCACTCTGACCCATGCCTTAAACAGTGCCTGGCATCCAGTAGGCTCTAGTTAAATAATTGTGAAAAGAAGAGGGGCCTGGACTTGCTAAATCAGCCAAGATTCCCTGAGCCCTTCTAGTTCGGTTGAGATGGGAAGTTCAAGTACCCCCAGGGAACAGTGTCGAAGAGAAAGTACATGTGTGAAGTCCCACAGCAAGAGGGAGAACCTGGCTCGTGGAGGAAGTAAGGGTCATAAAATTAATGGAGTAAGTATTAGTCTGGGCTTCCCAGGTGGCACTAATGGTGAAGAACCTGCCTACCAATGCAAGAGACAAAAAGAGACAAGGGTTTGATCCTTGGGTTGGGAGGACCTCCTGGAGGAGAGCATGGCAATCCATTCCATTATTCTTGCCTGGAGAATCCCACGGAAAGAGGAGCCTGGCAGGCAACAGTCCATGGGGTCACAAAGAGTTGGACAAACTTAGCACACTGCCCAAATTACCCCACACTGTTAAGGAAGAAAAAAGAAGAGGAAATATTAGTGTGTATCTTCCATTTTTTTCCGTAAAATTTTCTCTGTTACATCCTCTCTATGTGTGCATGCCTGTATACTGGATCACAGTGTAAAATACTGAAAATTATTTACTGGGTTAAGGTCACAAAGGCATCAAAGGCCCTAGGCTACAGCAGGGGAGAAGCAGTCTGGGGTGAGCAACAGAGTGCAGCGGGGCGATGGGGACAATGAATCTCAGATGAGCCTAGAAAAGTAGCAGGATTAAATTCAAGCAGGGCCTTGCACACCTTATTAAAAATTTAGATGTCATTCAGATGGCATTAAGAAGTCACTAAAACTTTTAAAAAGAGAGTGATGTCATCAGATTGCACTCCCAAATTAGCTGCCATTTGGAATGAATTCTACATACATGCTGCAAACCTTAATTGCCCTCCAGTAGCCCTGAGAATAAAACACCAAATCTTCCCCTGGTTGACAGGGTCCTTCTGGATTTGAAAATGAGGCCAGACCTCACTGTGACTGACTCCCGCCTAACTCACTTAACCCCAAAATGCCAGTCCTCTCCTTTCTCCTGGGTACCAGTTAGCCTCTCTCTGGCTGTGCTAGCAGCCTTCTTGCTCCTCTGCCCTCTGCTGGCCCTCTGCTTGGTGAATTCCTCCTCATCTTTCTGGCCTCAGGTTAAAGACCTCTGGGCATCTTGGGCTACCTTTCTCTGAGCTCCCACTTGCCCTTCCCCCGGAATGAAATCCTGGAAGCCCTTATCATGCTGAACATTTGAGTTGTTTCTCATTTAAAGACTCTGTTACCACTAAGCTATAACCTACAGAAGCAGAGACTGTCTGAGGGGCCTCACTGCAGCATCTAACACATGAGCAGCCCACAGGGGCATGGATGACACACAGTAAGCTCTGAGCGGACATCAACACATGAAAGAAAACACAGCTCCTGGAAGCATGGGTTACTATCAAAAAGTGTTACAACTATGCATGAGATCAAAGAGAGGAGAGATGGAGAGGCATGGGCAGCTGCAAGAGCTCTTGGAGATGTACAGCCGTACAATGTACAATACGGGCTCAGTCATGTCCAACCCTGTGACCCCAGGGACTGTAGCCCACCAGGCTTCCCTGTCCATGGGATGTCCCAGGAAAGAAAACTGGGGTGGGTTGTCATTTCCTACTCCAGGGAATCAAACCCGCATCTCTTGAGTCTGCTGCATTGACAGGTGGATTCTCTTATCACTGTGCCACCTGGGAAGCCCCACGTACAGTTGACGGGATGCTAATTCTATTATGTGCTGAGCTAACTGCATTTTACCTAGCCACTGGGCACCCTCTCTGACACAGGTTTCTTCCTACAGGAAGTGAAACTCCGTTTAACTAATGCCAGGAGAACTGTGACCCTAAAGAATGTATGAACTGGAGCTACTCAAGACTGCAGTGTCCCCTCTATTGTTCTGGTAAGCCCCCAGGCAAAGAAGGAATGGAATCAAGTGCTAATTCCCCTACTTCAGAAAAGAGGAGCAACTCAGACTTGGATGGGGCTGGGTGTCTTTTTTCTTGAAAGACTATTTCCTTTCTCAATATCTCCCTTGAAATGAAACATCTGTCCTTGAGAAGTTTCCTGCTGAACTTATTGGTTCATATAATTAGAGGAACCAGCATATCAGCAGTCTGCAACTAAGGGGATATTGAAAGAGGAATCCTTCCTGTCCTTAAGCTTAGATAGGTCTTCCTCCCCACAGTTCTGAAAAAGGAGCTCCAATCTTTACCTGTGACTCCAGGAAAGACACTGTGAGCATATTATTTGTAACCTCCAGAAATGTTTCTCAAATTGGCTTTGCCCCCACGTTTCCTAGCCTCCTCAACCTACACTTTCTTTCTTACCCAAATTCCTCCAAACTCTCTTTAAACTCCACTCATGGGACCTTTTTTAGTTTCTCTGCCCTTTGTTATATATACTTTGCTTCTCTCACTAAGAATCCGACCCCTCTCTTTTTAACTCAGGGGTCCTGTTGACCGTGCCTCAAGAATGTCAACTTGGCCTTCACTTGACGAGAACATTTCCCTTACATATTAAGTCTGTTTGATGGAGTGGACTCTGTAGGGCACACGAGGGCACCAGTTCAAACTCTACAGCAGGCGCGGCTTTCAGACTTGGCCTCCACTCATCGCACCCAAGTCAGCGGGGCTTCCACCTGGCCATGAGGTTCTTTACCAATTATCTGCTCAGAAGCAGCCCCTCCTCTGGAGTGTGGGTGAGGGGGCAGAGGTAAGTGAACACACAGTTCTCCCTTTTGGGGATGAGACAGGAGGAAGGCAGAGAATACAAGTGAATTGTACACAAAACTGAACATAGCCTCCTTACCCTGATAGATTTTATGTGATACTAAAGCCAAATTAAACTTATAAATTCTATTTTAAACACTAAAAAGAAATATGTCCAAATTTATCACATTCACTTAATGTGACAATTAAAAGTGTTTTGCTGAATCTGCCATATCACACCCATCAGTACACTGAATCTGTGATATATATAATTCTGTCCTAGCTGAAGATTTAGTTTTGTCACCACTATTCAGTATTCAAACTACAGTTTTGCAGACCTACTATTATTATTCTTTGTAGAAGCACCACTTTGCAGTATGCAGGATCTTAGCATCCCTGACCAGGGATCAAACCCCTGCCCCTGCATTGGACCACCAGGTTAGTCCTGCAAAACAATTATTTCTGCAAGAATGCCCACTGGGCCTTCACTTGACTTCATTTACATATTAAGTCTAATTCTGTTTTTTCTCACCACCTTGTGATGATAAAAGTGATACTCTTTGGTGCCAACAAAATTATGAACATAAATACAAAAGGAGGCAAAGAAATTGAGTTAGACTTCAATTAGAAGATGATTTAGGGGATCTCAAATACTATTTTTTATACTAGCATCAAAATGAAAACATTTTTCAGTTTCTTATAGATAACAATGACTTTGCAGGGAAATACAGCTCTAAAATATTGCTGGGTGACTACCTTCCCTAATACTCACATAACCCTCTTTCAGGCTCCTCCATTATCACTTCCTCAGTGGTGAAAGTAACCAAGCCTTATCCAGTTGCAATAGCCAGCTCTTAGAGAGGTTTATCCTATAATATTCCTCCCAAAGTTCTAAAGCTCCAGATGGTCTCTCCTTCCTCTCTCTTAGCTCAGAGTATTTATGGACTATAACAATTAGCAATTCACCATTGAAACTTCTGTTTATTATATTATCTTGTTGTGCAGTTGCTCAGTCGTATAGGACTCTTAGCAACCCCATGGACCCAGGCCCGCCGAGGCCAAGTTGCAGCACGCCAGGCTTCCCTGTCCTTCACCATCTCACAGAGCTTTGCTCACTCATGTGCATTGAGTCAGTGATGCCATCCAACCATCTCAACCTCTGTCCTCCCCTTCACCTCTTGTCTTCAATCTTTCCCAGCATCAGGGTCTTTTCTACTTCTTTCTATATTATCTACTTTTACAACTTAATAAGTTAATGCCTGGTTTATACTAGATTTGATCTCTGCTACCCCTTCCTGGAGTAGGAAATGACAACCCACTTCAGTATTGTTGCCTGGAGAATCCCATGGACAGAGTCTGGTGGGCTACAGTCCGTAGGTCACAGAGTCGGAAAGGACTGAGCAACTGAGTGTGTACGCGCGCACCCCTTCCAAACAGCAGTAACCATCGTCTTGTTCTCAAATTTATTTGCATTCTTACAGTATCTACAGCCATAAAACCCATGCTGACTAATAGGAAAGTGTCCTTTTTGATCATTTTGTGCTCTTTATAAGGCACCCACACAGTCCTCCTCGGGTTCTTGTGTGATATTGTTCTTTAATTCCTTGACTCTGCCAATAAGAATTAGTCACTTACAACATGTCAGTTTGGATCCTCTGAGAAGCAGATGCCGAATGAAACAAGAAAGGGTGCAAGGGATTTATTAGAGGAAATGTCTGCAATGAGAAAAAAGCAAGAGAAGGCAGAGAGACTTCATACCCTGATATATGTCTGATATTTGCATAGAGAAAGAGGTATTGGGCAGGAAGAGCCTCGGATAGAAGGGAAGTCTCAGCTAGCCAATTGGGTGTCCCCACACTGAATCTGAGCTGGCTCTGTGATCGGTGATTTGTGGACAGCAACCCGGGGAAAGTGTGGCCTCACATCTTGCCACAGTGGATCCAAAGGTGTAACAGCTGGGCTATCGGTTCACTATGTTCCCTGCTGCAGATCTCTTAAAGGGACATTGGAATGGTGCACTTCCACGGCCACCATATAGAGCTTAATGTAAATATGACAGTATGAATATAATTCAAAGTGTTTCTGCTTCCAAGAATGTTTGCATATAAACTCCTGCACACATCTGCATTTTGAGCTTAATGCAAATTATAAAATAAACATTGTATTTCAGGAATCACTGAACATCTAAGAAATTTGGACAGAGGAAATTAGAGGCTTTGATCAATTCCTAAGACTCTAAAGTCTTCCAAGGAAGAAAGAAAACATTCTGCATATGCTTCCCTTCCCAGTCTTGAAGCATCTCTGGACTATGCCCAAGGCATCTGCTCTTTTCAAACTCCTTTTTACACAATAGGATCAAGTAAACCTCTTACCTAAACAGCACCCCTCCTGCAGAGGATGGGGTTTCGGAATAGATTAGTTAACTTTCCTTTTTTTCATAACAATTAAATTTTATAGAATAAGGTCCATGCTTTAACTCCAATTTGCTGCATCTATCAGGAACAAGTGAAATATGTTCCCAATTGAGGTGATACTAAACAACAACTTCAGAAAACTCAGTCAAATCAACTCAGCCTCAAGTAAAAGCCAAATTTCTCTGGCACATTTATGTACATACGTGGTATGTATGTATGTATTTGTGCTAGAAATTTAAATAATAAGAATTTTTGAATGAATGCTTGACAGGAAATATATTAAAAACACACATTTTGTTTGTTTCCTTTGGCTTGTTTGTTTTCTGAGAATATCCCAAGGGGAGAATGGGGACAGTGTGTTAACTATTTATGGCTGTGATAACAGAGTACCATAGACTGAATGGCTTAAACAATAAGCATTTATTCCTCACAATTCTAGAGGCTGGAAGCCTGAGATCAGGACAGAGCTCTTGGTGAGGACCTTCTTCCTGGCTTATTGACACAGCCACATTCTTGCTGTGTCTTCTTATGGAAAAAGAGAGGGAACAAGCTCTCTGGTCTCTTTTCCTAAGCACACTAATCCCATAAGAGGGCCCACCATCTATACCTAATTAGGTCCCTAAGATCCCCGTCTCCAAAAACCATCACAGTGGCAATTAGGGTTTCAACATATATGTTAGGAGGGACACGACATTCAGTCCACAGCAGGCAGGAACAACACAAGAGGCATGGAAACGTCTTAATGTTCTAGATCTCTTGGTGTGCAAGTGTGCTCACTCACTAAGTCGTGTCCGACTTTTTTGCGACCCCATGGGCTGTAGCCTGCCAGGCTCCTCTGTCCATGGGATTTCTCAGGTGAGAATACTGGAGGAGGTTGCCATTTCCTCTTCCAGGGCATCTTCTTGACCCAGGGATTGAACCCGAGACTCCTGTGTCTCCTGCATTGGGGGGGGGGGGGGGATTCTTTACTACTGCCCCACCTGGGAAGCCCCCAGATCTCTTGGAGATGAAGGCAATCCAAGGCCAAACATGAAGCAAATGCTTTGCTCTCAATCCCCAAATTGTCACAGTTATTGAGGCTGCCCTGTTTTCTTTACCAACGGGAGGCAGGAATGTAAGTAAATGAGTGAGGAAGGCCTAAAGAATTGTATCTGACTATAAATTGAGAGGAGTAGAGACTGACAAATTAGAGACAAATCTGGCTCCCCTTAAATAGGACAACAGTGATCTGAGCCCAGCCTTGTAAGGATTTCGTTTTGCCACATCTTCTGTTGTTTAGTAGTAATGGACATTTTTTTCTATGAAGTCTCTTATTTATGATTAAATGTTGGTTCAAAACACTATTTAAAAAAAAAGACACTCTTTAGACCAAACAAATGTGGCTGCAACCAGTTTTATTTCACAGGCCACTAAATTTCAGCCTCTCTCTTACTGTGATGCCTTTCCCAGAAATGCTTATATTATAATGCTTGTAAACCTTTAAAGGAAAAAATTCTGGCAAGTTAGACTTGTAGACTAAATGAAAAGGAGGAGATTGAACACTGTACCTTCCCTGAGCCCCCTAAATCTCAGGTGTACACAACTTCCCTTCTAACAAGGTCTAAGACTAATCTTGTTGGAAAACACAGTCTAACCAAATACATTGATTTTCTACAAGAATCACATCCATCTTCCATAATAGGTTTATTTCATCAGTAGTGAAAAAGCATACAGTCTTTATTTTGGTGAGTACTCTAATTTTATTTAAAAAACAAAACCCTTAGCTTAAAAGGGTTTTTTTTTTTCCAGCTGATGTATTATATAAATGACAAGCCTCCCAGGTTTGCCCTAGACCTCACATTTGCCTGGACATGGACTATATGTGCTATCAGTCACCATCCCTAATTTAAAAGGTATCTAGTATAAACAGAAAAGTAATTATCAGTTCAAGGCCTGATTCTATAGCTTAAATGCTTGAATGGCTCCCCAAAATACCACTGGGAACCACAGGCCCAGAAGTGCTAGAGCATCTCATCTTTTTTGTTGAAAAGTTAAAATAGGGCATCTTATCACCATGGTTACAGAGTTCTGTGAGTAGTCTTGGTCTCTTATCAACCAAAAAGATCAGCTAAGTGACCAACAGGGAATCTGAACTGCAGCTGTGCTGACATGCTGAACTCAGGCAACTTGTGGCATCTGGGAGCTGATATATGCCTTCAAAATAATAGGTTCACACAAGGAAAAAAATTTGAATGTTTTCCAATATTCATAATTGTACAAATCAGTGTGAACTTGGGCTTTTTTTTTTTTAAATAGGGGCTTGTATTAATATTTGCATTAATATTCATTTCATATGTATAAGATCAACAAAATTAAATTGAACTGATAGGAGCAACATGCATTGTATTCCCTAAAATATATAAGTGTACATGAGTGTGTCCATGAATAGCTAACTTGTATTGGGTATTTTCTATGTGATAGAAATTGGAATGGATGTTGTGAGTGATACAGAAAAAGCAGGCAACCTACCCTCCTTCAACTAGCCCAGAAGCTAATTAGAGATTTGTAAATGGAAACACTATTACCCAGCATAATAAGTGCTATGTAAATGTTGTCTATGAATTGTTATGGGACCCAAGAGTAAAGAATAAGTGTTTGGGGAACTCCAATGAAGCTTCCTAGTGGAAAGGGCATTTGGACTGATTCTTTACAACAAGCTGGACGATACAGCCCTGTGCAGAGGCCCAGCTGGGAAAGAGCGCCACCTGTAGGCAGTGAGGGTAAGAAGGTCTTTGTGGCTGGAGCTCCGGGGGTGGGTGCAAACTCCAGGGGCTGAAGCTGAGGCAGGGGAGATTATTTGGAGACAAAATAAGCAAAGCTTTCATCCTGGATTTAATATTGTAGGCAGTAGGGAGCCAGTGGGACTTTAATCAGAAAGCGAGATGATCAGATTTGATCTGAAATGTATCCTCAACTGTCATATGGAGAAAGAACTAGCATAGTTAGAGGCCCACTACAAATGTATAATGAGCATACTATTCTAATGCGCCAGTCTCTTTGTTGCTCAAAGAACTTTTATTCAATACGTATTCATAAGAAAAATTCTGAAAATATACATATCAGCTTTACAGTAAAATATATTCGTATCTCCAAGGATTTGGTGGATAGAAAAAGCATCTTATGTAACTTTGTATAGTCTCTAATAAGAGAATTGTTTTAATGAAACTCTTTCTCAGAATTCTGAGACGGAAAGATTTGTTTGTTTGATTCTCATGCATTTTGCATTTCAGAACGTTGAAAATTATGCCCCTGCACAGAGCTAAAAGAGGCTGGAGGTTATTTTAAGGGGAAGTTCCAAAAGGAAAAAAGCAAAAAACACAGCACTTCCTAGGAATAAATTAACTCTGATATCTATAATGTATTCTTAGGAAGAAACATGTAAAAAAGAGAAATAATGCTACAGAATGAAAAGAGGAGAAATAAAGAGAAACAACAAAAAGAAATCCAAAGAGAGTTTGAAACTGTGTTTTGCAGCAATCCCTGGGTAACAGTAAATATTTCCTACCTTTCTCCTGCACAACCACTGATGAGTCATGAAACCTAGACAATACTGAATCACAACTACATTCACCACAAATCATCAATAGACATAACTCCAGCAGCTTCTGTCAGCCCTGGAAGCCTGAGTCAAAAAGAATCATCAAGAGTTACAGGAACATGACTTCACTCATAGCCCCGTAACATTTTCTTGCTGATTCCACAAGAGAAGATTACTGAATCTAACTTGGCAAAAAAGACAGATTATGACAGTATCTCTGCTGCTGCTGCTGCTGCTGCTGCTAAGTCGCTTCAGTCGTGTCCGACTCTGTGCGACCCCATAGACGGCAGCCCATCAGGCTCCCCCATCCCTGGGATTCTCCAGGCAAGAACACTGGAGTGGGTTGCCATTTCCTTCTCTAATGCATGAAAGTGAAAAGGGAAAGTGAAGTCACTCAGTCGTGTCCCACTCTTAGCGACCCCATGGACTGCAGCCTACCAGGCTACTCCATCTATGGGATTTTCCAGGTAAGAGTACTGGAGTGGGGTGCCATTGCCTTCTCCATAATATGGGGCTTGATTAATTTATATGTATTTTCTTGGTTAGTGGTCACAATAACCCCATAGATGAGTACTATTGTAGTCTCCATTTTACAGAGAAGAAAATTGGGGCTTAAGGAAGCTAAGCGAATTTCCCAAAATCAGCTCACCAGTAAAGACTGGCAACCTACAATCAAGCAAACTCCTTGCCTTCCTCAAGCCTAGGAATACAACCACTAGGTATATCTGAAACAAATTGTTCATGTAAATCCTAAAGAAAATAAACCAAGCAGTGAAGAACAGTCCATTTCAAACTTCAATGTGCATATAAAGCACCCAAGGATCTTAAAATACAGATTCAGATTCAGTAGATCTGAGGTGGGTCTTGAAATTCTGCATTTCTCCCTAGCTCCCAGGAGACATTAATGCTGCTGGCTCAGACCACAGAGTGGCTGGCAAAGCTCTAGGGAACAACTACCAATAGAGTTGAGGGGTTCTATCTTACAAAATCCTTCTAAGGAAGGGGATGGCCTAAAACAAAGTATTTCAGTAAAAGTTTCTTTTTTTAGTAATTTTTAAAATTTTGCTTTTGAAATTTATTAGAGATGATTTTTTTTTTTCATCTTATGGTTGTGTGGCCTTGTGGGATCTTAGGAATCAAACCTATGCCCCTGCCTTCGCAGTGTAGAGCCTTAACCACTGGACCACCAGAGAAGTTCCAAAGCATCGCTTTTTAAAAACAGATCTATACAAGGTATGTAATACTGGAGTGATTTATCCTAACCCGAGAATTTAAAGTATATAGAGAAAAAATATCTATTCTATTAATAATACACATACCTTATGCTCATAGTAATCTACCTTTAGTTGCAACAAAATTATAACTGATCATTTCAATTAGAGACAGGTACTGATGACAAGATGTCAATGGTGCGGGGGAGGGGGGTGGTAAATGCTAATCACACACATGACTCTGAGTGAGTGGAAGGAAGTAAAAAAGGCCAAAGCAGAGGGAGATAAAGGGGGGGAGGAAAATGGCCTCCTACTTTAATGCCTAGAACACAGATTTTTCTAAAATAAAGGCTGCATAACAGCATCTGAAATAAAGAACTTCTCTTTTCAATTAACAAAGGATGGGAAAGAGCTTCTGAGGCTGCTGCTTCAGAGCCCACAATTTTTTAACAAAAGTGCATATTTTCAATCACTGTTTTGCTTTTGACTTAGAATCGGTTGCCAAGGAAACATCTATATCAAAGTACATTCAAGGTAAATCTTTCTTCCTCTGGCTTTTGAAGTGAGTCGTTCAGCAAGATAGCAAGGAATTTACACAGATTAGTTAATCCAACCGTTAGTTGGGTTTAATGCCAATCTCTGTGTCCTTGATAAGTCAGATGGACCTCCTTCAGCCTCAGTTTTTTCTCCGAGAAAGTAATTCTCTCCAGTTTAGTTCTGGGGCACGGTAGAGTTTGTTATCTCATTATGTATGGTCAGGAATCTGTAGCTTCAAAGAACTGAACCAATGGGAAGAGTGGAATGAAATGTTTAAAAAATCTCATCCCAGGGGAAGGGTAGTCAGGGAGTTTGGGATGGACATGACACCCTGCTATATTTATAATGGATAACCAACAAGAGTCTACTGTATAGCACGGGGGACTCTGCTCAATGTTCTGTGGCAGCCTGGGGGAAGGGGAGTTTGGGGGAGAATGGATACATGTATATGTGTGGCTGAGTCCCTTAGCCATTCACCTGAAACTATCACAACTTTGTTAGTTGGTTATACTCTCAGTTCAGTTCAGTCGCTCAGTCGGGTCCAACTCTTTGCGACCCCATCAACCGCAGCACGCCAGGCCTCCCTGTCCATCACCAACTCCTGGAGTTTACCCAAACTCATGTCCATTGAGTCGGTGATGCCATCTAACCATCTCATCCTCTGTCGTCCCCTTCTCCTCCTGCCCCCAGTCCCTCCTAACATCAGAGTCTTTTCAAATGAGTCATCTTTTCACATCAGGTGGCCAAAATACTGGAGTTTCAGCTTTAACATCAGTCCTTCCAATGAACACCCAGGACTGATTTCCCTTAGGATGGACTGGTTGGGTCTCCTTGCAGTCCAAGGGATTCTCATATAAAATAAAAAGCCTTTTCAAAAAATTCTATCACTATAAATACAGTCATCCCTCCAGTATCCACTGGGGTTGGTTCCAGGACTCCCATCCCCACAAACACTGCAGTCCACAGATGCTCATCCCTTATATCAGTTCAGTTAAATTGCTCAGTCGTGTCCGACTCTGGCAACCCCATGGACTGCAGCATGCCAAGCCTCCCTGCCAATCAGGTTTCCTTGTCAAGGGAGAATCCATGGATACAGAAGCAATGACAGAGTGCTGACTTATATTTAGATTCCTCAGTTTAGAACTCACAGACAAGGAAAGTAACAAACAGAGGTGTGTTTATCAACGTCCTTTTGGGCCATTTGGCAGACGATCACAAAGGAGGTCAGATTCAAGTAGTGTGCCTCAGAAGCCTGTACAATCTGAGGGCTCCCTTTAGAAAAAGAATCCCAAACTTGTGAATCCAGAACTGAATACAGATGTATCAGGGAATAAAAATTAAAAAAAAAAAAAAAAAGAAATCACAACAAATAAACTAAAAACTGACACATACTGTGAGCATCCTGAAAGAAATAACAATGGTGTTAACGTCCTGACATACTCCTATGAGCCTTTTTCTCCATGTTTTAGACTTCATGCTTTTTGAATAGTTTTTCATAGGAAAATTGTTCTATAATTTCTATAGAGAGAATAGAAGGACTTTGGTATCTCTGTAAGCGGGGTTTGCAAATTTTATTTTGTTGATAATTTAGGAAAACTTTCAGTTTCACAGCTCATTATTGGTAACTTCATATGAATTTTGGGGATTATGATCAATATTGGAAAGGCTTTTACCAAATTTATATAACATGAGCCCTAAGGTTTAAAGGAATTTTCTACTAGCTGCATCTAGTTTACATGGCTGCATATCAAGCTATGTCCTCCTCCACCACCCACGTATTTCTGAGACTGGATCCTGTACAAATATTCAACAGCTTGACCACACCTCTCGTTTTGCACCTGCACAAATCCTAGTGAGCAGTTGGAAGTTTTCCGGAAGTCATTGCAACACCGAGACAGCTAGCAGTAAGTCAGCTATACGTGGGGGTATGAGATATATCCCCCAAACCCAAACTAAGTAAGGAAGGAACTGTTAGTCACTCAGTTGCATCCGGCTCTTTGTGACCCCATCTATTGTAGTCCACCAGGCTTCTCTGTCCATGGAATTCTCCAGGCAAGAATGCTGGAGTGGGTAGCCACTGCTTCTCAAGGGGATCTTCCCGACCCAGGATTGAACCGGAGTCACCTGCATTGCAGACAGATTCTTTACCATCTGAGCCAGCAGGGAAGCACTAACCCAAACTAAACATATTCTCAACTCAAGTTCCCACAACTGAAATCCAGAAATGCCTGCAGTCCTCCAATGCTGGGTTATGCCAGGGCAAATGTGATAGAGAAGTCAAAATGAGAAGCGAAAGTGATCTGAGTCAACTGGAGTTAAAATATCTTATTCTGAGTACATTTGTGAGAAGTTCCTGCAAGTGAGGACCTGAGGCTTAGTTTCATTTGCTTCACTCTGACAGAAAACGACTACTCTCTCATTTTCTCATACCAGACAACATTTATACCCATCTTCAATTCAGTTGCTTACTTTATGCAAAGCATTGTGCTTTATAAACATTAGCTCATTTAATCCTCACAGTGACTGTATGGGGTAGTTGACATTGCACAGCTGAGGCAACTTTGAAAGGTAAATCCACATATTCAAGACTGCAAAACTCATGCAATTGTTTCCAAAGCTGGTGCACACACGTTTGGTCTCCTGCCTCCTTGACAGAACAGCATGAATTTAGAGTGGAAAAAGAACAAGAGGAGGACTTAGCATGTTTACTTTGGCACAAAAAGAACATGCATAAATTTCAAAGTTATATTAAGAATTTAAAACGCATCAATAGTTTTTGCAGTAAGTTGGATCCTAGGTGAAAAAGTTTATTCAGATATTAGTACTGCCTTTGGGTTACCTGGGTGAGCAATTCACCAACAGTTTAATTCAGTTTTTTAAGATATGCCAAATACTACTTTTTAATAAACTTTAAAATACATTGTTTCCGTTTCTAAATCCAGATTCAATGGACATAAACAAGTTCTCTCTCTGTTCCTCTTCCCCTCTCTCTCTTTATTTCTTACATTTCTCCCTTGACTCTCCAACTCCAGGAAGGAAAGGTAGAAGTATTGCTTTGGCTTCAGGGGATTCCTAATCCTTCTCACTCTCTGGTTTTGCATGAGGGATTTAGCTTCAACCCTGGAGGACTGGCAGGTCATGCTCTATTTAATACTCTAGTATAAAGGTCAAAAGTGAAGGGGTTTTAAAGTGAGTACATACATAGTCTTTCTAATTGTAGTTATGCCTTTTCAATTAGTTTATTACTTTATTTCACCAACAATGAACTATTAAAAGACATTATCTTCACCCTAATGCAAACAAAATCAGTATTAGCTGGAGATGCTTATAGAAGTCACCTGAAAGAATTTCTTAAAAAATAAATTTAACACCAGTTAGTGGTTATTTCTACGGTATATCCTCACAATGGCCGGTTTTGGTTGTCACTATAAGAAATACTTATATGTCTTTGAAATACGACTTTAAAATGAAATACACTGAAGTGGGTATCAGGGCTTCCCAGGTGGCTCAGTGGTAAAGAATCTGCCTACCAGTGCAGGAGACACAGGAGATGAGACTTGGATCCCTGGGTTAGGAAGATCCCATGGAAAAGGAAATGGCAACCCATCCCAGAATTTTTGCCTGAAAAATCCCATGGACAGAGGAGCCTGGAGGGCCACAGTCCATGGAGTAACAAAGAGTTGGATGCGATTTATCAACTGAGCATGCAGAAAGTGGGTATCATTGTGAAGGTAAAAAAAAAAATGCACATTTACAAGATGGTTGAAATTATTATCCTAGTATTATGCAAATGAAATTCATGGCTCAGGATAAAATTTTCAGAGTTATTAATATACCTGAAACAACATAGATTGAAGTGAAAACTGCGTCCTCTGGAAAAATGTAAAGAAAAGTTGAAGTGTTTCTAGGAATGACAGAAATACTTAACAGAGGTTCAAGTGAAGAACTTAGTTTATGAATTTTGGATTTTCTACATTGAAGAGTTTTCAAGTGCTTGTAAGATAAAGAAAAGCAGGGAAAAAGAAAATCTTTGACCATTTTTATCTTCATCCTTTAAATGCTTATATGTTCTAGTCTGGACAAAGAGACTGCCTGAGATTCAGTCATCTTGAACGTGCACATAGTGTAAACTTGACACTTGAACTTAAAGGTAAAACAAGTATCTTATACACAGCTTAATTATGTTATTGAATTCTATTTTAACACTTTTGTCATTCTTACATCATGTTTCTGAATTTAAATTCCCAGGAGAGAATCATGCTATAATCTAAATGCAATAAATGCAGCTAGCTATTGAAGATTAAAAATACTACTTTAAAAGAATATGAATATGTGGCTTGTGCTCAAATAATACAGTTAGAAAACGTGACTGAGTCTTTGGCTAAGGTAAGTTCTCATTGTGTGCTAGTAATATAGTCATGTACCTGCTCTTAGAGCATCTTTGAATTTCTTAAGAATGAGATGTTAATAATTTAATGGAGAAATGTTAGTCAAACTAGTTATGAAATTCAAACCTATTTTACCAGTAATGCTATGACTCTGCACATATTAATTCTCTACACCTGTTTCTACATCTATAAAATGGGAATGATAATACTACCCATCTCATAAGGCTTTTATCCAAGTTAATACTAACATACTCGAAAGCAGTTAGGAAAAACCATACACATGTCAGGAGCTCAATAACTGTGAATTCTTCTACTTTAGCCTTTTCCCTCCTAGTGGCAATATTCACAGTCTTCTTATTTTTCCCCATAAAGGCCTTTTTGTAATACAAAAAGCGAATACAATAAAATACCATAGAAGCCTAATCGAGCAGAAAATTGAAATGTAGAGATGAAAACAAGTTTATTTTAAGCAGAACACCACATGTCATAGATTAGGCTAATGAAGAGTTTAGCTCCTTCACCGTGGATGTGTGGGTGCCAACTCACACATCCAAGAAGCCAAGTCTCTAGTGTGACAGGTTTCTTCCGTCCCTCCCACCACTGTGTACAATGCTCACTGACTTGAAACTTAACTGAGTGAGCAGTCATGCAAGCAAAAGAAAATACCTCTCCATCCAGATGAGGTCAAACTCCGACCCCAGGAAAACATATAGGCAACACCTTGCTTTAAAGCAGGAATACCCAGCCTTGAGATCTAATGTCTGGTGATCTAGGTGGAGCTGATGAAATAATGAAAGAAATAAAGCACACAATCAATGTAATGCGCTTGAATCTTCCCACAACCATCCCCCGCCCATCCCCTGGTCTATGGAAAAAATTGTCTTCCATGAAACCAGTTTCTGGGGCCAAAAAGGTTGGGTACTGTTGCTTTAAAGGACTTGGAACAGCAAATTGAAGATGCAGCAGCATATAAAACTGCAAGTAAAAGCCACTTCCACCGACAGTTCCACAAAACACTGCAAGGCCACAGTTGGTGAGTGAGACACACAGACCCTGCTTCAGAAAAAGCATGCATGACATGTGTTAATGTTTATAAAAAACTGCCCACTCTTTTAGTTTGCAAGGGCTTGCTTTTAGTCCAAATAATATTCTCCAGAATTTCCTGGGCCTCTTGGATCCCCTGTCTTGCAGCAATGTGAAGGAGCATCTCTATGTCCCTAGGAGAGAGAGTTACTTAGTAGAATCACAAAGAAACAGTGAATTCAAAGAACCTGCATGTCCAAGTGTTTAGGCTAAGGGCCAGGTTAACACCTGTTTAGACTCATCTAAGGTACTGAGTGAAACACTTGCCATTTCATCTGGGTTTCATCATGAGTGTCTTCATAATAAAATCAAAAACTACCCAAAGAAACAGTCTTACAACATCAGAGTCCAGCTGGATACTTTTGCCCTATTTAGAAAAATTTTTCCAGCCAAGACTCTTAGGTAATGTCTGAGACACCCCTTTCTTGCAAGCAAATTCTATATTTTGGTTTAGAGTGGTAACTGGAGAGGGGCTCCATTCAACCTGCTCATCAGTCAGTTGTAAAACTGCCCACCAGCAGTTGTGAAAGAGAATGCAGACTGCCGTATGATTTGGCTGCCTCCCATTGGTCATTTCAAGATTTCATCACCACGTAATGCGTGAAACCGCTATCCCTGAGTGTTACACCAAGTCCCTAGACTCCCCCCATCCTTCAGGCTCTCACTGAGTCTCCCTCTTTCTGAACCTCGTCTACTCATCAGCCTGAGCTGGATTAAGGTCTACAACTGGGGGGTGGGGATTACACACACAACGTGGTAATGGAATACATGTCCGTTGCACTTCTTAAAACAAGCTGAAAATTGAACAGTTTATTTGGGGGAGGCCTATGAAGATGTTCCTGACTCAGAATCTCTGCATGAAAATATCACAGATTATGAACTACTCAAAAACTTTAAGAAAAACTTCTCCAGAGAAAATAGTAGCATTTCTCTTGGGACTGTGAGTAATCAAAAGGGGATTCATCCCATAAACACAAACAGAATTTGTGTCCCAAAAGAGCTTTCTACCTTATACTCTTCTATGTTCTATTCTGTTTATGAGAAAATGTTCTACAGCTGTAAAGATGGGACTCCTAGGAACCTTAAAAAAATTCACAGGAGACTCTTAGGATCATGAAATAACCTGGCCTTTCATTTTGGACTCATCAGTTACCTTACAAATTTATTCCATGGGCTCTATGAACGTATATGAATCTTCAATTCTTTTACTTTGTGACTTTTATCATAACTCATAGCACTGTAAGTAGATAAAAAGGCAAGAGTGGGAAGTGCTCTATATATAAAATGCTTTCGTCTGTCAATTGCAGGCAATGTATGGGGGCACGTTTAGAAGGAATGACATCTCAGCTGGAAGGGAAAAGACTGCTAATGTTCATTACCCTACTGCCATGGATCCAGTCATGTTTTTCAGTTTTCCGACTGCAAGGTTAAAGGAACCCTGAGGATGGTCCTGCTGGGAGGCTCGTCTGAAAAAGAGAGGAAAAGAAAACGGAAGTGGAAATTGGGTTGGAGAGGAATATGCAATAAAAAACAAGGAAACAATGCTGTGAAAATGGATTCCCTTAATACAACCAAAGGCACTGCTAATACAAATATGTAAGCATTACTGGAAATCATGGGGCTTCCCAGGTGGCACTAGTGGTAAAGAACCTGCCTCCCAATGCAGGTGACAGAAGAGACGCAGGTTTGATCCCTGGGTCAGGAAGATTGCCTGGAGGAAGACATGGCAACCCACTCCAGTAGTATTGCCTGGAGAATCCCATAGACAAAGGAGCCTGGAGGGCTACAGTCCATAGGGCCGCAGAGTCGGGCATGACTGAGGGACACTCTGAAAAAGCATTACTTCTGTCTTTACATTGGGATAATCCTCTTTCATTAAAAAAAAAAAAAAAAAAACTCTTATTTGAAACAAAGCACTTAAAAAAAAAAACTGATGTTGTAAGAATATTTCAATCATTTATTTGTTCCAAACTCATTCATCAGCTTCTCCAAACATTAAAATCATTACAATCTTCTCTCCAAAATATATAGGAAATCAAAATATAGGAAAGAACCATCTGGGAATATTAGGAATTCAGTAGCATGTAAGCTGATTCTCAAGCACTATTTCCAGTTGCTGAAATATGTAATATGTCAACACTTTCCATCAGAAATTTCTACAAAGATGAAAATGTTTGGCGTCTGTGCTTTCCACTATAGTAACCATTAGCTGTGTGTGAGTATTGAATACTTGAAGTGTAGATAGTGCAACTGAGAAACCAATTTTTTTTAGTTTATTTAAATTTAAATGACCACATGTGGTTAATGGCCATCATATTGGACAGTAAAATTTATATAATTATTGCCTTGCTACTTTGCTGTTCTTTTCATTTATTTATGATTAGGGGGGAAAGTCCAAAATACAAGGAAATGTACAAAAGTTTTCTATCTCTAATGCATGAACATTTTGAAAAGTAAGCAGGAAAATAACAACATCCAGTGGGAAAGTGAGAAGACTGCATGAATAGACTTTTCACAGGAAAAAAAGCATTAAAATTACAACATGCTATGTGTGTGCTTAGTCACTCAGTCGTGTCCAACTCTTTGTGACCCCATGCACTGTAGCTCACCAGGCTTCTCCCTCCATGGAATTCTCCAGCCAAGAATACTGGAATGGGTTGACATTCCCTTCTCCAGGGGATCTTTCCAATCCAGAGATTGAACCTAGGTCTTCTGCATTGTGAGTGGATTCTTTACCATCTGAGCCACCAGACATTTAGATAAGAAAGCTTCACAATTGACCAAAACAAAAATTTAACAAGGCACTTATTTAATAAATAAATTTAATGACTCATGAACCATAAAAGATATTTTTAAAATATGCTGGGAGAAATCTTGCCTTTGTAATGCTTTTCCCATCCCATTCCTGATAGTGGACTCCATCACTGAAAAATGGAAAGGTTTTTGACATTGGCTTTTAACTGTATGTCCCGTGTAAGGAAGATCTGGTTTATAAAATATTATTTAGGGAAACACTTCTAAAATTTTAATCCACAAACTAGCCACCCCAGAATCTTGTTATAATGAAGATTATGAATCTTCGTTCATTATAACAAATGAAACTTATTATAATGTTTCAGTAGGGCTGGCTTAAGGCCTCAAAGGCTGCATTTCTAACAAGTACCTGCCTGGTGATACCAGTGCTGCTCGTGTGTGGCCTAGGTCTCAGTAGCAAGAGTTCCAGCCAAGCAGAGTTAAACACCAACCATGCTGAGCCACTCCAGACCCATGTCATTCCCTTCCTGATTCTCAAAGGTACTTCTGTTGGCAGGTGAATTTGATCAGAATATCCACTTTAAACTTCGTGTTGAAATGTGTTACTGAAATGGCTTCCTCTGCTGGTTCGTTTTTACTTTATAAATCAGTGTGGACTTCTAGAGCAGTGGTTTGACCTCCCTACACATTACAGCTACCCAGGATGCTTTCAGCACAACTCAGTCAATCTGGAGTTGGGGATTATTATGTTTCAAAAGCTCCCCAGGGGATGCTAATATGTAGCCAGGCTTGTCACCCACTATTCTAGCAAGAAGACAAAAAGCATCTGAGAAGGATGATCTCATCAATACGAGGGCAATGGCAAAGCCATGGCCGTGCTCCCTGCTCACTCGGATAACCGAACACTTCTCTGCATTATAGGAGACTCTGATCATCAGCATTACCCTATAGAAATAAAATGCATGCCAGTAATTTTAAATGTCCTGATAGCCACATCAAAAGCTTTAAAAGGAATAAGTAAAATTAAATAATATACTTTATTTAATCCTCTATACCCAACATATTATCATTCAACGTATAATCAATACAAAGAATTGTTAGTGAGATTTTTTTTTTTTTTATTAGTTGGAGGCTAATTACTTCACAACATTTCAGTGGGTTTTGTCATACATTGATATGAATCAGCCATGGATTTACACGTATTCCCCATCCCGATCTCCCCTCCCACCTCCCTCTCCACCCGATTCCTCTGGGTCTTCCCAGTGCACCAGGCCGGAGCACTTGTCTCATGCATCCCACCTGGGCTGGTGATCTGTTTCACCATAGATAGTATACATGCTGTTCTTTTGAAATATCCCACCCTCACATTCTCCCACAGAGTTCAAAAGTCTGTTCTGTATTTCTGTGTCTATTTTTCTGTTTTGCATATAGGGTTATCGTTACCATCTTTCTAAATTCCATATATATGGAGATATTTTATATTCCTTTCTTCATATGAAATCTTGGAAACCCTCTGTGTACCTTACATGTACAGCACATCTCTGTTCACACTAACCACACTTCAAGGGCTCAGTGGCCTATGTGGCTAGTCACTGTCATATTGGACAATATCACTTTAAAGAATGCTATGGCAAAATTACACTTTCAGGGGTTTCTACTTTTGAATACATTGAGACTTCATGAACCCTAAGCCAGTTCTCTATATCAAGTGACTTTGACCTTAGTCCTAACTTGTCCTTGTTTTCTACCACAGTCTCACGTAGAATGGAGCTTCTAACATCTCAGAGCCTATTTATTCCAGTTGTCTGACCTTTAGAGTGTCAGGTAAAGCATTCAAGTCTTTGTTTCCAAAGTTAGTATTACTTTCTCAAACTGCAAATAGAATATATATTTTTCTGTGAGGACTCATCACACCAGTGCTATACAATCAGAATTATAAAAGCTACCCATGGAAGAATTTGTATATTGAGTGGAATTTAGGCCCAAAATAGAATCAAAAATAGATAAATGTATTTCTACTTTTAAATTCAAATGAATGTGTCTCTAATTGTCAAGAGTTCAAAACTTTAGCAAATAAGGTAATGCTAATACAGTGCTGTTAATAATATTATTGATGTTCTGGATCTTGATCTAGAATGGGATATATTTTCCAGTTTAGCTCTTTTAAAGCTAATCTGTTGTCTGCTTACATTGTGTAGACTGTTTTTAAATGCATCAGACACATCACTTATGTCACTACTCCTACCTCACAGCTGAGTGGAAAAAGAAGTTACCAACACTTTAAAAAAGTGTACCTTATTTTTGTTCTAGGGAAGAAGCACCAAAATCATAAGGTTTTCTATCTCAGCACTTCCTGAAATGACAGCTCTAGAGTTTTGCTTTTGGTGGGGGTTGTTTTTCTTACCTAAACCAGTGCATTGCCATCTCTTGATCCTTCACCACACCAGCTCCTGGGTGAAACCAAAAGGTATCACAGAAAAAAGGGACTCAGTCAATTATTAACTAAAATCTTCTATAATCCTAGAGATACATAAATAAATTCTAACCAGCAAACGCCTCCCCTTCCTTTTCCCCTAGTAAAATGAGCACAAGATGAGCAAAAGAGTTACCTTTCAGGTATCTCTGGCCAACAATATGCTGGGCACTGGGGTACCCCAAGTGAGCATAAAGATGTGCCACATGGAAATGGAAGCTCTGGGAACACAGCCAGATGTAAAGCAGAGAGACCATGCTTCCTGATATGACTAGGAGCTACAAAAATAAAAAGGAACAGAAGAGAAGTGTGGGGATATACTTACGGTTCAGATGTGGGAGAAATGAGTATATTCTATAAGGAAGGCATTTCAGGATGAGATCCATATGATTTACAGATGAAGGATGTTCCACATAGGTCTCTGTTTATAGGGGAAATTTTTATTATCGCTAGTCTTTTATTTTTAATCATTCTGGTGATATATTTTTAACTTTTTGGGCGATGTAATATAACTGGCTTGGGTAACTACTTAGTATTGGATACTGACCAATAGGATCTTAACTGTTTATAAAAGGAAAAAAAAATGAAGGCAGAAACAAAAGAGGAAGCAGAAAAGAGAATTAACATGTTTACTGTTTGGGCAGAAACAGTGGGTGGTGAGGCTAAGATGGGAGGGAGGTTCCTGCCCTGTTCTGCCAGTCCAGAGAACCCACAGCCCTGGTCTCCTTCTCTGACACTTTTGGCTGCAACGACAGAAATAAAAGACCTTCAGATGGCACTTTCAGCTTCCTCCCTAAAGAGGTCCAGGTGAGCCAGTGGGTCTCCAGAAGATGAGAGAAGATGAGAAAACTCATAGCTTGCTAGGGCTGACATAACCAAATACGACAAACTGGGTGGCTTACACAACAGAAATGGATTTTCTCACAATCTATAACCAGATGTTCCAGATCAAGGTGTCAGCAGGATTGGCTTTTTCTAGGCTTTTCTCCTTGACTTATAAATGACTGTCTTCTCCCTATAACTGCCTCATCTGTCCTCTGTAAACTTCTGTGACCAAATTTCCTCCTCTTATGAGGACACCAGTCCTATTGATTAAAGTCCATATTAATGACCTTATTTTAACGTAATTACCTCTGTAAAGATCCTGTCTCCAGATACAGTCACATTCTTAGGTACAAGGGCAGTGTGGGGGGGAGGTTAGGACTTTAACATATGAAGTTGGTGGAGGACAAAATTCAGCCCATACCAGTAGGCTTGTCTGACGGTGGAGGATGCTTCCTAAAAGAGCTGGTGGATTAGCAGGAGCCTTGACATTAATTTTTTTTTTTTTGTCATTTTTGACCATGCTGCATTGCTTGCAGAATCTCAGTTCTCTGACCAGGGATCAAACCTGGGCCATGGCAGTAAAAGCCCAAATCCTATCCACTAGGCCACCAGGGAACTCCCAACATCAATTTTCTCTAGCAATGTGAACATGCCTGTAAGTTCCCTTCAGGAAGCTCTACGAAGTGAGGTTCTTTCCCATGAGAAGCTTGTACTTCAGCCATGGGTTGATGCCCAAACAAGTTTACATCAACCATCAACCGAATCGATGTGGCCATTATTGTTTTGAGAAATATGGCAAACACTTTCTGAGATGTTGATTCATGCAGACATCAGAGGCTAAGAGGGAACTCAGTCTTGCGGGGCAGCCTTGAAATGCAGCAAGACCATGAAGAACTTCACCAGCAAGGACAGCTCAGGGCCCCATACCTTTCTCTTACCCTCACCTAGCTGGATTCTGAGGATGGCCTCAGACTCTGAGAAAAAACACAGTGTGATTGACATCTTCCCTCTCAGATATGATTTTTCTTCTAAGAGAAGAAAAAAACATAGCTTCAAACTTAAAAACTCAATTCTCTATAGCTGCCATGAAAGCTAAATATCTATTACTGATTCCAAGATCAAGAGCTTAAAAATAGACTTTTAAACTCAAGTCTTTTAACCAAACAAATCAATCAGGAATTGGAAATTTGGAGAACAAGAGATGGTGTTTTACAGACTTTCATTTAGAATCTTAATAAGCACAAAACAAAGATCATTAAATATATTTAATGGTCATATTAAAGATATACTAGAGAAAAAATAATTAGCATAGTCCAGTATGAACAAAATGATAAGTTATAATTATAAATATTTATACTTACACAATAAGTTATATATTACTCTAATTTCTTCAATGTAACTTCAACTTTGATAACATATCTCTTTCCTCTTTAGGGAGTTGTTGGTTATTCACAATAATGTATTGAAAAGTCTATGTTTCAGTCTTTGTGTGACTGCATTTATGATAGTAGTGGTGTTCCTTACTGTTGAAAGTGTTTTTTTTTTTTTTGGTCTGTGTGCATATGTGTGTGCATTGGAGGAGATTTTAATTTTTTAATCCTATTAGGGCATCCAAAGTCATCTCTATTGATCCTGCTTCCTGAATGAATGTTCTTTCACATATTTCTATATGTCACAAGGTTTCACAGAAGATGAATGTCTGTTTTGAAACTCTTCAAATCCTTTTTGAAATTATGTCATTTATTCAGTATTTATTTTGTATGTGTCAGACACTGTTCTAACCACTGTGAACAAAACAAGCAAAATTCACTGACCAATTGTAGCTGAAATTATAGTTGGGGTAGAAAGTGAGTGAACAGATAATAAATTTTTTAAAAAGTAAAATTTATATTGGATGATAATAAGTGCTATAGAGAAAGAACAGAAGGATAATAGGGAATAGTGTGAAGCAAGAGGTACAAATTTCAAAAGGATAGATGAAAACAATGGGCAAAGAAAACTAGAAAAGTAAGTGTGATGGTGGCTCTGTTTAACGGAGTGAACTCCAATGAGCATCACAGAATGTCCAGAAAGATATGAGAGAATTATATCAGCAAAGATACTCATAGGGACAGAGATGGCGCAAAATAAAAAGAGGTCATTGAACCCCTGATTTTCTACTTACAGGAAGCAAGCTAAGAAAACTCACCTGCAAAACATGCTTCCTGTGATGAAGAAAGGAAGGATGAATCAGAGAGTGAAGCCAAGGGCTCAGAGGATGGAGCCAAAAGTCATGGAGAAGGTCTGGAGTCATTCCAGATCTTGGCATCCAATCAAGGAACTTTCAGTCTTTGTCTGGGGGGACCCCAGAACTGCTCTAGACTGAGAACTCCTTTGTGACTCCCACTTCCCCCCTTTTTTGAACTGAAATGTCTATGGTAGTTTTCCTATGCTGGTCCCAACATTATATGTTGGATGTGTGGAGTCAGATGACTTGTCTCTTTAGTCTCATGGGTCACAGGTAAACAGATATTGCATTCAAGGAGTTGTACTTGAGTTGCATGTGGAGAGCCTCACTCACACCTAGGATTTCTGGGGCCACTAGAAGCTGGGAGAAAAGTATGAAACAGAGCCTCCAGAAATAACCACACCTGCCAATAACTTGACCTCAGACTTCTGGCCTCCTGAACTGTGAGAGAATAAGTTTCTGTGGTTTTCAGCAGTTTGTGGTATTTTTGTTACCTAGGAAATAAACACACCCTCCAAAGCAAAGGTTAGTCAGGCTTACTGTCTGGTATAAAAGATTAGGATTCCCCCAAATCAGGGTTCCTGTGATGTAATTCAACCTGCTGTATGTGAATTGTCACCTGGCTCACCCGATTCCACCCTCTGGGCATTTGGTTTTGAAAGTCAATAGGGCTTGCTTTCGGGGCTTCCCAGGTGGCACTAGTGGTAAAAAACCCACCTGCCAATGCAGGAGACGTAAGAGAAAAGGGTTCAGTCTCTGGGTCAAGAAGATCCCCTGGAGGAGGGCATGGCAACCCATTCCAGTTTTCTCACCTGGAGAACCCATGGACAGAGGATCCTGGAGGGCTAAGATCCTATAGGGTCACAAAGAGTCAGACATGACTGAAGCAACTTAGCTTGCACATATGTGTACACATAGACATAATACCGTTTATTAATTTCATCTGCAAGCTTCTTCTATTCTAAGCATATAATTCACTTGGACCAAAAAATATATATAGGCTTAGTAAGAACATCTAGGCCATTTTCCATAATCTACATACCCAAATGGCAATACCGATAAAAGTAAAAGTCAAATTTATTGCTGCCATCTATAATTTTATGCCATCAGCTCAAAGCAGTGAGTCTATGCCTTCCCCCAAATCTAAAACCCATTTTTATTCTTTTCCAATTTTAAGGAGCTTCCGTTTTCTTCCTATAAGCTCATAAATATTACTTACTTATATTCCCCTTGATTGATGCTTGAATTTTTTCACATATCCTTCTTTTATCTGGGTTCATAGGCAAATACATTATGTAAATATCAATCTTTTGAGAGAACGCTTTATCTTCTTTCTCTTTGGACCATTTGTTCATTAAAAAGAAATGAGCCAGGGACTAAGCTAGATACTAGGTAGTGATCAAAACAAAAACAAGAATGAAAACACATATATCTTATGATATGGAAGAGAAATACTTATAACAAAATATGCAAGTAAAATTACAACTGTGGTAAGTACTAGAATGAAACTGTATAATAACGAAGTTCAACTTTTCATTTCTTTGTATCAAAGAGCATGGGTTAGTTTCGGGAGGATGCAGCTGGAGGAGACAGTGGAAAAATTAAGAAAAGTTTTGATCAAAGGCTATGTTAGGATTTTGGTCTTATTTTAAGAGCAATAGGTAATCTCTGGAGTGTGTATGTATATGGGAGAGGGGGAGGGTGACATGAGTTAGGGAGGAACATGATCATTTTGAGTTTCAAAACTATCACTCTTATCACAATATAAAGCCACAGCTGTCAAAGTGAAGTATGCAAGATGTTCCACTGGGGAGCAAGGAAAATATTTGAACTTCTGTGAACATAATACATTAAAAAATTTAAGCTCTACTGGTATTTAGCCCAGGGATTCATTTAGTCTGTGTGTCAGATGATCATGTCACTTGGGGGAGTAGAGATAAACCCAGGCTAACAAGACTTTCCACAGCGTTATCTGGGAACCCTCATTCATTCACATGCTTTCACTCATTGGCTGTGTCTCAGTTTGTGTATGTTTGAGTTCACGGACTAATGATAGTTTACTTACAACCTTGATAAAGTGGACACAATTTCAAAACGACTCCTGTAAAGGAGCCTGGGATGAAGTGAATGCTAACATTGCAAGGCTTAACGACCAAAATAATTGCCCTGGGCTTCTGACTTGCAGTGACTCCAATCACTGAATTAAGAGGACCAGATTAGGATGCCCTGAGTAGGAGAGGGGGCAGAGGTGGCTGACTTTTGTTTGGATCTCATTGGGCTCAAGAAGGGTGGTACAGCAGGCTGCTGGCTGTGGGTGTTGGGAATTTTACAGATGTCTAGACGTCTGAGTCATCTGAATAAAGGTGATAATTTAGGTTTTATAGGCTTTAATGAAAAGTTAATTTTAAATATCAAAATTTCAATTTTTAAAATTCTCATATCATTTATGATCTATCTTCCCTTGTTGTGAATAATTGAAATTCTGTATTTACTCTGATGTTTTTAAAGTTATCATTTCTAAAGTTAAGGGCAGATGTTTTCAATCGGTATTTAGAAGAGAATTTCACAGTATTTTTTTTTTATCATGAGTAAATGTGTTAACGACTTTTTAAAGGGTATTTGTTTTAAAAAGGCATTTTAAATCAGCCATTTCACTTTTTAAAGTATGAAATTGTAAAACATACAGAAAATAAACTTGATTCCCATGCACCAGCCATATTTAGTAGGTTTTTATTTTGCCATATTCACTCCAGATTTTTTTTTAAAGAACTAAAGCACTGTAAAGATAAAAACACACTCATTCTCATCTCTTACCCTCTCCTCACAGAAGTAACAACTAAGCCAGCATTAAAAGTTCAACTATTGTGCTGAATTTTTAAGCAAGAACAAGCTAAAGTTAGCTACATCACCAAGCATTAATCCTAAAAATCATCATGAAGGGAAAAAAGGAAATTCCAAGCTCTTTCAGTATTTCGTAGAGCAGGACTGAGTGGCTGAGCGCACAGACACCGCACAGACACACAATAGTTAACTGCAGCAGCACTGCTAAAACTAACCACAGCATCAAGTTGCTTTACTTTTGGTTGGAATTTTTTAAGGATTATGGTGTGTGTTTATATCAACAAGGATCATAAGCCAGAGATTATTTTTATATTGTAGTTTTCTTAGTAGAAATTTATTAAAACACAAAATTCATTAAGAAAAAAAAAAGAGTTTTAAGTGTATCCTTTGTGATAAAAGACTGAAATCAGTATTTCAGCCTTAGCTATAGTCAGTTCTACAAATCTGAGGACATAGTGCTATGCTCTATGGTTACAAAGATAAACATATGACCTGGGCCTTGATTTCAAGCATTTCAAAGTTGTGGGCAGAGATATAAGCAAGTTGCAAAACAGAATGATAAGATCTTTTACAAAGATGCAGAGTGTCCATAGTTTCACGGGAGAGAAGAGGGTGGTACTTGTCCACAATTAAATTCCTTATCTTCTCCCTCACAGCTCACCCCTTCCTCACTTCCCTGGCATGGGCGTGCTCAGACTCTAGGTCCTGTCTGACTCTTTGCGACCCCCATGAACTGTAGCCCACCAGGCTCCTCTGTCCATGGGATTCTCCAGGCAAGAATACTGCAGTGGGTTGCCATTTTCTTCTCCAGGGGATCTTCTGGATCTTCCCAACCCAGGGACTGAACTCATGTCTCCTGCTTGGCGAGCAGATTCTTTACCACTGAGCCACCTGGAAAAACCACTTCTCTTACATTCAATCAGCTCCAAGTTCTGTGTGATCAGACTCCTAAGGTCTCTCACATGTTCACTCTTCTCCTTCCCCACTGTTGTAGACTCACTGTAACCACCACCATCTCACCTGAACTCTTCAGGACTATTAGAGGATCCTCCTTTTCTTCCATAGCGATGGGTACTCACCTCTGTTACAGTATCAGGGATACCACTCCCACCCGCACTCACTCATAAACCCACATTTTATAGGCTCCACAAAAGAAAGGTTGTTCTGCTTATTTTTGTTTTCCTTTGTATACCCAGCTACTTGCCTCATACACTGTAGCTCCTTTAATAGTTCAGTGAATGAGTCTAAGTGAAGCAGAAATTGAACTTAATTTACAGCATTCACTGGTTATCTCTAGCTTGTCCTTAGCTTCAGTTAGGAAGCTAACAATTCATTGAATTCATTTATTGAGAAATAGGAAAACATAAAATACACTGGTAATTTACAAAATGAAAATAGCTTTAATTACAAAAAAGAAAAAGAAAAGAACCTGAAACAACAGCTTTTACAGTACCTCAGTGGTTGTTACTAGTCCAACTTGACAGCCAGGCTCACAAGCCACAAATGGGCTTCAATATAACAGTCTGTTTGCTCAGCTTTACGGAGGGAAATGGGAGAAGAAATGCAGGTGGTATAATCTCTGCATTCATCCGGGGGCCTGGAAGCCACCCCTCAGCCACAGCTTGCAGGGCGGCCACAGAGCAGGTGTGTGTGGTCCCTGGGTCTCTGTGAGGCTGCCCTCAACTTTCTACCTGTCTTTTAAACCATTCCAGTCAGGTCAGCCTAAGGCCTGCATCACCACTCACTGCACCCCAGCTGCACAGACCAAGGGTAAATAAAGCATGATAGACACAACATTCCACATTTTATCTTCACTCTGCTGTGGCCAAGGAAACAGTGCCATGAGGAGACATTCCAAGGCAGGCCTAGATCAGCCTAAACCTGCTGTTAACCCTTTCCTCATGGCTTACTACCCTTTCATGCCCTCAGTTTCAATAAATAACTGATCAACAGGTAAACTGCAGTGGGGGGAAAGGGGGGCTCCCCAATGGCTTAGTAAAATTCCAATGCAGGAGATGCAGGTTCGATCCCTGGGGTGGGAAGATCCCTTGGAGCAGGGAAAGGCTACCCTCTCCAGTATTCTTGCCTGGGAAATCTCATGGACAGAGGAACCTGGTGAGCTTACAGTCCATGAGGTCGCAAAGAGCCTGACATGACTTAGCAACTAAACAATAAGAAGATAAACTGGGAGGGAAAAGATACTCTCGAATAAATTACAAGAAAATAAAACCTGAGAGGAAAAAAGAAGATAATAAAACTTATGGCTTCTCCAATTAAGTGTGTGACTCTTCTCTCATGGTTGCCACATGTCTCCTATGCCATCCTACGTATTCACCCTTCCTGTGTGTGTTTAACCCAGGAATAATCTCTGCACCTATTTCCTGAATGACAGATCTGGTCCTCATGTTGGAGGGGAAGCCGGCAGCAGCGCCTGCAATCCACATGTACGTCCATGCTGCAGAAAGAAACTAGTCCTGGTTAACATTAGGGGAGTGAAAGCTTGGGGAACATATAAGGAATATCGAAAATCACTGTTAGATAAAAGAGAACCACAATAATCAGTTACAGGAGCATGCATTCTTGAATGTCCCTTGAATCATAATTATCTGTGTAGAAGGCTAAATATATAAGCCCAAACTAGGGTAAAACTGGCATTTTCTTCTCCTATACATACATTAAGCAACTGTAGTATTTTTTATTAGTAGTCGTATACTACTACTATTTTTTGGTAGTAGTATTTCAGATTAGTAGTAAAAATGTGTATTTTGAGTGTTGGGTGTTTATATGGCCAAGAGAGTGCCACTGATGTTTGGGACCAGCTTAACGTTATAGACAAGATAAAGATTTCATTCGAGGGATTTTTTTTTTCTCCTACTTGGGAATAATTTCCCTGTTCTAAACTTTGTGGATGCATTTCTAGACTAGTTAATAGGTAATTAGTCACGCATCCTCATAAAAGTTTTCATGTAAGGTGATTTCATATTTGAAAAATAAAAAGGATAATGCCATATCAACCACTGGTTTAATACTGGCCACTAGGGCTTAGCCTGGAGAAGGAAATGGCAATATTCTTGCCTGGTGAACCCCAGGGATAGAGAGCCTGGTGGGCTGCCACCTATGGGACTGCACAGAGTCAGACACAACTGAAGCGATTCAGCAGCGGCAGCAGCAGGGCTTAGCTACTAGCTCTTAGGGAACAGTTAGTTTACTGCAAAACTTCAGTTTTTTCACAATTGTCAGACTTGTGATTAAATATCATGCAATAAATATATATTCATGTATACTCCCTCCTGAAACCTCATTAAATTGACAGGAAACCAATGAGAGAGGTGGGGGTGGTGGGAGAGAGAGAGAGAGAGAGAACAGCAAAACAAAAAGATAAGAGAATTAGAGCATCTTCCCAGGAAATCTGATTTCCAAATATAAGAGTTCCATAAAGAAATGAGTAAAAACGAAGAGGAGAAAATAATCAAACAATCAATTTAAGAAAATTTCCCAGAACTGAAGGACAAGAATTTCCAGACTGAAAGGTCACACCATAACTGAAGGTGATGTCCAGCACTACAGGAAGGAAACAAATCACATAAATGAATAAGACTGAGACACTTCAGAGCACTGACTAAAGAAAAGGGAGGGAGGTGGGAAGGGGGTTCAGGATGGGGACACATGGACACCTGTGGCTGATTCATGTCAATGTATGGCAAAACCACTACAATATTGTAAAGTAATTAGCTTCCAATTAAAATAAATAAATTTTTAAAATATTTTTTTAAAGAAAAGGGATTCTAAAAGCTCCTGAGGGTGGGGGATGAAAAGAGAAGAGGGAAAAGGGAAGGGAAGCCACATACCAAGAAGGATGAATCAGAATACTCCAGATATCTCAGCCTCAAAGCTGCTACCTGGAGCATAGTAGAACCCTTAAAATTTTAAGAAAAAAGCCCTTGAAATCTATACTTCTAGACACCCAGTCCAACTATCACATAGGTTAATGGTAGACTTAGGATATTTTCCTGTTCAGATACAGAAATGTCTCCACATCCACCTCTCACGCAGTCTTGTAGGAAATTACTAGAGGATGCACTCCATCAGGAAAGGACAGTAAACCAAGAAGAGGTAAATCTCAGGATCTCAGGATCCAAGGATGAGGGATCCAGTACAGGAAGAGGGCAAAGGAGATTTCTGGGATGCTGTGATGGACATTCCAGGAAGACTCCTGAGAAGCAGGTGATGAGAACAAATTTCCAGATTGGAGCATTAGGAGGCAAGGTGTGTCTTCAAGAGAAAAGGGAAATCTGAGGTTATCCAAAGTGTTAGAATATATTAAGAGGAAGGTAACGCTTTGTAAAGCAACACAGGATGAATTAGACATAAGCATAGGGAAAATTAAGCCAAAAAAATATAAAGATGAAAGTATAACTATCTAGGGAGGGATTGGGGGCAGGAGGAGAAGGGGACAACAGAGGATGAGATGGCTGGACGGCATCACTGACTCGATGGACGTGAGTTTGAGTAAACTCTAGGAGTTGGTGATGGACAGGGAGGCCTGGCATGCTGTGATTCATGGGGTTGCCAAGAGTCAGACATGACTGAGCGACTGAACTGAACTGAACTGAGACAACAAAATTTTAAAAGAAGGTAATTGTAATCATTGTGTTGATGGAACTCAGAATAGGAGACCCCTAAATATACCCCTTGGCATATTTAATATTTTAAGTTGAAAGAGTCTGAGAAAACTGAATAAGCAAGAGGGCCTCTTTGACCTTCTCCTGCCCCCCTCCCCTGAAGCAGGTCATGTGATCCTTGCTTGAGAGGTACCCTCCCTATACTTATAGGAAAGGAACATCCTTGTCTCTAGGACCCAGAATCCAGATGAACAGGTCTGGCTAAGTTTTCCTTATCACTTCACTGACTTCACATCCTTTGTCCTATCACATTTCTCCACAGCTGTCCATTCTTCATCAGACCTAGCAAAAACATTCAGATTTAACCATTTCTTCAGATCTTTGTTACTTTATGAAGGTCCCCATGTCATGTAGCAGTGTTAGCCACTCAGTCGTGTCCAACTCTTTGCAACCTCAAGAACTGTAGCACGCCAGGCTCCTCTGTCCGTGGGATTCTCCAGGTAAGAACACTGGAGTGGGTTGCCATTCCCTTCTCCAGAGGATCTTCCTGACCCAGGGATCGAACCCAGGTCTCCTGCATTGCAGGCAGATTCTTTGCCATCTGAGCTACAGGGAAGCTCCTATGCAAAAATGTGTTAAATAAATGTGTATGCTTTCCTCCTCCTATTAATCTGTCTTTGTCAGTTTAATTTTCAGACTCAATCAAAAGAGTCAAGGAAAACATTTTTCCTCCCCTGTAGTATACTACATGGGTCAGCTGTCAATGATATTTAAATGGGCATAATAATAAACATTGAATATTGGTTTAGCAAAGAGGAAGCTGTAGCTATACTAGAACAAAGAAAGAAAGGGTAACCGTGTTTGAAGGACAGGAGTGCCAAGGTTAGAAATAAGAATTTATCAATAGTAATAAATTGAACAAAATAGTACTACATGAATGTTATTTATAAATACCAGGGAAAAGATCTAAAAGTTGAAAGTAGTTTTTGAGGAAAAATAATCATGAGGAGGAAGGTGGAGAAGACTGCTGATTTGAAATGATAAACATTGTGAAATACTTGATTTTTTAAAAAAATTGCATCTGTTTATAGCATTAAAATAAAATTCTGATTTAGAAGGTAGAAAAAAGACTTTTATCCTCAGAGACTCAAATTTAATTTATAAATAATGACAAATGAACATTTTAATGATGGTTGACCTAGGAAAATAAGGTCAACCTTATTTTAGACTCTTGTGACTTCCTGCTGGCACATACTGAGGGCATAATGATTCATAACTGGTAATACCATTAGTATACTTTTTGAGGTATGAGATTCTCATCTTGAATACCATCACCGTGTAACCATTCTGCCAAATTTGAATGGTCCTATTTGCACCCCGAAGTCTTTCTTCCCAGGTGGCTCAGTAGTCAAGAATCTGCCTGCTAATGCAAGAGACACAGGTTTGATCCCTGGGTAGAGAAGATCCCCTGGAGAAGAAAATGGCAACCCCCTCCAGTATTCCTGCCTCGAGAATTCCACAGGAGTCTGGCAGGTTAAAGTCCATGGGGTCATAAAAGCATCAGATAGGACTCAGTGACTAAACAAAAACAACAATTTGCACCCAGCAACCCACCTGTCAGACTGCTATATGGACCAATTTAGATGGCAACAGGGAATACAAGAGAGTGTTTCCATCGTTAACTGTCATCATAGCTTGTTTGTCATTTCAATTTAATCTCACATTTATTGCAATGAGAACTACCACAGTGCTGGCATTTATCTGCTATAAATACCAAAACGAAACTTTGGCATTATAGGAAACATGGATATTTTGATAAGGACTTTCTGCCATACCATCTTAGTAAGTTTTAAATGGTTGCAAATTATAGCTATTTTGGTAACATCATCAATTTTTTAAAGAGAAAGATCTATTGCTGAATTATTAATAATAGGTATTTTATACAGACAAGATAGTTGTATAAATTTATCAGCACTCTGCAAGGAGGAAGATGCATAGCTTCTTCCTGTTTTGTTTTCTTTTTTTTTTTTAATCAGTGTATTTTCAGGTGGCCGGTGATAATTCATCCAAAACAGATAAGAACGCTTGGTTATAACAATAAAAAACAAAGAGTAATCTGTCTCTTTTCACAGTCCAGGTCACCCATATCTTTCAAACTATACAAGTAAATCACATTCATTTTACATTTTCGTTTGGATTAGCTGTAATTTCTTGGCAATGAACTAATGAAATAGGGCCCATTAAGGGAGGACAGCTTCCTAGGAGTTGTCTATTTATCTTGTTGAGAGAGAAAAGAACTCTCCCTAAGGCAGAATGGGGACCTTGCCTGGCATAATCAGCAAACTCTCAGTTGTCTGGACTGATATGGAAGTCATTTCCATGTCAGAACCAAAGACTAGAATTCCACTTTGCGGTTTAAAGTCAATGGAAAACTGAAGTTCTTAAGTTTCAACCAAGAGGTAAAAGAGGGCATTTGAAATCTTCCACGTAACATCTCTGGACAATACACAAGATATCTTAACTGTAGTTGCCTCCAGAGGGAGAATTTGGTGGGTAAAGGTTAGGAGTGATGAAGTAGGAGTTTGTGACAGGGGATTAGTGGTTCCTCTTACTATAGTTCTTGAATTTTGCACTGTATCCATATGGTGCAAAAGTTTTTTTAAACTAATTTTTTTAAAAACCTATACATAAGGAAGTATCTATAGTCTTAAAATATTCATATAATTGCTGTTATTCAGACTCAGTATTGCCTGATAGCATAGCAGTTACAATAGTTTCTGTTCAAGAATATTCTGTAAAACTAAGTTCTACCTTAATATATTCCATAGCTTTTTTTCTTGATTTTCTTTTTTTTTTTTTCTTTATTTTTATTAGTTGGAGGCTAATTACTTTACAATATTGTAGTGCGTTTTGTCATACATTGACATGAATCAGCCATGGTTTTACATGTATTCCCCATCCCAATCCCCCCTCCCACCTCGCTCTCTACCCGCTCCCTCCGGGTCTTCCCAGTGCACCAGCATTTACCTGCATGAAAATAATCCAGTTTCTAATACCTTAGAGTAAGAGGATGTGAAAATATGAATGAGCTGACAACAGTAATAGCGAGCAAGTCTCATAGTAGATTTTTATTTTCCTCACACAAGTTTCAACTTTTTAAAAGCTGTTTCATACCAAACAAACTTTCAAAACATAAAAACATTAACTGAAATTGATATTAGTCCTCCAACTTTTCAGCTAAGTTTGTATAAATTACACTGTGTTTATATGATTTCTATCAGCTGACTAAAAAAATGGGAAAATGCAAGGCTAGCTATCTGGTGTCAAATAATCAGCTAAATTTTAATGAGTGTTTTATGAGTTCTTTGCTTACAGGTTTTTAAATAAACTAACTGGTTAAGTCACGAAGTCCAAATTAGTGTGTACACATAAATTTTGAAAAACTTTTGATGCATATAATCTTGAATAAATCTGTCTTCAATATATTCTCCAAGAAAACAAACATTTCCCCTATTAATTCTTAACTGCAGCATTGTGGAAAAATACAGTGTGGCTCCTATGTTATGTAACCATGGTTTACAATTAGCACATTTCTCCCTCTTTTCCTGTTGGTCTCGTGCCCGGGAATTGAGCCCTTACCTCCCATGTATTCCATGAATCACAGGCGTGCGCCTTGTACTTCCGGGGCAGAGTTGTTCCCAAGGCATATGTGTCACTCGCCTGGGATCTTCGTTTCTGGTTTTGAGGCATCAAAGGCGTCATCTTCTTCTTCCCCAGTCAGTGCCTCTGTTCCTTCGGTCCTCACCGGCTTGTGTTTGTTGTGTTTGGCCCAATGGACTCTCCAGGGGTCCTTTATTCTTCCTTTCTCCTTCTCTGGAGGCTTATTCCCTTTCATCCTCCCCCCAGGCCCAGTTTTGCTGGGTAACTGGCTTTTCTCTTCTGATTTATGCCTGGGGTAAAGCAGCTGTCTTTTAAAGATAAGAACCAGAGAACAGAGATATCAAAAAGACATGAAGAATAACCTAGGAAAGACAAAAAACCCTTGTCCCTAAAAATGTCTTTGTCATTAGCTTTTTTTATGCTGAACACCCAGATTTATTTCCTCTTGTCCCTCAGTTTGAACAAACCAAGTTAGTCAAACTGCCTCAATCTGAAGAGAAATAAAACAGGGAAAAGGCTGTTTTTGCCAAAGTAATACAATATAAAAAGGGACTAATTTGAATCTTCTTCATTTTTAGTAACTGTTAAAATTAGAGTAGTGTAATAAAAAGGAAGTGATTTTGCTCTAAAAGAAAGTATAGGATGAAAAGATGAAGCAGAAGAAAATAAATGGCAGGAGCACCAAGGAAAATGAAAAGCTAAGTAAGGTAAGCTAAAAATCATGAAGCAAAAGTAATACTTGGTTATATTATATTGATGAAGTTAACCTGCACATCTGGACTCACAAAATGGAGGGCACCACAATGGCAGGCCAACATCACAAATCTAAACCTAAGCTACACTGCACTATGGAAAATCCCTGTCAAGAAAATTAACATACACCAGTCACTGTCTTCCATCTCCAACTCAGCTTGACTAGCTCATCTTAGAAAACAGGGCCTGCTGGCCTTACCAGGAAATGCTCGACCTCTTGTTTCCTAGTTCCTACTTCTAATCTACACATGCCTCACCTTCCTCATTTATCAAATGGGAATACAAGCACTTACTCCTACCGCTATGGGCAAATAATGAGGAATACATGCATAGGAATAGCAAATGTCCATTAACTATTCATAAAGACAAGTAATAAAATATGGTTCGGGATTCTGAAATTGAATTCTATGCTCTAGTGCGCACACAATTAAATGTAACTAAAGCTGGGTTTTAATTCTAAATGCTAACTGAATTTTACGATGATTTCCCCAAATGAGATAGTCATTTAAAAATGAGTAGTTTCAAAAGGACCATCCATACCAACTGCCTAGCTAAGCAAGTCACTTTAGTTTCCTGGAAATGGGTATCTTTATCTGAGCCTAAGAGCCATTGAGCTAATTTTCTTTCCAATTCTAAGTTTTTATTTTATGGTATTTGCTACAAGAACTGATACTCATTCACTGATTAATTTGGAATATCACAAATTAAATGACATGATGGCATAATTCTTAGTCTTTATAATTTATGAGTATTTTAATTTAGAGTGAAGAGAATAAAAAGGGAAAAATGACCAGACTAAGAGGAAAAACCTAAAGGAAGGATTGTGTGGAATCCTGCAGATCTCTGATTTCATTTCTATAACTATTAGATCACTAAGGCTATATGCAATTAAATGTGTTAAGTCAGAAATTCCTAAACATCATGGTGCATGAAACTCATGTGAGCCTCTGGCTTAAAAACATTAATTTCTAGGACCTCATCTCTAGAGGTTCTGATTCAGGAAGTCTGAAGGATGAAGCCCTTGAATTTGTATTTATAACAAACACTCAAGGAAATTACTCTGTAGGCAGACCACAATTTGAGAAAACATTGTGGTAGGTGGGATTTCTTATGTCAAACACAGCTTGATTATTGCATATTAGATCATATAATGTATGGGAGCTTCCCAGGTGGCACAGTGATAAAGAATCTGACTGCCAATGTAGGAAACCTATGTTCAGTCCCTGGGTTCCTGGCAACCTGCTCCGGTATTCTTGTCTGAAAGATTCCATTGACAGAAGAGCCTGGTGGGCTACAGTCCATGGGGTCACAACGGGGCACATGCAAACAGATCCTATAATGTGAACGTATTTTCTACTCACAAATAACTACCCACAATGGGTCTAGAAGATCCCCTGGAGGAGGGCATGGCAACCCACTCCAGGATTCTTACCTGGAGAATCTGCATGGACAGAGGAGACTGGCACGCTACAGTCCATAGCATCGCAAAGAATCGGACATGACTGAGCAAGTAAGCACACACATACATAAGAGATGCCCTAGTGTTATACACAGGGAGAGCTACTGTCATCTGGGAAAATATAAATATGTTTCAATTTTGATGTAGGTTCTTCTATGTTGTACATGCTAAGCAGCAGTTAAATAATTTAATGTTTACGTTTCTCTTTGTCCTTAATCACAAAACAGGACTGAACTGAAACACTTCTTTTAAGGATTACGAGAAATATGTATTTTCAAAACTCTAAAGCGACTTTAAACATAATGTTGATGATCTTACTTCTTCAGTTCATGATTCTTTTCAAGTGTGTAGGGTTCTTGAAAGCAGGGACTGCATCTTTTAAACTTCTTTCAGTGAACAGCTATTGTTTATCTTCCCCAGTGGCTCAGCAGTAAAGAATCCGCCTGCAAAGCAGGAGACTTGCAGGAGACTGGATCAGGAAGATCCTCTGGAGAAGAAAATGGCAAGCCACTCCAATGTTCTTGCCTGGAAAATCCCATGGACAGTGGAGCCTGGTGGGCTACAGTCCATGGAGTCGCAAAGAGTTGGACATGACTGAGCAACTAAACAACAATCTGCCTAATATCTCTTCCTGTTTATTTTGGTAACAGAATCCTGATTTTCCTTTGGGAAACCTCTGTTCTTGCATTTTCAGATCATGTTGTTAGTGCAGAGGTAAGTGGCTCCACTCTGGGTCCACTTGAGTGCCTATGACTGGACTAGCAATTCAGAGCACCCCATTCCTCCCTGCCACTGTGATTGGTTCAGGAATTTGTAAGTATCCAAGACCAGCCATGGGAGCCAGCCCCAGAGATTTTGCTGAAACTATGGGAAAGACACCTTTCTTTTTGAACTAGCTGCACCTCCAACTAAATGCAACCTGGAGTGATGTTCACCATCACAAAAGAAATCCTGGCTGAAAACAAAGCCAATGAAAAAGAAAAAAAACCAAGAGTTTGCAAGACTTGTCTGATGACATTGTTAATCACATCTGGACTTTTCCAGCACAAGAATCTGCCTCTGGCTCTCTCTCATTCCTAGGCAATTATCAAGCAGTTGGAGGTTTTCAAGTGCTGACTAATTTGTTTGCTAATGAAATAAAAATCCTTAGTCACAGATTACAAGGCAAAATTGTTGCTCAAATTCATCGTTGCAATGTTTTGGCTATTCACTCAAAAGTAACGCATGCATGTATGTAACTGAGAGGTTTTTCAATTTAATCAGCAGAGCAACCCCAAATGTCTTGTATAACTACTAGACAGTAAAATTAGGTACGATCCATAAATTATTCTTCTTTGTACAATTAGCCAAATAATTCCCTTACTTGTTACCCAAATCGTTCAGTTTGAAGGATGAGTCACAGGCTGATTGTCTGGTTTTAGTTTAAAATCTCGGAACTCAGAGCTCTCTTAATCCTTGCTGTTTTTGAAATCTGGAAACCGTCATTTACCCTCAGTTCCTGCATCTGTAAAAATCAACTAGGATAAAGGGTTCACTAAGTAGGTAGATTTGAGGTTTATCTCTTTGATCATATACATGCTTTTAAGTTAAAACGGTGGCTAGAAGTGAAGGACTCTTTATTCCTTTAACATACTGCCATCATGTGGTCACTTTGCTCATTCACATTCAAGTGTTTCCAAGATAATGTTTACAGTGACGGCATTCTTCAGCAACATGTAAAGCAGGAAGCCCTCAAAGAAAATGAAAATGAATAGAACACATCCTTCCCATGAACTTAGTGCCGAGTATGGCATAAAATAGGTATAACTTGCCAAAGATGTGAAATATACATGCAGTTTGCCAAAGTCCAAGATGGAATATGGTAGGAACCTGAAAAACTTAGACTACACGCAAAGGAGACTCAGGTGAGTCAACTGTCTTAAACTATAATCTATTTTAAAACCTTAAGGCAATAATTTTAATAAAGCTATTTAATAAAATTTTACATTAATTGTTTATACTATTAATTCTTTGCAACATCTCAGCAATCATCTTCATTTTATTTCTGAGGTGCTTGAGACCCATAAAGTATTTGCCAGATGTCTCAGTAACCTAAAAGCAAAAGCGAGGCTTTAGTCATAATTTGGTTAAAAAACCTTGGACTTGTAGAGCTTTATGTAGTTTATACTATTGTTTTTGTGTCCTGTGAGATAGATAAGACAGAAGAATTAGAGAAGATTCCATCAAAATTTTCTGGCTTTAGTACATTTCTTTACTGCATTTTACTTTAAAATGCAGTAAAATGCAGTCTTTTAAATTTAGGTGCTCCAATAAGTTGGTTTCATTCGATTGGATGGATCCATATGAAAATACTGGTGAGTTTTGAGATTTTGTATTGATCTATAATTTCCTATAATCAAAGGAAAATTCAATAAAAATAGTGGGATTAAGTTCTATTATAATATTGTCAAATTGTTTCCAGAATAAGTTTTAGCACCTAGAGCAAATTAGAGAAGTTGTGGTTTTTAAGTCTCTCTCACACACAAAATGTTTCTACTGCTGCATACACAGGACACATACGTACCAAATTCTACATATATGTAATTGTCTAGATCATGTTTGCAAATTATTCTTTTAAAATATCACTCCCATAGATTGCATACTGAGAGGTCTTCTCAGGCCTGCTCACATTTGGAAATGCCATTATCTCAGACTCCTGGCCCTTGGCACTATCTTCTCAAATTAGAAGCCTATACAGCCAAAAGAGTCTTTTACAGTCTGCTTTCCTCCTCTCTTAAAGACAAAATTTTATTAAGATTAGCAACAGGATTAATGTTGATTGTGTCCCTCTCAAAATTCAAACGTTGCAGTCCGCATCTGTAAAACTCCAAAGGCAACCGTGTTTGGAGATATGATCTTTATAGAGATAAGTGAGCTAAATGAGGTCCTTTGAATGGGGCCTAATCCAGTACAACTGTTGTCCTTATAAAAATGATAAATGTGGATGCAGAGACACCAACAGAGGGAAGATGAAGTGTAGACACCAAGAGAAGACAGCCATCTACAAGCCAAGGAGAGAAGCCTGGAACAGAGCCTTCCCTCTCAGCCCACAGGAAGAACCAACCCCGCGGATGCCTTAACCTTGGACTTCTAGCGAACTTGGACTTCTAATCTCCTGGATTGCAAGAGGTTCAGATCCGTTGTTTAAGCCACCCAGTTTGTGGTACTTGCTTGTAGCAGCTCTAACAAACTAGTGCAATTAGCCTGAGGAAAATGAATTATATTCACTTTTTAGGCCATGTGTATCTTTATGGCTAGTCCTAACTTAGTTGTTGAAATTCCAGAAGATAGAAAAACAATAAATTGTTATTTTCATGGAGAATTGTAAATGTATTAAATCATTTTTGAGAAAAAGTAAGCAGATGGAAAGAGACTGTATAATTTTAATATCAGAGTATCATGAAGGAAGGATTAAAAATTGGTACCTTCAGGCATAAACTCTGGCTTTGCATAAATTTTGGCTTTGGCAGCTATTTCTTCACTTGTAACCTCCTCTTTCCTTTCTCAGCCAAACTCTGATCAAGCTATGCAAAGAAGAGACCAATTACTTTCTTCCTTAGCCCTCAATATTTCAGGCCAAGAGAAGAAATAGTATATCAGATTGATTTTCAAGTGGTCATCTTTTGAAGATCTCTGCCCAGAGGAGAAAAGCAAGTGAGAATTGCTGATGACTGTCAATCTTTTTGGCCCAGAATCTAAACACCCTTCCAATGAAGGAGCCTCCCTCATTTTATTATATGAGCCTGGCTTTGACTACAGAAGGTGAGCACGCCTGATACTGGCTTCCATAGCTTCTCTCTAGTTAGAACATACACACCACAACCAGATCACGGACCAAACAAAGGTCAGACAAACTAAATCAGATGCTACAGTTCCAAAGATGCAAGGAGTGCTCTAATTTAAGCTAGAGAAGCCAGTATCAGCCACATTCATCTTCTAGGATAAAGGAGGAGCAGTACCAGCAGCGGCCCCCAGGGTCTATTATCAGCAGTGATCAAGTCACGCTCAATGACTGTGACAGACTCACAGTTCTGTGACTTGACTCAAACCACTATTCACAGATCAGTAGCCTAGTGAAATGCCTGCCACAGATTCTAGAGCTGTTCCATTTGTGTTCAAATCATCCATTGTTTCTGTTTCTCCCAACTAAAACCTCTGACACACACACAAAAAATTGTATCTTTAATTTTTCCTTTAATAAATGTAGAATCATGGTAATTGCAGCCATGAAATTAAAAGACGCTTGCTCCTTGGAAGGAAAGTTATGACCAACCTAGACAGCATATTAAAAAGCAGAGACATTACTTTGCCAACAAAGGTCTGTCTAGTCAAGGCTATGGATTTTCCAGTAGTCATGTATGGATGTGAGAGATGGACTATAAAGAAAGCTGAGCGCCGAAGAATTGATGCTTTTGAACTGTGGTGTTGGAGAAGACTCTTGAGAGTCCCTTGGACTGCAAGGAGATCCAACCAGTCCATCCTAAAGGAGATCAGTCCTGGGTGTTCACTGGAAGGTCTGATGCTAAAGCTGAAACTCCAATACTTTGGCCACCTCATGCGAAGAGCTGACTCATTTGAAAAGACGCTGATGCTGGGAAAGATTGAGGGCAGGAGGAGAAGGGGACGACAGAGGATGAGACAGCTGGATGGTGTCACCGACTCAGTGGACATGGGTTTGGGTAAACTCCAGGAGTTGGTGATGGACAGGGAGGCCTGGCGTGCTGCGGCTCATGGGGTCGCAAAGAGTCAGACACAGCTGAGTGACTGAACTGAACTGAACTGAAATGTAGAGTCACCTAATTATTTTTTCTTTTTACCCAATAAGGAAACAGATCACAAATCTGTGCTCTGTAAATAGATAGACTACATGGACTTAAAATCTTACAAACAGTTAAGGGAGAGAGGAAACAGAAGTGAATAGGAAAAAGAAGACAGAATGAAATGCCAAAGGGAAGACGATCAGTAGAAATTCTTTCAAATCTTTTCTCTTTAATTATTTTAATTTAAAAACCTTCTGTTTTGACTTTTGACCATTACTTGGCTTTTATGTTACAGAACTCAAAATAACCTGATCAAACTTGTCTTTACGATACCTATATAGAAATATTGGCAAATTATATTAACAGATACTTAATAAAAATGGAAAGACGAATAGTCCTTAAACGCATGAAAAGATAGCCAACTGCACTCACCGTAAGAGAATGCAATTTAAAACAACAATGAGATACTGTTTTTCATCTATCAAATTGGCAAAACCCAAAAGTTTGATAATTCACTGTGTTGGAATGAGTGTAGGGGAACAGGCACTTTCATATTGCCTGTGGGAATATAAATAAAAGCAACCATTATTTTGGGGGGTGAAATTTAGAAGCATCCATCAAGATCACACATACACCTGCCCTTTGACCCAGCAAGTCTATCTCCAGAAACCAGTCCTATGGATGGATATATATATGTGCACAAATCAACAAAGATAAAAGAATATTACTTGCAGCTGCAATAGAAAACTAAATAAGCCAATTCTGATATGCCCAAACAATGAAATACTATAAAGCTGGTTAAATAAACCAGGAAGCTCTACAAAAGCTGCTATAGCAATCAGAGCCAAGCCTTATTGGTAGGTGGGTGAAAATGCTTTATTACATAATATGTTGCCCTAGGGGAAAAACAATTATAACAATTTCATAATTATAGCAATCTTTATATTTATGACTATATTCATGAATGCTTGAATTCATGTGTTATTGTGCATGGATAAAAATATCTCTAGAACATCTCATTAAAAATAAAAAAACTGTGGCTCCTCCCTGATGGTCCAGCAGTTAAGACTCCTCTTTCCTAAAGTAGAGGGTCTTGGCTCAATCTCTGGTCAGGGAACTAGATCCCACATGCAGCAACTAAGACTCAGCATGCCAAATAAATAAATAATTTTTTTAAATGCTAATATAAGTAGTGATTCCTTCCTAGAAGGGAAAATAAACATCCAGAAAACAGTGAACTGTAGATGAAATGGTATGTATGCATTCTTGTATCTTCTGAATTTGATAATCTGTTTCTGTATTAATCTATTTTAAAATTATGTAAAAATACTAAAGCATACACATGAATATGCATATAAAAGATAGTAAGTCATTTTTGCTTAACTATAAAGAAGTCTAAGTATAAAAAAATCAAAACCATAAAAATAAAGAAAAAAAATCAAAAACAAGTACTTTATCAAGAATTTTGTTGTTTAGTCACTAAATCCTGTCTGACTCTTTTGCAACCCCATGGACTGTAGCCCGCCAGGCTCCTCTGTCCATGGGATTTCCCAGGCAAGAGTACTGGAGTGGGTTGCCATTTCCTACTCCAGGGGTTCTTCCGGACCCAGAGATTGAAATTGCATCTCATGCATTGGCAGGCAGATTCTTTACTGCTGAGCCACCAGTTAAGAATTGAAAATGAAGTGAAATGTTAGTCGCTCAGTTGTGTCTGATTCTTTGTGACCTCATGGACTGTAGTACACCAAGCTCCTCTTTCCATGGAATTCTCCAGGCAAGAATACTGGAGTGGTTACCATTCCCTTCTCCAGGGGATCTTCCCAACCCAGGGATCTCCTGCATTGGGTCTCCTGAATGTGGGTCTCCTGCATTGCAGGCAGATTCTTTGCCATCTGAGCCACCAGGGAAGCCCTAATCAATCATCAAGAATTGGATTCATGCCAAAAAAATCTCCTTAAGCTTGTTTCTGATTGAATACCTCAAGTCTGTTGTTTTCTGCTGACAAGATGTTCCCTCCATACATCTTTCCCTCTGACCCTAGATTTCATTTTAGGCCTGGGAAGATTTGAGAAAGCAGAAATGAACTTGTCCAAAGTCAAAGAACAAAAAAGGCTTGCACATGTTCAGGCTTGTACCTGTACATGACACGGTTAGAGAAGGAGAGGAAAGGTCTTGAATCTAGGAACCACAGTCACACACTGTGACAGTCCTGGCTGTCTCCAGGACTTGGGGAGTAATATCTTTCAGATAAAGAAACAAAAGCAAGGATAAAGAGGGCTGCTATGGGCAATGGCAAAGTGGTGCAGAGCTATACCGAAAGCTGACATTTCAAGACTAAAAAGACATTAGATATCATATGTAATCCATGTAACTCTTTAAATTTTACATGTGAAAAAACCAAAGGCTGAGAAGGCTGTGACTAGCTCAGTGTCACACACTTTGAATGCAGCGGAATTAAGATAATAATCAACCTTTCCCCAACTCCAAGGCCAGTGGAGTTGCTTCCCTGCACCCCCACCTTCATTCATTCCCCACCTCCCCATACTTGATTCTTTTACACATAGCTGCTTCCATTTTCAGTACGAGAGAGAAAATTGCAGTACTTTCTTCTGTTCCAGCAATTGTGTAGTCAAAGATTCCACAATTCTTGATCTTTCAGTTTGAGACAGCTCCTTATTCTGGCCTCCAGTCCTCAGACTGGGGATGAGTAAAGTCAGCCCGAGTCTGGTTAAGGCCATGTTCTAGCAGCAGCTGTTTTGGGTGCAAAGACCAGAAACCCACTCGCGTTAGTTCAAGTACAAAGAAAACCAACACTGGTGATACAGGAGCACTGTTCTTGGTTTTTACTTAGTCTAAGGACAGGGAAGAAGTTAGGACAGACTTCACGTGAAATGAAAAGTTGGGAAACAAAAATGTTTTCTATACACTTTCACTTTTGCATCTGACAGGACAAAATCTACAAGGAATAAATTAAATTCCTACAGTTGAACCTTAAAAAGCCATTGGGGGAAACAGAACAGGGGAAGTATAGCTCAGCCACCAGCTATTGCAAAAAAAAAAACAAAGAAAAGTCAAGATTTTAACTAAAACTTGAATATGAACTAAGGACATGTTAGGGCTTCCCAGATGGTGCTAATGGTAAAGAACCCACCTGCTGATGCAGGAGATGTAAGGGAATCGAGTTCAATCCCTGGGTAAGGAAGATCCCCTGGAGAAGGGCACAGCAACCCACTCCAGTATTCTTGCCTAGAGAATCCCATGGACAGAGAAGCCTGGCAGGCTACAGTCCATGGGGTGGCAAAGAGTCAGACACGACTGAAGTGACTTAGGACACTCCATACGCACAAGGACACATTAATAGAAGTGCAGGACCTAGAATAAGGAAAGCGATTTTTTTTTCTTATAATTCATACCACATCTGGAATACTCTGCTCTATTCTAGACACCATGAGAAAAATAGAAAAACTGAAAATATCTAAGGCACAGTGGTCAGATTGGGAAAAATTTGAAAACCTAGCAAGAGGAATTCACTGTTCTTGTCAGATATTTGAGGGGCAGTTAGTTAGGAAGATTCTGTGAGGCTTTGAGAAACTAGGATTGATTAGTGGAAGCTGTGAAAATGGAATAGTCTGTGGTGGGTGACTTTCAGTGTCAGAGGGGTCATGTGCAAGCTGGGATGGATACCCATATGCTTATCGAGTCTTTTTAGCACATGGCCCAGTATGGAGAGAAAAAACTCATAGGTTACATTTTTTTTATCTCAAAGTAGTTTTTTTTTAATTCCAGTGGGGAAATTTTTTGCAACTTAGATGGCATTCTTTAACAAACAGCAGAATGTTCGGAAATTTTGACACTTCTTTGTAGGCATTAAAATGTTAATACACGGACATGTTTGCAAAATAGCAACTTTTTAACCCTGTACTCTGGTGTAGCCCTTGAGTTCACAAAATGCTCTTACATGAATTGTTTTATTTTGGAAACATCTTTACAAGGTAAATATTACTATCACCAGGAAACAGGCTTAGAGAGACAAAATGACTTGCCAAAGATCCTAGAAAATGAGGATAATGTTCAAGCAATACCTAGTTCTTTCCATTCAATGTAAACTTAAATGATCAAGATGGGTTATTAAATGAGACATAGGCTCACTAAAAGACTAAGACCCAACCATAGGGCTGTAGAATACATCCCTACCCCAATAGTTGGCCACCATATTGCTAACGGTCTATTTATAGCAAGTTCTTTTCACTAACATATCTTGTCCAGCTAAAAAGAAAAGGAATACTAAATGAACCACCAAAGAGATCTACATGGAGAAAGAATTCACTTAACATTTAACATTGGGAATAATAAAGTTGGAGGATATTTACAAGAATATTGTAAGTCATGGTGGGCAGATTATTAATAGCCTTGAAAGTCTGTTTGAAGAATTTGGACATTACAAGTTATAAAATTCTCATTATGCCTCAATTTTATTCTAAGCATTATCAAACAGGCTATAGTGTCTGTTTGACCAGTCTCACTGGACAACCTTTAATTCACTAATATCTCTCAAGAATTTCAACAGCTTCAGAGAAGGGAAATAGTATATGGAAGTAGAAGCATGTGATAATTACATGCAACTGCTTTTGCATACATTTTTACAGCATCTTTGTAGGAATTGGACAGTATGAAATCATGCATCATTGTCCCTTTATAAACTCTAAAACATAATAAGAATTGAAATATTTATGTAGTATTAAAACAACCCTATGAAGTAGGGCAAAGCTTGTGTTTTAACTCCACTTTACTAACCTGGAAATGGAGACTCAGAGAGATTAACTGACTTTTCCAAAGTCACAAGGCCAATGGCCGAGCCAGTACTGTTAGAAGAGTGTAGTAGGAAGAGAACCAGTTTAGAGGTCAAAAAAGTGAGGTTCCAAAATAATTGTGGTAGTAATTAGTCATGTGACCTTTGGAAAGTCAGTCATTCCCCTTCTGAGTATTAGTCTTTTAATTTGTAAATTGCAGTTCATTGTAAAAATATGACATTACCTCACAGAAGCTGTGAAAGCTGTGTCTTTGCTCTTCCGTGCTCATTTCCTTTCTCCACTCTCAACCTTTTCAGTTTTCTGAACCCAATAATCTGAGCAGACACGTGGACTTTCACTTTCCAGCTCACCTCTTGGGATTGCCTGGTATGGTCTTTCTTTTTCAATTTCCCTTATATCTAAATCAGTATTAACATTCTCTAGTTCAACATCCCAAGTGAGGAAATATGATTGGTCTAAGTTAGGGGGAAAAACACCCAAAGACATTAAAACTCTGCCTTGAGAAGTCAGACTAAGGACATGGACTTTAAGAAAGAAGGCGAAATGGGAGAAGTACTTACTGTGGAAGCTCCATACAAACCAAATATTAGTCACTGTTTTGATTTGTCACCTAGGTGCCTTCCAATGGTCCATGTAACAGGAAAGACAAGCCATAGTGGGCAATTACCTTCTGGGAAATTCCAACAACTGATCTCTAATGTAAGTCATAAACAGTAAATTAGTTACTTATGGATTCCATATGCCATTATTTAAATTTTTCTACCAGTTGAGAGAAAACCAGATCTTATTCTTAGACTTATGTGGTATCTTGTGAGTGAAGATTTCATTTCTAATCAGTCTCTTTTGCCCCATTGGGTAAATTCCAACATAAAATACTTTATCCTTTAATGACTTGTACATACTTTAAGCATACACTTGAAGTAAACATACATACTTTAAGTATACACTTGAAGCTCTTTCTAAGAAATTAAAAAAAAACTTCATAATCTTCTTTAAGATATAGAATTTTAGAATTGGCACTTATCTTTGAGTTACTTTAGATCACCTTCCTGTTTTATAAAACTTCATAATCTTCTTTAAGATATAGAATTTTAGAGTTGGCAATTATCTTTGAGTTACTTAGATCACCTTCCTATTTTATAAGGGCTTCCCAGTTGGCCCTAGTGGTAAAGAATCCACCTGCCAATGCAGGAGAAGCAAGATCTCTGGATCGGGAAGATCCTCTGGAGTAGGAAATGGCAACCCACTCCCAGATTCTTGCCTGGAAAATTCCATGGACAGAAGAGCCTGGCTGGCTACAGTCCATAGGATAGCAAAGAGTCAGACACAACTGAACAACTAACACTTTGACTTTCTTTTCTTTTTCCTATTTTATAGATGAGGAAGCAAAAGGTCCTAAGAGGTTCAGTGACTAACAGCTGGCTGAAGGCAGTGAGTGTAGGACCCTGCGTTAGGCTTGGCTCTGATACAAACACTAGCACTTTATTTTCTAGTGATTCTAACAAATAAAATGGAGTTTTCGCCACACACAAGTTTTACAGACAACTAAAACTTAAGGACTAAATAACTGTCGGTCATTTTTCTGAAATCTGTCCTAATGTGTATTTTTCATATTTTCCTGGCTTGAAAAACAAAGTAAAGGGAACTTCACTTTGCCTTTCATGATGCCTCATTCAGCATTATGATCATTAATTACTGGGTTATTGTAAATGGAAATCTTAAAAGACTATTGGAAGTATGAAAAGTTTGGTCAGTAGTGATTCTCTGTGTCTTAGAGGAAGCTCTAAAAATATTTGTTAGTGGATTGGTTCTGCACTTTGGCTATCATAGTCTTTGTTGTTTGTTGTTGTCATGGACTGTAGTCTGCCAGTTGCTTGTTTACTTTATAAACTGATGACTTTTTTGATCATCAAAAAACCCAGAAGGCATTTCATTCCAAATAAACTGGTTAAATAAGGTAGGGGATTAAGGGTTCTTAGAACTCAATTTTCTCATCCCAATTTCTACGTAAAAATACAATTCTAGAAAAGCAGTTAAATAGATCTCACAAGCTTGTAATAAAATTCATTTCTCTGTTTTACATATTAACATGTGATTCATTTAAGATTATCCGTATCTTGTACATGGATGGATGAATGGATAAAGAAAATGTGATATATACATAGAATGGAATATTACTCAGCCTTAAAAAGGGAAAGAAATTCTGTTATTTGCAACAACATGCATGAACTTGAAGGGTATTACACTGCGTGAAATAAACCAGTCACAGAAGGACAAATACTGCACAATTCACTTACAGAGGGCATCGAACATAGTCACACTCATAGATGCAGAGATCAGAGCACTGGTTACCAGGGATAGGAGGCAGGGGGAGACAAGGAGTTGCTAATCAATAGGTATAGAGTTTCAGTTATTCAAGATAAATAAAGTTTAGAAATCTGGTGTACAATATTATGTTTATAGTTAACAATATTGTATTACACACTTAAACATATGTTAAGAAGACAGATTACATGTTACAAGTTCTTGCCATAATAAAATAAAACTAAAAATATTTTTTAAAATATATACCTGGCTTATATTTAAATTTTTGTCACACAGCTCTCGATATATATTACTTCCTGAATATTAATTATTTCTTAGTAGTCCACAGAACCACTCTTCATTAAATCAAAAATTTGCCTTTCTGATATTTATGGATTTCACTTGTATTGAAATGGCTGTTGAATATTATATTGACTCAGAAATTTAGCAGCACTATGCATATTTAAGCTTACTTTGAGTAACATTCTAAAAATTGTCACTTAATTACAAATTAACATCAATAATTTACATCAACTTTAAACCTTGTTGGTTGGTAGATATGTATTTTTAATTCACTTTCTCAAATATCTGTGACAGTGTTCACTTCGGCAGCACATATACTCAAATATCAATGACATTTTTGAAACATCTGCATCTCCCCCCATCACCGCACAACTCTAACAAAATAGAGATTTGACTTTTTATGCCCTGGAAATATGCATCTTTATTTAGAAATAGAGCTACTTATTGATAACGTTGCACATCTATAATGCAATTCTAAATCCAGGGCAATAGAGTAGTTTCTTGGGTAAGGAAATGTTATTTTCCAGTAGTGCTTAGTGTCCACTTTTTCATGCATGTTCTGTTTGTGGTTCTAAAACTGCTCATAAATTAACATGATAATCACCATAATTGCACATGGTAGCCGAGAATCAATCTTCAATATTGTCATTCATGTTATAATTGAGCATGTAAATCTAGATATGGCATCAGTCATGTGCTATCAATTCTTTACATTACCATACAGATTTAGATATTGCCTTAAGAGACGGCATAAATTCCAATAAAGATGATGCCAATGAAATTTTAAATATTTTGTAAAATCTTATAGGGTAACAATAATTTATGATATGCAAACCTACTACAACACTTGATATGTAAAATTCATGATTCATTACCAGATCTGAGTATTGCATTAAGAATTATATTAAAAATCTGATGGTATTGCCTCAGCAAAGTTTTGCCCGATTAAAATTAATTTTAAAAACAATCAGGACTTCCTTGGTGATCCAGTGGTTAAAACTCTGTGCTCCCAAGGCAGGGGACAAGGATTTGATCCCAGGTGGTGAAAGTGACATCCCACATGCTGCACTGTGTGGCAAGATTAAAAAATAAAATAAAATGTTCATTAAAGCATTTTTTAAAACTATCAAAAAGTTCTACTGAATCAAAATATATTGTCTGATTCGGCATACTGTCAACATATGTTGCATTAAAATATTAATCATAGCATAATTAATGACATTTCTAAAATGAAAGGAAGAGTAACAATTACTATGAAATAAATATATACTAATTTATCAGTTCCATATTTCTTTATATTATCCAAATATCACTGGTTCATCAACAAAAGGCCAGACATGCCAACCATAATTAAAATCAGTCATCCTTTACATTTTCTGACTTTGAGTTATAAAACAGTAACATAGTTCCTCACATTTAAAATTTTTGTTATTATAAATGTAATTTTTTCAGTGTAGGGAGATAAAAGATATTTAGCAATGTTAGCTTAATTTTTAACATGTAAACATCCAGGACTATAGTGTATGAGCCCCCACAAATGCTAGGGTTAATTTATTAAAAGTCATTACATAAATATATAAAGTATTGTTTCATTCCCAAGGGTTTATACGTTATTTACCCGCCTCATTTACAGTTTATTGGTTGTTACAGTTTGTGATGCTAAAAAAGGATACCACCCATACCAAACATCCCCACTGAAGATTACAAAACAAACAAAGGCAAAATGCAGTAAAAGGCTTTTTTTGTCTGCGGCGCTCTCTCTTCATCATTGGTTGTCTGTGCCTCATCTGACGTTGTCTCAACCCGGGAATCAGAGTTTACTACTATTTGCGTGGTCAAACGGTACAGAATGAATCTTGAAGGAGGAGTCCCTGCTGGGGCTCCAAGGGAACCACATGTAGACACGCACAACCTTCAGTTTCCTGACCTCTGGAGCTCAGTGTGGGAAGTAAACAGACATCGAATGGACCATGACGGATCCAGGATTGGGAGAGAATTGGACCAGAGCCCTGTGTACATCAGGGCCTAGGTAGGTTGATTGCAGCCTGATTTCAGTTTGGTTCAGTCCTGTAACAGGAATTTAAGCTGTGGAGTTGGAACGCAAGACCTCTTGAGAAAGATGTACATTTATGGAGAAAGCATGAAGATTTGGGTTGTTGTGTAACCTGGATGTCCAGAGTTGAAAAGCTTGTGGCTGCTTTGAAGAATGAATTATTATATTAAATTTTGGTTATGAAGCTTTTAACTTTGTAGCCTTCCTGTCTGAAGAAATAAAATACTTTAAATGAAAAAAAATGCTGTAATAAGATAATAATAGAACTTGGTTGCTCACTAAGACATTGACGGGCTTCCCTGATAGCTCAATTGGTAAAGAATCTGCCTGCAATGCAGGAGACCCTGTTCAATTCCTGGGTCGGGAAGATCCGTTGAAGAAGGGATAGGCTACCCACTTCTGTATTCTCAGGCTTCCCTTGTGGCTTAAATGATAAAGAATCTGCCTGCAATGAGAGAGGCCTGGGTTCGATCCCTGGGTTGGGAAGATACCCTGGAGAAAGGAAAGGCTACACACTCCAGTATCCTGGCCTGGAGAAGTCCATGTATGACAAAGAGTCAGACACGACTGAGCGACTTTCACTTTCACTAAGACATTGACTTCTGTGTTATTTCCAGTCCTACAAAGACAGTATATTTCATGTGCTTTATTGTGAACTAATAAATGTAACCTATAGATACTAATAGAATTGTTATATATATCATGTCAGAAATTATTATTATGAGCTTAAGAGATTCTAACAGAACTATTAGAAAAAAGATTTATTATAGGTATTCTATTAAAATCTTAGGGATGCAAATCTATTAATAATAATTAGATAGAGTTATATATTGATAATGCTCAGTCTCATTAAATATTTAAATAAATTGGTGATGAAGATGAGGGCCTTGATCTTGACCCAAGTGTTTTTGAGACTCCCTGTTTCTAAAGTATACCAACATATCTAAATGACAACAATTCTAGATGCTTAGATAATAAAAACATATTTGAGACAGATTTTATTATTGAAATATATGTATATATCATTTTATTGCTACACCTTTTTCTTCCCCAGAATATCTCTTCTACATCAAGCAACTTTTCTGTGGCTTCCAGGCAATGTATACATTTCCCATTTTAAAGATTTCTCTACTAAGTGAACCCTTCAGGCTTCTGTGGAGGCTCAGATGATAAAGAATCTGTCTGCAATGCAGGAAACGCAGGTTCGATCCCTTGGTCTGGAAGATTCCTTGGAGAAGGGAATGGCAACTGTCTCCACTATTCTTTTTTTTTTTTTTTTTTTCTCCACTATTCTTGCCTGGAGAATCCCATGGACAGAGGAACCTGACTCCATGGGGTGGCAAAGAGTCAGGCATGACTGAGCGATTAACACATGCACTACACTACATTCTCCATTGTACAAGCAGTTTCAAATTAAAGAGTACATCAAGATGTTTCTGCTGGAGATGAGTGGGGAAGAATGGAAAGGATGCTTGAAGGGAAGGCTAAAGAAAAAGGGAAACCTAGCAGTTGATGGAGGCTTTTGGAAGGAACAAAGGTAGCTGTGGTCTGGAGAAATTTAAGGAAAGAACCAAGATATATAAAGGGTGTTTTAGGGAGTTTGTCACGTGCTTTGTTATTTAAACTTACCTCTTTCATTTTATAGCCTTAAAGTAGGTTCGATTTGTAGGCTGTATTCTTTTCTAATATCACTGAAAAGAGATTAAGGTAAAAAAATTTTCAAATCATTTGCTATCTGAAATCATCTCTATGAGCTAGTTGTTCATAGAAATGTGTGGAGAAAGCAGAGGACTTAGGATGAAGCCCTAGCAACCTGTCATCCTGCAGTCAGGTAGCAAAGAGTCAATAAAGATGAGACAGAGGGAGAGGAGAAGGAGCAACACACAGATTCAGCAAATCAAGAAAGACAGTGTTTGGGGCACAGAGTGGTCATGCTGCTAAGAGGTAAGGAGGAGGCAGAAAACTGGCCCTTGGGTTTGGCAACATGACAAGTGACATGGACAAGGACATTTTTGAGGCCTCATGGGAATGAGAGCCAGATATAAGTAGGTCGGAGAGAGACTTGGAGGAGGAAAAAAATGACAACCATCTACATAGGAAAACCTTACCAGAAGGTTTTCAGGGAAGGGGAACCAAGAAAATGTGACTGCTGCAAGAAGGTCTACAGGAGGAAGAGGAAGACTTTTTTTACCTGCAACCAGAGAAAAGCAGGAACGATGGCTGTGAGTGCAGGGAGCGGGCTTGTCTGATACTGTTGGGAAGAGCATGGTTTCATGAAATGCGGTCAAGGACAGATGGGGGGCATGCAGGTGGGTTAAGCTACTAATTCTTAAACTTAGCTTCACATTGGAAGCTAAGTTTTGTGGCAAGTTTTAAATAGTCCTTATGTGTAGATCACACCCCCAGAGATTCTGATGTAATTGAAATGGGATGAAGGCAGGGGATTATGAGTTTCTACATCTTCTCAGCTTATTCTAATAGCAGCAAATTTTGAGAGTCACCAGGTTAAGATGTTTGAGGATAGAGAACATATTAGGCATCAAGTCCAGACTGCCTGTTACGCGAAAACAAAAGAGATAGGGGTCATTTCTTGCTTTCAAGGAAACTACAAATCCATAAGCCATTCAGAAATCTTCTGTTCAGGAAATCTGAAAATAATTTAGGTATATTAGCATTTTAAATATATTAAAGAAAGCAAGGTATAAGTCGTATGAAATTATGCAGAATAAGGGGAATAAGGAATTGATTTTAGAGTGGATGGTTCAAGGAATGCTTGTTATAGGAGAATAATGAGCTACATTCTGAAGAAGTGAAGGGGAAAAAAATGAAAGATGTCTGAAGGACATTTCAGATAAAGACAGCAATGTGAATAAAAGCAGGTGATCAAAAAAATATGGGGGAACATATTTCTGAATAACTGGGGTACAGGGATGGGAGAGAGAATTTTCACTATGTACCTCTTTTTTTTTTAGCCTTTTAAACTGTTGAAATGTGTAAGCATTTAACCCCTTCAAAAACAGGTAGACAGATATGTAGGTAATTTTTTATCTAAAAAGATCAGTCTGAATTGAAAGACAAGGATAGTAAAAAGTGAGGGTCATGAAATATGAAAGAGCCAGTTGATAAAGGTATTAGAAGTGCTAACAGTATCCATAGGAACATAGGCTGTTTTCTCTAGCCTATCACCCGAAGAAACAGAATAATAGTTTAAGAACACAAAGTCCAGCATCACTGTAGTGAAATGAGGCTCGGCAGGCACCAAGCAAGAAGTCAATGTGGAGCTCTGTATTTGATGAGCTGATCTAATCCTTCTACTGATAGAAAATGTAGAATCAGATGAAATGCATCTTATTGCTATTCTTTAGGGAAAAAAATCTTTTTTTTTTCTTTGTTTGTTTGCTTGTTTCATAGTATTTGCAGCCCTTACGTCATTAATTACTTTAAAGAGATACTCATGTTCTTTCACGTGGTCTCTTCTGCCAAAGAGTGCTTGTCCTTACTCAGTCAGTCATGTCCTACTCTTTGTGATCCCACGGACTGTAGTCCACCAGGCCCCACTGTCCTTGGTATTCTCCACGCAAGAATACTGGAGTGGGTTGCCGTTTCCTCCTCCAGAGGATCTTCCCTAGCCAAGGATCTTGCGTCTCCTGCATTGGCAGAGACGATAGGGCAAAAGGTTATATGTTTTCTCTTCAATTATCTTTTCATGATTTACAACTATATTGTAAAACAATTTTTCATTAATGCAAGATTTTTAAGTGCTTTAAACAATTTAGAGAAAAGCTTAGTTCAAGGGCATAATAGTACTGAGTATTGGCTGCAAATCGAAATTATAAATTACTGAAAACAAGTTAAGCCATAGTCAATGTTTCCTGTTGCCCTTCAGTATGGTACTAAATTTACCTATAAGTTTTTGAATAGGTGGAACTGTATTAGGTGCTGAGGTAAAGCCAACACCAAGACTTGATATATTAAAAGCATAAAACAGTGAAACAGGTACATTATGAAATTATCATTTCTTTACTCTGGCATCGTTTAATGGAAAACTTTAGTGTGCTTATTTGCTTTACTTTTAAAAATTAATTTAGAAAACTTTTCACTTTTGGAAAGTAAAAATAGTCATATGAAATATTACCAGTATTCATTCTTCATACTAATAATATTATAAGGGTTTAGAGTTGAAAAAGTACCTCACATTGCTCATGCAGTCTTTACAATAACCATGTTACCCTTCCCATCTTGCCCAAGTGCAGTGTTCACCGAGATTGATGTGACCAATGTCTCCTAACTGGGCAGTATCTGTCAGATCCACATTGTCTGAATTCAATTTTCCTTTTATTCTACTCCTGTCTTATTGTTCCTTATCTTTTGTGGTTCACACTGGTACACTGTGAACTCTTGTACAAATTCCCTGCATGTTATTTTAGTATAGCCAAAACAAAACAAAATTAACAATAAAAACATTTAGAGAGATAAACTTGTCTGTTAAAGACAGCTAGCACAACATCACACAATATAAGATCCTTCACATGGTGAAACCAGAGGGGCTGAGGAGCCATCCTGGTTTGTACAAATAAGATATTTGGCTATTATAAACAGTGCTGCGATGAACATTGGGGTACACATGTCTCTTTCAGATCTGGTTTCCTCGGTGTGTATGCCCAGGAGTGGGATTGCTGGGTCATATGGAAGTTCTATTTCCAGTTTTTTAAGGAATCTCCACACTGTTCTCCATAGTGGCTATACTAGTTTGCATTCCCACCAACAATGTAAGAAGGTTCCCTTTTCTTCACATCCTCTGTGGGAGAAGGTGAGGGTGGGATGATCTGAGAGAATAGCATTGAAACATGTATATTATCAAGTGTGAAACAGATCGCCAGCCCAGGCTGGATGCATGAGACAAGTGCTCAGGGCTGGTGCACTGGGAAGACCCAGAGGGAAGGGATGGGGAGGGAGGTGGGAGGGGGGATCAGGATGGGGAACACATGTAAATCCATGGCTGATTCATGTCAATGTATGGCAAAAACCACTACAATATTGTAAAGTAATTAGCCTCCAACTAATAAAAACAAATGAAAAAATAAAAAATAAAACAAAATTTAAAAAGATATTCAGGTTACTCTTTACAAAAAAAAAATTAAAGGGCAAACCATGATGTAAAACAGTTTCAGACCCACAACAAGGGAGGGGTCAAGTGTGTTGAACCTAAGCTTTGCAAGACTACAGAGCAAAGTTTACAATTTTTCTCCTTCCCCACCATAAAGATATCATTTGTAGCAGTTTCATCACCTTCAAAAAAATTTTTTTTTGAACTTTGCCTGAAATTTCCAAAATATAAATACCCAGTTTCAACAACCATCAACATTTTGCCAAGTTTATCTTTCCTGAATTTAAAAAAAAAATCTTATTTTGGTTGAAACATTTTAAAGCAAATTCCAAACATGTTTTCATAAATATTTTTGAGTATTTTTGAATAGAAACATGTTACCCTAAATATTTTAGTGTGCCTCTTTACAAATAATAAAATAAGGAACATTTCTTTACATAACTAAATGCTATTAATTTATCTAACAACATTAATAATAATTCATTAATATTATCTAATGCTGAGTTCATATCTAACTTTTCCCAATTATCTAAACATAAAAACAAAAGAAAAATAAAACTAGGGACAACACATCAGCTTCCAAAGAAGATTCACATATATTATTGGGTTGTATGGTCTCTTAATTCTTTTACAAAATTTCTCAGTCTAGAACAGAGTTCTCTCTCTCTCTCTCAATCTCATGCTCTCTCTCCCCCTTCTCTTCTCACTGCTATTTCCTTATTGGGAAAACCAGGTCAATTTTCCACTTTATATATGTGGCTGATAATGGTCCTTTGCATTGCCTGTCTGGTGTCCTTTGATTTCCAATGGCCAAGAAATTAGTCCTAAAGACTCAAATAGATATGAAATAAACTACACAGCCCCATCTATAAATATTCTTTTAAAAAGATTATTCCATGTAATACCTAGAAATATTATTCTTTCGATCTTCAGTGGAATATACTGTAAAGAAAAAGTGGTTTTACCATAGATTTATGAACTTTAAGTGATTCATGTGAAGGTTGCAAAATGGGATTTTTTTTTCTAATTTTATTATTTCTTCTATATTTATTAACTGGAATTCTTTTGTTTAGATGAAATTTTCCTCATTAACTAATTCAGTATAAACTGAAATATGGGCTTCCTTGGTGGCTCAGATGGTAAAGAAACCGCCTGCATTGTGGGAGACCGAGGTTCGATCCCTGGGTCAGCAAGATACTCCAGAGAAAGGAATGGCAACCCATTCCAGTATTTTTGCCTGGAGAATCCCATGGACAGAGGAGCCTCGTGCGCTACAGTCCATGGTAGGGGCAGAGTCATACATGAATGAGCAACTAACACATTCACTTTTCACTTCAAAATGAAATACAGTTCATTGCATAGAGATAAGATGTCCTGTACACTTCTCCCCCTGTAACTGTCAGTTTTTAGAGTGATGAGTTGGACTGTGGACACTTCCAATGGCATTCTGTGGATTTTCTTTTCTGCTTCTCTTTCTCCTTCCCTCCTCCTATCCCTTCTTTCCTTACTCTCCCTTTCCTCTCCACTGTCCCATTTCCTCCCCTCTTCTCTGTCTAATTTGAACTCGTTGCTTTTTCTCATTTCAATGTGTTGGACCTACCCTTACAGGTATTATTTCAATGTTCAAATTACCCCATTTTGGCCAGTGGGAGAACCTTCAAACTTTTTTCTATGTCCCTTTTGCAAGATTCCACAATCTTTGATAGTGTCCTTGCTTTATGGGACAATATAATATTATAATATCACAAACCCATCATGTACATTTTTTTTTGCCTCGGCCCTGGAGTCAGTCACTTCTCCAAAGACTGCTTTTAGTAGGAAATGGTATTTAGAGACAGGGATCTTGCCGTTATTTACTGCTAGTAGCTTGTCATTGCTTCTAAGGTTTTTCCTTAGAAAGATTTAAGATACAGAGCTTTGCTTTTTTGTTTTTTAAAGAGCCAAGGAAAATTTATATGTTTTCACTGATATTCCCACTCAAATATAAGATTAAAAGGTCTTTTTTTGGTTTTATATTCATATCTCTTTTCCCCCTTATGCTAAATTACTGATATTTAAGAAAATTAACATACTTCTTTATCCTATTATATACTTGTAATAATTTTAAAAGTAACAATACTGATATTATTCCCAGCATTGATTATTTACAGAATTATAAGACTTCTTGGTATTTTTGTTTGTTTGTTTTTTTGTCTTTATAGTATATTCCAACTCATTGGAAAAGACCCTGATGCTAGGAAAGATTGAAGGCAAAAGGAGAAGGGGGCAGCAGAGGATAAGATGGTTAGACAGCATCACGAACTCAATGGACATGAATTTGAGCAAACTCCAGGAGATAGTGGAGGACAGAGGAGCCTGGTGTGCTGCAGTCCATGGGCTCACAAAGAGTCAGACACCACTAAGCAACTTAACAATAACAATAATATATTCCACTGAAGATTAAGAGCAATACTACTTCTAAGTTTACTTGGATATACTTCCTTCTCTCTGTTAGAAAACGGCATTAACTTAATATCCAGGCAGATTTATTTAGTTCAGTTTGCTTTTAATGTTTACAGACTACTTATTAAGTTTGGTTTTTTAATTATGTAAAAAAAATTTAAAACACACCAAGGTGAAACCTGTGAAACAAGTTTTGCTTCCATCCCTGTTCTCTTTATCCTCCCTCTTACTAACATAATTTTTTATTAATTTTGGCTTATCAATCCACTATTGTTTCTTTTTGCAAATATTACCAAATATGCAACTTATACAAAATACACAACATGCTAGATAACCTATTACATACTATCTTTCTTTCATATAATTTCCCGTTACAGCTCCATCTTATTTCATTACATTGATGACCCATAGTTTATTAATAAGTTCTCTACTAATGAAGCCTCCTTGTGGCTCAGATGGTAAAGAGTCTGCCTACAATGCAGGAGACCCAGGTTCAATCCCTGGGTTAGGAAGATCCCCTGGAGAAGGAAATGGCAACCCACTCCAGTAATCTTGCCTGGAAAATCCCGTGGATAGAGGAGCCTGGAAGGTCCATGGGGTCGCAAAGAGTGGCAAAGACAAGACTGATTGACTTCACTTTCACTTTTCACTTTTCTCTATTAATGATCTTCTTCTGATGGAAGGGGCCATGCTCAGTAAATCTTTAATCCAATTTTCTGTTGATGGGTGGGGCTGTGTTCCCTCCTTGTTGTTTCACCTGAGACCAAACTCTGATGGAGGTAATGAAGATAATGGTGATCTCCTTCAATAAAATTGGATCAAAGATTTACTGAACATGGCCCCACCCATCAGAACAAGACCCAGTTTCCCCCACAGACTTTCCCATCAGCAAGCTTCCATAAGTCTCTTATCCACATCCATCAGAGGGCAGACAAAATGAAAACCACAGTCACAGAAAACTAATCAAACTGATCACATGGACCACAGCCTTGTCTAACTCAATGAAATTGAGCCATGCCATGTAGGGCCAGCCAAGACAGATGGGGTCATGGTGGAGAGTTCTAAAAAACGTGGTCCACTGGAGAAGGGAATGGCAAATCTCTTCAGTACTTTTGCCTTGAGAACCCCATGAACAGTATGAAAAGGCAAAAAGATAAGACACTGAAATATTAACTCCCCAGGTCAGTAGGTGTCCAAGAGACTACTGGAGAAGAGTAGAGAAATAACTCCAGAAAGAATGAAGAGACAGAGCCAAGCAAAAACAACACCCAGTTGTGGATGTGACAGTAAGGGAAGCAAAGTCCGATGCTGTAAAGAGCAATATTGCATAGGGACCTGGGATGTTAGGTCCATTAATCAAGGTAAATTGGAAGAGGTCAAACAGGAGCTGGCAAGACTGAACATTGACATTTTAGGAATCAGTGAACTAAAATGGACTGGAATGGGTGAATTTATCTCAGATGACCATTATATCTACTACTGTGGGCAAGAATCCCTTAGAAGAAATGGAGTAGCCATCATGGTCAACAAAAGAGTCTGAAATGCAGTATTTGGGTGCAATCTCAAAATGACAGAATGATCTTTGTTCATTTCCAAGGCAAACCATTCAATACCAGAGTAATCCAAGTCTATGCCCTGACCAGTAATGCTGAAGAAGCTGAAGTTGAAAGGTTCTATGAAAACCTACAAGACCTTTTAGAACTAATGCCCAAAAAAGATATCCTGTTCATTGTAGGGGTCTGGAATGCAAAATTAGGAGTCAAGAGATACTTGAAGTAACAGGCAAATTTGGCCTTGGAGTACAAAATGAAGTAGGGTAAAGGCTAACAGAGTTTTGCCAAGAGAACACACTGGTCATAGCAAACACCCTCTTCCAACAACACAAGAGAAGATTCTACACATGGACATCACGAGATGGTCAATACTGAAATCAGATTGATTATATTCTTTGCAGCCAAAGATGAAGAAGCTCTGTACAGTCAGCAAAAACAAGACCAGGAGCTGATTGTGGCTCAGATTGTGAACTTCAGTTCAGTCACTCAGTCATGTCTGACTCTTTGCAACCCCATGGACTGCAGCACACCAGGCTTCCCTGTCCATCACCAATTCCCAGAGTTTACTCAAACTCATGACCATTGAGTCGGTGATGGCATCCAACCATCTCATCCTCTGTCGTCCCCTTCTCCTCCTGTCTTCAATCTTTCCCATCATTAAGGTCTTTCCAAATGAGTCAGCTCTTTGCATCAGGTCACCAAAGTATTGGAGTTTCAGCTTCAACATCAGTTCCTCCAATGAATGATCAGGAGTGATTTCCTTTAAGATGGACTGGTTGGATCTCCTTGCAGTCCAAGGAACTCTCGAGAGTCTTCCCCAACACCACAGTTCAAAAGCATCAGTTCTTCCCCTCTCACCTTTCTTTGTAGTCCAACTCTCACATCCATACATGACTACTGGAAAAACCATAGCCTTGACTAGATGGACCTTTATTGGTAAAGTAATGTCTCTGCTTTTTAATATGCTGTCTAGGTTGGTCATAACTTTCCTTTCAAGGAGCAAGCATCTTTTAATTTCATGGCTGCAATCACCATCTGCAGTGATTTTGGAGCCCCCCCAAAATAGAGTCATCCACTGTTTCTACTGCTTCCCCATCTATTTGCCATGAAGTGATGGGACCAGATGCCATGATCTTAGTTTTCTGAATGTTGAGCTTTAAGCCAACTTTTTCACTCTCCTCTTTCACTTTCATTTAGCTCTTTAGTTCTTCTTCACTTTCTGACATAAGGGTGGTGTCATTTGTATATCAGAGGTTATTGATATTTCTCCCAGAAATCTTGATTCCAGCTTGTGCTTCATCCAGCCCAGTGTTTCTCATGATGTACTCTGCATATAAGCTAAATAAGCAGGGTGATAACATACAACCTTGACGTACTCCTTTCCCTATTTGGAAGCAGTCTGTTGTTCCATGTCCAGTTCTAACTGTTGCTTCCTGACCTGCATACAGATTTCTCAAGAGGCAGGTTAGATGGTCTGGTATTCCCATCTCCTTCAGAATTTTCCACAGTTTATTGTGATCCACACAGTCAAAGGGTTTGGCATAGTCAATGAAGCAGAAATAGATGCTTTTCTGGAACTCTCTTGCTTTTTTGATGATCATGAAATCCTGATTGCCAAATTCTGGCTTAAATTGAAGAAAGTAGGGAAAATCACTAGACCACTCAGGTATGACCTAAATCAAATCCCTTACAATTATACAGTGGAAGTTACAAATAGATTCAAGGGATTAGGTCTGATAGACAGAGTGCCTGAAGAACTATGGATGGATGTCCATGATATTTTCTAGTAGGCAGTGTTCAAGACCATCCCCAAGAAAAAGAAATGCAAAAAGACAAAATGGTTGTCTAAGGAGACCTTACAAATAGCTGAGAAAAGAAGAGAAGCTAAAGGCAAAGGATAAAAGGAAAGATATACCCATTTGAATGAAGAGTTTCACAGAATAGCAAGGAGAGATTAAAAAAAAGCCTTCCTCAGTGATCAATGCAAAGAAATAAAGGGAAACAATGAGTGGGAAAGACTAGATATCACTTCAAGAAAATTAGACATACCAAGGGAGCATTTCATGCAAAGATGGGCACAATAAAGGACAGAAATGGTATAGACCTAACAGAAGCAGAAGATATTAAGAAGAGGTGATAAGACTACACAAAAGAACTATACAAAAAAAGATCTCACAACCCAGATAACTTTGATGGTGTGATCACTCACCTAGAGCCAGACATCCTGGAATGCAAACTCAAGTGGGCCTTAGGAAGCATTACCACAAACAAAGTTAGTGGAGGTGATGGAATTCCAGCTGAGCTATTTCAAATCCTGAAAGATGATGCTGTGAAAGTGCTGCACTCAATATGCCAGCAAATTTGGAAAACTCAGTAGTGTCCACAGGACTGGAAAAGGTCCATTTTCATTCCAATACCAAATAAAGGCAGTGCCAAAGAATATTCAAACTACCACACAATGGCACTCATCTCACATGTTAGCAAAGTAATGCTCAAAATTCTCCAAGCCAGGCTTCAATAGTATGTGAACTTCCAGGTGTTCAAGCTGGATTTAGAAAAGGCAGAGGAACCAGAGATCAAATTGCCAACTTCTGTTGGATCATAGAAAAAGCAAGAGAGTTTCAGAAAAACATCTGCTTCATTGACTATGCCAAACCCTTCTGACTGCTGGATGACAACAAACCATGGAAACTTCTTAAAGAGATACTTGACCACTTTACTTGCCTCCTGAGAAAACTGTATGCAGGTCAAGATGCAGTAGTTAGAACTGGACATGGAACAACAGACTGCTTCCAAATAGGGAAGGAGTACATCAAGGCTGTATATTGTCACCCTGCTTATTTAACTTAAATGCAGAGTACAGCATGTGAAATGTCAGGCTGGATGAAACACAAGCTGGAATCAAGATTGCTGGGAGAAATATCAATAACCTCATATACACAGATGACGCTACCCTTATGGCAGAAAGCGAAGAGGAACTAAAGAGCCTCTTGATGAAAATGAAAGAGGAGAATGAATAAGTTGGCTTAAAACTCAACATTCAGAAAACTAAGATCATGGCATCTGGTCCCATCACTTCATATCAAATAGATGGGGAAACAGTGCAAACTTTATTTTGGAGGGCTCTAAAATCACTGCAGATGGTGACTGCAGCCATGAAATTAAAAGCCACTCACTCCTTGGAAGAAAAGCTATGACCAACCTAGACAGCATATTAAAAAGCAGAGACATTACTTTGCCAACAAAAGTCTGTCTAGTTAAAGCTATGGTTTTTCCAGTAGTCATGTATGGATGTGAGAGTTGGACTATTAAGAAAGGTGAGAGGGGAAGAACTGATGTTTTTGAATTGTGGTGTTGGAGAAGACTCTTGAGAGTCCCTTGGACTGCAAGGAGATCCAACCAGTCCATCCTAAAGGAAATCAGTCCTGAATATTCATTGGAAAGACTGATGTTGAAGCTGAAACTCCAGTACTTTGGCGACCTGATGCAAAGAGCAGACTCATTTGGAAAGACCTTAATGATGGGAAAGATTGAAGGCAGGAGGAGAAGGGGATGACAGAGGAGAGATGGCTGAATGGCATCACCCAGTGGATGGATATGAGTTTGAGCAAGCTCCACGAGTTGGTGATGGACAGGGAAGGCTGGCGTGTTGCAGTCCATGGGATCTCAGAGTTGGACATGACTGAGCAACTGATCTGAACTGATCAATGATCATCTGGGTTATTTTCAGTCTTTTGCTCTTACAAATACTGCCATGGAAAGTAAACCTGTCCATAAGTTACTTAATATTTTAATGAAGAACATTCTTTTTAAAAGTACAGAATAATGGGGACTTCCCTGATGTCCAGTGGCTAAGACTCTGCACTCACAATGCCGGGGGCCTAGACAGGATCCCTGGAAACTAGATTTCACATGCTGCAACTAAGAGTTCACATTCTCAACTAAAGAACCTGCATGCTGAAAATAAAGATCCTGCATTTTCCAACAAAGATCGAAGGTCTTACATGCGGCAATAAGACTCAATGCAGCCAAATTCATTAATTAATTTTTTAAAAGTAAGGTATAATGAAAACAAGGATTCTTTAGTAGGGAATGTTTGCCAAAACTTATCCTTCTATTTTACAGTATTGGCAAACGAAACCAGCATACTAATAATAATAGATTACACATACGTAGGTCTCTCAAAAACACCTCTGCCTTCACTGTTTTCTGTCTGTAAGCTAGGTAAATAGTTAGGGAGGGCTAACTGCTGTAACAAACAACAAAATTGTGGGGACTAAACAATACAAGTATTTGTCTTCTGTTTCTTCTTGGCGGGTGGCTTTTGTGAGATTGATCTCATGGTTTTAATCTCCTATCTTACTTGGAAGTCTCCTGCTTTGCCCCCAACTCTCAATAGAGAACAGGCGGGTGGAGAAGGCACACTTATTTTTTGAAAGCCTCGATATGGAAATGACACATCTTGACAAGAAACAGTCACATGGCCACCCCTTCTGCATGGAACAGGAGTTCTGGTGGAAAGCTCAGGAAGAAAAAAAATGAGTTTGATGAACAGTGAGCCAGTCTTGGTCATTTAAGGCCCTGGTTATCTGCTTCATATTCTTCAATATATTTGCTCCAATGTTTCTATAGAAATCTGTAACCCATAAAAAGATCATGTCAGTGAAAAGGTGCTGTGCCCACTGCAAAGTAGCCTTTGGATGTGTGTGAAGCAAATGGAACAAAAGAGCCATGGCAGGTGCAGTTTTCTATGTCTGTAATTTTACATGCGCTATCATTCAACACAAAGTTTCAGCACCTAGGAGTGACTTGGGGAGATTTGACCTACCTCCAAAATAAACAGTCTGAATAAAAATGTGATGCTTTGTAAATGCAGTCTCAAGTCATGTCCCCCACTTTTGGGAGGCAATCGGATTGCCACAGACAACCAAGAGTAGAGCCGCAATATTTCGGATCCTATTCTTTGAGAATTTTAAATATGTCATTGGAAACGGACACTGAACTATGGTTTAAATCAGTCACAAAGAATGTTTGTAAACCTACTTAATAGAGAACACAAATACAGAAATTTCCAAATGTATATTACAAAAGTTCTTGATCTTTGATACATTTATAAATCATTAATGCTATTACAAATTCTTTTTTAAAGCAAATCTACTAGTATTGCTCTTGGCAAAACTATTTTCTGGTCACTTGGAGTGTTATACACGATCTTCCTAGGTGGCGCTAATGGTAAAGAATCCACCTGCCAAAGCAGGAGATGTAAGAGACACGGGTTCGATTCCTGGGTCACAAGAGATCCCCTGCAGAAGGAAATTGCAACCCACTCCAGTATTCTCCCATGGACAGACGAGCCTGGCAGGCTACAGTGGAGAGTTGCAAAGAGTTGGAGATGACTGTATTTGCTCTTGGCAAAACTATTTACTGGTCACTTGGAGTTTTATATATATCCATATGTAAAAGTATTATACATTTGCTATATGTTTATTTTTATACATATCATATATATATTTATTTATCAAGTGCTCTGTAATTTATAATATTCATTAATTTGAAACAGCACTTTCTGTAAAATTAGTAAAGTTTTATTACAAAACCAGTGAAACAAGTTTGTGAAACAGGTTCTACATTATAATAATATATAGTAACTCTTCTCTCTCTTCTTCAGATTTTTATAAAATTCCTGAATTGTCAGTGAAGTTTGGAGAAAAAGTGACTTGTTTCATTTTTGAGAATTAAAATGAGTACACTGTTTTACTTTAAAAACAGGAAATAAAAATCTAAACAAAGAGCCAGCATGCAAATTTCCATATCCTGTGGTGAAATATGATAAACGACCTGGCCAGCTCTTGCCTAGACTTGTTGGAATAATCTATTAATGGAGGAAGAGTTCATCTCAGGCTGCTTCCTGCTGAGGTTCTGAGCAGTAGAAAAGGCTTATCGAAGAAATTAATAACTTATTTCACAAAACATCAGGACACTAGAAGATAATGAAAATGGTATTCATCTAGAAATAATAACAGTGATGTCTTCAAAACTGTTCAGTGAGAGATTGCATCTCTTTCATTTAAGACAGAGAAGATCACAGGTATATATGGTCATGGGCACTAATCAAATCCTCTTCCAAGGTTTTTAACTCAGAAGTACGAAACTATAAAAGAGCACAGAGAACATACATCAGGTCTCTTTTATCCCTGGATGTCCCCTAAGTCTATTTCTTCATCTTTTAAAATGAAGATAAGCCATGATCATGTCTACCTCAGACATGTTTAGGTTGAAATTTGACCTCTAGGTCAAATTCCATAGAAAACTCATAAAATGCCTTGTAACTGTACAGAATTTACAAGGCTCAAAAAGTATTTTGAGCAATTGATCTTGCATAATATCATGCCTCAAATATCCTAAACCTAGTCTATGGGGTCGCACAGAGTCAGACACGACTGAATCGACTTAGCAGCAGCAGCAGCGGCATTGACTCATTAATCATGATCTGATAGCCTTAAATGTTCCTATGAACAAAAGCATTGCTCTTTCATTCTCTGCCTGGGCCCAGACAGTGAGAAATCTCAATGAAAGTAATTCTATAGCAAACTGGGGAAAACTTAAAGCAGTTACAAAAGTAAACAAGATGATTCTCAGATAGATTGTTGGTTGGATTAGTTAGCTTTCACTAGGTTACTCTATGCTGACAAATAATTCCACTCCCATTCCTACACACACACACACACACACACACACACACACACACATATACATAGCACCTACACAAAACAAAGCTGAGAAAGTCTTAGAGTATGCAAAAACCTTCAGCTTCTTCTCTGAGCCCTGTCTATCCTATTGAGAGGCCTAGGGAGTCACACTTATCTGTGCAAGGCTTTAACAATAGGTGTTATGGTCACACGTTTTATATGATTTTCCCCTGGGGCTGAGTCTGTAGCTGCTGCTACTAAGTCACTTCAGTTGTGTCCGACTCTGTGTGACCCCATAGACGGCAGCCCACCAGGCTCCCCCGTCCCTAGGATTCTCCAGGCAAGAACACTGGAGTGGGTTGCCATGTCCTTCTCCAATGCATAAAAGTGAAAAGTGAAAGTGAAGTCACTCAGTCGTGTCCAACTCGTAGCAATCCCATGGACTGCAGCCTAGCAGGCTCCTCCGTCCATGGGACTTGCCAGACAAGAGTACTGGAGTGGGGTGCCATTGCCTTCTCCAATCAAAACCTAGAGATGACCAATTGCTTTCAGTTAATCAAATCTTTTTAAGCCAATCAAATAATTTCCTTTCTTTGCTTCCAGACGGTCCCTAAAGAAGTCTTCTCCCCCAGCTCCTATTGGTGGAGTGCCTCTAACTACTTCCCTTTTGGCACTGCCAATTCCAATTGATTTCCTTTTTTACACATTTAATCAATGATTTTTTTTTACATGTTTAATAACAAGAAACTTTAAGTAAATGTTAGTTACTCAGTCATGTCCAACTCTTTGTGACCCCATGGACACAGGTTCCTTTGTCCACAGGATTCTCCAGGCAAGAATACTGGAGTGGGTTGCCATTTCCTACTCCAGGGCATCTTCCTGACCCAGGGATCAAACCTGGGTCTCCTGCATTGCAGGCAGACTCTTTGCCATCTGAGCCACCACTTTATTGAATTACAAATTTTAAAATGGCTCACTTAATTTAAAAGTGGATCCAACCAATTTTTGCTCACATAAACTGCTAAATATGCCTCACGCTATCTTGTGACAGGGCTGACATCATCACCTAAAGTTTTTTTATTAGGGATGCTTCTTAGGATATATCTTTGAAAGTTTTTCTTTCACAAACTCTTGCCCTCAATGCCAACATACTTACTAGAAAATTTCACTTGAATTCCCCGAATGTCAGCTTGAACTTTTCATAACGTTCCTGACTTTCCTTTCTTCTCTCCTCTGTTCATCCATGTCTACCCTTTTGGCATTTTCGTTTCTATAGATGCTACTTCACATCCTAAACTATCAATCTAAAAAGGCTGAGTATCTTCTTGTATGCCCTCTCTCATTTATCCATATCTTTCCTACACTTTCTTAAATGCCACACCCAGTTACTAAATATTACTGAGTCTTCCTTCAAGATTCTACATCCTTGTCTTGGTTTCAGGGTTAATGGTTTTAGGGTTTATACCTAAATGACATACATCAGCTTTACCAGCCTTCTCACAAAAATTTTCTCTTTTATGATTTAGCTTCTACCCCATGCTAGATTAGTACCTTAAAATTGAGGAAAACTGTATTCTCCCTTCTCAGAAATACTGATGGGTTTCTCAGTGCTTCAGGGTAAAGTGTGCTTTCCTTCCCCAAGATTTAGGGTGTTGACTTACTATAATAGTTAAGATCCATTTCAGCAAGTGATAGGCAATCTAAAATTAAAGTGGGGACTTCCCTGGCGGTACAGTGGCTAAGACTGTGCTCTCCCAATGCAGGGGGCCTAGGCAGGTTTCAGGCTTGCATTGCGGCTTTTTACTTTCACGTCAAAGGAAGACAGTATGCTAGACCAGGGAAAAGATTTAGGAATCAAAGATACTTTATTTCATCCTTCTCCAGCATCCAATGTAGAGGACACCATCATTACCATCTGTTACGTGATAAACACATGATGGAGCATACATTGCATACCTTCTCCTTTAATCTTTCAACAGCTACCTGAGAATAGGTGTTACTGTATTCTTTTCATAGAAGAGAAACTTGAAGCTCCAAAAAGTAACTAAGATGACACATTGAGAAGAAAGCAGAGCAGAGTTCTTGTCTACTTGCTCCAGAGCACATTCTCTTAACTGCTGTTTAGTGAGGCAACAGTGAATTCCTTTAGCAGGACCTCATAGCAAAGAGTACATATTGTCCAAACTGGAAAAGGTATTAATGTTGGCTTCTAGTTACCTATCAGGAAGCCTCAGCAGAGCTCAGATTAACTATTACATCAGGTTTCACAGTTTTAAAATGTCATTGTAACAATTCAGTGGGAGAACTGATTAACTTTTCCTACTGATTACAGTGTAAAAATTCCTCATTTTTAAGGGGAAGAAAATAACAAAACTTTCTGTCAAATTGTTGGGAACTTCTTCTCTGGAACGTATCTATCAGATATGGAAGGGTCCTCTAATTTGATAAAAATCTTTCAAACTGAAACTCAAACTACAGTACTTAAGAATACATATATTAAAACTTTTTGACGTCAGAAATACTGAATTATATTTAAAATGTAATACATTAAATGCTATAAATATAAAAGATTTAGATCATTACCGCCTTCAAGCAGCTGGACATTTACACAAGTGTTATTAATCTGATAGTTGGAAGACTAAGTAGCTGGCATTATGATAGTACTGTGTGTACTGTACTATTTTTTAAGCCCACCATTTGCAATTGATTACATGGACCATGTGCCTTTGAATCACGTTATAAGTTACCCCACTGACATTTACCGAACATTTGTCATGTAGCAAACTGTTTAGCATAGAAAAGTTGACAGAGTAGCTTTGAGGTTTCATTAAATCACCTTTAGTCACCAGGTTATAGGTACAACCCATTGATGTGTAATCTCCAGAAAGATACGGCTTATGATTTGATTAAAGAATACCGTCTCACTCCAAGCTCTCTAGGGGTAGTCCAAAGTGTCTTTTCTGACCAGCAAGGGGGCTTTCAACACCGTTTTTTCCGTGAAAGTATCCCACTGGGGTGGCGGCGGGGGAGGTTGGGCATTCAAAAATGGTGAGGAAAGAAGGGGGAGTTAGAACTGAAGGTGACGTGGGAGCAGCGGATCATGATCAGTCTGTGGCTCGAGACTCGCCCAGCGGGGCTAGAAGACTGGAATCACTATCGAGGCTGTGGTTAGGGGAGTTGGGGCTCCTCTCGCTGGACGCGTTCGCGTCACCTGTCAGACTGAAAAAGCTGGGGGATGCTGAGGGTACCAGGGAAAAGAGTACCCTGGGCCTCGGAAAAAGGCTGTGGACTGGTGGGTCTCTGCTTTCGAGGTGCTCATTTGGAAGGGGAGGGCGGGAAGTGGGGCGCGCTAGACCCCGCGGAGACTTCACGTGGTCTCCGGAATCAGGGTAGGAGAAGAAGGCGAACGGGTGATGGTGGGGTGCGCGATACTGCGTGCCCCTCCCCTGAGCCTCTCAGCTCCGCCTCTCGGACACGTGACCACAGCCGGGGCGGGGGGTCCCCTAGCTCCCGCTGCAAAGCTCGCTCTGTTTCTCCCCTCCCGCCGCCGTGCCCTTCTTCTCCCCAGTTCCAATCCCTCCGCCCTCCCCCACCTCCTTCCGCACGCTCCAATAGGGATTCGAGCTGCGAAGCGCCCGCCCCTCCGCCCTTTTCTTCGCTTTCTCATTGGCTGAAGCTTCAAGGACGCGTCCCGAGGGCGGGTGGCAGCCATTGGTGGGATGAGCAATCCGAGTTCCCGGATGAGGGAACATTCTGCAGTATAAAGGGAGCGGGGAAGGCGGGAGACAGCGCAGTTTGAATCGCGGTGCGCCGGAGGAGTAGGCGGCGGGTTCTCGCTGGGTGTCTGACTAGTCCTTTCTCTGCCTTGCTTGTTAGAGCTTCCGCAGAATTCGAAATGGTAAACTTGGTGGAGACGCTCGAAGACTCCGCGGGTTTTTGCCGGCGGGAGAAAAACCCGTTACACACGGAGATGGGGGTGAAGCGGCGACGGTTGGGAACGCGCGGAGACAGGATTTGGAAGAGCAGGGGGAGGTGTTTTGTCGGCGGCGAGCGGAGCAGCCTCGGATCTCGCGGCGGGCGGTGACGGTTGGGTGGCGCGCGCAGCGCCGCTGGGGGCCGGCGGGCGGCGAGCGGGCGGACCAAGGCGCGCGGCCGCGGCGGGCGCGCGGCGGGGGGCGGGCGGGCGGGCGGGGTCGCCCTTGCGGTGCGCGGCGGGCCGGAGACCCCGGCTGGGCACGGGGCCGCGCTCGCGCCCGAGCCGCGGCGCGGTGGGGGAAGGGCGCGCTGCTCTGGTAATCCTATATTCTGCGTTGCTCCTTCGCTCGCGGGCGTGTGCGCGCCGCAGGCTGGCGGTAAGGCTGGGAAGGACTCCGGAAAGGCCAAGACAAAGGCGGTTTCCCGCTCGCAGAGAGCCGGTTTGCAGGTCAGTGGTGGTTCGTGCATTCTGGAAATCGTGGCGTTTTTCTTTCCTTTTCCTCTCTTGTTTATCATCGCTCTGGATGAGCGTTTCGTCTTTGCGTGGGTGATAGTGTCGCGACTTGGTTTACCGATGCAATAAATATGGGGGGGGGGCGATCACGTGTGTCTGTGCTGGGGCGCGTTGCTGCACCAGCGTCCGTGCCCCTGCCTTTGGCGCGCGTATAATTTTACCATCTTTGACTCGTCTATCTTTATGCATTTATGTTTGTGTATGCTAAAAACGAAGTTTCCGGTGGGCCGTATTCATCGACACCTGAAATCTAGGACGACCAGCCATGGACGTGTGGGCGCGACTGCCGCTGTGTACAGCGCAGCCATCCTGGAGTACCTCACCGCAGAGGTAAATGGGTGTACGCCTATAATCTGGATAAGGTTGGGAGGGGGTGGGGGGAGGCGGCGAGAGGGAAGGAGGAAAGTGATGCAAGAAAACTCCCAGGCTCTGAACGCCGCGAGAAGCTTCCGACAACGCTAGGGGGGGCTGGTGATCATGATGGGGATCCTCCTGAGCTTGCGGCCTTAGGAAATAAAATTGCGTGCCCTCTTTATGGCTTTTGCTTATCTTGGCATTCAGGTAGTGGGGGAGATGATAGTTGGTAGATATGCGTTCATCATGAAGATTTGATTCTTGTCTGGATTTGACATTAATGAAAGTTGGAAGCAGATTGATTTCATTCTGCCTTCTAGGTACTTGAATTGGCAGGAAACGCATCGAAAGACTTGAAGGTAAAGCGTATTACCCCTCGTCACTTGCAACTTGCTATTCGTGGAGATGAAGAATTGGACTCTCTCATCAAGGCTACCATTGCTGGTGGTGGTATGTAAATATTAACTTATAAATTTCTCTAGAGAAAAGAATTTGCTTTTAAATTTCCCTCTAGTAATTTTCAGTCTGGAAGAGGACACAGTATATTTTCACTGATCTGTAGTATGGTTGCATTATGAAATTTGATTTCTCTATGTATTTCTGAATTTTTACTCTGCACTTAGTTGAACATTAAACTCTTGGTTTTAAAGTACTGTGTTATTTTATCCCTCTTCTAGGTGTCATTCCACACATCCACAAATCTCTGATTGGGAAGAAAGGACAACAGAAGACTGTCTAAAGGATGCCTGGATTCCTTATTATCTCAGGACTCTAAACACTCTTAACAGCTGTCCAGTGTTGGTGATTCCAGTGGACTGTATCTCTGTGAAAAACACAATTTTGCCTTTTTGTAATTCTATTTGAGCAAGTTGGAAGTTTAATTAGCTTTCCAACCAACCAAATTTCTGCATTTGAGTCTTAACCATATTTAAGTGTTACTGTGGCTTCAAAGAAGCTATTGATTCTGAAGTAGTGGGTTTTGATTGAGTTGACTGTTTTTAAAAAACTGTTTGGATTTTAATTGTGATGCAGAAGTTATAGTAACAAACATTTGGTTTTGTACAGACATTATTTCCACTCTGGTGGATAAGCTCAATAAAGGTCATATCCCAAACTAGTTGTGTATAAAATTTGCTTGATTATAGTAGGAACAGCTTTGTTTTGAATAGGTATCTTACCTAGCAATAACTTAAGCACATTTCTTCCCTTGAAATCACTGTTAATTCTGTCTGTAGATCAACAAAGTTAAAAGGCCCAAGTATTTTTTTTTTTAATGCTGTGTAATGAACTATTAAAAGATTTTAAAACTTCAGCACAAGTTGATGTTTTTTAGGCTAAGTTTAACCATCTCAGTTCTTTAGCTTTGTTTGCTGTTTGTGTTAGCAGCACTACACCAGAGTACTGTGGGGACTTGGGTGGGGGTGGGGGTGGGGAGCAGAGGCCAGGTAGGAAAGTCCTGTATGTAGCTACCTACACGGAAGGCACTTTTCAGTTTAGACTGATAATGTTTTCAGTGTGCTACACGCTGTTTTGAAGGTTACTTGTATTAAATTGTTCAGTATGTGGTAACATCTTTGGGGAACATACTATTCACATTTAACAGAGAAGAATCAAGGTTTCTTTGAAAGTCCTGAGTTACATATTTGCTGCTATGGCAGACAATATCTTTACCGAAGAACGTGTGAAAATGGTTACTTTGTAATTAGGTTAAGTGGATCATTTTGACACTTAGTTTCTGGCACGTTCTTAATACCAAGCAAAAGGTGGGCCCTTTGCCTTCACTGAGGATACCAACATGGCGAGTATTTCACAAGGGTGATGATTAAAATGGGAGAAGGGAGAAAACCAAGTTCACCTATAGAGGTAATACATTGCCAAGGAGCTGATTCCTGCCCTGTTCTGGTCATGGTTACTAGCGTTTTGGTTTTCACCAGAATAAGTGCGAACTACACATTATCTTAAGTGTTCGCTTTGTACCTCTTGGGATGTACTAAGCGTTTAATGGCACTGAGTCAGAAAAATGGAGTATGAATGAAATAAGGCAATGAAACAGGAATTAGGGTCAAAGGACGCCCTACTGGGTTCCTGAACAGCTGTGCCGGAAGCGGTGTCCCGGGGACTGGCAGCTGGGTCCACACCTGACCGAATTCTCCTTAGGCTGACCTAGGCTGAGAGGGGCCGGGGGGCGGGGCCTTTGATGCCTGGGAATTTTCTTGAAAACCAATGTCCCCCCTCACTCGTTGCCCGGTAGTTAGGAAGGGGGGCTGCCGCCTTCGCGGGCCGCGCTGGGGGTTGGAGGGCACCGCGTTGTTGAGGCTGGCGCCTGGGTCCACGCCGCGACGAAACCCCTTCAGGGGAGCCCCTCCGGCGGCCAGCCGGCCTGATATCGCCCGCACACCCCCCCTCACCCTCCAGGTCGGTCGACCCGGAGCCTGTCCGCGCCGGCAAGGACCAACGAGCGGGTTCTGACGGCCCGGTTGTGGAGCCCAGTCCGGGGACCAGAGGGACGCGGCTCGCGGCGTAGCGACCCGCGGGGGGCGGGGAGGCCGCCGTGAGGAGGCGGAGCTGCGAGCCCGCCAGTGCGCTCCGGCCCCGCCGCCGCGGTTGCCTGCGCTCCTCCCCGCTCGCCTTCGCACGCCCCCAGCCCCGGCCGGCCTTGCCTCCTCAGCGGCGGCGGCGGCTTCCGCCCCTCGTTGCTGAGCTCCCGCAGGAAACGGAAGAAGGCGCAAGCCATGGAGGGGAACCGGGATGAGGCGGAGAAATGTGTGGAGATCGCCCGGGAGGCCCTGAACGCCGGCAACCGCGAGAAGGCCCAGCGCTTCCTTCAGAAGGCCGAGAAGCTCTACCCACTGCCCTCGGCCCGCGGTGAGGCCCTCGGTCCCTTTCCTCCCTGCCCTGTCCCCGGGCCGCCGCGCAGCCCGCCCCGCCCCCACCCTCGCCCCTCAGGGAGCCGCGGAGCCCCCCACCCGCCCGACCCTTCCGGTCGGACCCCCAGAACGCTCCTCGCCGACACACCCCCGCTCGGGCCCTGAACATCCCGGCCGGGCCGGCCGTGGGCTCCGCGAGACTCCCTCCTCACCGGCCTACCTGCGAGATGCCGGCTCTGAGGCACCCGGCTGGAGTTGCCGGTTCCCCTATCGGTTTTCATGAATATCCAGCTGTCATCCTCCCAGGAGATTCATCTGGTCCTGTCTTACCAGATGGGGCTTTATATCTGGATGTGTGGTTGTGTGACCCCCCTCCCTCCTCATCCTTATCCGCGATTAAGGCCTAGGTCCCTAGTGAAGTGAGAGGAACAGGGAACTCAGTGGTTAATGTACAGGTCCCTGGTTCCACCGCCTCTGGGGTAGAAAACGTTGTTCCCAAAGCAAACATTTTCGAACACCTGAGATGACATTGCTTTTCCCTGGGAAAGAATTCTTTAGAAGAGAGGACCACAAGAATGATAAGAGTCAGTGAGGGTTTGCTAAATAATATCCGATTTGATAGCACCATAATTATCGACAAATGAGGCACATCTTTAGGAACAGAGCATTGGATTTCCTTTAGTCGAAATCCTGCTCTTCTCTTGCTCTCTAGGCTCTAAAGTAATTATAGCCAGCACTTAGTGAGTGCTTGTGAAATACCTACTGTTTTATATGACTTATTTCATTTATTCCTCAAATCGATCCTAGGATTCATTTGACCAGGCTCACTCATATGGAAACAGACCTTTTGATGAGTGAATGAATGAATGAGTGAATCAATGAAAATATCTTACCCAAGGTCACACAGTAATTTGTAGCAAAGTCAGAGTAGTATTTGAGCTCTCCAGCTCCAAAAGGCCTTTAACCACGACATTCCATTATCTGGTCCATAGGATACAGTTTCACTTGAGGTTCAGGATATTTCCATGTTAAGAAAATTATCAATAAGACAGTAAGAGTGTGGGGTTACCTGTTTCATTTTATTGTTTTCTTAGTTTTTTTCTACTTACTGAAGTCCTTGAATTTCTTTACTTTTCTTTGTCCTTTTTATTTCCCTGCTGTTGAGGGAAATGAAAGAAAATAAGTGAATGATTTTTTTTTTCTTAATGTGGCAAAAACAGAAGCTTACCAACTTAACCATTTTTAAGTGTACAACTCCATAACGCTAAAGATTTTCACACTGTGGTACAACAGATCTACAGAATTTTTTGTCTTAACAAAACTAAAACTTTATGCCAATTAAACAATTCCCTTCCCTGTTTTCCCTTTCCACCCAGCCCCTGGTAACCACCACTGTACTCTCTTTTAAAAAAAACTGCCACTGTACTCTCTTTTAAGTAGTACTCTGGCTACTTTGGATGCTTATTATATAGTAAGTGGAATTATTTAGTATTTGCCTTTTTTCACTGGCTTATTTAATTTAGCATAATGTCCCTGAAGTTTATTCATGTTATAGCATAAATATGATATTTCCTTTTTGAAGGCTTCATAATATTTCATTGTGTACATATACCACATTTTCAATATCCATTCACCATCTATGACTAGACTGTATTGATAGTTTCTATATCTTGGAAACCATCACAGTCTATATTGTAAATAAGGCTACTAAGAACATGGGTGTACAAATACCTCTTTGTGATCCTGCTTTAATTGTTTTTGATATATACCCAGAAATGGGATTACCAGATCATATTGGTAATTTTATTTTCACATTTTTTGAGGAATTGCCATACTGTTTTCCATAAGAGTTATACAATTTTACATTCCTACTAACAGTGGGCAAGAGTTCTTGTTTCTCCACATCCTCATCAACACTTGTTATTTTCTGTTTGATTCTTTGTTGGTTTTTGACTTACCCATCCTGGCAAGTGTGAGGTAATACCTTATTGTGGTTTTGATTTGCATTTCTCTCAAGATTAGTGATGTTGAGGATCTTTTTATTTGCTCGTTGGCCATTTTTGAGAAATATTCAAGTCCTTTACCCATTTTTAAATTAGGTTATTTTTAGTTGTTGAGTTATTCCTGTGTGCTAAATTGCTTCAGTCTTATCTGACTCTTTGTGACCCTATGGACCATAGCCTGCCAGGCTCCTCTGTCCATGAGATTCTGCAGGTGAGATTCTGCAGGTAAGATTACTGGAGTGGGTTGCCATGCCCTCCACCAGGGACTCTTCCCAACCCAGAGATTGAACCCACATCGTAACATCTGCATTATTAGCAGGCAGGTTTTTTTTTTTTTTTTTTACCACTCATGCCACTCATGCTAGGAAACTCTTACAAGATGTCTGATTTGAAGATTTTTTTTCTCCCGTTCTGTAGGTTGTTTTTTATTCTGTTGTTTCTTTTGATACACGGGAGTTTTTTCCTTTTGATATAGGCCCATTTGTCAATTTTTGCTTTTATTGCCTATGCTTTTGGTTTCTTTAGAGCTTCCCTGGTGGCTCAGATGGTAAAGCGTCTGCCTGCAATGCTGTAGACCCGGGTTTGATCTCTGGGTCGGGAAAATCCCCCTGGAGAAGGAAATGGCAACCCACTCCAGTACTCTTGCCTGGAAAACTCCATGGATGGAGGAGCCTGGCAAGCTACAGTCCATGGGGTTGCAAAAAGTCGGACACGACTGAGCAACTTCACCTCACTTTGGTTTCATATTCAAGAAATCATTGCCAAGAGTTAAAACTTTTTGAATTTTTGTACTGTATGAATGCATGATTTCATTTAGTCATTATGTAGTCTTAGGGGGTGCTTCCCAGGTGGCACTAGTGGTAAAGAACCCACCTGCCAATGCTGGAAATGAAAGAGATACAGGTTCAGTCCCTGGGTTGGGAAGATTCTGTGGAGGAGGGCAAGGCAACCCATTCCAGTCTTCTTGCTTGGAGAATCTCGTGGACAGAGGCCTGTCAGGCTACTATTTATAGGGTTGCAAAGAATTGGACATGACTGAAGTGTCTTAGCACACATGCACGCACAGACTTGAGGGACAGTTTTAACTTTAAGCATGTAACCACTCCAGACGGAATACCTTGGCTTTTGAAGCCTCACCCATAACTAGCTTGTAACCTTAATCTTGGGCAAGTTAGATAACCTATCTAGCTTGTAGCTTTTCTGTCTGCAAAATAGGACAACAATGTACCGATTTCATAGGGGTGGCATGAGGATTAAATGAGTTAATACATGGGAAGCATTTAATAGCACTTGATTATTTTGGTGTCATTTCCATTTAACAAGTGTGAGACAGAGTTTTTAAACCTATAGTCTGTAATTCTTCTATGAAACAAGCAATTTGAATCAATCTACTAAAGATACTGTAAAATATCAAAGCACAATACAGCTGTTGCTTTTAAAGACATGAACATAGGGAAAATTAAGACAGTAACAGTGAAAGTTAATAGTACAATGTATTGTAAGGCAACACGTGATTACAACATAAAGTGATTAGCTACAGTTGTGGTGTAGTCTGAAGACCTTATTCAGATATGGACTTTGCCTCTGACAGATTTGAGTTACTCTGACAAGGATGAGTTACTTATTGCCAAACCTTGTTTAGTTATGTATAACATGAGGATTTCATCACAAGGTTGATGTTAGGTGAAATAGATCATGTGCAAATACTTAACAAAGTGTATTTTACATAGAATGTTCTCAGATGCATACTGGAATAATTTAAGAATCCAGAGGAGGAGGAAAAGATCTAGAACATTTGTATAAGCTCCTGATAAAATATTTAGTGTAGAAGGGAATTGAAGCTATTGTTTAAAATGAAATTTAAAATTTTTATCCCTGAATTTCATGTATTCTAGACCACTTTTACATCTTTATAACTTAGAGCTTTGGTTAAAAATATTCCTCTTGGATGTATTTTCATGCTAAGGTAGGCAAAATAAAACATTGCATTTTGATTTCTCTTATTTTTATATAGTGAATGCAAAAATGTGAGACTAAATTCTAGCTAAATTCCAGAGTTTTTGTCCCCTTTACATTTTATTCTTGCTAGGTAAGGAATCTGATTGATAAACCACTTTAAAAAATTGGCAAGACTTTTCCTTAGGGAAAAACTGCATCCTCAAAAGAATCTAGGACATTGTTGCTTTCTAAGTATTTAGTTGAGGATATTATTTTACAGTTTATTTAAATGGACTTGTAAGCAAATTGGATTTATAACTTTCAAATACTTTCATATTATGAGTTTGGTTTATGTTTGAAAGGATTAATATATGTATATGATGCTACATAGGAAATATAAACTGGGAAAATATCAGCAAGAGGAAGTAAATTCCATTTTGATTTCTTAAACTTTATGTTTACTGGATTATTGATATGTTTTATATTTTTACAGAGAGATTCAGCCTCACAGTTTTAATGCTTTATATTACTATTTTAATATGTTAGTGTTTAATTCTAATTGTCAGGCAGTTTGAAGTATAGATTTTTTTCAGAGAAAAACATTTTAATTATTTTCAAGAGTTTCATAGTAATTTGAACCAAATGGCAGTCTACAGCTTCAAAAAAGGCCATCCTGTGTCTACTCTAATGAATAGATAACTCATATAATTTGCAGCCTCTATCTGTACAATAGCAAATTAAAATAGTCCTCTTTTTATTATTTCCCCTCAGGTGAGAGCTATATGTATAGATTTTTCTTCCCTTTTTTTGCTACTTTATTTTAAAATTTAAACCTAATAAAAAGTTCAAAGTTCTGTTCCCTTTAGTCTCACTTAAAATGATAAAATAAAACATTTAAAACTCTCATTTCACATCTGCAGTATTATCCAGCCTATTCCTATGAAGACAATACCATTTTCTTTCTGTTTCTGACTTAATCAAAATTTAGTGATGAGTGTAAATAATACATTCAAAACAGTTATTTTGGTAGCACTAGTTAAATATTATAAAATGATTTCCACATTTCAGCTAATAACCAAACTGTCTCAAACATTATAGTTGAAGAAAGAATACTAAACTTAGTTTTGAACTTCAATTTAATGGTTTTATGTGTTTATATCCATAACTGTCTTTCTGAGCCTCAATTTTTACATCTGTAGGATGGGGATATATTTATTCAGCAGTATTTACTGAATCCATGCTTCTTTGTGGCAGGCACTGTTCTCAGAACTAGCGAGTCAGTGATCAATAAGACAGTTGTCCTCTTGGAGCTTACATTTTAGAGGAATGGAATAGGAAATCTCTGCTAGACACAAAAATGGCTCAGTTCCTATCATTCGCTTTTCCTTTCCTGAGCTACAGTTTTCTCATCTGTAGTCTTCACAGGATTATTATGAGGTTATTTTATTAAGTGCTATAAGAATTTCATGTATTAGTACAATGGCAAAAGTATTTGGATGATTCCTTGGAGTTACTTATATAATATTTGTCTCTTTTCCGTCATTTTTATCATTAAAAAAATGCCTTAAGTTAGGATTAATCTCCATGTGAATTCAGGTACTCATTCCATTCTTAGTTAATATGTAGTTCTCCCTGCTTTGCATTTATTCCTTGTATTATTTATGTATATAGCTCTTCCTTTCCTAGATTAAAAATTCCTCTGCTGTCAGGAACTATTTTAATGTTACTGTCTTTTCTACTCATGTGGTGTCTACCAGTCTTTTGCATGTATTGTGGCATCTGTAAATCCTGGTTTTCTGGAATGATACCTGTTTAGGTAGTTTTATCCCTTATCAGTGAAGACAATTTGTTCATAAATATATGAAAAAGTTACAGCTGTAAGGCTTTTCATGATAATATATTCACAAATGAAATTTTCCCACAATAGACAAGTATGGAAAAATGTATATAAGGGTTGTCATCATAGCAGAAATTTGGAAAGAGTCCATCACTGGAAACTGATCAAATAAATTGAATTGCCTACATATACTGTGCACTTAAAAACTATGATGTGCCTCAGTAATTTTCTATTCAGTGACCCACCTTACCCTGCTCATTGACTATAAGTTTCCAGTTGTCTTTACTGAATTCAGAGTTCAGCCTGTTGTCACTCCCCTGTTGCAATAGTCCTAAATAAGATCTTAAAAAATAAAGATGATATGCACCTACATTTATTGCTATAAAATGATATATACATTGAATTATAAACCTATTAAGGGCAGGCTACCAACATATGTAGATTATTCTAGTTTTGTTTCAAAATATTTAAAAAGCTAAACAGCTAGCCAACTAGAGTAACTAGAGTTAAATATACCACAATGGTTGAGTGATTTTGTGTGTGATTTATAGGAGATCTTTACTTTGTTATATCTTTTTTTAATGAACTGAACAACATTACTTTTATAATCACACAAATAAAAGCTATTATCTGTTTGCCTGGAATGAAAAAATCTGTTTTCCAAATCATATATTCTTAGGTTTTGTTAGTGATGGGTATTATATATAATAGGTGTGCAGCAGAACCTAATGAAATAAAAGTAGATCTTGGTTATTCACTTTTGGATTATCCACATAAACATTTTTAATACTATGTTTACTTTTTCACTGGTCCTTAATATGGGATATGTGTAAATTAAGTACAGATTACATTAAAACCATACAGATTACATTAAGACATACAAGCAAAGTTGTATGTCTGGAAAGTGAACATATAAAATAAGGTTGGATAGTTTTAAAACCAAAAGTAATCCGGTTTATAAACAGATCTTATATCTGTCCAACAAATGTTTGTAATACTGCGCATTATTGTAAATGTGATCTCATATAATAGCTAAGACATTTAATAAATCAGAAAAAGCTTGTGAGTTCCAAATTCTGGCAGTACTTGAACTGAACCACATTACCTTCTCAGGCATTGGTTCCAGTGATTGTGGAAGAAATCAGCAAGAAAACCTTGCTGATTCCATTTGTAAGATGATAAAACTGGATATTGAGACACAGAGGTAATAGAGCTTGTTCACATTTTCACTGTTTGGAGCCAAAGTGCTTGATGTGAGTGCACGAAAATACATAGCCATTGTTAAGCAGAACCCCTAGGCACTGTAGAAAGATTTTCAGTATCATCATAACTTGAAAATTTAAAACAACTATATGATTTTGCTTTAGCAATATCCAGCATCTAGCTGTTAGCGTGGAAAATGTCCAGAAAAACTGAGAAAATGTGTTTGTGCAAAGAATGAAAGGGAATGTACAGATAACGTCTAACTAGCATGCATAGGGACTTTGTGGCCACCTGTAAATATAAATACATATAACCACTTTCCCATCTGGTTTACCAATTTTTTCAAAAGAATTTCTTCTTTTATTGGCTGAAATACTTCTATAAAGAGACACTTTCCCCCTCACCTATCTTAGGGTTACACAGTGGTACAGTTCATATAGGAAAGGCAAGATATGGTAAGTGCTTGACTGCTTTTATCAGTTTTCAATAAAAGGAATTGACTCCTGTTTTCCAAAAGCAGATAATATTATTTTTTAGACGTGGCCAGTGGAACCTCTTCAGGTTACCTCCTGAGTCTCATAGACACATTCCTAATAGTCTTTAATAATTTTCTTTCTCTTTGGTATAACAGAAAGTTTCAGGTTTCTCTTATACGTTCCTTGTACTAGATCTTGAATCAACTGTATCTCCAATAAGCCATGGTTTCTTTTAGTGGAAAATTGTGTTTTAGTATCAGAGTCTGGTAACAATGATGCTGTGGTTAATAGATTGTTTCTGGGCCTTTTCAGTGTATAGACTAGGGAATTTTTTTTTTTTTTAAGTTAAAACAGCTTATACATTTATACTAGTAAGTGAAATTTGAGTTAAGCACTTTGGGTTCTTTAAACTTTTCTTGCATATATTTCTATCTTTTTCCTTCTACAGTAGTAATCCTGGTTTTCAAGCCCATGGCAAATGGTAGAATATGTCATGATTATTTATTTGCTTTATGCCACATGATATATGTAATAGTTTCAGTGTAACATTACCAGTACTACCTCACTGATAAAATTACTGAAAACAGTTAAATTTTCTTTGCATATACTTTCTCCATTTTCCCTCTTCATTTTAGCTTTTTAAAAATTCTGAAATACTTTGAAGCTTATAGAAAAGTCTTAAAAACAGTGTACACTTCTTATATACATTTCACTCAGTGCTTCCTATTTGATAAAATTTTACTGCATCTGCTTTATCATGCCCTTTCTTTCTTCCTGCTATCTCTCTTCCACCCCCACAGGTATACAGTTTGTTCTTATATTTTTTCCAGAACCAATCAAGAGTAAGTTGTAGACATGATATCCTATTACACCTAAGTAATTCAGTATATGTTTTTTAAGATAAGGACACTCATACATAACTCAGTATAGCTGTCAGAGTCATGAAATTAATGCAAGTACCTCATTCAGATTCTGCCAGTTCTCCCTGTTACATTGCATTTTTTGGCATATTTTGTTATCTAGATACCATCTTTTCTCTTTTCCTTTTTTAATTTTTATTTTATATTGGAGTATAGTTGATTAACAATATTGTGTTGGTTTTAGGTGTACAGTAAGGTGATTCAGTTATACATGTATCTATTTATTAAATTCTTTTCCCATTTGCCCAGAGAGATCCCTGTTGATTATCTGTTTTAAATACAGCAGTTTGTCAGTCTCAAACTCCCAGTTTATCCCTCTCCCCTATACTTCCCCCCACCTCATTCCTTCTCTAAGTCTGCAAGTCTTTCTGTTTTGTAAATAAGTATATTTGTATCATTTTTTTAAGATTCCACTTATAAGTGATATCATATTTGCCTTTGTCTGACTTTCTTCACTTAGTATAATCTCAAGGTCCATTCATGTTGCTGCAAATGGCATTATTTCATTCTTTTTAATGGCTTAGTAATATTCCATTGTGTATATGTGCCACGTCTGCTTTATCCACTCATCTGTTGATGGACTAGGTTGTTTTCATGTCTTGGCTATTGTAAACCGTGTTTCAGGGAACACTGGGGTGTACATATCATTTTGAACCATTTTTTCTTTGGATATATGCTCAAGAGTGGAATTGCTGGTAGCTCTTTTTAGTTTAAGGAACCTCCATACAATTTGTCATAGTGGTTGTACCAATTTGCGTTCAGTCTCTTTTCTTTCTTGATCTTTGTGTTTTTGATGAATGCAGGCCAGCTATTTTATAGATTTTCCCTCAATTTAGGTTTGGCTGACATTTCCTTAGGAATTTTTGGCACGCATACCATAGAAGTGATGTTGCATTCTTAGTGTAACATATCAGGGAACATGTTGATTTGGTCCTTACTGGTGAGGTTAACTTTGATCACTTGGTGAAGTTGGTATTACCGGGTTTGTCTACTCTAAACTTACTTTTTTTCCCCTCTTGTGATTAATAAGTATTTTGTGGGAAAATACTTTTAAACTCTGAATTCCTATTCTGCAACAAATTTCCACCAGCTCCTTTTAGCATCCATTGATAATTCTTTCCATTATAAATTTCTAATGGTTGCCAAATGTTGGTTTTCTTATTCCATTATTCCTTCTACAGTTTATTAGTTGACATTCAACCTTATTTATTAATATGGATTCATGGATTCCTATTTAATCCATTATTATCACCGTTCATTTTGATGCTCAGATTGCCTCAGATTTAATCAGTAGGAGCCCCTTCAAGCCCCTTCAAGCTTCTATGTCTTATAACATGTCCTCATCATTCTTTGAATTTCTTTACTTTCAAACACAAAAAAGTTTTCAAGCTCATATTCTCTGCCCTGGGAATCAATTCTTTCCCCAAGAGTTCTGATTCTTTTTAGTGGATAATGATACTTGGAAACTAAGATATAGACACTTGATAAATTCATTGCTACAAGTGTGTCATTGCCTCTAGACCCTCTTAGTAGCAGAGCTAAGAGATGTATGTATGCATGATGCATGAATGTATGTTATGTGTATCTGTGTGTTATATGCATTTGTGGATATACACATACCTATAGTAATTTACTCTATATTAATTTCGCAGTCTGTGCAAAGATTCACACACCTCCCTCTGAAGTCCATAGGGTTCTTTCTTGCCTTCTGCATTTTCATATTTGTAATTCCATTCTCTGACAGCCAAGAAATGTGACTCTTGTTACCATCAGTTTACTTATTTGTTCATTTTCCCCTATATGTAATGAGTTGCCTTTTTTGACCTCAGTGGTACATTGCCTGTCAAGCTCAGTCATGCTTTAGGCTTTGAGTATTAACGTTGGTCCCAATAAGTTGTCTTGGTCCAGGCCTCAGCTGCCAAGTTTAAAAGGAAGAGAAGACAGTTTCTGGCCTCCCCCTCCCCCCGCCCCCGACCACAGAAGGAAAGTCAGAGGAAGCCTGCCATTTAAAAATTATTGAACCTATCTACAGTGTCAGAGCACATTATCACTACATACTATGTACTCTCTTTTAGTTGTCATTCAGTCTTAATTCAATAGGTCACTGTACATTTAATGCTTACCATTGGTCCTTTTGTCATTGTATATCTATTTATTTTGGATTCCTAAAGCCTATAGTAGATTTCTAGGAAGGCCTTGTGGGAACTGTGTTCCCTAAGTTCTGGGGAATGTTGAAAACAGTTCATCTGTGGGTCTTAATACTTGAAGTTTTTGATGGATACAAAATCTTTGGCTCAAATTTTCTTTCTCTGGATATATAAGTATATTATTCTATTGTTTTATACAAGTACTACTGATGAGCAAAGACTGACAATCTAATACTCTTTCCTTTATAAGCCATTTAATCTTTTTGACTAGATGCCCAATTAATTTTACTAGAATATATCTTAATGTTGGTTTTTCTGGGTCTGTATTCTTAGATATGTAATTTGCCCTTTCATTATTTGGTTTCATATTTTTATTTTTATATCAGAAAAGTTTTCTCCAGTTATTGTTGGTTTTATTTTCTTTAATTTTCTTTTTCAGGACTCCTGTGTATGTTGGATCTTCTCTAACTTGACTTCAGTATTTGCCATTTCTTTCTAATTTTTTGTCTTTTTCATTTAATTAAAAAGTTTTCCTTCCTTTTTATGTTCTCTTTTACCTAGACAACATTATCTATTGTGTTTATTAACTCTTTGTTTCTTCTAGTTTAGTTCTTTTTTGGATTGATTCTTCCTTTTATTACCACCCCCCACCCCGAGTTTTATCACTTAAGCAATGGGTAGATAATTTGGGGGGTTGTTTTTGTTCAAATTTATGTTGTTCTTTTGTATAATGTATAATTTTAAAAAGTCTTTTCAGCTTGTTTTGAAATAGTAGGTTATAGTGTTTACCTATTTTGTTTGCAAGTCTTTGTGTTGTGCTTTCATTGTGTTGGAGATCTGTCCTGTTTTCTTTTATCTTTTGTAACTTTGTATCAGATTTAACTTTTATCATTTTATTTATTTTTATATGAAGTTAGTCTGTCAAAATACACAGAGATCTCCAGTTTCTATGTAGTGTTTGAAAATATGTCACCTTGATATATAAGATCTCTTCACTCTCTCCTTCCTCACGTGACCTGAATTTTCTATTTTCTTTTCTCCATTCCCCTGTCCTCTTCAGTTTGGATCCTGTTCCTAGAAATTTCTTCTTTATGTGGCTTTGCTCTAGAGAAGAGCTTTGACTGATTCGTTTTAAGAGTTCTAGTGACTGGAGTACTGTATGCCCTTAAGACTTTATTATAGATCCTTTCAATCACATGCTATTGTAGTGAGCAAAACCCATTTCTTTTTATTCCCTTTTCTTATTTTTGCCTGCTGTGTTTCATAGAGAGTCCTTGCTGGCTCTTTTGGAGTTATTTTGTTCTATGGGCTGATAAAATGCCCTGTTACTATCCTCTGTATTTCCCCTCACAAATACTAATACCCACATAGATCTTGCGACTGTTGGTGGTTTGTCCCAGCTTCTTGTATTTTGGGATTTTGTACATGATGTTTTGATTTTGTTACCTAACTGCTCTGGTTTTATGAGATTTAAAATTTAAGCTTCTGCCTTCCCAGAATTTCCACAGAACTTTTCATAGTAGTAAGTTGTGAACTACTACCCCCTAGACTATGATGGCTTCTACTCTCAAGGTCAATGTGATTGCATTAAATGTGAACTATAATTAAAAATAAACTATATGTTATTATCTTGTTAAACTACTAGATAGCTAGCTAATTAAGAGCCTTTCTGTACCATCTACAATTAAATTGTTATAAAAACTAAGTATCTTATGTATTTGGTGACCTCTTGAATGCATGAGCTATGAAAAAGATTTGGAAGAAATTTCTCTTATATGTTCAGTTCAGTTCAGTCACTCAGTTGTGTCCAACTCTTTGCAACCTCATGAACTGCAGCATGCCAGGCTTTCCTGTCCTTCACCAACTCGGGGAGCTTGCTCAAACTCATGTCCATCGAGTCAGTGATGCCATCCAACCATCTCATCCTCTGTTGTCCCCTTCTCTCCTGCCTTCAATCTTTCCCAGCATCAGAATCTTTTCCAATGAGTCAGTTCTTCTCATCAGGTGGCCAAAGTATTGGAGTTTCAGCTTCAGCAACAGTCCTTCCAATGAATATTCAGGACTGATTTCCTTGAGGATTGCCTGGTGGGACTCTTTGCAGTCCAAGGGACTCTCATGAGTCTTCTCCAGTGCCACCAATTCTTCGGCGCTCAGCTTTCTTTATAGTCCAACTCTCACATCCCTACATGACTACTGAAAAACCATAGCTTTGACTAGACAGACCTTTGTTGGTAAAGTAATGTCTCTGCTTTTTAATATGCTGTCTAGGTTGGTCATAGCTTTTCTTCCAAGGAGCAAGCGTCTTTTAATTTCATGGCTGCAGTCACCATCTGCAGTGATTTTGGAGCCCAAGAAAATAAAAGTCTGTCACTGGTTCCATTGTTTCCCCATCTATTTGCCATGAAGTGATGGGTCCAGATGCCATGATCTTAATTTTCTAAATGTTGAGTTTTAAGCCAACTTTTTCACTCTCCTCTTTGACTTTCATCAAGAGGCTCTTTAGTTCTTCTTCACTTTCTGCCATAAGGGTGGTGTCATTTGTGTATATGAGGTTATTGATATTTCTCCAAGCAATCTTGATTCCAGCTTCTGCTTCATCCAGCGTGGCATTTCACATGATGTACTCTGCATAGAAGTTAAATAAGCAGGGTGACAGTATACAGCCTTGACATACTCCTTTCCCGATTTGGAACCAGTCTGTTGTTCCATGTCTAGTTCTAACTGTTGCTTCTTGTCCTGCATACAGATTTCTCAGAAGACAGGTAAGGTGGTTTAGTATTCCCATCTGTTTAAGAATTCTCTGAAGTTTGCTGTGATCCACACAGTCAAAGCCTTTAGTGTATTCAATGAAGCAGATGTTTTTCTGGAATATTAAAAATAATTACTGACAGTTCTCTGGTGATCTACTGGTTAGGATTCAGCACTTTCATTACCATGACCTGGGTTCAGTACCTGGTCAGGGAACTGAGATCCCACAGGCTATGTGGCAATGACTGCTGGATTTTTTAAAATATCTATATAGCAGCTTTGGTGGTGGTGGTTTAGTCGCTAAGTCGTGTCCAACTCTTGCAACCCCATGGACTGTAGCCTGCCAGGGTCCTCTGTCTATGGGATTCTCCAGGCAAGAATACTGGAGTGGGTTGCCATTTCCTCCTCCAGGGGATCTTCCCGACCCAGGGATTGAACCCGGGTCTCCAGCATTGCAGGCAGACTCTTTATCAACTGAGCTACAAGGGAAGATATATAGCAGCTTTATTGAGATATAATTCACATATCTCACAGCTCATTCAGAGTATACCATTCAGTGGGTTCACAGAGTTGTGTAGCCATTGCAACCATTAATTCTAGAACATTTTCTTCATCACAGAAAGAAACCTCATACTCACTAGCAATCACTTCTTCTCCCAAATTTCATCCTTTCCTCCCCAGTAACCCTTGGCAACAACTGATCTTTCTGTCTCTAGATTTGCCTATTCTGTTCATTTTGTATAAATGGTATCATACAGTGTATTGTCTCTTGTGACTGACTTTTCACTTAGTATGTTTTCAAGGTTCAGCCATATTGCAGCATATAATACTTCATTTTTTTTTTATTGTCATAGTACTCCATTGTATGGACATTTCACATTTTATTCATCTACTCATCAGTTGATGGACATTTCAGTTGTTTCCACTTTTTTCCTATTATGAACAATACTGTTATGAACATATGTGAACCAGTTTTTGTATACATGTATGTTTTCATTTCTCATGGATATACACCGAGAGATAGGATTATTGGGTCAGATAATAACTATATGTTTACTCTTTTAAAGAACTACCAGATCTTTTTTCAAAGCAAGCACCCCATTTCCTGTTACCACTAGCAGTATATGAGTGTTCCTAGTAATTTTCCTAGTAATACATCCTTGCCAACACGTTATTGTCCACCTTGTTGATTATAGTCATCCTAGTGGATGTACAGTGGTATCTCAAGGTAGTAAATATCTTCTAGTGAAATCTTAGTGATAATTTTCTCTGTCTTTGTTTGTTTGAAAATGTTTTTAATCTTATATAATTTCCAGAAAATTAGTGCAGAACTCCGGAGAAGGCAGTGGCAACCCACTCCAGTACTCTTGCCTGGAAAATCCCATGGACGGAGGAGGCTGGTAGGCTGCAGTCCATGGGGTCGTGAAGAGTCAGACACGACTGAGCGACTTCACTTTCACTTTTCACTTTCATGCACTGGAGAAGGAAGTGGCAACCCACTCCAGTGTTCTTGCCTGGAGAATCCCAGGGATGGGGGAGCCTGGTGGGCTGTGGTCTGTGGGATCGCACAGAGTCTGACATGACTGAAGCGACTTAGCAGCAGCAGCAGCGCAAAACTCAAATTGACAGTTATTCTCCCTGAGCATTTTGAAGCTATTACTCAATTTAGCTGCCATTGTTGCTGTTGGGAAATAAGTAGGAAGTCTAACTTCTGTTTCTTTGTAGATAATCTCATCGACTACTTTAAGGATTATTGTTTTCTTTGGTATTTGGCAGTTTCACCATTTTATTACAAATAAAGTATGTCATAAGAAATTAGGTGATAGTAATTTTGAGTTATTAACATTAAACTTACTATTCTACTTCTAAATAGTGATTAGTGATCTGTGAACAGCTAAGTACATAAGAGAGTGCTTACTATCTATTTAAAAAGGCCCTGTGGTATATCTTTCTGGAGTATACATTTTGTCAGCTTTATAACTTTCTTCTTAAGACTATGTGTATGTACCTTGATGTAAACAGATGGAGTATGCTTTCCATATCTTTCTACAGCACTGTTGGAAATAATCATGAAAAATGGAAGCACTGCTGGAAATAGCCCTCGTTGCCGAAAACCATCAGGTAGTGGTGATCAAAGCAAACCTAATTGCACAAAGGACAGCTCATCTGGTTGTGGTGAAAGTGGAAAAGGCTACACCAAAGACCAAGTAGATGGAGTTCTCAGGTAGGAATGAATATGATTTATATGTGTCAGCTGTAGTTGATACTAATGTAAGTTTAATGTTGTAACACCTAAAAAATGGGTTTTAATTACAATTTGATAGAAGAACAGACATTGAGGAGTTGAACTCTTGGTGTCTTATGCTTTATATTCTTTATAAAGTAGTGTAAATTACCAATTCTATTGAAATTTCCATCTTTTAAATATAAGGCACAAAACCAATTACAAAAAAAAATTTTTTTAGGAAAATTGCTTCAATTTTTTTGACACAGTACAATGAAACCTTTCCTGATGGCTCAGTGGTAAAGAATCCCCTTGCCAATGCAGGATACGTGGGTTTTATCCCTTGGTCTGGAAGAGCCCCTGGAGAAGGGAATGGCAACTCAACTCCAGTATACTTGCCTGGGAAATCCCATGGACAGAGGAGCCTGGTGGGCTATAGTCCAGGGGGTCGCAAAAGAGACAGACACGACTTAGCAACTAAACAAACAAACAAAAAACAAAACAAACAACAACAACAAATGTGTATATATATATGTATGAAGGATAATTTCATATGAGGAGCATATTGTGGGTAATTGCAAAGCATTTTCAATTTTCTACTTATATAAATGAAGGATAATTTTTTTTTCTATTTATATTCTTTCTTTAAGGCTGTCTTTATATATAGCAAGTACTACAATGTCTTCTCCTTTTAGTATTTTTTCTTATTCTCATTATTCTGCTTCAGTGTTTTATTTTTACTTCATGATACACCTCTACTTAAAGCAAAAAAATTAGGTAGAATTGGTAAATTATGAACTGGGTTTTGGAGATTTAACTTTATTAATTTTGTAATTAAGAAAATGTCTTCTGGAAAGAAAATGAACTGACTATGAAACACTAGAAAAAATACTGTTATTCCCTTGTACAGCTTAAGGAGGCTGTATTGATGTTGTACTGAAATTGCTCTCTAGGAAGTCTAAAGTATAAGGGTGAAGGACTCTGAACAGTGATTAATCAGATAATTCAACTTGGAGAGTGAATAGCAGTGAACTAGCTTAAGTGAAGAGTAGGCAAAGCTAGTTTTCTTTCTCTTTTGCCCTTTCTTATCCTCTTTTAACCTGACTTCCTTTTTTTTTTTTTCCTTTTTTACTCCATTCTTATTTTTAGTTAGTTCTTTTTAACTCAGCATTATTTGGAATTGAAGTTATTTTAAAATTAAGTATCAATGTATTTATATTTTACTTTTTTTCATACCTATGCTAAAGTTTAAATGTAACATTTTATCTGTATGTGACCACAATAAGAACAAAGACTCCCTGATTATGATAAAGTCATGATAAAGGTATTCAATTGGCCTGAATGGTAGTGAAGTCCTTTAAGAATTATAAATAATGTTGGTGACCACTTTTATAACTGTAGTGTTGCGTCAGAGGCTGAATAGGTGAGATAAGTGAATAAATGAGAGACTTGCTTTTGAATTCCTTTAAGAAAAAGCTTCTACTAAACAGTGTGCTGAAATGTGTTCCAGGAAGCCATATCTCTCCAAAAACCAAATTGTATTTTCTGGTAGAAATTACTTTTTACCAGGAGAACATATTCTCAGTAAAAGACCTAGAGTGAATTTTGTTATATGTGATTTTTATTTAGAATTATTTTATAATTTGTTTTTAAAGAAAGACTATAGAATCACCTATATATTGGAAAATATACCCCCTTCCCCAAATAATTGAAATTTTGGAGAATAGGAATCTCCTAAATCTGATATTATTTTTTAAAAATCTCTTTTCTTCATTTCTTCTACTCTAGCCTTGAAAGGAAAAGAGGAGTAGCTCAAGGTATGGTAGAAATAAAGAAAGAAGAGCAATGTTTTGTTTTCCTCTCTTTTTTAGTAGCTAGGCAGGGGGACATTTTGAGAATGGAAGAATGAAAGATGATGATGGGTGCAGATCCACTTTTGTATGTGGCCAGAATTGGGCAGATGGAAATAAAATGTTGAGAGAGATCCTGTCTGTTGGGTCTGTATTCTCTTTGAAATTGGAGATGAAGTTATCCTCTGAAGTTAGAAGAAAGATATGAGTTTGAAAGCTTGAGAAGAATGGTGAAAGTATGGAATACTTGCAGACAGAAAGGCAGACAGGAAGGGAGGATTGCTGGCTAGCACTGAGGAGCCAGCCAAGTTTCAGATTGAATTCTTAGTGAGTTACAAGAATTAGCTTAGTTTTATGCCTGTGTTTAGAGATTGTTTCTCTGGTCAATTTTAGCATACCTTTTTATTGTATTACATAAATGTAGTTTTTGGGGGGATTAATATGATCAGAACATTCTTTAATAGAATCCCTGAGTTATTCAGAGTATTTCATTTGCTGCCTTATATAAGAGTTGCTTAGCTTTAGCTAATCATGTAACACTTATTCATCATATTAGCCTTCATAAGTGTTGCTTTAGTGAGGTAACAGATCACCAGCAAACACATGCTGTGTGTTTTTGTTTTACCTATACACAGGGGATTTTTCTGAAGAAAGCCATGTTATCTTGTTGGTTAGCATGATTATGCAAACAAGTTGCTCAGTGACATGGCTCAAAGGGAGAAGCCATGCAATAATACTGTATCCATTGCATAAGTAAGAGCTAGCATACAGTAAGACTGAACAAAAAGTATGTAACTTTGTAAAATTCATATTCTGTGAAACTAAGCACTGTTTATTGTCTCTGAGTGTTGAAATGTGTTGAAAAATCACAGTGCAAAAGGTGTCATAGATCTTATTTGAAGAGATTTTTAATATCTCATTGGGAAAAAAGCCCATCTTTTTGTTTTAAAAATATAAGATCGGTGTGAAATCATTAACTGGCCATCATTTTATCAGTTAGGAACACTTTTCGTATAACCGTTAAAATTATCTGAATTATGGGGATTTCATTAGGATTGATTTTAAGCTATCGTTCTTTGAATGGAAACGAGTCATTTTGCTAAATTTATAAAATCAATAATCTTTTGTCTCAGGAATAAAGAATTATTTTCCTAAATACCAATTGAATTTGGAGTATATTTAAAAATCATCTATAATAACAATAACAAAAAGTCATCTATAACATATGAAAAAAGAATAGAACAAGGCCTCCCTGCCCCAGCCAATATGCTTTCTAGCACATAAAGGAAGACATAAAAGTTGAGCCATTCATACTTCTTCCTTGTTGAGCTCCTAGACAAATTTTTCTGGCCTTTGTCCACAATATTTCCTTCCAGCGCAGGTAACAGTTTACCTCTTTTTAATTTATTTTCTTTTTCCATCCTTCCTTTCCTTCTTTTTTAATTCTTTGATGAGGATGGCGAAGAAGGAGCAAACTATAAAAAGTGTGATAAATGCATTTAGCTGGTGAAAAGGAGTATGATAAACAATATGTGGATTAAAAGTAATACGTGAATGGTAGTTTCTTATTTAGGTGTGAAAATTTAAGTAAATGAGTATATTTTTAGCATTACTTGAAATATGTAGTCTATAGTTTGTCCATTGGTGACATTGGCTTTATACCTCTCTACTGGCTTCTCAAAGAATTTCTCCTCTTCCGGACACACAGTAGGTGTTCTGTACATGTCCTTCTTCCCTTTATTTCTGTCACATACTTTCTTAACTTATCTAGGAAAATGAGTCTCTACAAAGGTAGAGTAATCATCTTCTGTTTTGTTCACTAACTGATCTCAAAAGCCCTGGGATATAAATATTATTGACTCAATAATGAATTGATAAATATTAATTATTTATTGCTCAATAAATATTATTTCCTAAATAAAGGAAATGCCATGCTTATGAAATAAAATTGACTTGTGTCAGTATTTATTATCAAAAGTAGAAAAGTCTAATTTTAATTGTTACTATTATGAAGAAGACTGCCTAACAGATTTTTGTTGATGTGATTATAAAAGAACTCTATAATCTTTTCAGTGTGTTCTCTTTTTACCCTTGTTCATATAACAAATGATGAATGCTTTCATTATGAAAGGAAAGCTGAAGTTCATTTATTCCATAAATATTTACCAAGCACAGTGATGACTGATAGGTTTAGTAGTGAAAGAAGGTCAATCTTTTCTCTTTTCTTTGAACACTTAGAGTCAGTCTTTGCAGTCCTCTAGCTGTCAGTGAACAATTGTGCCTCAGATCCATTAATCTCTTACTACCTGTCATCAAGCCACTCATACATGGAACACATTTAAAGTCATAAAGTACACACCAAAAAATATGTAAAATATATCTGTTTTAGTGAAGGAAAATTATTAGGTCATGAGAAAATGTAAGCATCCAAAAGGATTAATGTTCTTTGCTCCATTCACAGTACTTCCTTTCTAACCTACTTCAGAGACTCTGGGCTTAAATTTTGCATATTTAGGGTTATAAACAATGTAAGTAGTCTTTTAAGAGTGTGTTCATCAAAATGAAAATCAGGTGTAACAAATGTTTTTGAGTCCCATAATGTATTTTATTATGAGATTTTATCTTTCATAGAGAGTGATACATGTGAACTCTCTTTAACATTGCCTAGCTGAATTCACTTGCTTTGACATTTAAGCCATAGGATACAGTAGTTGTTTTACATGCACCAAACTGTTGCTTTGATATTTGGTTAGGTTTGCATTATGCAACAACAAAACTCTTGAAATGCAATGTCTGTTAATCCTTAGCTGTGACATCTTGAGAGGAGTTTTGGGATTTCTTAGGTATTTAAGAGTGCTATGAAATTGTTCTTACTCTCTCATTTTTAGTATGTGCTCTGTCCTCCATCCATATTTGTTATGAGCTCTGCTTTACTTCTCTGTGGTTGTGATAGATTGTACAAGGACATTCTCACGGCCAATTCTTCTTAGAGTTAGAGAGAGGTTGGAAAGATGGTCTGTGCTTGAAGAGAATGGAGCAGTGACCCTTGATGAATAAATGATCATTTGATATTGAGGAAAGAATACACAAATAGTTCTTTATACTATTCTAACCAATAAAAAATTAATATTACTCAAAGTTCTTCCTTGAAATTTACTTATAACACACTCTCTTGTTCACAGCATAAACAAATGTAAAAATTACTATGAAGTACTTGGAGTAACCAAAGATGCTGGTGATGAAGATTTGAAAAAAGCTTATAGAAAGCTTGCTTTGAAGTTTCATCCAGACAAAAACCATGCACCTGGAGCAACAGATGCTTTTAAAAGTAAAGTAAACCTTTTAAAGCAATTTTCTCAGCTCTTTTTAAAATTTACTTTACAGTATTTCAGATACTAAGTCCTACCTTTAGACTGGTGCATTTAAGACCAGCATAAGCATGGGTCCTCAAAAGTCTTTAAAACTTAACTTGTTACACCAAGAGCCAAACAGATAATGTTTGGCTTCACAAAAGCAAGATGTCAGTTTTGGCAAATTTCAAAGTAACTTTTCTAGATACACAAGCATGCTTTCTTGTTTACCATACAAGTAGTATGATGACTATGCATGAGCTTCTAGCATATTACCAGCTGATTCTAAAGGAATTAAAAGCAAAATATATTTTCTGTGAGGTTTTAAAATATTAGAGACTATCTAGAATTGGAAAATTACTTAGGATCACTGTTTGTCCAGTGTTCTTCTGTTTCTGTTAACTCCAGACAATTTTTTGCATTTTTCATATGTAGTTCTAACATGACTTTTTTTTTCTCCAAGAATGTTTCTTTCCTCTTGACTACTATTCATTTTTCTTTGTTATTTCAGTTTTTTTGTCAATTTAGTAAACAAGCGTGAGAGAACTGATTTTATAATTTCATGTTTATTACAATTTATTCATAAGAGTTCTTTTCTGGTTAATAAGAAAATCCTTAAATTTGCAATTATTTGTTTTTGCGAATTTGGCATTCATAGAGCCAATGTATGATCTTTACGGTGAAGTGCTGGGGTCTTGGAATAACAGAAAGGAGATACTAATTTTTTAAATTTTCCTAAAAAAAATAGATGACTCAATTGGTGATTCAACAAAATCCCATTAAAATTGTTTCCAGAACGGTTTTATTTCTTAAAGGAAGTTGCCAATCAACATACATTTGAGGATTATTAATATAGTTCAATAAAAGCAGCTGCCAAAGTGGTACTGGTGAAATTAAAATATCACTGTGACAGTAAGAACCTTCTCTGATTGTTTCCTTAAATTAAAAGTAGCATATTGAAAGTACAGAAAAGGCTTCTTTACTCAAAAACACTAACTTTTACCACATATTCCCCCCACAAAGTTAAAAAACTTTTTTTCACATTCTGAATTAAAATCATTTAATTTAAATTTTGTTGTGTTTTTAAGATGTTTAAAGTGTTTGGCAGTGAATTATTTGCATGTCTGTGATCTGTTAGATGATTTCAGTATTAATTCTTCATTAATGCTAAGAACATGCTTCTTTCTCCCATTTCTGTATTGAAATTGTGTTATTAATAGCATTATTGGTCTTAGAATAACAGTGAGTGGATCTACCAATATTTTTACAGCTTGTGTTGTGTTTTGAAGAGATGAGCAACATAAATGTCACCCCACACAGACACTCAGAGAAGTTTTACAAAGGTGATACTACTTTGATGTGTAGAGTCTAATGCTCTGATTTGCAAAACTAGAAGCAATATTTATCAACATGCTGGGTGGTGACTCATCTGTAGAGGAAAGGTGCTCATTATTCAATACACAGAAGGTTATTTGTAAATCAGAATGCTGATTTATTAATCCCAAAGAGGATCATAATAGGGTGGGGGTTGATGAGCCCATTTTTCATTGAGTAAAACTACACAGAAAACCCAGATTGTTGGAACTTCCCTGGTGATCCAGTGGTTATGACTCTCTGCTTCCATTTCAAGGGGCATAGTAGGTTCAGTCCCTGGATGGGGAATCCTGCATGCCCCATGGTACAGCTATAAAGAAATAAAAAAAAAACCCAGACTGTAAGCCGCAGAAGATTGGTGAACAAAGGTAGTTAATTAGACAGTATCATTGCTAGTATTTCATCACAGAGAAGTGGCAAGTTTCCTTCATTCAGCACATAGGATCTGTTCATGACCTTCTGAATCATCTTATTTTCTCTTTAATCAATTGATCTTAACTTCTGTGTCTGGGATACCAAGCTATTCAGTCTAATAGTTTTTTGTTTGTATAAGAGATAAGTATAGATTTATTGCTCTGTGATTGCTAAAATACTTTTTTACAGAAGATGGAAACCATTTTTTTTTTTTTTAATTTTCTTCTAGAATAGAAAAAGAGACAATTAGTTAAGGAATGAGATTAGATAGAAGAGATATTTTCATTGTGTGTTTTGTAAAACTTTAAAAACAAAAGCTTACCATCAAAGAGGGTAGATTAAATGAACTCTTAAGTTCATGTAACTCTTTGTCCTTTAACTAGGTTTGTGAATTTCTCAAGGCAGGGAATATTTTATTTACATCTAGACAATAACTTGCATAATATATATAAACACACCTTTAAAAATATTTGAAATGGATCCCTTTCCTTCTCTCTGATGTGGATATTTTCAAAACATGCCCTGTCTGCATTATCTTCAAAGACTCGAAGTATTTCATAGACTGTTTGAATAATACAGGTGCCTGTTGACATACACGTGAATCTGATTACAAAGGGCATTGATTAGCTGTTTGTATGTTTGCTTGTTAAATAACAATGGATCAGATGCTACTGTCTATGTCAGGTTTGGTAGTTCAGTATTCTTTTTTTTCTTTCTTTTTGACTCTGCTAGGTCTTCATTGTTGCATGGGCTTTTCTCTAGTTGTGGCAAGCAAGGGCCACTCTCTAGTAATGTTGAGTAGGCTTCTCATTGCGGTGGCTTCTTCTGTTGCAGAGCCAGGCTCTAGGGCACATGAGCTTCAGTAGTTGTGGTTCCCAGGCTCTCGAGCACAGGCTCAATAGCTGTGGCTCATGGGCTTAGTTGATACGAGGCATGTGGTGGGATCTTCCTGGACCAGGGATTGAACCTGTGTCATCTGCATTGGCAGGCGGATTCTTTACCACTGAGCCACAAAGGAAGCCCCTCAGTATTCTTAACATTTAGAGTGAATTTCTAAGAGTAGAGAAGTCAGTCTACCTTATGGGCTAGTTCTTCTAGAGAAATACAAGAAGAAAATATGAGATATCCTCTTATTAAATGAATTTGTAATTTATGAAGAGGAGACAAATCTCACACAGAACATTTGGAATAATAGCCATATGACCCAGCAATCCCACTTCTGGTCATTCCCATTTTTAAAACTTTAATGCTATTAAAAATCTTCTGAAGTAAACAGGGACCAGTGTCATCCCTTTGCAAGTAAGAAAATTTGAGTCTCAAAGAGATTAACTGATTTACCCAGGATCTCCCAGAAGACTGAATGTAATTAAAATTCAAAACATAGAATAAAAATATCCAAAGAAAAGTCAGAAAGATACAGTAGAGTTATAATCAGAGTAATTGAAGCAGCCTTCATATTATAGGTGAGAATGAAGTATTTTCAAGATGAGTATGATTTCTTTGGTTAGAGAAGATGGCAGAAACTTGGGTATGAGAATGAGGGAAGTGATTTAAAAGTCAATGAGGACTTCCACTTTCAGGAAGACTTTTCCCTGTTATTCACACTAAAGTACAACTGAAAATTAGTTATAAAACAAATCAAATATAAGTTGTTCAACATAGTGTTGAAAATTCTAATCAGTACATTTAGGTGAGAGAAAGAAATGAAAGGCACACGAACTGTCCCTATTTGCAAATAATATGATCATGTATAAAATACCTAAGGAATGTACCGAAAAGAAAAAAAATCCTAGAACCAATAAGTGAATCCTGCAAGATTTCAGGGTATAAGATAAACATAAAAAGATCAATTACTATTTAGTATATTTCTGCATACTAATATATACTATTTAGTATATTTCTGCACACTAGCATGTAGACACTGAAATTAAAAAATGCATTACCATTTATAATCACACACAAGAAATACTTCAGTGTAAATTTAACAAAACTTGTATAAGATTTGTATTGCTGAAAACTATATAATATTAATGAAAGAAATCAGAGAGGATCTAAATAAATGGAATGATATATCATGTTCATAGATTGAAAGACATAATAGTAAAGATGTCAAGACTCCCCAAGTTGATACACACATTTAATATAGTTCCTGTCAAAATCTTAACAGACTTCTTTGTAGATAAAAGGAAGTTTATTCTAAAAGTCATATGGAAAATACAAAGAACCTGAATAAATGATTCATTAAAGGAGTAGGAGTAATAAGTGTACCTGATTTCAGGACTTACTTTATAGCTGTGGTTAGCAAAATAGTATAGAATTGGCAGAAGGAGAGACACACAGATCAGTGGAACAGGATGGGAACCCATAGAGATGGGTTCCCGTGATGACAGATGACAGAGATGCAAAATCAATTCAGTGGAGGAAAGATAGCCTTTTCAACAAAATAGTTTTAGAGCAGCTGGACATTCATAGGCAAAACAAACAACAAAATTTAACCTTGAAATAAGTCTCATGCTTTATATAAGAATGAGTTCAACATGAATCTTATAAAGTCTAAAACAACACTTCAACTTTTAGCAAAAAATCATGGGAGCAAATTTTTAGGATCTTAGGCTATGCAATGACTTCTTAAGACTTAACACTAGACAGTTTATAACACAAAAAGTAGATAAGTTGAACTTGATCAAAAATTTTTTTTGTTTGCTTTGCAAAGATGCTATGAAGTAGAAGAAAAGCAACAAGGGAGGAGAAAATATTTGCCAAGCACATACCTATCTGACAAAGGACTAGTGTCTAGAATATATAAAGAACTCCCCCAAACTCCCAATTTAAAAAAATAGACAACCCTATTAGAAAATGGATATGCGACAGGAAGAGACATCCTGCTAAAGATTTTATACACATGGCAAGTATGCATGTGAAAAAGTTTTTAACATCATTCATTAGCCATTAGAGATATTGCAAAGTAAGACCAAAATGAGATTCTACTGCACACCTATCAGAATGGTTAAAATTTTAAAAAGTAAGAACACCAAATACTGGTACAGATGCAGAGTACCTGGATCACTTACACATTGCTGATGGGTTATGAGATGACACAGTCACTCTGTAAAACAGTTTGGCAGTTTCTCACAAAACTAAGTATTTAACTAATAGACAACCCAGCAATTGCATTTCTAGGAATTTATCCTAGAAATAAAAATATATATTTACACACAAACCTGGTCATGAATGTACACAGCAGTTTTATTTGTAATAACCAAAACCTAGAAACAACTCAGATGTTGTTCATTGGGTGATTAGTGAAACAGTGATACATCCATACCATGGAGAACTAATCAGCAATAAAAGGAATGAATGACTTACATAACAGCTTGGTTCAATCTCCAAAGAATTAAGCTGATTGAAAAAAGTCAGTCCAGGAGATTTCATTCCATTTACATACTGTGTTATTTCATTGATTTAACATTCTTGTAATGTCAAAATTATAGAAATAGAGAAGACAAGTCAGTAGTTGTGGGGAGTTAAAGGGGGAAGGAGGAGAAGGAAGTAGGTGTGTGTATAAAAGGGCAGCCTGAGATGGTGCTGCAAATGTTTTATATCCTGATTGTTATCAATGTCAGTATCCTTGATATAATAATTTTGTAAGGTATTACCATGGGGGAAATTAGGTAATGGGTAGAAGAGTCTACCTATATTATTCTTTACAACTTCATATGAATCTAAAGTTAGCCTCAAAATAAACAGTGTAACTAAAGGAAAATGAATAAAGTAGAATGTATCTTTTTGTGAAGTAAACAACACTGAGTTGGAAATGTGTTTTGTGAGGCTTTGAATACCAAAATGAATTTTGATTTTAATTATTAAGATAATAAAGAACTGAAAAAAGTCTTGATTATAGGTATAGCACAAGGTAAATAAATAGAAAATTAGTCACAGTAGATAGACTAAATTGTCTTACATATACAATTATGAATTATGACAATTGTTCACAAATATCTTTTGAAATATCATAACATTTGGAAGTTATTTTTATAGCAAAGCCTTAGAAGTAGAATTGAGTTGCCAATATATAAATAGTTTAAAAAGTAATAGCATTATGAACCTGAAATAGGTTCAGTGTATAGAGGTTAAGAATCCTAAAACTGTTGCTAATACTGGAAGTACAACTTTGGCAGATATTGATAGATATGCTTCTTTTTTGGGTATGTACCTTGGTGGTGTTTATAAGTACATTACTTGGATCTCTGATTATGGTTTCCCATTGGATCAACATTATAAATGATTGCTATATTTCTGAGTCATAGATCTGTTTGGAAATCTAAGGAAAGTTTTGGGCCATCTCCTCAAGATAAATGGACTATTCACCTAAATTTTCATTCCATAGTGTTCACAGATGACTGGAAAGCTATCTCAGAATCAGAAAAAAGTTCCAGAGTATCTGCATATAATTAATTTCAATGTGATATGTAGTCATCCAGAAACAACTACCTAATGAGCATCTATTTGCTTGCTCAGTACCTATGACAACCACCACATGGGATCCATAAAGTATTTAAAAACAATCCCATATGTAAGAGGCTTATGATCTAGTTTGAGAAGCAAGTTGTATTTATAAAATGATTAGTTATTAGAAGTTTCAGAATAAGAATAGGGTAATTCCTGCTGTTAGATTAAAGCAGTACAGTTTTTGTGAATTACCTCAAGAAGACATTTTGGTAATTAATGTGCTCTTTTGGACATGGAAATGTGATATAGGAAATCAAACTTTTTATGAATATCACAAAAGTAGCAAAGTAAGATAGGAAAACTAGAGACTATATGGATTCATTTTTTTAAAAATTCAGACTTTGTGCTAGACTATGGGGATATTGCAATGAAACACACAGTTCCTACCTTCATGGAGTTGACAGTTTAAGAGAAATAAATTGTTCAGGATTAGAATGGAGAATAGCTCACTCTGGGCTGGCATGTGCAAGAAAAATTTTATGGTGTAGGTTGCAGAGAGTTAGCTTACTATGCTAAAATAAATTTGATCTTAAACAAGTTTCATAACCTTTTTGAAACTTGGGAACTTCATCTGTAAAGTGGGGATAGTAATGGATAATGTAATAAGATATTTGGGTTCAGAGCCTGGCAGTTGGTAGCTATTGCTGTTATTATTGGTTTGAAGGGCACTAGTGAGTGACTAGATTAGGATACTCAAACAGGAAATAATAGCAGGCTATTAGGGGATAGAGCACAATAGTAAGAAAGCAAGATGGGCATTCGTTTATGTTCAAGGCAGTAGGGAGACTGTACTGTATAAAAAATTGTATTGGAAGGTAATACATATAATTACAAGCAATGTATATAATACCTTTAAAAGAAATTGTTACTGTTGTGTTTTGTTTTCTGATTAGCCTCAAGTATTTTTTGTTGTTGTTTGACAAGTAGCTTTTATATGGTACAGTCTTTTTTAATGTAAAAACTTTGCTTATCAACTTCTCATTACTTTTTCAGAGATTGGAAATGCTTATGCTGTTTTAAGCAATCCAGAAAAACGAAAGCAGTATGACCTCACAGGCAATGAAGAACAAGCATGTAATCAGCAGAACAATGGTAGATTTAATTTCCATAGAGGTTGTGAAGCAGATATAACGCCAGAAGATTTGTTTAATATATTCTTTGGTGGAGGATTTCCTTCAGGTATTTTAGTATTAATTATAAATATTATATTTTATGAAGCTAGAGATCCTCACCACCAATTAGGCTGTTTAGAGATTTATGTACCTCTCTCTGACATTTCTTATAGTATTATGATCCTGTGATAGTTCTTCATAAAAATAGGAGAAAAATGTAGACTTATTAACTTTATTGTAAGTCTGTCTTTTTCCCATAATATATTTTAATTTTAAAAAGATGTTCTGTATTTTACATAAAGCTGAAGAAAGGATCTATAAGTGGGAAATCCAGTGGCAACATCTTAGTTAAATGCTGTTACAACTATAGGAAGTAATCTGTCTGTTGGAGGACTATTTGACATGGGTTCTTTGAAGATCTTCATAGATACTTCATTAATAGCATTATAGATATATTATGAATACATGTGGAGATACTTTCCATTGAAATATTAAAATGTCTGAAACATTGGTTCTATATAAAGTAAGTGGGTTTTAACAACTTACATTACATTAAGATAGAAATAATTACTTGAACTAGGCTATCAAAGTAAAGTACTGTAGAAGTATTACTAAATAAATAGACAGCATATGTAGTATTGAGTTTTACTTACATTTACTGTGAGTTGCTTGTGTGGAAATTAATTTTTTCTAAGAGTAGCTTCTCTACAGTGTTTAAAATTGTAGCTCTAGTCTTGTTTACCACAGTTTAAAAAGGTGCTGAGTTAAACATCCCATTCAAAATTAGGAGAGTCTTTATGAATGTAGCAGTATAATTTGGCGTGGTAGCACTGTCTGATATTATTGAGAAACATTGTGGTCATTGATAAGGTATTTTGTAAAACATCCTTGAAAGAAAGAGGATATGTAAAACAAATTAATGACTGAAAATATAACCTTGACATATTAGGATATATAATTCCCTCTCATAGAAAAATTATTCAGGCTGATAATTTTGACTAAAAATATGCTAGGAACAATTAGAAATCTTTTAGGAAATAGTGACTTTCTGATAGTTGATCTGCAGTTATTTTGCTTGTCTTAACATAGTTTACTTTAGCAGTGATAGCCATTGCTCATTGGTCACCTTTTTTTGTAAACAACTTGAATGTCATCAACAAGAAAATGTTGGAAAGTTGTAGTCCACCTGTACCATAGTATATTATACAGCTGTTTTTTTTTTAATGAATGAAAGTAGTATCATTTGATTTCTAGAGGTACTTGTGTTTCATTGATAAATGCAGAAGGCACAGTTTCAGATTAATGATCCCAGGTTTGTAAAATCAACCAACCACAACAAAAGTCCTGTTTGTATGCAGTATTAGAGAGGAATTCTTACTCAAGTTTTCATCAAAGAAGAGTCTCTCCTTTACTTTAAGGGAAACAAAGAAGAATCATTCCAGGTTTTGTCCACTCTTCATACACAGGAGGGCAATAAAAGTTCATTAGTCAAATGTGCATTATTTTAGTAATTAAAAAAATAAAAATATAAAGGAAAATATAATTTTTCTGATCATAACTTTTCTCCCTAATTTAACCTTGCTTTTAATTTTCTAGGTAGTGTACATTCATTTTCAAATGGACGAGCTGGTTATAGCAATCAACATCAGCATCGACATAGTGGACATGAAAGAGAAGAAGAAAGAGGAGATGTATGTTTATGATATGATTAGAAATCAGAAAATGGCAAATTTCAGCTCAGGGAAAGGATAGAGTTGTCTGAAAATAGATTACATTGTTTTAAAAGGAAATAATGAGTTTTCTTTTGCCAGAGGTGTTCGGTATAGACCAGAGAACCCCCTAGGGATATTGGGGGCCAGGAGAAGAAGTCAGGGTGGCAGGCTGTTGGGCAATATGACACCTTCACATTTGATATTCTATGGTCTGAATGAAGATAAACCTCAAATGTCCATGTCCCTAAGGCAAATTCTTATTGTTGGGTCAAAGAATTTAGGATTAATACTGAACAACTTAAATTAGAAGTAACTGTCCTTGTTCTAATGCAGTTATACTTCATTGCGTATAGCAGTTAAATTACATGAAGGAGAAAGGTAAATGGAAAGAGCTCTAGACTAGAAATTAAAAGGTCTGGGCCCCAGCTCTGCCATTTTCATCAGTGTCCACGTTCCACCCTCAAATCCAAGGTAAAAATAGTTTTGCAACCTGCTGCGTATTGATAGAGTCTATGTATGGAAAAAAAAAAAAAGAGGGAGACAGAGAACTTCCTCATCTGTAAAATGAGATCAGGTTATATCAGTTCAGTTCAGTTCAGTCGCTCATTTGTGTCCGACTCTGTGACACCATGGACTGCAGCATGCCAGGCTTCCCTGTCCATCACCAGCTCCCAGAGCATAGTCAAACTCATGTCCATCGAGTCAGTGATGCCATCCAACCATCTCATCCTCTGTTGTCCCCTTCTCCTCCCACCTTCAATCTTTCCCAGCATCAGGGTCTTTTCAAATGAGCTAGTTCTTCACGTCAGGTGGCCAAAGTACTGGAGTTTCAGCTTCAGCATCAGTCCTTCCAGTGAATATTCAGGGTTGATTTCCTTTAGGATTGACTGGTTGGATCTCCTTGCAGTCCAAGGGACTCTTAAGACTATTCTCTAATACCGCAGTTCAAAAGCATCAGTTCTTTGGCGCTCAGCTTTCTTTATAGCCCAACTCTCACATACATGACTACTGGAAAAACCATAGCTTTGACTAGACAGACCTTTGTTGGCAAAGTAATGTCTCTGCTTTTTAACATGCTGTCTAGGTTGGTCATAACTTTTCTTCCAAGGTAGAAAAAACAAAATGAAAACCACAATTATGGAAAACTAACCGAACTGATCACATGGACCACAGCTTTGTCTAATTCAATGAAACTATGAGCCATGCCATGTACGGCCCCCCAAGATGGACGGGTCATGTGGAGAGTTCTGATAAAACATGGTCCACTGGAGAAGGGAATGGCAAACCACTTCAGTACTCTTGCCTTGAGAACCCCATGAACAGGTTATATCAGTGTTTTCCAGATCAGTGTCAGGATCTCTAGGTGAAGCACCTAAAAAGTTGTATTTTTAAGAATCATCCCAGGAAGTTGGTTTGATCAGGCAGATTTGGAAGCACTGACTCAGATGATCTCAAATGTCATTTCTGCCTCTAAAAATATTTGACAACTGTTGGATTATTGACAACTACAGTTATATTGAAATTTGTTATTTTTTAATGATTTTTTACAGGGAGGTTTTTCTGTGTTTATCCAGCTGATGCCCATTATCGTATTGATCCTCGTTTCATTATTAAGCCAGTTGATGGTCTCTAATCCTCCTTATTCCTTATATCCCAGATCGTAAGTAGCTAAGTGAAGTTTTACCTCCCCCCCCCCAAAATTGTTTTTTACTTGGATAACTTTAAAGGGCCCTGTGCACTTTTAAACTTTTAAGTGACAAATCTTCTGTTATTTTATGTGTACCATTTAAAAATCTTTAATTTTAAAGAATTTACCTAAGCAGTAAGTTTGTATTATGTTAGTTTACATTTCTGTTCTATTGTGGATAAGGACAGAAGTGCTATATTCAAACTTGATAGCAATTTAATATAATAGGTAATGGGTTGACATCAAAGACAAAAACCTTCAGAAGACAAAAATAGTTTAAAGACAAAAGTAGAATTGTGATTGATGCTATATAGATTTGTGTCATTAAAGTGGAAATGATGTTACTCTTCTCTTTATAAAATATTGATTAAATACAAGCAAATATTACTTTTTATGTATTTTTCCACAATATATTGTACTCTATAAGCGATCAGGACAAAGCAAATTTAATGCAGTATACATTCTAAAAAACTTTAGTGTAATACAATGAAGATAAAGGAAACCTTGTAAAACCATATTACTAGTTCTTTTATAGTATTACAATGATTGGTCTACAAATAATTTATTTCTTCCAAATAAGATTTTTGCTAACTAAAAATTGAGAGAACTTATAAGAACATAATGTATTAAAATATGATTACTTTTTTATGACATTAAAAAGTAGCTTTAGGCAATTTGAAATTATGTAACTACTTGATTACCAATAGTAATTTTTAAATTATTTTTAATTGTTTTTGTTAGCTTGGTTTGTAGAAGCAGATCAGAATGTACACTTTTAATTAAAAAATAATGATCAAACATTTCTTTTACAGTGGATCAGGACAAACAATTAAAATGCAGACAGAAAACTTGGGTGTTGTTTATTATGTCAACAAGGACTTTAAAAATGAATATAAAGGAATGTTACTACAAAAGGTAGAAAAGAGTGTGGAAGAAGATTATGTGACTAATATTCGAAATAATTGCTGGAAAGAAAGACAACAAAGTAAGTTTACATTTTAAATGTTTAACATTTAAAAACTTATTCAGTCTTGGAATTGATTACTGAAGATTTCCTTACTCAAGAGATGTTCTAAAATTGCCTGGCACCTACCCGGAGCCCGGTACTTAAGTGAGACAATGTGTTATAATGTACTTGCAGCCTTATAACAATATTTGGCACATGGCAAAGACAATGGTATTTGTGTTATTGTTGTTCTTAGTAACTATAGGTGGAATAAGTAGATAGTGTCAAATTTCATTGTATTTAAGATGTTGATGGTTGTAATATGCATCATTATTTTATGACCACTAAGAAAGAAGGTCCTGGCATAAACAATGTAATGTCATCAGTTTTAATATGCATCCTGTTTCAGAATTAACTTTGAAGCTCATTAATTTAGCTTCAACAGGTAGCAGTGTCAGTGTACAATGAGTTTTGTTGACAATTCATTTTCCTTTACTTTATTTGTATGTAGAGAAGTTCTTGTGAACACTTAATTGTTTAGCATCTTCCAGCCTCAGCTTCCTTAATTTAAGTAGTTGTATCTATAAAAAGATTGACCATAAGAATATGCTGAGATGTTCCTTGTTAACTGTTTATTATAGTTTTTTATTTTTCTTGCTGTTCCAAGTCATAACATAGATTATATAGTATAGACTTTGGGATTAAATAGACTGAAATTGAATCCTAGCTCTGAAATTTTTAGCTGAGTGATTAGTACCAAATATTCTAACCTCATGTATAAGATGGATGATAATGATGAGTGGGAAGAGAAATAACTATAGTTTATATAACACCTATTTTCTCAGTCATTGTCCCAAACACTTTATATATATTAACTTATTTAAAATCTACAACAACACTGTGAGGTTATTATACCCAATTTGCATATGAGGAAACTGTGCCAAAGAGAGATTAATTAATAACTTGCCAAGGTCATTAAGGTAATCTGTGATTCAAAACCTATTTCCTTTCAGAATCTAGGCAGTGTGCTCTACAGTCTTCTCATTAATACCTAACTTTATGGATTTGTTATGAAAATTAAATCAGGGAATAGCTGAAGTGTTTCACATGCAGTAAATACTCAGAAAATGGTAGCAGTTAACATTATCTCTTACCTACTGGGGAAAATTTGATAAAACATTACCTTTATATATTTCTCAGAGAGTTCTTCTCTCTAGCCTTGGTTTCTTCATCTATATACTGATAGTTAGAGTAGAAACCTCCCTGGTTTCTGAGTCTGTGAATCAGTATGTTCTCAATGTGGAGGTTACCTTAGACTAGTGGTTTTCAACTGGGAATGATTTGCTCCCACCTCCCAGTGGACATTTGATGATATGTGGAAACTTGATGTGCATCAGCATGGGGTTGGAGTAGAAGAGATCGCTTCTAGCATCTGAATGGGTTAAGGCCAGGGGTGCTGCTGAAACATGCTGCAGTGCACACGACAGCCTCCACAACAAAAATTATCTGGCCCTAAACACCAGTATTGTTGAGGCTGAGAAACTGCATTAGCCAAATGTCTTAAGAGAAGTATTTATCAAACTTTATTTAATTTTATTTTACTTAATTTTTTTATCTTTAGAACCATGCACAATTATTGAATGAATGAGTAATGGATTCATATGAATGAATGACAGGGCTCTGGTGTCTCAGATGGTGAAGAATCTCCCTGCAGTGTGGGAGACCCAGGTTCACTCTCTGGGTTAGAATGATCCCCTGGAGAAGGGAATGGCAACCCACTCCAGTATTCTTGCCCTGAGAATTCCATGGACAGAGGAGCCTGATGAGCTACAGTCCACAGGGTTGCAAAGAGTCAGACACAACTGAGCAACTAATACTCACACACACATGATGAATGAATGAATGAATGAGTGAAAGGCCTACGTATTTTGTTGCTAAAAGAAAAATGAGCACATTAGATATATCACTTTCAAATACAAGTTCTAGTCCCCAGCTAAAAGCGGGTGATTTTTGAGTTTTGCATGCTTATATTCTATTACCTTAAATAATAGGGAAGTGACTGCAAAAATAGAAAGAAGGAAAGATACTCACATTTATGGATGAAAGTGTAATGTTATGTTTTAAGTGTTGGCTCTGGGAATCCCTTGTGAGATCCTGGCTTCAGCAACACAGTTACCTAGGCCAAGTTACGTAACCTCTCTAAATCTCAGTTATCTCATCATTAAAATATGGACCAGAACAGATAATATTTGTTAACACTTAGCATAATGCCTTGTATCCATATGTATTCTATATTATTATTTATTATCATTTTGTTTTACTCCTTCCCTAGCATGAGCCATGTGGTTTTTCTTGGCATAATTTAATCTCTTAACAGTTCAACAAGATTGCTATCAATTGGTTTCATGGACCCTTCAGTCCATCTTCTGTCCACTATATCACATTGTCTATAGCTATATTGTACACATTTACATGTGTCTTTTAAAGTTACTATCAGAAGTTTTAGCTAAATGTGTTTTATTTTATTTATTTATTTATTGGTAAATCAGTTTTAATATCATTATTTGTAAAACAACTTGCTTGTGTTAAAAAATATCAGTGAAACAAGATAAAGCTCTTAAAGACAAAGAGACATGACAATTGAATATAGTATGTGATCCTAAATTGAATCCTGGGTGAGAGGAAACAATTATAAATTGGGACATCATTGGGACAATTGGTGAAATTTGAATATGGACTATGTATTAGATAATAGTATTATGTCTAACAGTATTATGTCATTGTTAAATTTATGGATTTGAAAATTGTAATGTGGTTATATAAGAGAATGCCCTTGTTCTTAGGAGAAACTTGCTGAAGTATTCGGAATGAAAGGTCATGATGCCTGTAACTTTCTCTCAAAAAGTTCTTCCAAATAATCGCCACCACAACAGTAACAGCAGCCTTTATTGTAGAATGCTAAAGCAGATTTGACAGAATGTGAAAAATTAGTCAGTCAAGGTAAAGGGCTTTAGAGTGTTTATTGTGGTACTCTTTAACTTGTATATGTTTGAAATTTTTAAAATTCAGCATATCTATAGGTTAAAGGCTTGGATACTCTTTTACTAGCATTTTTCTGTTTTGAAGTCACTTCTAATACTGTCAGAGGTCTAGATTGGTAAAATGGGTGTTTTATAAAATACATGCAGTAATTTGAGGTAATGGAAAGAATATTAGGCTAGGAGGTAAAGATTTGAATTGGCATCTAGATTCTGCCATTTACTAGCTCTGTGAACTTTGGTTTATCTACCTCACTTGAAAAGAATCATCTGCAGATGGATATTACAAGTGCCTCACTTATAAATAAAAGCAGTGGAATGATTTCGATTGATTGGTTAAATCCTAACCTAACTGATCATTTCTGTTTCTGAAGATTTTTACAAATAGATTATACTCTTATCTATGAGTTTATTTTGAATATGGTCCTGATTGATGTCTTCTAATTTAGTCACTGTTTTTGGTTACATCTTATCTAAACTGCTCCCACCCTTTAGAAGTGCTAATAGTAAAATGGCTGAGACTACCAGGAAAATGACAAGGAATACATTCCCTGAAGAATGTTTGATTTCTAGTCTATATTTCTTTACTAATGTTACCTACATATTGAAGGAAGGCTCAAAAGTACTTATTTGCTAAATACCACTACTCTGATTGTATAGCAAGGTTTTTTTCTTTTTTGTGTTCCTTCAATAAATTTAGTATGTATGGTTTTTAAAAATTATTGGTTTATTTGGCTGTGCCAGATCTTAGTTGTAGCAACTTGGATCTTTAGCTGTGGCATGAAAGGATGGAACCTGGGCCCCTGCATTAATTCAAATAAACTCAGAACAAGATTGTAAATTTTTCTTCTCAGATCTCAGCATAATTAATTAATCTGGAACTTCAATAAAGGTCACAGCAAAAACAACCACTGACAGTACTGAATAGCATATGATATCTTTGGGGAAAGAGATCAAGAGGATGCTTTAGGGCAGTTGTTTTTAAACCTTTGGGGACAGGAGTGGAGGAGGGAAAGGGTTGATATGATACTATCCTTATTTCTTTTCTAGAGCAACTTGTATTTATTTTACATGGTAGGACTCCACATGGCTTTTAGGTCTAGTACTTGGGTTTTAAAAAAAAAAACAAACATAATAAGAGACTTCCCTGGTGGTCCAGTGGCTGGGACTCTGAGGTCCTAAGGCAGGCGTCCCCAGTTCGATCCTTGGTCAGGAAATTAGATCCTACATGCAGCAACTAAGAGTTCACATGCCAAAATTAAAGATTCTACATGCTACAGTGAAGGTTGAAGATCCTGTGTGCTGCAACTAAGACCTGGCCTAGCCAAATAAATTTTAAAATAAAAAACAATTAATAGAAATATATTGAAGGGCTTCTATGAAGCATCATGAGTTTAAACAACTGGTTGATCTAAATTATTTACTTAGCAAAATATTTTTGTTTGTTAACAGAAACAGATATGCAGTATGCAGCAAAAGTTTACCATGATGAACGACTCCGACGGAAGGCAGAAGCCTTAAGCATGGACAACTGTAAAGAGTTGGAGCGACTGACCAGTATTTATAAAGGAGGATGAATGGGAATTTTATTTATACCTTTTAGAGTACTTTCTATTTTTTCTGTAGGTTTAGTTTCATCATGAGAGCTAAAGAGAAAGATTTGATATTGAAAACTAAACTGAATAGTTGATCCTGAAATCTTGGACTGTTTATGGTCTACTGGCTCCTTTAAATAGTAAGAAACTGAAAACTAAAATTATTATTTTAGTTATGCTTCTGTAATTATTTTTACTTTAAAAGCTTATATGATTCCTAACTAAAAATGTCTTGAGAAAGGATTATCATACCTGTAGCAATTTCTGGTTTTTAGATCCTCCATTTTTTTCCCTTGTCATGTAAATATTTATGGAATGATCATTTTGTGTATATACAGGTTATTGCCTTTTTATTTAAATTCTTTTGGGTTTAACTCCATGAGACACTTTAGTTTAAATTGATGGAATAAATGTTTTATGACAAAATTACATTTATCTTGTCAGATGTCAAATGTGTGGAGTTTACAATGAAACTTTATCAAAAAGAGAAGAAAAAAACAAAAGCTGTTTAACTTGTGTAAAATCTTATAGCATTATCAGCTTAGAGAAAACTGATATTTTTAATATTGCCATTATATTCTAAAGTATATATTGAGATAAATGAACTGGTGTAAAGTATCAGTTTGCTATTTATTTAGTTTTATGAATTGCTAAGCCATGCATAGACATGAAATGCTATACCGATAGATTTTAAAGAAAATATGAGGAAATGGCTATATAAATATTAACCAAAAAGGGTCTTCAACAGTAAATTGCAGTTATGTCATTTGCAGTTCCAATAACTAAAAGGCCCCCAAATGTTCATATGTACATCTTTGAAGGCTGTTAAAATTTATGAAGAAAAGGACCTACCTGTTTTACCCCTTGCCCCATGGAAATCTGCAGTAGTGATCATTTAAGCAGGATCCAAAAGTAAATGGGTTTTTACTATTGTCTAAGTAATAAGAAAAATTACTACTAAAATGAAGCTTGTGCCTTTTAACCTGATTGCCAACTCTTAAACATTTACATAGATTACAGCACACTTACTTGATCAGAGCATGATCTGTTTGGCCATACGCAACAGTGAGCAGAAATATAGCAGCAGGTAGAATAGTGATTTATAGCAGGTTATCTTTACAAAAATTTGAGCTCAAATTTATTCACCATTAGTAATTCAATTAATCCTATAGGAATAAGCTCCTTACAGTTACATCCAAAAATGTAAATTAGAAAAATCATCTGGAAATTGAAGTTTTTGATGCCTATATATTGGATATGAAGCTATTTGATTTCTAGTCTTCTATGTTTTAACAAGTTGTAGTATTCTAATGATTTTGCTTTCATACTCATTTAACAGAACGTAAACACATCTTTGGTTTTTTCTGTGTGTGGGAGAATGCTAGTTATAGTGTGGTGTTCTTTTAAAGTTTTTTTCCTGAGTATAATTTATATAGCATCTGTTGAATAGAGCTTCTGAAAAGACCATTCTTTTTTAAATGTTCTCTTATCAGTAGAAATGCCTTGATTGAATTAGTCGTTTAACTAAACAAGATACTGTCCTAGAAAAACTGGACAACTTAATCAACTTTCTTTAGAAATGTAACCTTAAATTAGCGTGCCTAAAAGAAAATATAATCTAAAATGTTTTCTTCAGCCTATAGAATGAGTTTCTAAAAAAATAAAATAATAGCATTCTAAGTAACTGAAAGTTTATATTCACCAAAAAACTTATAAAAATTTAAATGAAAAAATTCCATCCATTAATTTTCTGGCTTTAATGGGAAATTTACACTATTGTGATTGATGTTTATGTGAATTGAACTCTTGTTGACCGATTGTTTTTCCCTTAATCCTGATTTTAAAGGAACAGGTGAAGTTATCATGTTAAGTGAAGTTACATATTATGAAGTCATACATGACTTTTGGACAGTATTATATTTCAGTTGCATTACATTAAATTTCATAAAATGTGTTTGATAAAATGTTCAAATGACTTTGGTAAAGGACTGATCGAGTGCCTAACAATTTAAGCTACATGTAAAGTATGCAAGTAAAGAGTAAGTCCTTAATGTCACCTATGTCATGATGTAACGGTCCAAGTAAGTGTCTTAGAATTTTGGGTTAATTCTACGACGTAAAATGACCTAATCTATGTTTGTTTCTGTAATCAAAGTATAGTTGATTTTCAGTGTCAGCTATCTTGAAATGTAAGACTTTTTTTCTGCTCTTCTAACAAAAATCCCAATGTTTTACCATCATATTTTTAGCTACCTGAGCTCTCCAGTAATGTGATAACTTCTCCTCTTCATTTTAATCATTGCATAAATGCTGTCAGTCTTTGAATATTGCTTTACTAGCTTCTCTGACTGGTATTTTAGAAGTTTGGAAGCAATTATATTTATTAATGCTTTACATTTTTATCCCTCTTAAACACACACAGACATCAGTGTTCTTGCAGGAATTTAGGGGAAAGAAAATAGTACCTTTTCTGCTCCTCTTTTGATTTTTTTGTTTCCCAATAGGTGCTAGTCCTTGTTTTGGGATTTATTGTGAGCAAATCTGAGAATTTAATTCTCAACAATGAGAAATAATAAGTGAAACTATGTTTTGGGAACAGACTGCATTTGAATGGTTAAATAAGTATTTCTTTCATAATCATTCCATTCTTATTTATGATCTACAAAGATTTGGTAGAGAAAAGTGAATCTTTAAGGTACACGTGTGCCAGTGCATTAGGCCTCTCTGCTTGTATGTCACCTCAGGTTTTATTGTTAAGAACAGGAAGATAGAATTCCAGCCCTTTATTTTAATTGCACTTTCATGCTTAAGTGTTCTTCCTGTTGCATCTTTAGTTACACTAGTATGTAAAATAGATTCTGAGAGAAATGATTAACCTCTTGACTTCCCTTTGTTGATCTGTAATAGTTTTAAATGCCAGTGTTATTTAACAGATGTGACATGTTAATATTGCTTAATAATGCATTCAACAGATTTCATTTTAAAAAAATCTCCCACCTGTGTGAAGGCAGTGAAATATTCCATGATGTTGGCCTGAGGACCCCTGAGGACCAATAAGTCGTCTTTTTAGTTAAGTAAGAATTATGTCAAAAGACCAAAAGATTCAAAAGGAGATTTTGTGCACTTACTTAGCTTACCCATAGCTTGTGTTCAGTATTACTATACTGTTGTAATATATTACTGTTGTTGAAGGCTATACTCTGTCCTCGTACTGAGTGAACCAACTGAAAGGGCATTTATAATCTTTTTTTTTTAAACAGAAAACCTTCTGAAAATGAACAATAGATCTTAATTTTAATCTGTACTAAATAGCTGAAAGACCTTTTCTCTTGGCCACATTGGACTACTGCTTAAAGTTCATAAAATTCTCTATATAGTCTCATAATAACTTCAAAGGTTTTTGGTTTGTTTGGTTTTTTCATTTAATTTTTAAAGAAAAAGTGCATAGAATGAGCATCTTCAAGAACTCTTGTACAGCCCTTTAATAATCTGGCAGGCAATACAGTCCTTGAATTCAGGCTTCCTTTTTGGTTTTATTACTATTAAATAGACAGTTTCATATAAATGGAAACATTTTCCCTCAAAACACTAGTTCAGATCATATTCCTTATATTAAGGATTATGTAACCACATCTTTTGTAAATTCCTTGTGTGTAACTTTCCTGTTGGTATGTCATTTCTTTTCATTTAATTTTATTATCTGCTGGTTTGGGGGCCAATAGATTTGTGGATATTCTGTGGATGTGTCCATGTATAGGTGTATATATATAGATAAATACATATATATTTTCTAGCTAATACCTCAAATGTGTGATTGTTTAATATATACCACACTATATTTGCACGGTGCAGGGCTTCCATTAGCAGTGGATTTTCTTATTTCTAACTTTGAAAATCAGTCCATAGAATTTCATTGGTGTGGGTTCTTTTTGTTGATCTTTTCCATATTTTAACAGAGATTCCTACTATAAGGCCCATACTTCAAATATAATTGTATTTTCTATAGCAGTCTGGAAATATGTAGGGGTAAGAAGTGTTTCTTGCAATGTTTTAGTAAGTTTTCATTAAAAATTGGGATTATTGATTGCCAAACTGTCTGGTAATGCATAATAGATGACATCTGGCATGAATGTGAATGTCTCATTCACTTCAGTACAGGAGTTTGGACATTCTAATCTGATATTCGACTTGCCATTTAATTGTACCACTAAAATAATAGATTTTTCAGTGACATTGGAATATTTTAAGCATTGACTTTAAAGTGAATTGTTTTGGACTCTGGGTGGATGACTGTATCAGTGAAAAGAAAGAAACTCACACATAAATGGTACTTTTGCAATTTATTTGTATTAAGAAATGCTTCTTACCTTTTTTGGGTTTTTTTTCAGTTTTTGGATTGCTACATAAGACTTTTCTTTCCATATAAAGTTTAGATCATGTGTTTTTTAAAAGCTGCAGGTAATTTTCAAGGTGTGATGAAATTTTAATGGAATGGAAGCCTTGCATAAGTTAAATGAAGTGAAATTGGTAAAGATCTTATTTTATTTGTCTATAGTGCATTCAAGATTATACAGTTAGATTTAAAAACAAAATGTCTAATTTGTAAAATATTTAATGTTGTATCAGACTTACATAAAATGAAATTTTCTGTGTAAGAACTCCACTAAAGAAAATGCATTTGATTTTTAATCAATGTTCTGCTGAATGATTTATGATGAATTTTTGTCTTTCAGTCTTTGCAGTTTATCTCAATATATGAATAAAAGAAGATCTGTTCTCACTGTAAAGTATTTGTTCTTATCATGTTTTATATTCTTACTATGACTTTTCTTTCATTCATTCAACTAGTCAACAAACGGTATGAATATTTGCTATGACCCGGGAAGTAATGTGGGAAATAATCACTGAACAATACAAAAATCCTCATGAAGTTTACATCTAGCAAGGGAAATAAATGTCAAGTAAATAACTGCTTATGATAAATGCTACAAAGAAAATTACAAGGTACAATGAAAGCATTTATCTAGAAAACTTTACTCTGGGAGGTTAGGGAAGTTTTCTCTGAGAAAGTGAGTTTAAGCTGAAACCCATAAGATGAGATAAGTCAGAGTGAGGTGAATGCTAGATAAGTATTTCAGGCAGAGTGTGCTAAGTCGATAAGGTCATAGAAACTTTACAGAAGTGAAAACAAACTTGTAAGATTATGACATGGGGAGCAAGACTAAGAGAATTCAGGGCCAAATCCCATGAGGCTATATATATATATATATATATATATATATATATATATATATATATAAGAAAGTGAAGAAAGTGAAGCCTCTCAGTTGTGTCCGACTCTTTGCGACCCCATGGACTGTAGCCTACCAGGCTCTTCTGTCCATGGGATTTTCCAGGCAAGAGTACTGGAATGGATTGCCATTTCCTTCTCCAGGGGATCTTCCCGACCCAGGGATCGAACCTGGTTCTCCTGCATTGCAGGCAGATGCTTTACCGTCTGAGCTACCAGAGCAACTATATATATATATTATATATATATATATAATATATATATATATATATATATATATGAGGATGTGTGTTCAAAGAAAATCTTTGAGACTTTTAATGAAGGAGTTAATCTGATGAGATTTGCGTTTTTAAAATAACATTTTAGTTGCTGTGCAAAGAAGACTGGAGGGCAAAAATTAATGTAGGAATGATAGGAAGTATTGTCAGGGAGAGATGACGATGGCTTGCACCAGAGTAGAAATAGATATAGTGATTGATTTTGAGATAGGATGTAGAATCAAGAGAATTATTTGATTGATTAGATTTGGGATAAATGGAGGCAGCAATTAAAAAACTTTGTAAAAATCTGGCTGTGAACAGAAGTAGAGAAAAAGGGTGGTAGCTGGAAGAAGATGTGGTTTCTAAGAAGGCTTTTATTTTTTCAATTACTATTTATTACATGAAGACTTACTATTACATGAGCGACCTTACTAATTCTTTGTATTCTGATGGAAAGGGGCAAGTATAAAGTGAAAGAATAAAGATAGAGAAAAAGAAGAATAGTATTAAGTGCCTGATACTCCAGAGGATGTTGGAGCCATTGCAAAGATGGAATAATTACTTTAGCTATGTGACACCACCAGCATTCTTTCAGAAAGGAATATACAGAGGATGAGTACAAAAGCAGATTTGTAGCATTAGTGGTTCAGTATTATGGCTTGTATTTTCTTAATGAAATAAGCAATTTATGTAAAATTGGGGAATGGAAAGGATGATAAGCAGATGCTTAGAATGAAGACAGTTTGAAGGAATTCTCACTGAGTCAGCTGACTAGTGAAAAGGAGGATTTCTGTGGCTACCACACTAGTGACAGAATTTACAGTCCGTTAAATGTTGTATATTTTTTTCCAGCTTAACTCAGCAGCCTTGGCATAGACATGGAGAATACACTTATTTAGTTCATCCAAATTTGAGGTTATGTCAGGCAGGAAAGATGGCAGGGGTGTCTAAGATGTTGACAAGTGAGTAATTTCACTATTAGGTGGAAGCTAGAGATCAAGGGAATTAGTGATTTCTGAAGTGACTGGTGTGTGACAACAATGGATGATAGTACAGAAGAAGAGAAAGTTATTGTATAGATCTTAAATTGTATTTTCCACGGACCAAATTCCAGACCACAGGCAGAATCAAAATTTATAAGACATTTTACAACTCAGCCAGTGTAAGTTATAAAATTTTCTTTTTTGTATGTTGGAGAATCGGCAAGCCTCTCCTTCCCATTTGAGTTTGCATACCAGCTAGAATTTTTACACAGACAGTGGAACCAGCCTAAATTCAGATGACTGTTTATCTTCTGATAGGAAACCAGAATTTTTTTAAAAATTGAGAATTAAAAAAAAAATTTTTTTAAGACTGTATTCAACAGCTGAGAGAAATTTACGCTAAAGAGAAGCAGAAACAAAGGCTCTGATATAACAAAGTCAGAGTATGTGTATGTTTGTTAACTATATAATGTACTATTATGCAAAACAGCAAATTTGTATAATGAGATAAAAATTTTATGTGCATAGGCATGCATACAATGTCTGTTTCTTTCTGAACCTCAGCAATCATCTGTTACATCCCACTTTAGAGAATTGGCACATCGTGCTGATAATCCTTTAGGTCAGTAAATATTTCCCTTAGTCCTGGACCAACAGCAGTGTTACTGGTGGGTAAATGCAAACAGATCAGTTTGAGTACATAAGGAACTCTACTGACGTGCCATAATTTAGAAACCACCATGCTTGGAAATTAAAAATCTTCCTAGATTTTTCAATTTGCAGACATTAGTGGTGGTATTTGGTATCTGAAGATCTTGGAAAGCTGTGCTCTCCCTTTTTGCCACTCAAGAGGAAGAAAGAAATCAGCAATGTTTTCCAGGTCAACTACTATGTAATAATGTCATTAAGATGGATGATTTGTTAAAATGAAAAGTAATGCTTCCAAAAATTAGAAGTCTTGCTAGAGTTCATATTTTTATTTGCCTCCAAACTTAGGGGCAAATGGAGGGGAGAAACGGGGGGGAAATGAGAAATGAGTTTTAGTCAGGGTCAAGACTCATGACTTCTCATAATCACTTTTCATTCTACAAATGTTGAATGCCTACCTACAGAGTGCAAGAAACAGGCATTGTAAGAAACTGAAAAAAAATTGAAACCATGACCCCTCCTATGGTCTCATTGGGTAAGCAAATTAAAGCTATGACACATAATTATGCACAAATAAATGTCAGTTATTCTTGGTAATATATAGGAGCATTCAAGAGAATGTGATAGATGAGAAGGTGTTATAAGGAAACAAGATTTAAATAGCTAAAGTAGAAAATGAAGGGGTTTAGAACATGCCACCCTGAAATATGCCACAGCAAATACATGAAAGGCTCTCTGACCTCCCACCTTCACTTAAAGGTTTGTTGTAAAACTTCCCATGAGAAATGTGCCCTCTTTCTACCAGGAAGAGAAGAACACTCTTATTACCAGAGATGGGACTGACACTGAAATGGACCTGTATAAACAAACCCACTAAAATAACCCTTATTTTCCATTAGTTTATTCCATATGTTTAATAGTCACCGTCATACAATTTACTGCTCTTAGCCTAAGCCCCTTGTTTTGTCTCATCCTCACAGTTGATTGTTCTTTGTGTAAAATGACATATAAATTTTCGGGCCTAACGAAGTTTTGGATCTTCATTTTTCTTCTGAAGACTCTCATGTACATGTAAAAATAGTAAATGAATTTGTATGTTTTGCTCCTGTCAACCTGTCTGTTAATTTCATTGTTAGCCCCAGCCACAAAATCTAATAAGGTATAAGGAAGTTTTTCCTCTCCTACAGGAGAAATAAACATTTCAAATTCAGGAACCTCCACAACTGCCTGGGATAATGAGTCATTTTGATGGAAGGGTGAGATAATCAATTTGGCTGAAAAACAGGATTCACATTAGATTGCATTTACAAGTAAAATAAAATTATTAAAGACTATGTCAACTATTGTCTGCAATGGTATGTCACTAAAGATTTGTTTGGTCGGCAGTAACGTACAGTGTTTTAGAAAGGTTTACCTGGCTTCCTTAAGTGTCTATTGATGTAGTCTTTCTGAATACACTAAGGGTTGAATGAAGAGCTGAAAAAAATATAGATGTAAAAAATCTTTGTTAAGTGAGAAAAGGACATGAGAAAGGAAAGAGCAAACATGATACCTGACAGAATCATGGAACCAACAAGGACATAGAGCAGGAAACAGGATTACTGGAGTTTTTAGTACCTTTGGGTTAGAACTGACAGAGGTATGTAGAAATATCCAATATCCAACAAGCAGCTGAAAATGTGAACCTCGAATTCACAGGAAAGGTGCAGATTTAGGAATAACATTCTCAGGATACTGTGGAAAGAAAAACAGCAGAAGAATCAAAGACAACCTTTAAGAGTGAGGAGACTGGGTGAGTAAAATAAGTTCAGTGTTCTAGAGGCTAAGAAATCAAAGGAAGGAAAAGGAAGTGGTATTCAATGATGTCAGTTGCTATGGAACTGTCAAGTTCTCTTATAATGACAAAGATCATTTGTAATATCTACGTGCTTTGTAACTTACCATTTCATCCTCCTAAGGGTAACTAGCAAATTAGTATCTTTCCACCACACCTTGGTCTGTAGCTGGCTCCTTTTGCACTTCTATTTTCAAGGATCCCTTGGATTTCAAGGAGCTCAAACCAGTCAATCCTAAAGGAAATCAACCCTGAATTTTCATTGGAAAGGTTGACGCTGCTGCTGAAGCTCCAATATTTGGCCACCTGATGCAAAGGTGACTTATTAGAAAAGACTCTGATGCTGGGAAAGACTGAAGGCAGGAGGAGAAGGGGACGACAGACGATGAGATGGACATGAGTTTGAGTAAGTTCTGGGAACTGGTGAAGGACAGGGAAGCCTGGCGAGCTGCAGTCTATGGAGTCGCAAAAACTGGGACAGGACTGAGCAATTGAACTGAACTTGGTGATCTGTGGAAAATAAGTTCCCCGAGACCTCATTCTCCTACCACTTACTGTAGGTTTTCCTTCAATGTGCAAACAAGCAATGCACCAAATAAAAAATTATAGACAGTCCTTAAAAGTACGGTCTTCTGAATCAAGAGCCAATGAGAGAAGGTTGCTCCATGTCTGCATATGTAGAAGCTTGATGTACACAGATAAATGAGATCTCCAGAAAGCTTAAGGATCCTTGATTCAATCCAGACAAGTCACAGTCCGAGGGTAGCTCGCATGGGAAAGCCGAAAGATGATTAAATTAGATCAGAGACCGACGGACCTGGGCTTCTAACCACGGGCAATCTGGAGCTTGCTGTTCAGTATGTAACACCACCCCCTTTAAATTTATTCATCTACAAGAAGAGGTTTCAAGATAACGGGCCCTTAAAAAAAAATAATGAAATTTATGCACCCTCCCCAAACAAATACGTTTTCTTGCTTGCGTGTTCTGGGAATCTTCAGGGTTCCGCGATCTCAAAGCAATCTCTATTCAAGTGCAGAGGTCCAGGACAGCTGGAACTCTGCACAGACGCAAAAAGCACCCGCGGGGAGTGGGCCGGGGCTTATTGCGCAAATGCGCGCTCCCTTGTCGAAGTACCTCCCCGGAAATCCCGCGTCACCTAGCGTCGGAGTCTTGGGAAGTGCTTCCGGGAGCACAGACGCGGTCACAAATCATGTGACTGCAGCTTTTAGAGGAACCTGTCCCAGAAGTTGTCCCTGAACAACTGTCCCTGACAGTTCAGAGAACCAGGCAGCCCAGAAACCCAGGTAACTGCAGCCACTTTGCCCGGTGGCTTAGGCCGCAAGTGGTGAGGGCGGTGAGACGGAAGAAAAGACGCCGCTTTCGCCTCCTGGTTGAGCTTGGCTTTGAGGGGTTAGAGGGTGGAGTGGGCTGTCAGGCATCTCGATTACCCGCCTGAGTATTTGGGAACTCCGACTCTAATCAGCCTCCCTGGCTGGAGCCCTGGAGCCGTGGATCCTTGCCTGACCCAGCGGAGAGCTGACATTGTTTATTAGGTTGGGGGTGGGGTGGGAGAGGAAGTCTTGAGGGGAGAGTCACCTGGAGTTTCTCTTTCAGGCGTGGAGATTGATCCTGCGGGAGAAAGGGGTTCATCATGGCGGATGTGAGTTAACACCCCCACATAATAGGAAGGGGAGAGTGGAGAGTAGGTTTAGACTACTGGGTGGGGAGAGGTAGCGCTTCCCAAATAGAAATTTGTTTCGTTTTACCGCTTCCCTCCAATTACTTTGTCTAGGATCTGAAGTCAGAGACTAAAGGAGTAATTTTCGGGGCCCTGAGCATAAGAAAGGTTCTGCATATTTACCATTTCAGTTTCTAAATGATGGTTTGCTGCTCTGAATCTTTTTCCAATTATGTCTCTTTGGTTCACTATAGCAATTTCAGATGATTTATAACCATTGCCTTTTTAACACAGCAATACAACTAAAATTCTACATTTAGGAAACTTAATTGTACTAGTTTCTGAAAACAACAGGGAATTAATATTATTAATATTTATATTTGTTTGTATTTTACATGCTGTTATATTTTTACATACTGTTATTTTGCTTATATTGGAGAAGGAAATGGCAACCCGCTCCAGTATTCTTGCCTGGAAAATTCCATGGGTGGGGGAGCCTGATAGGCTACAGTCCATGGGGTCACAAAGAGTCAGACAGGACTGAGCGACTTCACTTTCTTTCTATAGTTCCTTTTGGAGAAGGAAATGACAACCCACTCGAGTGTTCTTGCCTGGAGAACCCCATGAACAGAGGAACCTGGTGGGCTGCGGTCTGTGGGGTTGCAGAGACAGACACGACTAAGCAACACTCGCACATTTTGCTTACATACATGCTAAATATTCTTTGGAACATTGAACATATACTCATTTAATTATTACAATAACTTTCATGAGATATGCACTGTTGTTATTATCACTGTGTTAATAGATGATGCTAAGTCACAGAAGGATCAAGTAACTTCCTCAGATTACACAGCTAGTTTGTTGCTGAGTCAGGATACCAACCGAGGCAGACTCCAGAATCCATGCTGTTAACTACACTAAATGATTATTCAACAGCATGAATCTGATTTTTCTTTTAGGTTGCAGGATTATGTGTTTCAACATTTAGCAATTTTTTATGTCTTTATCCCTCCATTTTTGGATGTCTTCCAGTATATTTTTGAGGCCTTATTCTCCAGGCATAATCAAATCACTAAATTCTTTTGAGCATCTCGCTTGAAAAGATTGTTCTGATAAGGGCTGTAGTAGATATAAAGATAACTAAGGTATAATTTCTCCCCTTAAGGATTTTTAAAGGTTAAAAAAAAAGTACAGTAGGCAAGTGATCATAGATATGCATACATTATTGCATGAAAACTCAGAGAAGAGAGGGATTACATCAGTTTGTCTTTATCAGGGAAGCCTGTTTGGAGTATTTGGTGGTTGAGACTAGCTCTAGTTGATGAGTAGCGATTTTTTTTTAAGTAAGATCCAGAGGGTATTACTATTAATAGTTGGAATGAAAGCACTAGCAAAGTTAAAGATAGGAAACAGAAAGATGTGTGTTGCAGAGCTGTGAATAGTCCATTTCATCTGGGGCTGAGGGAGTGGTAGGAAGCAGGACTATAAAATGAGTTGTAGACTATCCATATTGTAGAGAGCCTCAGATATCTACAGGATTTGTACATAATTCGGTAAACAGTGCAGAGCCATTCAAACATTGGTTCTTGATCTTTGCTGCATGGGGAATCCTCTGGGGAGCATTTCCAATACAGGCGTCAGAGTTCTTTTTATACTCTGCTGGTGTTTTCCATAGCCAGGGTTGAGAGTCACTGCAACTGTCCATTTAGTGAAGGAGAATTATATGATTATTAGCATTGTGTAGAAATGTGTGAGATAGAAGTGGTAGACTGTCATACCAATTGGGAGGCTGGTGTAAGTCATAAGTATTAAAATGAACCTAAATTGTAATGTCATCCGAAAAGGAGAGAAGAACATCAGTTTAAAAATACTTGACTTCACAAGTGGTTTTTAAAGTGACATATATGAGTTTAAGGTTATTATATTACCTTAAGTTTCAAAGCTAAGTAACAGGGAATAGTGGTGCCATTAGTGGACACAGGAAGAGATTGGGGAAATCTAGATTTTGGATGAAAAATGATGAGCTGAGTTTTGTGATTTTGTGTTTAAGATGAGAGCAAAGGTAAGCTGGTGGTGATACCATGAAATAAAATGAACATTCAGGTTTGGAGAGTAGTAGGAATTAGAGGGTCAAAACAACGTGTATCTGATTTGTCTATGTAGAGCTCATGATTGCTGCCTGGCTTGTCAGTGAAATTCCCCAGATGAGAGAGTGTAATGAGACAAAGTAGTCTTCTATTTTTTTTTTAAGTCATAATTATGTTCCATGCTGAATACTTGACACACATTGTCATTTGTCTTTAGTCATGTAAGAAAACTGAGTTTCACGAAGTTAGTCAACTTAGCTCAGATCTAAAAAGTCTGTGGATGTGGAAAAATATAATATATTCTCAAGTGAACTCAAAGTTAGCAACAAGATGTACAGTAGTATGAGACATATGATCTAATATCATAGCTAATATGTATTTGTGTTTCTGCTGCTGGATATGCTAATCACTTGACATGAGTGTTCTCAATAAACTTTAGTAACAGTCTTATAATGTAGGTTCTTTAATTATGCTTACTCAACACATAATGAAACTGAGGCTTAGAGAAAAAAATTAGTCGTTGCAAGTTACATCACTCCTTAAAGCATCAAAAGCAGAATGAGAAAGCATAAGCAAGAATGGTTGTGAATGAATACTTAAGGTATCTGAGATGTGGATAGGACAGTGTCTAGAGAACCAGTTCCAGGCATATTATAATATAATTTTTATACTCTCTTTCAGGATCTAAAACGATTCCTGTATAAAAAATTACCAAGGTAAAAAATTACTCATTTGTTATTAAATAAATTCTGCTTAACGTGTTGATTTTGTTTAGTATTTTGTTTCTGTTTATCTTAGACTAATATTATGTTATGCTGTTATTTAGCACTTTCAAATACCTAACATAATCTTAGGTAGCACAAGTGATACAGTTTGAGTTTACAGATAAACAACATGAACCCCAGAGAAATTATATGACTTGTCTCAAATTAAACAGCTAGTGAACGTGAAGTGCTAGAACCCAGTTTCTTGCCACTTTAGAGTTCTTTCATAGCAGTTTACTGGATTAAAAAACCTAAGAACTTGCCTTTATTTTTAATACTGCTTTTAAGCCTAATTGCTGTGTCTGCATGGGGATATACAGTATAGTGATTCACAATTTTTTTGCAATGCAGGAGACCCAAGTTCAATCCCTGGGTCAGAAAGTTCCTTTGGAGAAGGAAATGCCTACCCACTCCATGGCTACAGTCCATGGAGTCACAGAAAGTTGGATACACTACCACGTTTTGAGTAGGCAATATATTTATAAAGTTCAAGATTCAGACGTTAATTGAAGGACACGGAGTGAGGAGCTTCTTATCCCTGTCCTCCAGCCACACAATCCCTGTCTGAGACACCCATTGTTACCCTCAGAAATATTTTATGCACCTGCACATTAAGTTAATAGTAATACTCCTCATTCCTAAGCTAAAATATTAAGTTAATACTTCTCTTTCTTAAGCTAGTAACAATCATCCGTTTATTCGGGGATATAGTAGGAACAGCAAATGTTGCAGTTTGCAGATATTTTAAGATACAGGCATGCCTCAGAGAGATTGTGGGTTTGGTTCCAGACCACTGCAGTACAGTGAATATTGAGATAAAGCGAGGCACAATTTTTTTTTGTTTCCTGTTACATATAAAAGTTATGTTTACACTCTACTGTAGTTAAGTGTGTAATAACATGATGTCTTAAAAAACAATGTACATTGTTAGGTAAAAAATACTTTATTGCTAAAAAGTGCTAACCATCATCTGAGCCTTTAATGAGTCTTAAAGTTTTGGCTGGTGGAGGATCTTGCCTCAGTATTGATGGCTGCTGACCAGTCTGGGAAGTGGTTGCTAAAGACTGGGGTGACTGTGGCAATGTCTCTTGCAATAGCAGGTGGATTCTTCCACCATGTGGAAACCCGGTGTAAATGATGACGATTTGAATGTTTCCGTATTATAATTTTTAACATTTTAGGGCTCTAGGAATTCTAATAACTTCATATTTAAATTGCAGGGACAAATTATGTTATTCTCAGTGTGTATGGATGACAACATTGATTAATTCATATTTTTGAATATTGTGTACCAGCCACCCTCCACTTTGCATGCATCATTGTATTAAATTTCACAGTAGCCAAAGGCTCAGCAATAAAGAATCTGCCTGCAATGCAGGAGACCCTGGGTCAGGAAGATCCCCTGGAAGAGGGCATGGCAACCCACTCCAGTATTCCTGCCAGGAGAATCCCATGGACAGAGGAGCCTGGCGGGCTACAATCCATGGGATCACAGAGAGTTGAACACGACTGAAACGACTTACACACACAAATGAGTATAAGTATCCCCATTTTCATATTAACTGAGGCTTAGCGAGGTTTTGTAACTGATGCAAGGTAGCATAAACAGTAAGCAGCAGAGCCTGAACAGGAACTCAGGTCTGTCTTACTTCAGAGCTGTGGTCTTGACCATTCTGTTTACTTCTTGTGCAGGCATGCTTGAAAGGATTGCCCTGTGACCTCCATTCTTTCTGTCCTGTTCTCTCAGCTTACAGTGGTCTCCCCACTCCACTTTTTTTATTAGCATAACGTCTCAGCTGAGGTACCACTTCCTCCGGGAAGCTTTCCCTGACCCACCTATCTGAATCTACCCCTCCTTTTGTAAGCTCTCTTGTAGCCTCACACATCTCTTAATGGCAATTCTCACAGTAGTTTTACATTTGTGTGAGGTAATCTGAATGATAGCCACTCTCCCTTTAGATTGTAAGTTGTGTGAAGGCAGCAACTGGGTCTCTTTTTGCTTCCTATGGTTGAAGAGTTTGGCAAACATGTTTTAGGAGCTTAGGTCAGTGATTGAGTTCTCATGGTTTTTCAGAAATATACATGAGAATTATCATTATGATTTTGAAGTTACATATTTTGAGACAATGTTTTATAATATATTAACTTTTTCTTTCTAGTGTTGAGGGGCTCCATGCTATTGTTGTGTCAGATAGAGATGGAGTGCCTGTCATTAAAGGTAAAATGCCGCAATTACATGTCAGTGCCATGTTTGCTTTTGAATAAAAATGTATTTATATCTGAGTAATACAGAAAGCAAGCAAAAAATAACCCATTTCAATACATTAAGGACATAGTTTGGAAGAAAATGTTTGATTTTGTGTGTTGAAGGTTAGGTTGGAATCTTAACTTATTATATATCAACTATATCATGGTAGCATGCAGAGTGTAAGCAAGGATTTATGGAAGGCCCAGTTTCCCATTAAAGACATTTTATGTATAATATAAATGATTATTAAATCTGAGTGATGAGAATGAGCATATATGCAGCTAGCCATATTATACCCACGGACTCCCCCAGCATATATTTTTCATCAGTATTGCTGGTGGTTTTAGGATAGCCAGCCATACATTTGAATTAACATAAATTTATTGTTTTGTTTACTATTTCTTGTTCTTCCTTATTGGAAATAAGATTTTGAAAAACTTTTAACCTCCCAGTTACTTTAGTTAACCAGAATTTAGCAAGAATTTTTGCCTAAAGAAAAGTTGGCTAACCTAAAAAAAAAAGGAAAGAAAAGGTTTCCTTTTGCCTAAGGTTTAGCTCTTTTTTTTTTAAAGTATGTGTGATATGACAGAAAGGTTAAATAACGTTCTGCATATTTTGTTTACAATATATTCTCCACCTGGGGTTATCATATATGTGAGATAATTTCAGACTTTAGAATTCAACCAAAGTTTAGAAATGAGCTAATGTAGTTCTTTCATTTTATTAATGAAAATGGTCAGATGCAAAGAGTACATTGTCAGCTCCAAGTTGCTCATGAGTCAGGGACAAGATAGTCATAGAACCCATCATCTTCTGATATGTGATCCAGTGTGCTTCCTAACCCAGCACAGAACATAGGTAGCCATGGGCAAATCACTTCCTTTTCTCAGTCCCATAATGAGGACTTTGAACAAAATAATCTCAGATTTTCCAGCTCCAGTGTTCTTTTTGAGGATCTCAGTGTTTAAAACCTTAAGCTCAGCACATATGGTACAACCAGCTCCACCTAGACCTTTCAGTGAGTGTACAAAACTTAAATCAGTGGCCAGGTGTAGAATTATCATCATCTACAAATGATGCTTCTGTGGGTTTCGTAAGAGCAAAGGTTTTTGAAGTTTTTTTTCAGTATTCTCACTTTGCTCCTAGTTAACCAGAATATTCAATTTATTAATTGTGCTGATAATCATGACCTGTTTTAAGTTAGATATTAAGAAAATAGAAACATTTAGTATTCATTTGAAATTTTTTGAAAAATTGTGAGAAGCAGCATTTATTCCCTTAGTTGTGATTATTCAACTTCTGATTGAATGGTTTTTCTCACCTAAATTGACAAGACCCAATTAGTGTTACGAACTTCAGTGCTGTGAAGCGTAACTCTTGTGCTGGTTTTTTTCCCTACAAGTTTATGTTTTTTGTTTTTTTTTTAATCTCTTCCCATTGTATATCCTGCATAATTTTTACTTAAATCACTTGTATTTCCAGTGGCCAATGATAACGCTCCAGAGCATGCTTTGAGACCTGGTTTCTTATCAACTTTTGCCCTTGCAACAGACCAAGGGAGCAAACTCGGACTTTCAAAAAATAAAAGTATCATCTGTTACTATAACACCTACCAGGTAAGTTCATAATTATCAAATGGTTTGCTGATGATTTCAACTATTATTATCTCTTCTGTCTAGAATAGTTTGTTTCTATAATTCTAAATTTTGGTTTCCAAAGTGATGGAATTTTAACACCTTAACCTTCAAATTGGTTATGTTAAACTGTAGTGATTTTTTTTCACATTTTACTTCAGGAATTAATTAATATGAGTAATTAGATTAAAAGATTAAATAGTAAAATATATGTTATCCTGAAAAGGGTAAGTCAGGTCACTGTTATTAATACCTCCAGTAGATGGTGCCCTTAGCTTATTTAACAGCTGTGATTTCTCAAATGACGCACTGTTGTTGTTGTGACAGATACAGGATTTTCCTTAAAGTCAAATGATAGTTATTTGTTATTGCTGCTAATCCCATCATTTGGCTTGAAATATATAAATATATAAAATAAATGAGGTTATTATTTGTGGGAAAGAAATTAGTTGCTACAGATCTCTTGATCTCCAGCTGTATTTTCTTTAGAATAAATCAGTAACTTGTTCACAGTAGTAAAGAATCTGCCCGCCAATGCAGGAGACACAAGAGACACTGTTTCGATCCCTGGGTTGGGAAGATCCCCTGGAGTAGGACATGACAACCCACTCCAGTCCTGAGCGACTGAGCACGCACTGCTTTAAAGTGGTGTTTCCCAGGGTGTAAGTCATCCACCACCAGTGACACATGTTGATATTTTTTTATTTTAAAAGTTATATATACTTAATATGTATTTATAAAATATATAAATATATACACATGTGATACTTTCATTTTAAAAGTTATATATTTATAAAATATCAAATTTAAAAGTTACATATTTTAAATGTTATGTAGTGTCTATTAGGCAGAAGATAACTAGCTCATCTAACCTTTAATTTAGTCAGTAAAGGTTAGGTTTAGGCTAAATATTTTAAAAAGATAGCTGATTTAAAGTTAACTTAAATGTAAATTAATTTAAATTATAGTGGCACAGAGGAGGCAAAAGATCATGATGTTATAACCACTTGAATGACTGAGAAATAATGCCTTTAGCTCCTTAATTATCAGATATTTATTGAGCCCTACTATGTAATTGACACTCTGCAGGGCTTTAGAAGATAAAAAAGATGAGGAAGACACAGCCCCACCTTAGAAACTTTCCAGGCTAAGTGGTATTAATGTCTCTAAGAGAAAATTAGTACGTCTGTTTTACGGAAATAATTATTTTCAGCTCTTTCATGACATAATACCATGATGTCAAGCTAGTATCTTACACATTTAAAGTTTTTAGAAAGATTAAGATATTTTATTTGAATTCTACCGCCTTTTCACTATACAACAGTATACTTTAGATCTTTTTCTCTTTTTAGGTGGTTCAATTCAATCGTTTACCTTTGGTAGTGAGTTTCATAGCCAGCAGCAGTGCTAATACAGGTATGTTTTAATTACCTTAAATACAGCTTTTAATCTTTATACTACCGGATCTGAACAGTCTAATATGATAAAAATACAGATTCAGAGTAAGAAAACCTTAATGCATGGCCCAGCTCTACCATCTATTCCTTGTTTTCTGGAAATATAACTTCTCTGAATTGTTTATATATATATATATATATATCTGTATAATGGAGCTAAGAACTGCTTTCTTGATCTTGATCTTGTGCTATTGTTTTTTAGTTCAGATGAGATGATGTATAGGTAAGTGATCATTTAAGATAGAAAGGAAAATTAAATGTTATTTTCACCTCTTTAATACAGTATCTTGCTCACATTACAACAGTTTCAGAAAGCAAAAAGAAAAAAACAGTAGAGAATATAACCAAACAGAACATAAAAATGATCACGGATGAATTCATTTCCATAAGGACCAATCTATAAAATCTTGAACAATAGTGGGCAAGGTAAATGTGTTTGGGAATATAAAGAGTGTGACTAGGATGAATATACTCAATTCTTTTTCAAAGTGGAAGAATTTGAGGACAAACACTTGGAAGCGGTACTTTCTAGAGAGCATTGTAAGATCTCATTATATCCAGTGGTCTTCACTGGATATTTTTGTGTAAAATCATAACAGTATTCAGTATTCAGTTGAATTACAATTTTTTTACTGTTTTAGTTTAAGTGGAATTTTTTAAAGGTCTATCTCCAGATTTCACCACTGTTAGAACTGCTTTTCTTTCCTTTTCTGTTTTTTTCTTCCCAAGACATTTGAGCCAGTTTTGTTTCCAACTGTGTCACTGAGACCTATATTTAGATTGCTCATCTTTAAAATGTGGGGTTTAGATTTAATGAACTGTTGGGTGTCTTTCATTTCTAAATGTTTTCAAGCTGTAAAATATTGTATGTGAAAACTCTTTGTAAATAGGATAGTAGTGGTGTTGGTATTTTAAATATGTTAAACCTCAGTTGTGGTAAATCACTATCATACTATAAAATCATCAGTTGTTATAAATTATGATAATCTCCAGAATTGTATTCTAGTAGTAGAGCATTCCTTGTGAATCCCAGGTGCTTTGAATGCTGTGTGAGACAGGAAGATCTTTAGTTGAGCAAAAAACAAGCAGTATTGAAGATATACAGCCTTCTACCATAGGAAACTAACAAGCTGGATGTGCTGATTACCAGATTAGCTTGCTTCTTTCACTGTGTGTTTTATACTCCTATGAGGCATCTTTAAAAATTTTTGCCTTTGAAATATCCATTTGTGCCTTAGCTTTACTGAATTCATATAATAAGTATCATGATTATTTCTTTGCTATCTATCTTTGATAAAGTTCATTAAAATTGTCTCAGGAAAAAAGTCTTTTTGTTTTTTTAGTAAAAATCATGTGTATTATTCCTGAATTGGTGCAAATTTTGAAATGAGGTTTAAATGAATTAAAGCTTTTCATAAAACTCCAGCAAAATTATAGCACATATATAATTCATTTTACATCTTCTAATACATATAAATAGTTTTATTTATTTACATTAATAATAGATGATGAAAGTAAACTTCATAATAAGTGTGGGTTTTCAATTGTTTTGTTCAGAATTACAGTATTTTGTTTTAAGTGTAGTTATAGAAAATGAACTATGTCTCATTTACTTTTTAGTATACAAATTTTGATAAGCATTTTTCTGATGTTCAAATTTCTTAATCTCTTTGCTTTAGGACTAATTGTCAGCCTGGAAAAGGAACTTGCTCCATTATTTGAAGAATTGAGACAAGTTGTGGAAGTTTCTTAATCTGGAATTTTCTTCATCATATCAGACACAATATCAATCCAGCAATCTTTAGGCCACAGCGACACTTGTATCCATGTACTCAAGGACCCCTCTTTCCACCTTGCTCTAGAAAAAGAGCCTTACAGATAGAATTTATGGGCAGGTTGATGGTTATCTTTTTTGTGTAGGGCTGTTTCTTATTTAGTGAGATTTGGGGATACCACAGAAATGGTTCAGTCTATCACAGCTCCTGTGGAGTTAGTCCAGTCACCAAATATGCATGAGATCCTATTTGGTGGCTCAGAATCAAAATGATGCTTTGATCCCCTTGAGCCATGAAGTGCTCCCTTTTATACCATATGCCAGGCCTGCAGAATGAGGCAGACTCTTTTTATTGTGAATAATGAGGACATATTTTTCTTCATATTATTTTCTTTGCATTGAGCATGAGGAAGATAAAGTGGCTTAGGAAAAGTGAATAAAACCAGTACAATCACTAACTTCGGTTTGTGTATATTATTGTGTACTGTAGGTGAGTCTTAATGACTAATTTGTTTCTTCTCAGAGGGTGCTGCTCTTTAATGGAAATGAAGATGACAGCTAATGGTTTTTTCTTCCACTCTGCTTTCTATAACCAATCAGTGTTTTTTTTAATGTTTGTTTATTCTTTGTAAAATTTATGTGTGATTCATTATTGAATTCTGTTTCCAATATTGGTATGTATGTACACATGGTAGTATACCCCTTTTTTCATACATGAGGATAAATAAAATAGTATTTTTAAAGGTACAGTTTGAGCACTATATAGGTTTTTCCCCCCAGACTGTTTTCAAATGTTTAAACTCTGTAATTTAATTCACTCCTTCAACCACATATATGTGTTTCTTGTCTAGTTTGGAGACTGTTTTACCTAATATAAGTTGTCAGTTGGAAAATAAACCTCATCCAGGAGCTTAATTTAATCTCTGTGTAATTGGTATCACAGTTCTGGCGTGTGCTTTTCATTTTTAGGAATGCAGTCCATCATTCAAGGCTTTAATTTCCTCCTGGGTTCTTTGACAGAGTTCATCACTGGTCCTGGCAATGAGTAGCAAATGTGTGCTGATCACTAGAAGTACCACACTGCAGAATTCTAAGGAACACAGGTGTACATCATATTTCTGTGCTCCAAGGATGCATTTTACATGGCATATGAGTGAATGGGGTCCCTCATGTTGTGCAATGAGATTGGCTGGGCGCTGGGCCTGCCTCCCTCCTCCTTCCTCCCTCCTTCTTCCTCCCTCCTTCCCTTCTTCCCTCCACTCTCCTCCCATCCTCTACAAATAAGAGACTAAATTGTGGTACCTGTCGTTAAAGAATGTACAGCTCAGTAAACGAAACAGGCATAGGAAGTGTTGCAATGAAGCTGTGTACAGGATGCTATAGAAAACACAGTATGAGGCATTAAAATTTAACAAGGACAACAGTCTTTACAAAGAAATAAGGACAAGAGAAATGTTTTACCTGCAGCAGGCTATAAACAGTTGTTACAACCTAATGATGCATTAGACATATCAATAAAATTCTAGAATTCCCATTATCCCGATTTGTATTTAATAGTGTCCAGGAAGTTTTTGCCAGTGCAGTGATGCATGAAACAAGAAAGTCTTTTATAAATGAGGTGACCAAAACTGTGATTTTATCTATATATCATATATTTTGTACACACACACAATGTGCATACATACATACCCCCCAGGAGAGAGAACTAATAAATGGAGATACTTAACCTTTGCATAGTGAATAGTACTACTATTAAAATTTCCATTTTAAGAGGTATAATAGATAAATTATTCTATAGTTCATCTGGAAGGTAAAACACTTAAGGAATTTTTGAAAAGGTAATATAAAACTAGATTATTTTTAAAGATAGTATAAACCTACATCAGACGTATGACTAGACAGATCAGTAGAACAGAATAACCCAGAAACAGACTTTAGTACATACATATAAGACTTAAAAAATTGTAAAGATGACATCATAAGTCAATGGGGAAAGATTCAGAAAGCACAGACATTTTTTATTCCCCACTGATGGAAATGTGAATTATTATGCCCTTTTAAATTGGACAATTTGGCAATCTATACCAAGCTCAAATGCACATTGTATTAAGATTCTCCAGAGAAACAGAACCCACAGGCACAAAATGTTTAATTTGGGCACCCCATGACTGGTGAAGTTGACACAAAAGTCCCCAATTCCACTTCTAGATATTTGTGTTGCCAGTCCGTATGGACGTGTGAGAAGTACATAGTTACAAGTATATTCATTGCAATTTAGTAATATTAAAGGTTAGAAACAGCTGAAGTATCTATCAGATAAGGTGACTTTTTTTTTTTAAACACTGTCAGTTTATACCTGCTGTTCTTGGTGTAATCATTCGTGCTCCTTTCAACTCTCAAGTGTCCCACTTTAGATAAATTATATGTTCACCCTAACATAGAGGATTGGTTAGAGAAATTTCGTCATTGGCTCAATGGAAAAAAAGAATGAGGACAGTTACTGAGATGGAATGACCTCCAAAACATAATATTCAATGAAAAATAGTGTTCAGTGAAATTGTTCAATGCTGCAGTTTATGTATAGGAAGAAAAAATACGTGTGCGTGTTGATACTTGCTTGTATTGATATGATGGTGTCCGTGGAGATACACAGAGTGGGGTGTCATTGATAACCTCCCTGGAGTGGAACTGGGTACTTGGAGAACAGAGATCCCAGAAATGACCCTTTTCACTGTAAACTTTATTGCACTTCTTAAATTTTTATTCAAAAATAATAAAATACTTTAGCAAATAATAACAATATATAATAAAATGATGATGAGGTACTTGGGAAAGGAAGTTGTATCACTCAGGGTTCACCAAAGAAACAACCAGTAGGATATATATGAACTAGATTAATTTCAAGGAGCTGGTTACCTTAGTTTGGAAATTGGCAAACCTCAAATCTGTAGGGCAGGCCAGAAAGCTGGAAAATCTCAGGCAGGAGCTGAGCCCGCCATCTAAAGGGGGAGTTTCTTCTGTATGGAAACCCCACTTTTGCTCTTAAGGTCTTTTAACTGCTTGAATGTGGCCCACCCATGTTATGGAGGGTAACCTCTTTTATATAAATTCAGGGGACTGTAGATGTTATTAAGCACATTCATAGCAACATCGAGATGAATTCTTCCTCAAGAAGGCTCTGGTCTCTTTTCCTTGGCAGTCCACTGCTGTTCTGTTTGTTAGTACATGACAAGTTACAGAAGTTGAGAGTCAAGGGTATAAAAAACAGATATACTATGTCTATTGAATTTTTTAAAATATTTTATCTATTTTTTTGGCTGCACTGGGTCTTAGGTGCAACCCACGGAATCGTCCATCTTAGTTGCGGCATGTAGGATCTAGTTCCCTGATCAGAGATTGAACCTGGGCCGCCTGCATTGGGAGCTCAGAGTCAGCCACTGAACCATCAGGGAAGTCCCAAGTCTATTGAATTGAGTTTTAAAAATAGGATTGTGATAGTTGTATTTTTTTTCTTCAGTTTTCGACTAGCTTAACTAGATTTTACAAAATCCCAGTGATCATTAAAAAAAAAAAAAAAAATCTGGCCCTTTTCCACTGCTAATTTAAGAAACTCCTGAATCGGTGGTAAGCAGTGTGTAAGGCTGGATGTGGCTGGAAAGACGGGCAGAAATACAGGTTTGCTGCAGTTGACCTGACGTAGCAGTAGAGGAAGGGAGCAGAATTTATATTCACCCTGTAATAATTCTCTTGCTCTTTCCTGAAGTCGACAGTGTAACTCCCTAAGCTGCACTCCCAGCGTGAGTGAGGGGAGAGGATCAAAGAGCCCAGTCGTGCGTGTGTGCCACCTGGGGATGGATGAGAGGACTCAGCACTAAGTGTTCCGCCCAGCGGCCCTGGAATAAGGGCAGGTTTCCCTGGAGGCAGTTACAGCCATTCCCATCGTTGAGGGGGGGCTCCCCTCATCCAGAGGCAACAGTGCTGCGTGGGGCAAGATTTTCCCCGGAGGAATTCTGAGAACAACTGCTGATCCTTCGGCCGGGTCTTGAGGTACTTCCTTCACAACGAGCTCGTACTGTTAGTGACAGAGCTTGACACAGACAGCTATAATCTCAAACAACCCCACTTGTCTGCCATTGGCACGAAACATCCTCCCTTGTTCGAGGCCCTTTTCCTGATGTCTCTCAGGAGGTGAAATCACGACCACTTTCCAGGGTTGTGGAGAGCAGGTAAAGCGTCTGGGGTAGGACTAATCACATAGCATGTGTTAGACTGCCCTTTTCATGTCAAAAGCTTTCCAAAGAATGATTTCCTCCATGCTGAATCCTAAAGGAAATCAATCCTGAATATTCACTGGAAGGACTGATGCTAAAGCTAAAGCTCTAATACTTGGAACACCTGATGCAAAGAGCTGACTCATTGGAAAAGACCCTGATGCTCGGAAAGATTGAAGGCAGGAGGAGAAGGGGACCACAGAGGATGAGATGGTTGGACGGCATCACCGACTCAGTGGACAGGAGTTTGAGCAAGCTCCTGAAGATGGTGAGGTACAGGGAAGCCTGACGTGCTGCAGTCCATGGGGTCTCAAACAATCAGACAAGACTTAGTGACTAAACAAGAACAATCATCCTGCTAAAGCACACCCCATCATCTAGCTTTGCCTCACTTTCAGCATGTATCGTGTTTACTTTTATGCATTATTATGCATGTATTTCTTATCTTGCCCATATTCAACTAAAAACTGTTTGAGGACAGGGACTATTTCTTCAACTCTGAATCCTTCAATCCTTAGTAACTCATAGTGTAACCAAAGTGGATTCTTCATTGCTATTTATGATATTAATCAACTGTATTTCTTTTAAATTAGATACTAAAAACACTTTAATAGCAAAATATTACAGACACAGCAAAATCATGCTCTTTTTGATACAACCGAAGGATATAAATAAACAACATATTTTACAAAACATAGAAACAATGCTACCTACACAAACACGTCTGAATCTAAAAAAAACAAAACATGAAACTACATCTGGGTGAACATTTATGTCTAACTTCTTACTTTGCGAACTTGACACAATACATTTTAACTTGACATTTGCTTTATCTCATATGATACAAACATTACAAAATACATTAAAAACCTTGTTGAAACATATAAAATGTATTTTTGAGCCTTAGATGTTCAAATAACAGAAGAAATGTATTCAATCAAAAAAGCTGCCCTTTGGACTGCAAGAGCAATGTCATATTATAGCTTTGCCCCACAACATTTTTATTTGGTTTCTTCCTACACTTTCGTCTCCCTTCAAACTTCAGCCTATTAAAGCATTATTAACAAAGATTCTAGAAGGAGTTAGAATCTACTTAGGAGCTCTGGATGATGGTATCTTATCTCCCAATTTCAACCCCCTTAATCTGGCTTGAAAATGCTGTGTAACAAACACATCATTACACTCCATGTGTGGATTAGTGTTGCTCCCTCAGTAGGCAAAAGAAGTTGCCCTTGAATAAGGCGTAGGATGCTCCTTGCAGTGCAAGATACATCTTATTCTCTTGGGCCAGTACCTACCACTCACATTTTGGAAGGCATTGTTACAACACACTTTCCTTGAGAAGTCTCTTTCAGGCTGTTTGAGAAGTGTGGGATGAAGATAACTTAGTGCTTACAAGTCCTCTCTTATTGTTACAATAATAATTATCATGATGATTATTAGTAAACTAAAAATTACCTATGACTTTATCACTCTTCCTCTATTTGTTTTCTCATTCTTTATAAAATTTCCCCCAAAATGACTAAAAGAGGTGATTTTTTAAGATTGTACCTCCTGTCATCTTTATCATTCTGCCTCACAGCCCACAGGAGATTTAGTTCTCACAGGTTTATCATTAGAAGGGAAAACAGGACCCAGTAGATATCTGAGCTATTTACAAAGAGAAAATAAATATTACAAATATTTTCCATTTGTGTTTTGGAAATTGCTTTGTTTTTTGTATAAATGAGGGGAAAATTAAACAAAACAAAACACTGCCCTCCCACCAATCTTGGACATTTGCTAGTCCAATATACCTTCTGAAGAAGCAGTCTTAAGCTTCAGGCTACATATATAGCCATTTCCCTCCTGGTTAATAGCGCAATCTGGAACTCAGATGAGCTGACTACGTTGCAGAGTGGGACTAATGTCAACCAGCTTGGGGACAACAATGAGAGAATACAGAACCATCTCCTACTGCGTGTTCTAAGACCCAGCACGCCTGGTTGCAGTGGTCTGTCCATTCCCATCAGAACGAGGATGCTTCAGTATTCTCAGGGAGATGGAAAGATCCTGAAGGGCAGGGCAGCAGTTTGCCACGAGTCAGCAAATGTGGTGTCTTCTGGACGGTCCAAATCTGCATCTGCTTTTGATTTGTTTCTACAGAAAAACCCTCAGTCAGTTTTCATATGAAGTGTGCTGTGGATCCCAGCAATGGGAGCATTCCACCCTGCTCCTGAGTCAGGGTCTCCCTCACCGAGGGAGATCCATCTATTGAAAGATGAATGACCGAGATCGGACTGTGCCATCCCCTTGATCGAGCTGTTTTCTTATTTGAGACTGTAAGAAAGCACACCCACCTGTATGGACTATTGAGCAACTTTAAGATAACAAACTTTGGCTTTTAACAAATATTAAATACGAAATCCTGACTGGTAGGAAAACTATGCAACAACAAGTAATTATCATGTCCCCACTTCCCCAAGTTTTATTCTTGTTTTCTGTTTTTTTCTCAGGAGAAATACTATAAAGTGGTTGCTAAAACATGCACAAATTGGGAACTGGCCTAGCACTTTTAGTAACAGCAACACTATTTAATGAATCAAAATGAAGATATAAATCTAAATTTATTGATATGGGAAAATGTTCATGATATATTAAGTGAAGTGAGCAGATTAACACTACAGAATGATTAAATTTTGTCTTAAATGTTTATATGCAAAGGGAGAAATCTGAAATGTTCATTTGCTGTTTTTACTTTAAATTTTCTACAATGATTATGTGTCACTTTCAAATTTATGAAACAGAAACAATAAAAAATAATTCCTATTCAAGCAAAGACTTCATATGGCAAAGTATTTCTCCACTGAATATCAAATACATTGGAACTATCTCAAAAGGAGGGCTATAGTTCTTTGGATCTAAAACTGAAAAGACAACCAAAAGCAAAAATCCCAGTGTTTAGAAAGGACTATTTAGTAAGATTCTAAATATAAGCTAATTTCCTTTTGAAAATTGGAGATTACTGTCTATAGTTGAAAACATCAAGGGATTCAAAAGATGGTATTTATATGACATTTGAGAAAGCTTTGACAAGTTCTTGGTTAACAACTCACTAACTTGCACACACACACATGCACAAAAATTGCATGAGACTAGTATGTTTTTAGAAGCACTTTGTCTTCCTCCCAGGAGGTATATGGAAAGCATATAAATTAAAATACCTTTTGTCCTTGACCTGCACAAAGTAATGATTATACAGGACACTAAGCTAAGTCTTTCTGGCAAGTCCACCTTCTCTGACAATATAAAAGGACTTTTTACCATAGAGTTATGTCAGTGTCCCTCTATCTGTCCTTCTGGTACCACACGTCCTCCTCCAGGCCAACTTGGACCACCCACACACTAACAGGAAGTCTGATAGATATCAGACGTCTGATAGACACTAGGCTAGGCTCTGACGATGAGACCCCAGTGCAGCCTCATTCTTCTGCCTTTACTCCTTTCTTCAACCCTTCCATGTTCAAGAAGAATGAACAGACTCTTCCACAAGCCTGCGTGTTGGCTTCCTATTGGTTTTCAGGGGTTCCCTGACTCTTCCAATAGAAATAAGTTTGAAATCATCAACATGTGATTTGTGAGTACTAGGCATTCAGAGACACAAATAACTCACCAGCTTCCAGCGTAATATCTTGATCCACTCATCAGCTTCTACTCCTGTCTTTGCACAGAGGTAAAATGTCCTGAATGGAAATACTAAGCTGATAAGACAAAAGAAAGAATGTAAGATATTCTAGACAGTTGAACATCTATTAGTTGAGCACTCACTAAAGTATTCCAAGTGGAAAAAGAATTGACATCTAACCTGGGTAAGAACCTCAGGAGTTGGTATATATAGAGCTAGTCCTGCCGGCAAACTGCAGAAATGTTGAGGATGTTGTAGATTCACATTATTATTTTTACAGGCAGATTTGTATATTTTAATAAGTCCAAAGGGTGGGATGGGGTGGGGAAGAGGTCCAGGGCAAACCCATATCCTTTTATTGTTCATGATCTAGGCTGAATACACACATGTGTCTATTCCACTGATTTGTTAAATGACCCAGAACTTGTGCTACGATTCAAAGAACAAGCAACACAAATATAAGAGTTTGCAGAAGGAATTCATTTGTGTTAGCTGGCTGCAACAAGGAAGACAGTGGCCTCTGTGAATGAAGGCAGTTTTAACTTTTCAGAGCAGGCAAAGGAGACAATAAATCTCTTCAACTATTCACTTTGCCTCCTTCTTGCCATGAGTTAATATTTGCTGAAGGGAAGACAAACTTGCCTACTGGCATGAAAGACTGTTCTAGGAATAGGATTAACTCCTCCTTTGACTGTGTCTTGTGTTATACAGACTTCCCTGGTGGTCCAGTGGTTAAAACTCCCAGCTCACAGTGCAGGGGGACCCAGGTTCAATCCCATATGCTGCAACTAAGAGCTTGAACACTGCAGCTAAAAGATTCCACAAGCCACAAATAAGACCTGATGCAGTCTAATTAATTAATTAACTTAAAAAATCATCTGATTTATATCTTACCCATACTTCCTGTCCTAACAGTTGAGACACAAAACTTTAAAAAAAGTTTTTTGTTCTTTTCGTGAAAAAAAAAAGAAAGCCTTGAACTGAATCCATAGTGTTTCTACACCCTAAAACCAAAGTGACGTATTTTGTCTACACCAGTAAATAATATTGAATAGACAAGAGGTAAGTCTCTGTGTATGAAAGGTTATCCTTGATGTGAAGTCTGATTGGGCAATTAGAGAGGAAGTTGGGGAGGGGGTGTGATATTGTGCACACACTGAACAAAACTGATTGCTGGGATTGTCATTGTTTGGTACTCCTTGTGAGAAACATGATTAATTGCCTGTTAATACAGATCATTTTTCCTTTCTTCTTGCTAACAGAACCCCAGGCAATAAATTACGATTAGTTGGAGCCAATTATAAGCATGTGTGCATGCTCAATCACTCAGTCGTGTCCGACTCTTCGTGACCCCATGGACTGCAGCCTGCCGGGCTCCTCTGTCCATGGGATTCTCCAGGCAGGAATACTGGAAAGCGTTGCTGTGCCCTCCTCCAGGGAATCATCCCCACCCAGGAATTGAACCCGTGTCTCCGGCATTGGCAGGCAGAGTCTTTACCACTTGAGCCACCTGGGAAGCCCAATCATGATCATACTAATACCCTTTTCTAGCTTCCCTTCCTGCTGCCGATGGCCATGGAACACAGTCTTGGCCAATGAGATAGGAGGGAAAATCTGATAGAAGAGTTTCTGAGGAAACATCTGCTTTCCTGATAAAATGGGCAGACCTGGCTTATCCCAGCCCAACATCTTTCTTCATGGCTTACATGAAAATATGAGAACTACAGCTGGACTAGCTCTCTTGGACCCTGAAGTAGTAAGCATGAGGAAAAGACCAAAAGAACTGTATAGATATTGGACATGACCTTGTCAATGTAGCTGCCTGCCTCCCAATTGCTTGTTATAAGAGAAATATAAACCCCTGTTAGTGTGTATGGAAACCTTATGTGAATTTAAGAAAGATTTCCATCATTGGCTGATACTATCCAATCATTAATTAACAATAGTTGAGGTTAATTTTCTTAGGTGGAACAATGATATTGTTCTATAGGTGATATTTTTATTCTTAGTAGATACAAATTTAAATATTCACAGGGAAAGTGCCATGATGTCTGCAACTTACTTTCAATTGGTTCAACAAAAGAAAGTGAATAGATAGAGATAAAGCAAATACGCAAAATGTTAATGATTGATGCATCTAGGTGAAGGGTATATGGGTATATAAGTTTCAACTTTTTTTATTCTTTTTTTTCAAACTTTGTATTTTGTATTGGAATATAGCTGATTAGCAACTTTATAATAGTTTCAGATGAAGAGCAAAGAGACTCAGTCCTACATGTACATATATCCATTCTCCCCCAAACCCCTCTCCCATCCAGGCTGGCACATAACATTGAGCAGCGGTCCATGTAAGTCTTTCAAATTTTATATGTTTAAAAACTTTAAAATAATTGTTTGTGGGAAATAAAACACTTTTTTCTCAAGACACTTTACTCCTCCCAGTTAGAAAATTATCATGTTACACTGACTGTGTTAGAATAAAACACTTTTGTGCCATCTGCAAGAATTGTCATAATTACACAAATCACTCATTCTTGGAGTCAACAAAATTATAATTAAAATTAAACAAAACATCTCAAAGGAATGAAAGCTGCCTAACGTGTGATTGGCATCCTGTCATGGGCATCATACTTGTTGCAGTGTACAACATAAAGAATCAAACCCAGCAGAACTGCTTATTTGTTTATACTGCTTTAAATGAATATAGAGCTTCCATGTGGCTCAGTAGTAAAGAATGTGCCTGCCAATGCAGGAGATGTGGGTTTGATCCCTGGGTTGGGAAGATCCCCTGGAGAAGGGAATGGCAACCCCCTCCAGTATTCTTGCTTGGGAAATCCCATGGAGAGAGGAGTCTGCTAGGTACAATCCATGGGGTTACAAAAGAGTCAGATACGAGTTGGCGATTTTCCCAACCCAGGGATCAAACCCCCGTCTCTTATATCTCCTGCATGGCAGGGAGATTCTTTACCACTGTACCACCTGGGAAGCCCAACTTAGAGACTAAACAACAACAAAGGAGATTTTATGTCACATTCAGCTGAAAGGACTCCTAATATGCATGTACTGCCTCAGATCAAAACATCTGTATACATTAGACATACAATTTTTTATTCTGCTAAAGTAAGTGTCTGGCAAGAAGATTAAAAAAAAATTTCCTCTGTAAAACAACTTACCAGAAGCAGTTTACCCTTTCCTGTGAATAATCAAATTGTACAGCTGAACATTCAGTCAAATCTAGGATCCGAATTGGTTCTGGTGACTTAAAACAAAAGGACAAACTAAGTCATCATAAAACACACACACACACACACACACACACACACACACACACACATCTGTTCGCCACTTATTCCCCAAACAAGTTTCCACTATGAGTAACTGTTAACTTTACTTCCACTACAGGAATTGATAATAGAAAAACTTCCTAAGGGAAGCCATATGCTTGTCTGGGGATTGGCTTTTCATGAAATTGGACATTAGGAAGATACTTTCATTGTCAATTCAAATTTGGTGGAGATGGATTTTTAACACATAGAAGAGAGTCATATTTTTCTCCCATGTTTTTAGACATCCACTTTCTCAGAAATTTTGTGTAGGAAAAATGAGAAGAGATGAAACAATTTTAAATTTGCTTAAGGAGTTAGACCTGATAAATAGAGGAGAATGCTGCTGCAGAGACAGTCCACCCAGCATGGTAAGAGAACAATCCCACCACTCTAAACATAGCGGGTGGCATGCCCCAGAGAGCTAGAGGTTAGCCAGACTGAGAACAGTGTCTGCTATACAGGTCTCATTTACGCAAGAAAGCTCTGCTCATATCAGGAATCAAGAACTCCGGTCATTTATAGATGTTTCCTATAAATTTCAGGGATTTTAAAGGCAGATACTCCTTTCGTTTAGAGAGCTCATTTTTAAAGGGAAAATATATGATCATGTTTCTTACCATCTGGTCTTTGAAGTATTTCAGTTCATTCCTGTGCAAAGTAAACCACCGCGTTTTCCAGGTCTGGAAAAAAAAAAAAAAAATGAAACATGTAGGCTTTGCATACACGACTAAAATATTTGGACTGGATAATTTCCTTTTGTGGTAAAAGTACCTAAAAGATTAGATACAATGAAATATTCTTGTGGTGTTATTTCTGAGAAAAAAAACTTTCAAAGTGAACCTTAAAATTTTAAAGTTTAAACAATTAAAATGATTCCATGCCTTAAGCTCATAACAGAGGCAAAGATATCATTAACATTTGTAAGCAAGTAAAAAGAAATAACCTATTATAAATATTCAAGGTGATTTGCATTACAATAAAGCACTAAAATTTCCATCTTAGTAAGACTTAATAATCTTAATAAAACTATGGTAAGAATAGATATAATTTTTGAGCATCTATTGAAAACTTCACACTATCCTTGGAGGTTTATATACATTATAGACAGTCCTCATTCAATGCCAAATATTATTATTTTTGTTTTACAAACAAACTGAGGTTTAGGAACCTCAAACCACATGCTATTCTAAACCTTGCCTAGAAATTCCAGGGCATTGGTGGAAAAATGTTACCCACTGTCTTGTTACCCACTGTCTCCTTTTTTTTTTTTTTGGTCTCCTTCTTCTGTACTAACTGAATGCTCATCATCTTTGGTGGCAATGTTCCCAATTAAATGAAGTAACAATGGATTTGAAAATAATGCTATGAACATGAATACTTTCTCTTCCCAGGAATAATCCACTTGAGTCAGGACAAAATAACTAAATATTTAGGTTAAATTCAAGCAGGCCAGTGCCCTTGAGAGATTCAGTGCCCTGACACTTTAAATGAGAAAGAACAGACACTCCATGAAGGTCTTCTAAGCCCATGAATATGAAATTGAGTAACTTTAAAGGTACAGACACATAGACAGGAAACAGTTGGACACCTCCCAACTAGTAAAGTCCTAAGTTTTGTTTTCTTCAGGATTTTATAAGATAGTTACATTAGTACCATTGAGATGGTTGGACTTTTTTTTTTTTTGTCTACTGTTAGGTAAACATTTCATAAAATTTTGACATTTTTTTTACTAAAAAAAAATCTTAAGCAAAGGTATGTACTAGACATGGAACTCTGCTCAATGTTATATGACAGCCTGGATGGGAGGGGAGTTTGGGGGAGAATGGATACATGTATATGAATGGCTGAGTTCCTTCACTGTTCACCTGAGGCTACCATAACATTGTTAATTGTCTATATCCCAATATAAAATTAAAGGTTTAAAAAATGATTAAGATGGTAAAAAATTACTGCATTAAAAAAAAAGATATGTGCTAGAGTTAACTTGCTACTTTAATCCTCAATTATTGCATCAAAAGGATTTTAAGTTTTGAGTATTATTGTTAGGTAGGCTATTTTCATACATGTCACTTTGCCAAAGAATAGTCAAGATATTTTATAGAATTTTGACTAACATTAGCCATCAAGATGAGCTCTGTAAATGTTATAACTGGGTCAAAATGAGTAGGCAGTTCTGCTTTTTAAAAGTCGAAATGAGGACTGAGCCCCCAGGATGCGTTCTCTCTCTTTGTGGCTGATGCTGGAGGCCAGCACTTCCTTACCTTGACCAGACCACCCTGTTTGGTGAGGTAACCTTCTTTGGTGCCCAGCTGAAAGAGAAAGAAGCACTCGAGTGAAGCCCAGAACTATCACAACTTGAATTTTGTCTATTTCTGTCCTATTTTAAAATGAAACAAGAATTTGCCTTTGATCTGTAAGTAATCGCCTTTCCTTCTTCATCGAGGCACTTGAAAATCCTTCCCATGTGGTGGAGACTGTTTTCAGACCAGATTGTCCGGTGTGATTTTGCAGCAACAGACAGCAGTGCACAGACTCTCCTCCAACGTGAGTTAGCGCTTTGCAGTCAACCAGGTTATGTAAGTTATGCCACTTATAACAGCCTGCATTGGGCAAAGGGCATCTGTGCATCCCAGCTGCTCGGATTGTTGCTGGGGTGTTATGTTCATAGACGTGGCCACACACACTGCCATAAGGTCAATACATGGGCAACTTTGGATAAAGCAAAGAAGAGGGATTTCTGCACTTCCCAGAGTCTGTATTCTGCTAAACTGCTTTGTGAATTAGAAATCGCATTTTCTACAATTTATCATATAATTCTCCAACCCCACCCCATTGTTTTTTCACAGACTATCTCTTGAGACCTATATTCCATGGGATAGACTCTCAAGATTGCATATCTATTTGGACTTGATTCATCCAGAAGGGATTTAAAGTGAGAATGAGTCATTTCTTTTATCTCACCCATTGATAATTCAACAGTAACAATACGACACATAACTGGCACCTATGAAGTATAAGGAATGGTGGGGAAGAGTATGAATAGCAATTTGCATAAAACCAGGACCCTCAGGTGAAAAAATTTCAAAATTCATACATTCCTGAAGAAATTAGATTTGTGGTAGGCTATTTTGTTCTATAATATCATAATACATCTTCTATTAGTAAGAAAAAAATGAATAAAAACTGGGAAATGATTTGGTTGATGTCAATGTTTTTTTCATGGGAGTTTCCACACTATTTGTTCCTGAGATGAATTCTCCCTACCAAATAAAAAGAGGAACAGCAACCATCACACCTATGAAGTATAAGGAATGGTGGGGAAGAGTATGAATAGCAATTTGCATAAAACCAGGACCCTCAGGTGAAAAAATTTCAAAATTCATACATTCCTGAAGAAATTAGATTTGTGGTAGGCTATTTTGTTCTATAATATCATAATACATCTTCTATTAGTAAGGAAAAAATGAATAAAAACTGGGAAATGATTTGGTTGATGTCAATGTTTTTTTCATGGGAGTTTCCACAGTATTTGTTCCTGAGATGAATTCTCCCTACCAAATAAAAAGAGGAACAGCAACCATCAAAATAAAGATTTAAAGCCAGAAATAACATATGACTATGACCACTTCCTTTAAAATTCTTAGGGCATTGAAACAACAATGAGATTCCCAGGTATTCATTTAAATAATGTTTAATAACATTGGTGAATTTGATATTGAATAATCAATTTGATTCATTTTGACATTAAAAGAAATTGAACTGGCTGAATTGAGTTTGGATATTATATTATGGAAACAGAAAAAATTACCACTTTGGATTACTGAGTCTACAGAGGCAAAATAAAATAAAGGTAAGTTATTTTTTAGAAGATACTGATAGAATTGAGATCGCACTAAGGAATCATGCTACTGACTCCATCTTACCTCCATCCAAACAATATATGATGAACCTAGTATTTTTCTAAGGTTTTGATAAATAAGTGGAAGGCTGTGGAGAAAAGGGCTGAGAATACCAATTTTATTCAAGGTCTCAGGAGGTAAGAATGCAAATATCTATATAGCAGCAGATTTATTTTTTAAATCTCCTCATCTAGGAGAAGAGAGTTAATAGCCCCAAATTGGAAACAACCTAAATATTTTAAAATTAAAGCATTAGCCTGCCTATCATCCTGTCTATCTGCCTGTCTTGTGTGTGCTCATGCCCGTCATGTCCAACTCTTTGCAGCCCTATGGACTGTAGCCCTCCAGGCTCCTCTGTCCAAGGAACTTTCCAGGCATGAATACTGGGGTGGGAAGCCATTTCCTACTCTGGGGAATCTTCTCTGATTTAGGGAACGAACCAGCATCTCTTGTGTCTTCTGCATTGTCAGGCAGGTTCTTTACCACTAGCACCACCTGGGAAGCCCTGCCTGCCTTAATTTTAGTCAAAAGCCATCGGGTGGGATAAACTGAGGAAGTGTTTCAGAATGAAGACTACTCAAGAGGCAGGACAGATAAAGGCAACTTGTGATTTTGGATTGCATCCTTTTTGCTCTAAGGAGCCTTACTAAGAAAACTGATGACTGATGCCTAGATGAGATCTGTGGATGGGAGTGTGGTGCTGCATCAATGTTAATTTCCTAATTTGAATGTCTCTGGGTGGTCCTGCAGCAAATGTCCTATTAGAATCTGGGTTTTTCTTCTTCTGTTGATGATTGTCATGATCCCCCTACTACAGGATGAGTTCAGTGAGGGTAGAGCATTTGCCTAATTTATTGCCAACCCTCCAGTGCTTAAAACAGTCCTTGGTGCATTGTAGGCACTTTTTAAAAAAAGTTTTCTAAACAAATGAATTAATTAAATTCATCCTATCTCAGAAGCCCAATCCTATGTTGTGTATGAAATATATAAACAATCATTTCCCCAAATGCAGTTGCCAAAGGATGGTAAACAGTTTTACAGAAGCATCTACATTTCTGGGCAATAGGACACCTATTTTCATTTTCACTTCAAGCAAGAGGTTCTTTTTCCTGTAAATAGTCTATACTTATTTACACTGCCAGTGCCTGTGCAAGAAGGGCATCTCCACAAGAGAAGGCAGAAGCCCAGAAGCTTGTGCAAGAAGGGTATCTCCACAAGAGAAGGCAGAAGCCCAGAAGCCCTCAATCAAAGCTGTGAACACCTGTGTTCAGCCAGGGGCGACAGCCCTGATAAGACGGTAACTGTTCCCCAGCTGGCTGGTCCATCTATTCTGTAGTGAGGAGTACTATGACACAAGAATCCACTAGAAAACCTTTCTAGTTTTCTGTCCATATCAATGCACAAGAAATATCATGGACTCCTCATTATACAGTGTGAGTGAAGACATTTTCAACTTATCCACTCACCATTGTTTCATTGTTTTTAATTAGTTAATTTTGGCCTTGTCCCTGGCTTGCAGAATCTTAGTTTCTTGATCAGAGACTGAACCCAGCCTGGGCAGTGAAAACGGCTGAGTCCTAGCTACTGAACCCCCAAGCTGCTGGACTCCCAGGGAATTGCACCCTTGTTTTTAAAATGCCGTTATGCAGAACCTTCTGCGCATGTTCATTGCTGGATCCTTGGGCAGGTGAATCCATCTGACGCCTGGAGTGGGCAAAGAAGGCAAGCAATAAAGCTTGCAGAATTTGGTCCTAAGAAGGCTGTTTCCACCTAAGTATGCCTGTGTCTCATGCTTGCACCAATTCCACAAGTTCGGTCTTATCCGCATTCTACTATTGAAAAAGGACCGCACGCAGTAGGGTCTGGTTTGATCGACCTTGAGTGGAGATCTTTAGGCGACGGTAACAGAGAAGAATGTAAAGTAAAACTGAGAATACAAATGAAAATGATGGTGAAGTGATTGGTGGTGGGGTAGGATGGTAAAGAGGAAGGACAGGAAGAGTATAGTCGACCGGAAAACAAAGGCTTGGTTAGATCTTGATGTGTTCTCTGGTCTCTTTTGACTTGAGATTTACTGTCTTGCGTTCCTAAGTTTCCCTAGTTCAGAGGTCTTCTACTTCCCTCAGTAACAAAGCTAAAACATCGTCCTCAGCCAATTTCCAGGATTTTTATTTTTGAGTGGACGTAGCGTAGTAACAGTGTAATGTGTCGTGAACCTGATTAGCCTATAAAGCTACTGATTATGATTCCAGTCCCGGGCAAAGTCCCAGGCTCCTGGGAAGGACGGACTCTGTGCAGGTAGCCAGCCTCCTGCCCGATGATTCCAGGACAAAGGTGAGCAGAGCAAGGACAGAGGACGGGGGTGTTAGAGGAAGCTAGAAGGGGTCAAAAAGGCTTCCTGGAAGAGACTGATCCCAGATGCGAAGCTCCAAGGATGAGGGAACAGCAGAGATGTTGGCAGGGTTTCAGATGCAGGAAGGAGAGGAGGAGCATTCAGAAACGCGGGGTCCTCCAGCGTGAATGTGGGAGAGGCATAAGGGCAGGCCAGGGAGGGGAGCAGGATCCAGGCGGATAAAGACAGTGGGCATCCCATGAGACAAGTGCTCGGGCCTGGTGCACTGGGAAGACCCAGAGGAATCGGGTGGAGAGGGAGGTGGGAGGGGGGATCGGGATGGGGAATACGTGTAAATCTATGGCTGATTGATATCAATGTATGACAAAACCCACTGAAATGTTGTGAAGTAATTAGGCTCCAACTAATAAAAAAAAATTAAAAAAAAAAATAAATTACATCACTCTGACTCAGAAAAAAAAAAAAAAGACAGTGGGCATCCACCAAAAGCTGTTAAGCTGGAAGTCATGGTAAATCTGCTTCTCAGGAGAGATGTCTCTGGTGGCAGGGTAGAAAAAAAAAAGTATGACCGCAGAGACAAAAAGGTCATGCATGTTTTTATTTAATCTGTAGCGAAATATCTTCAAGTATAATGATTGCTATCTAGAACTAGCGCTTGACATTTCACTTAGGTGGGATCCTCTTTATCATGAGGACACAGCCAGATACCTTACAGGAGAGCATGCAGCCAGTGAGAAAGGAAAAGAATCAGGGTGCCCTGGGCACAACGAAGGGAAGAAGGTGCTGGAGAGGAACCTTTGCAGGGTCACAGCTCACAGAACAAACCTCACTGGACTCCAAGGAGAGCAATGAAAGGCCCCGTTGCTGAGTGAACAGTGGTTCACACGCTGCAAAGGAGTCCAAATGTCTTCTGTCTGGACCCCTCATTCAGTAAAGGAAAAACATAAATAATAAAAAGGCCAGGGAAAAAAATAATATCCTGAGAATTTATAGTAAAGACGGAGAATCTTTTTCTTCCAGAGAAAGTTGAAATGTAAAATAACTTTTTTTTTTAATTTAATGAATTTGTAGAATAACCATTTAGACAACTGTGTGACCATAAACATCTTTGGCACATTCTACCATGAACTTGTTTGGTGAAGTAAGGACAGGATTTAAGTGCCATTTCTGAAGTCTTTAAAATCCTATCACTATCGCATTGTATTTTTTTTTTTTTTTTTTTTTACAATTTACCCTGGACCAGATGAGCCATAGGCTTAGAACTTTACGTTCCTTTTCTAGTTTTACATCCCAAGGTAGAATTTTATGTGAACAGATGTACTGTAAAATGTGTGTAACTTATTGCACGTTCTTGCTTTTAGACAGTGAGCCCGGTGGGCAGATAGATGGCCACTTACAGAAGGGGCAGTGGGCACCAGGTCGTTTTCTGTTCTTCCCGTCTGCATTGCTGTGTGAACCCGGACGGATTCATAAATGGACGGTTCTTCCACTTTTTTGGGATAGGGGTGTTTCAGAACAATCAGAGTGCCTGAATGTAGACAAAAAAAAAAAAGTCAAATATAAGTCCCAGAAAGGAGTCCGAATGCTAACACCAGATCACTGTGCCTGGATCATAAAGTTTCTTGTTTTTCATGGATTCACTGACTCATTGTCTCAACATTTATCAAGTACAAACTACATTCCAGGCTCTTAAACTGGACACTGGAGATATAAAGTGTTGTGAGATAATTTCTGCCCTCCTAGTCTGGGACAGAATTAGCCATGAATACAGTCATTTAACTGAACAGGGTGATAAGACCACTGTCGGCAGTGTGAGCCAAACATGTTGGCTATGCATGTGGTAACTCTGCTTTCTAGGAGAGATGTCTGTAGGTGGCAGGGTATAAAAAGTACCGCAAAGACAAAAAGATCATGCATGAGAAGTGCAGTTCTATGCAATGCTTTAGAAGTGTTTTCCTAGGGGAGGCAGACACCATTAGCCTCCATTAGACCTTAGCAATAACTGTTGGTTTTCCAGGTGGGTTTACAAAAGTTGTGCAAACAAAACCATATAATGTACCAGGTATAGGAGGATTTATTCCACTGTTCTACTTTGTACTATTTTCAGAACAACTTGTAACAAACCTGTGAACCTAAAAAATATGAGCTTATAGCATTTTCCCTACTGTCTCCTACCACCCCATTGACAGCTGAAGGAAAAGAAGGCTCTGCTTTTCTTTGGTGGATATGAAGTGAATAGGCTGAGGCCACTGTGTAATTACCTTCACTTCCAAGTGAAGGAGGTGGTTCAGGCAGAAAAAGCCCACCCCACCCCCGGCCTGGGTGGGCCAGGTATTGGG